>NC_060130.1:608928252-610128252 GCF_021461395.2 Schistocerca americana
GCTTTTGAGGTATGTTTATGATCAATAAGCTGATGTTATATGAGGAATTTGATTATGCTACATATTTATTATGATGAAATATTGAAGAAGGGTCGACAAATGTGTATATGGGTGATAAGGTAAGGAATAATGAGTAGTGGTTAGGGACTCTGATTTGTGAAAAAGGATGTTGGAAACCAAGAATCGTACTTTAAGAGTTATGAAATGTGCGTAAATGCGTGAATGTATCACAATGCCGACGAATATTTTTTGGACACTGTTATATTTATAGGATTTTGTTTCTACACATTTGCAACGCAATTTCACGACCTATGAAATTTTTAAATGAGACTGTCACTGTAGTGCAAACTGGTGTCATATATATTTCGGTAAGAAAGCTAAGTGACCATGACGTAATGCGCTGAAGGCGCCAAGCTATGCGACAGTCACCTGGAAAAAAAAAAGCCGTGCCTTTCAGAGGCACAACAAAAAAAAAAGGAGTGGCCATTAACCTCGCTATTGACATTCCTTTCTAGAAAGCATCGCAAATATGACACGCTCATTACTGGGAAATATTCTTACATCTGCACACCCGATTGTGACAAGCGTCTTTCTACGAGAGTTGAGAGAATTTCTACTAACTTATGAAATGCCACATGACTATTGAATGATATTTTTATGCTTTACTTTGTACATAGTTACTTATTTCATTTGATATCTGATTTCCAACTGTGTTGCAGCATTGGTTTGATAAAATTAAATTAAATGCATTTGCTAATGTGAACACTTTCTGTCAACAGATCTAGTAAATAATAATTTTATGATCCACATTCTTCGAAAAAGGACCACTTGGAAAGGAAAGAACAATAAGAAGGGACTAATAACAGTAACTGCATACATAATTTTCTTTTCAAGTACTTGGTAATATTTTTTGTAGAATAAGTTGTGGTGCACCACTTTAATTACATAGACATTAAGATGTGAATAGACGTTTCCCTTATCTGCAGTGTTGTCTTTAGTGTACTATTTCTTTTTTTTTTTACTTGTGGATTTGCCATGATTAGACATAAGTTATTGCATTTGCTGCTGCTGTTTGCCAGGCATAGTGTTACTGAATTTCACTTTGTATTACTCTGTTAAGCCAGTTTTACTAATTTATTTTTCTTGTTTGCTGCACAGTGCCTTATATTAGTTGTAATATTGCAATTGCTTTGCTAATTTAGATTTACTGCTGCTAGCTTGGCCAATTTGTATTTTTTGTCATTGCTATTTGTGTTAATTTATTGTGTGTTGCTGCATTGCCTCGTCCCTTAGTATATATATCTGAGCTCAGTAGATTTAAGTTAGCTTAATAGGGGGTAGACTATATAAGAAACTAACTATGAAGAATAGGGAAAGAATGCATTGAGAAGTTATATGAAAAAGGTTTGGGCAAAAAATTAGTATTGTACAATGAAAAATATTTATTTAACGGGGTCAGATAGGATTTTTTTTTTTTTTTTTTTTTTGCAGGAGCAAATGTTGAAATAAGAGGAAAGATCTATGGAATGAAGTTTTGGGTTGGACTGCAGTACCAAATGTTTCACTGAGAACGAACCCTGTCCTTCCCTTTTGTGTTATTCCGCTATGTGTTTGTGTACCCTTGTGTATTTGTGTTTTTCCTGTCTTTATGTGTTTAGCTAATAAGATTTATGTTGTAGAATTTTTCTAGTACTAAGCTACATTCACTATGATGAGGAATACTGTTATCCTCAAATATAATTTGCATTAATAATATGTTATTTACTTTGTAAAGATGTTTAGACATTATTAACTCTGTTCTGTTTCAATGCTCATGTGTGAAATTAATGTTTCGAAAACTATTATCATTATTTTATATATTTACTTATGTCATAATTCCTGTAACACTGATGTATATGTTTATCTCTATTCTTTTGTAAAGCCTGTGTTACTACAAATGTTATCTGTACTGTTATGTTCTTTAATGATGTATTTTGTACCTTTGCAATTGTATTCTTATGTTGTAAATTTATAATTGTATAGACACCAGCTCTTCAAATTAAGTATCATTTCACTCACACGTTTCTGTTGGTCATAATATATGCATAGTATGTGAGAAGTTGGGACTGTTAGTGCTTGCACGTGTGTTAATAATTCAGCAAGGAACTGGTTAACACCATTGCTGGTTCTAATGACGTTTCAAAAAAAAAAAAAAAATTTGTGAATGCAGAAGTGGTGGTTCATGGACTTGCTATATTGTCCGCAAGACTCTTCAATGATTATTGTGCACCTGCACAGTCGCAACAGATGGCTGCTGGCCGTCTCTACAAGGACTGAAGTGGGTCTGCGTCTTTAATGGTCCACCAATACCATTATTTCTACAAGGACTGCAGTGGGTCTCCACCTCTGGTGGCCCACTAATACCATAATCTCTACCAGGACTACAGTGGGTCTGCTCTATGATGACCTACTTACCAATAATATTCTTCAAGACTTCGACTGACTCTGCTGTGGGTTTGCTCTGTTGTGGACCATTACCTGTCTGCATGTCAAGAGCCAGCATTATCTTTCCGTTGGAAGGGCAACACTACTTCTTCAAGACTGCATGGAAATCCACTACTTCCGTGTGCATTTTCTGTTACTGCTCAGACTTTGAGAAAAGAAACTGCAATTTTACTGTGATGAATGATCAGGACAGTCTTTATGGAGTGTGAGAAAATTTTAGCTTTTGACGAACGTTGTATCAATAAGTGTGTGCATTTGATATCTTTGTTATTGTAACTATGAAAAGTTTTATCAAATCATTATGGGCCACTGCCCAAAACAATTTGTAAAAATTTTTGTGGGGAGCATGGGGGCTATGTAAGTAGGCTGTATAGGTTTTTTTATTGGTAACGCCACGTAGCGCTCTGTATGAAAATCACTGGCTGTGGTGTGTGCAGTCTGTGGCTGGTTTGCATTGTTGTTGGCTATTGTAGTGTTGGGCAGTTGGCTGTTAACAGCGCGTAGCGTTGCGCAGTTGGAGGTGAGCCGCCATCAGTGGTGGATATGGGGAAAGAGATGGTGGAGTTTTGAAAGCGGATGATCTGGACGTGTGTCCATCAGAGACAGCAAATTTGTAAGACTGGATATCATGAACTGATATATATTATGACTTTTGAACACTGTTAAGGTAAATACATTGTTTGTTCTTTATCAAAATCTTTCATTTGCTAACTATGCCTATCAGTAATTAGTGCCTTCAGCAGTTAGAATCTTTTATTTAGCTGGCAGTATTGGCGCTCGCTGTATTGCAGAAGTTTGTGTAACGAAGATTTTTTGTGAGGCTTACTAGGAATCATTCTTCCCACGAAGCACGCGCCACTTTAACAGGAAAAGGTGGAAGTGGTATTTGTACACAAACCACCCTCCGCCACCCACCGTAAGATAGCTTGCAGACTATAGATGAAGTTTTGGAAACTGCTTCACATGACTGTATTCTCGTAACTGTTCAGGAATTGTTTTTAGCATAGTATTTGATACTGGAAGCTTCTACTCGTCGTAGCTTACTTCCTAGCAAGTTCTATGCGTTGTTTCCCCGGAAAAAAGAATGGTTCAAATGGCTCTGAGCACTATGGGACTTAACATCTGAGGTCATCAGTCCCCTAGAACTTAGAACTACTTAAACCTAACTAACCTAAGGACATCACACACATCCATGCCCGAGGCAGGATTCGAACCTGCGCCCGTAGCGGTCGTGCGTTTCCAGACTGAAGCACGTAGAACCGCTCGGCCACAGCGGCCGGCTCGTTGTTTCCCCGACTGCTTAGCACTTTGCTGCACTCATCGCTTTACCAGTGGATTTCAGTGGCGACGGAGTAGTACCATTACTTCATTTACTGTAAATTCTTCATCGAGTGATTTCATGAGGAAGCGTGATCCTTGGTAAAACTCCCACCTCCTTTCATTTTGTGTCTAACATTCTCGCTGTATTGCAGAAGTTTGTGTAACGAAGATTTTTTGTGAGGCTTACTAGGAATCATTCTTCCCACGAAGCACGCGCCACTTTAACAGGAAAAGGTGGAAGTGGTATTTGTACACAAACCACCCTCCGCCACCCACCGTAAGATAGCTTGCAGACTATAGATGAAGTTTTGGAAACTGCTTCACATGACTGTATTCTCGTAACTGTTCAGGAATTGTTTTTAGCATAGTATTTGATACTGGAAGCTTCTACTCGTCGTAGCTTACTTCCTAGCAAGTTCTATGCGTTGTTTCCCCGGAAAAAAGAATGGTTCAAATGGCTCTGAGCACTATGGGACTTAACATCTGAGGTCATCAGTCCCCTAGAACTTAGAACTACTTAAACCTAACTAACCTAAGGACATCACACACATCCATGCCCGAGGCAGGATTCGAACCTGCGCCCGTAGCGGTCGTGCGTTTCCAGACTGAAGCACGTAGAACCGCTCGGCCACAGCGGCCGGCTCGTTGTTTCCCCGACTGCTTAGCACTTTGCTGCACTCATCGCTTTACCAGTGGATTTCAGTGGCGACGGAGTAGTACCATTACTTCATTTACTGTAAATTCTTCATCGAGTGATTTCATGAGGAAGCGTGATCCTTGGTAAAACTCCCACCTCCTTTCATTTTGTGTCTAACATTCTAGAAATCGGAAGAAGTAAATCACAGTTATAAATGCATAGAAGTTGTAGTTTCAAAATTTGTGTTCAAATAAATTAGATCTACTGAGAACCTTGATCGGAACAGGGGAATTAGACCTACTAGTAATAACTTACTTTATTCCAGGGAGACATCCGCACACGATGAAAATGGTAAATCTTATTGTACATATGTACTGTGTGTGCACCTGTGTGTGTGTGTGTGTGTGTGTGTGTGTGTGTGTGTGGGTGGATGGGTGGGTGGGTGTGGGTGTGAGTCGAAACATGTCAAATAGATTGCTTGCACAGCGTTTACTGATGTCTGCCAGGTCTGCCAAAATCGATTTCTTGCTGGGCGTTTACTGATGTCTGTCAAACCCTGTCTTTTGCCTTTGCGTCGTGAGTCTGCGACCGCTCACCGGAATGAGCTGAGAAGCGCAGTGACCTTAAGTGATTGCGTGGGACGTGATCCGGAACGCACCGACATTCAAAGGTCGCAAGCATCAGATACAATCTATCGCTAGCGTTGACTGCTTGCTAGCTTCATACGGTATATTTTTGTCACCGTCGATTCACTTTTTTAGCTAATTACAATGCCTATATTACTACTGAGCTCGTTACTACTTCACAATTGTCATTCTAATTGACTGCGAGAACCACCTTGTCATGCGGTCAAGATAACAACTGTCTTAATCAGTTTGTTGTTATGTTAGTATCCATAAGTTTTGTTAACATAAATAAAACCCACCGTTAAAGGCAATTAGATCATTTCATGTTCCATACATTATCTGAACAATCAATCGTAATGATGTGGAACGAATCATTTTATATTCTCATCACAAATTATTTTGTAAACATACCAACATGCTGATTACTTGCAAGCACCTTTTACACATTACAATAATAGAAATTTTTCTGCGGAATAGAAGGAATTGTGGAGGGGACACTTTTCCAGTTTGTTTTCAAATTTTACTTGGCGGTCTGTCAGACATTTTATATCACTGGGTACGTCATCAAAAATGTTGGTTGCAGCGTTTTTCATCCCTCTTCGTGCTGAAGAAAATCTTAATATGAAGTACCTGAGGTCAATTTTTTTTCTGCTATTGTAATTATGTATATGATTGTTCCTTTTGATGTACAGTGGACTTTGGAAGTACAGTGGATCATTTACAATTCACTTCGTGAAGGAGTAAATATACCATGAAGCAGTAGTCAAAATGCCTAACCCCCTAAACAGATGTCTTTATTGTGGGCGAGTACCACATATTATTATCACAGCTCATTTTTGAGCAATGAAGACTTTCTACCTTAAAGATGAGTTAAACTAGCACGTTATTCCGTATAACATTATTGATTGAAAATATGCAAAATATGTCAGCTTACTGATTTACGTCTCCCCCAAATTTGCAATGATTTTTCATGCAAGTGTGGCTGAACTAAGTTGTTTTAGGACCTCCAAAATATGATTTTCCAATTACAATTGTCATCAATGCCGACACCTAAAATTTCGAAGTTTCCACCCTAGTTATTATTTCCTTTTTACACTTATCGTTGTCATAGTACCACTAGATATGCATTACTGAATATGCCGTGTCTTTTTACAATGGTGAGTGAGAATATTCGCAGAAAACCACGTATACCTTTAAGAACATTGTTTACCAATTCTTCTGTTTCTGTATGTATGCTTGGACTGATTACAACACCAGAGTCATCAGCAAAAAGGAACTAATACTGCTTGCTGTATATTAGCCTCAAGATCACTTACAAGTATGAGGAACAAGAGAAGACTTAAGACTGAGCCTTGGTGAACACCATACGTAATTTCTTCCCAGTGAGAATAATGTCCTCTGGTTACATTGGTTGAAATAATAAGTACAACTTCCTTCATCCTTTTGATTAGTTATTACAGTAACCACTGGTTAGCTATACAATAAATCCCATAAAATTTCAGTTTATCTAGGAGAATATTGTGATTCACACAGTCAAACGCCTTAGATATGGCGCAGAAAATTCCAACCGGTACTTTTTCTTATTCAATGTTTGTAAAATTTGGTGAATGAGCGTGTATATGGCATTCTCAGCAGTGCAACTCTTCTGAAATCCGAACTGAAATTTGATGAAGTGTTGTTAGAATACATTACCATCTCAAAAATGTTGGATAATTAATTCAGTTGTGAAACATTTCGGTAGTTATTGAAATCTCTCCTGTCACCTTTCATAGGGAAAGTTTTAAGAATGGCATATTTCAGTCTCATTAAGTTAGCAAACTGAGGATGCTTGTGATCATAGGGACCAAAACCAGTTATGTAATTCTGAATTCACAGAGCTGCCTCTGTCGTATTACATACATCCTATAAGAAACAGATTACGTCATTTACTGCGTAATTAGAAACTCGCATGGTAGATGGCAGCACATGGGACTGGTTATTCTGTCTCATATGTCGTGCGAAAATTCAACATTCTCACTCCACGAGGACAGGGCGTTAATTCTAATTACACTGGAGTGTAGTATTTGTTGCTCTTTGGTTCTGTCGAAGTATATTCTGATGTTAGGGAAGTCCTTTGGACAAGCAACGTAATGCGGAAAGTTCTAGAAGTGATGTGGTGCCATCAGGTTTCAAAATAGTTCATAGTTTCCGAGGGCAGCACAAGTTGGATTATTGGGTAACGAAGGGAATGTGGCATTAGAAACACAACAGTCTGTTCGCCATAGTCCAGTTTCTGTGTGTTAGGGAAGTACAAACAGTATACGATAAACTGGCCGTTAGAACTCAGAGCTGAAGTCATCTACAGCACACACGAAACAGAAATGCAACATATCAGATTTCCAGTTTTCGTTGAAGAATCACGGTAGAAGTAATATCACTGCAATATAACAGAAAATTGTACTTGAAAATATTGTATATATGTTTGAAGAGGGACAAAAATATTTTTCCTTAAGTACAGTCTGAGATCGCTATGCACAGAAACTCTGCAGGGCAACCGAATAACTGGGTAGCGATCTCTATTGCTGAACGCTCAGTCTCTTGTCCAGCAGCCGTCCAGCGTCCAAGTGAGCGTATTTGTAAAAAAAATGTAGCTTATCTGAAACCCATCGATACCCAATATTAGCTATCCGAAAGACTTTCCTCCTGGATGACGATGGAGATGTTATACATAAAAACGATGAATACAGATATATACGTGGAAACTATGAACAAATTTAGCAACTGTGCTTAAAACCGACATTAATGCAGGAGTAGTATAGAGCTGAGAATATTCAAAGTAGGATTAAGGGTAAGAAAACATCAGAACTTATGGGTAATGGAATCCACAGTTGTTTGAGAGTGACAGATGTCAGAAACGGAAATCGGACAGGAAATCTCAAATAGCAGGTATGCAGTGGACTAGGGAGCGTGATTGTTTCCTTAGGGGACTAGGTGCAAGACAACATATTGACTGAAAAACATAGGACTTTCGTAATACATGACTGCCAACCCAAAACATGTACGTACTGTAGTTCAGCTAACCAAGTCAGAGCTGACTGCATTACCAGAAAACATCTGAAACCTAGATTTCAGCATAATAATCTTGAAACAGTTGACAGAAAAGCAGACATACGCTGCTGTGGTGATTTATAATGACATTCAGTGATTACTGCAATGCTTAATTCTGCGTCCAAGAGTCGCAAAATGAGTCACACTCAGGAAACGCCGCACCCCAGTTGATGCATGAAAATAGTGCATACGAAAGTGATGTAGCAAATGTAAATCTAGCAATACTAAAAGTCAAGGCAAATGGAGAGCGTTCGCATTTGAGAATGAACATCTGAAACATCTGGTAGCAACATTATCCTCCAAGACCAAGACAAATGGAAGCTGTAGACATCCTATATAGAAGGGATACACAAATGTAGTATGCCATTCAAGAAGTGGACAAGGCAGCCACCTCAGAATAGGAATACATCGATGAGCCAAAGTGATATGATCAACTGCTTAATTGCGTGTTGGTTCCCCTTTGAAACGCAATAAAGCAGCGATTCTGCGTGGCGTGAATTCGACAGTTCCTTGGTAGACTTCCAAAGGTATGTGAGGTTGTGGGATTAAAGGGACCAGACTGCTACGGTCATCGGTCCAAAGGTATGTGACACCAAATGTCTATGAACAGATCACGTAACTCCAGAGATTTTCCGACCGATGGTTTTTGGGCGTGGTTCAGGCGCCCGACAGGGACTGACATGTGTTTCATCTGGTTCAGTTCAGGAAAATTTGGTGCCCAAGATATTAAGATGAATTCACTATCATCACACTCCTCCAATCACTGTAGCAAAATTCTGGTCTTGTGAATGGGACAATTACCCTGCTGGACGATGTCGTCGCAGTCGGGGAAGACATTAAACATGAAGGAAACCAGATGGTCCGTAGTAACGTTCACATCTGTGATGGTGCCTCAGGTTACTGCCATAAGCCCCATGGAAGCTCAGTGAATGTTCTCCTTAGCATAACACTGCGCCTCCTTTCTGCTTTCGTGGCACGATGCATATTTCCAACAGTCGCTCTCCTGGGTTTCGGCGTATCCGAATCCTACCATCGACATGGTTAGCAAGAAATTTGTGCTCCGAACACATTCACCTGTACCAGCATTATATTCTGTTGTCACATCTGCCACACTGCGCTGATTATTCCGCTTTATGGCGCGGGACAGCTTCCGAACTCCACGTTCCGTAATGAGGCATGGAGGTCCAACACCTTGTTGCTTACTGGTGGTTTCACTGTCCTTCCAGCACTTTCCATAGATGCTCACGGCAGCAACAATCGAATAGCTAATCAATTTCATCGTTTGTAAGACGCTCACTCCCAGACGCCGAGTCATAACATTCTCCCTGTGTCAAAGCCGCTATCGTCGATGGATTTTCCCATTAATGGTCCCCGTCTTCGCTATAATGAGGTTCCATTCGTCTCTGTTTTCCGTACCGTGTCACGTGTCCACAATCCAGCCTGGCGGCATTCAATCTCGCGGTGGCCAATGGTCATAATGTTTTGGCTCATCAGTTTACGTAGAAACGGATTTCGCATGTGAAGAGGTTGGTAACTTTTCGTTTGAAGCAAAGGCACACGAGACGAAAAAGTGTATTGAAAAGTAAAACAAAGAAACTATTAGACCTCCTTGTGAGTGATGCACGCTACAGTGATGCGCCAAGGTAGACAAAAGAACAACAGAACTTTATTACACAGTGCCTTAGGCAAGCACAGTTGGAAAAGCTTCTGAATTAATATAGCTAAAGATCGTCCTGACCTTACCATAAAAGCTTAGCGCCGACGTAATAAGATTTTCTACATCTCTAAGCTGAGTGCAATGTCTTTCCTACTTGAGTACCACTGACGTAGACCAGAGTCCGTATAGTTCGTTGATCATGAACTAGCGATGCCTCAGAGGGTTGGGCAAGATATGCAAGGATGTGGGCTCCACATAACGTATGCTGCACCCCAACGAGTGAAAGTCCGATTATAGGGCAGCTTGTGCGGTCTGCTCTTCGCCCAAACTGTGAACTCCAAATGTCAACTGACTGGAGAGCGAAAGATCGGCTTCCTATAGAGCTGTCAGCGTAGTAATACCACGGAATCGTGCGAATCTCATGTGACTTGCAGAAGCGAGCTAGTGGCGGCGATATTACGTGCATGTGCCGCTAACAGATATTGCCATGACGTCTTCAGACTATATGTTTTGTAGTGGAGTTGTAAGCACTTAGGATGGTGGCAAACGCGACACACTGCTGTGTGGTTTGCAGCTGGATCGAAAGTCGCCAGCTACAGTTACGATATTCCTCTTCCCTACGTAGTACATTATGGAAATGGAAGAGGAACGAAATGGGAGATATACTGCGTGAAGAGTTTGACAAAGCACTGAAAGACCTGAGTCGAAACAAGGCCCCCGGAGTAGACAACATTCCATTAGAACTACTGACAGCCATGGGAGAGCCAGTCCCGACAAAACTCTACCATCTGGTGAGCAAGATGTATGAGACAGGCGAAATACCCTCAGACTTCAAGAAGAATATAATAATTCCAATCCCAAAGAAAGCACGTGTTGACAGATGTAAAAATTACCGAACTATCAGTTTAATATGTCACAGCTGCAAAATACTAACGCGAATTCTTTACAGACGAATGGAAAAACTGATAGAAGCCGACCTCTGGGAAGATCAGTTTGGATTCCGTAGAAATGTTGGAACACGTAAGGCAATACTGACCCTACGACTTATCTTAGAAGAAAGATTAAGGAAAGGCAAACCTACGTTTCTAGCATTTGTAGACTTAGAGAAAGCTTTTGACAATGTTGATTGAAATACTCTCTTTCAAATTCTGAAGGTGGCAGGGGTAAAATACAGGGAGCGGAAGGCTATTTACAATTTGAACAGAAAGCAGATGGCAGTCATAAGAGTCGAGGCGACATGAAAGGGAAACAGTGGTTGGGAAGGAAGTGAGACAGGGTTGTAGCTCTCCCCGATGCTATTCAATCTGTATATTGAGCAAGCAGTAAAGGAAACAAAAGAAAAGTTCGGAGTAGGTATTAAAATCCATGGAGAAGAAATAAAAACTTTGAGGTTCGCCGATGACATTGTAATTCTGTCAGAGACAGCAAAGGACTTGGAAGAGCAGTTGAATGGAATGGATAGTGTCTTGAAAGGAGGGTATAAGATGAACATCAACAAAAGCAAAATGAGGATAATGGAATGTAGTCGAATTAAGTCGGGTGATGCTGAGGGAATTAGATTAGGAAATGAGACACTTAAAGTAGTAAAGGAGTTTTGCTATTTGGGGAGCAAAATAACTGATGATGGTCGAAGTAGAGAGGATATAAAATGTAGACTGACAATGGCAAGGAAAGCGTTTCTGAAGAATAAAAATTTGTTAACATCGAGTATAGATTTAAATTTCAGGAAGTCGTTTCTGAAAGTATTTGTATGGAGTGTAGCCATGTATGGAAGTGAAACGTGGACGATAAATACACTCCTGGAAATGGAAAAAAGAACACATTGACACCGGCGTGTCAGACCCACCATACTTGCTCCGGACACTGCGAGAGGGCTGTACAAGCAATGATCACACGCACGGCACAGCGGACACACCAGGAACCGCGGTGTTGGCCGTAGAATGGCGCTAGCTGCGCAGCATTTGTGCACCGCCGCCGTCAGTGTCAGCCAGTTTGCCGTGGCATACGGAGCTCCATCGCAGTCTTTAACACTGGTAGCATGCCGCGACAGCGTGGACGTGAACCGTATGTGCAGTTGACGGACTTTGAGCGAGGGCGTATAGTGGGCATGCGGGAGGCTGGGTGGACGTACCGCCGAATTGCTCAACACGTGGGGCGTGAGGTCTCCACAGTACATCGATGTTGTCGCCAGTGGTCGGCGGAAGGTGCACGTGCCCGTCGACCTGGGACCGGACCGCAGCGACGCACGGATGCACGCCAAGACCGTAGGATCCTACGCAGTGCCGTAGGGGACCGCACCGCCACTTCCCAGCAAATTAGGGACACTGTTGCTCCTGGGGTATCGGCGAGGACCATTCGCAACCGTCGCCATGAAGCTGGGCTACGGTCCCGCACACCGTTAGGCCGTCTTCCGCTCACGCCCCAACATCGTGCAGCCCGCCTCCAGTGGTGTCGCGACAGGCGTGAATGGAGGGACGAATGGAGACGTGTCGTCTTCAGCGATGAGAGTCGCTTCTGCCTTGGTGCCAATGATGGTCGTATGCGTGTTTGGCGCCGTGCAGGTGAGCGCCACAATCAGGACTGCATACGACCGAGGCACACAGGGCCAACACCCGGCATCATGGTGTGGGGAGCGATCTCCTACACTGGCCGTACACCACTGGTGATCGTCGAGGGGACACTGAATAGTGCACGGTACATCCAAACCGTCGTCGAACCCATCGTTCTACCATTCCTAGACCGGCAAGGAAACATGCTGTTCCAACAGGACAATGCACGTCCGCATGTATCCCGTGCCACCCAACGTGCTCTAGAAGGTGTAAGTCAACTACCCTGGCCAGCAAGATCTCCGGATCTGTCCCCCATTGAGCATGTTTGAGACTGGATGAAGCGTCGTCTCACGCGGTCTGCACGTCCAGCACGAATGCTGGTCCAACTGAGGCGCCAGGTGGAAATGGCATGGCAAGCCGTTCCACAGGACTACATCCAGCATCTCTACGATCGTCTCCATGGGAGAATAGCAGCCTGCATTGCTGCGAAAGGTGGATATACACTGTACTAGTGCCGACATTGTGCATGCTCTGTTGCCTGTGTCTATGTGCCTGTCGTTCTGTCAGTGTGATCATGAGATGTATCTGACCCCAGGAATGTGTCAATAAAGTTTCCCCTTCCTGGGACAATGAATTCACGGTGTTCTTATTTCAATTTCCAGGAGTGTAGTTTAGACAAGAAGAGAATAGAAGCTTTCGAAATGTGGTGCTACAGAAGAATTCTGAAGATTAGATGGGTAGATCACACAACTAATGAGGAGGTATTGAATAGAATTTGGGAGAAGAGGAGCTTGTGGCACAACTTGACTAGAGGAAGGGATCGGTTGGTAGGACATGTTCTGAGACATCGAGGGATCACCAATTTAGTATTGGAGGGCAGCTTGGAGGGTAGGGTAAAAATCGTAGGAGACCAAGAGATGAACACACAAAGCAGATTCAGAAGGATGTAGGTTGCAATAGGTACTGGGAGATAAAGAAGCTTGCACAGGATAGAGTAGCATGGAGAGCTGCATCAAACCAGTCTCAGGACTGAAGACCACAACAACAACAACAACTTAGGGCATAGTGGAGCCATCTTGTCGTATAGTTTCCGGTGACAGCGGAGGATGCAGCATCTCCGTTTCCACAAGCGGAAGATGGCAGCACCACTGGGACGAAGACAACCTAAAGAAACAAGAACCATATAATGCCGTAGTCGAGAAAAGGTAAACATTGCCGTCAATGGAGGCGTGACCTGTTGGAGCCGGGCTTGTGACAAAACTTCCATGACAGGAGAACAGGATTGCCGTGGAAGTCTAAATGAAGTGCTGTGAGGGAGGGGAGGGGGTCCGCAGGAGACAAAAGGCGGGTACTCTGCGGAGAGCAGAAAGCTCTGAAGGTCGCTGGAGACACCAGTGACCAGATATGTTTGGGACCATCTACTGGGCTAGTGCAGCACACAGTAGGGTAGAAGTGGATGCGCGTCTTCTGTGGAGTTGTAAATCTACTGTAGGTATTATAGACTATCATAAGTAAGCACACACTACGGTAGTTTTCCTAGTAGATTTGGTCAGCTAAGACTGTAGCCACATTACCTGTACATTTGGTGTGTTGTTTATCTATTGGGCATTAAGCTCATTTTGATCCTTTTGTTTACGTATGTGACCAGTGACTTACTAGATCCCCCTTGAAACTGGAAGTGGTGAACCGTCTAGAAACTGAGTGACAATATGTTAAGGGCACAGTAACCTACGGAGTATTTTAGTTCTATATAAGGCCAATATGAAAAAAAGACTGTTGTGGGATAGCGTGGAATATTCCCGCTTCAGACCCTACAGTTTCTTGTAGGCCGATAGGTGGTGGCGCTTTAAATAGCCTTCAAAACAGCGTATCTGACGGAGATGGATTCCAAGCAGAGAGCTGTCACTGAGTTTCTTTTGGCGGAAAATCAGAGTATCGCATATATTCATAGACGCTTGCCAATTATCTATGGAGACCTGATAGTGAACGAAAGGCCTCACTCAAGACTGTGCACCTGAGAGAAGCTCACAAAACTTCATTGGACTGTTCCAGCTTACGGCCTGGATCTCGCACCTTTCGACTTCCATGTGTTTGGCCCAATGAAAGATGCACCATGCAGGGACCAGTCCGTAGATGATGGGGATTTATTATTGATGCAGGAAGACGTTCGCCCTGACTTCGACCAGTAGATTGATACCTTGTGGGCATACAGGCCCTCCTAGTAAGGTAGCGTAAGGTCGCTACATTAAACGGAGATTATGTTTAAAAATAGGGTTATATAGCCAGACCACTGAGGAATAATATGGTTTGTTGGAATCCTGAATAAAGAAGACCTGCTTTCAGAAAAAAACGTGTTCCATAACTTATTGAGCGTCCCTCATAGTTATCCTCGCTGTATGTTGCTTAAAAATAAACTGTACCTATAGTAAAATTGAAAATGTCAATGTTTAATTCAGGTTTTATTTGAAAATTTTTGATTAGTAGAGTGAAAGAGAGGGATGTTATAGTAAAAACAAAAAGCGATACAGATTTACCATACAGCGCTAGAAAACACAATTTCCTCAACAAAGGTAAAATTAAAGAAACTCAAAACAAAAACAATCATACATCGCTACAATATTTCGTCGAGTTTATATAAAACATGTTTCTGTTATTCACAAACAATTTTCCCACTTATGAATAATAACCAATAATAACCAGAATCTCTTGACTTTGATGAAGAATATTCTATTGAGTGCAAAATAACAACAATCATTATATATGTTTTTTATGTTTGTACATCAAAAGTAATTCCTTTGGTTACATATAGACTCAGAAGTTACTAATTGTTATTACTTACAAAATGCAATTTATATTTTTTAAGAATATAAAATACACTAAGGTCTAACACTGACTGATGTGCAGTTCTAATTAAGTGAAAAACACGCAAACAAATCAAAGACAAAAAGAAGTAGTTGTCCCCCAGTTTCTTCTCACATATTCATTTATGTTTGTTTCCTTACCAATGCTACCAGTACTATAGCTTATACTTCTATTCACCTCATCATTTATGTTCTGTACCAAAACTACTGAACTGTAGTTCCGGTACAGAGCGTCTATAGTTACGCGCCGTCAAGGTATCTTTTGGAGAAGAAACCAATCATATGTGCCGTGTATGGTCCACACTACAATGGGAAGAAATCCAGGAGACAAAGCGGGGTTCTGAGGAAATGGGTTCAACGTCGGCAACAGACAGAAAGGCTGGCTGAACCAAGGACAACGTGTCTGGCAGGGTCAAGGTGGGGTCAGTGGAATCGACTGAGGATGGAGTGACGCCATCATTGGATGGAGAGGGGATTCGTGGATGGGACAAGAGCAAACAACACAAAAATCCCAAGGCTGGACAGAGGGGGCCATCAAGTGGGCTAGTGGCATGAAGCCTGACTCTGGAACTGGAAGAGGCGCTGTAAACCAAAAAGGCCAGAACCTCATGAGCCACTAGAGCCTCACTAGTAATCAGAACTCAGTGAGACAACAGACTCTAGGAGGCGCCGGATCCTGATGAATTGCTGAGGCGCTGCAGCCCAACGAGGCGCTGGAAATGGAGGCCCTGGAACCCAAAAAAGTACTGGAACCAGAGGTGCTGAAACATGAAGAGGTGCTGGGACCCAGACAGACGCTCGAGCCTGACAAGGAGGTGTTGCAGCCTGACAAGGATGTGCTGGATCCTGAGAAGACACAGTCTGAGGAGCTGCTGGACCTTACAGAGTCTCTAGAGCCTGAAGAGGTGCTCAGACTGTTGGAGGTGCCAGGGCCTGTTGAGATGCCAGGACTGCGTAGGAGCTGGGGCTGTGGAGGTGCCAGGACAGTGGAAAAGATGAGACTGGCAGAGACACCGGATCTCATGGAGTGGCGGGGGCCTGTGGCTTTGAAGGCGCCTGTGGAGCTACCAGCGCATGTGGAGATGCTGAGATCTGTGGAGACACTGGGGGCTGTTGAAGCACTGGAGCCTAGGAGCCACTGCTGGAGGCTGAGCTATCTGTGGAGGCCAAAAGGCAATCACCGAGGAATACAGAGACATAGAGAAAGTGTGTCAACCATATGAGGAAAGTGTGCCACGAATCCAAGACGTCATAGAAATCCAGAATAGGTGGACGTTCTATTGACAATACTGGGGATGAGACAGTGTAGGGGTGTTCATGCTGCTGGACGTGATGCTCGGAGATATGCTGTAAGAGCCGTATTTGAAGCAGAAGCTGGGACGACATGTCTTGTACATGAAGTGGCACCGCACATTGGACTAAGTTAAAGTGTGGGGCAACTGTCCTTTCAGCTGCCCCATAACTGCACACGCTGAGTCAGAGCCATTTTGGGGGCTGGATTAGCCATGAGAGATTAGCAAATGAAACCAGTTTACTTGACCTACAGGGCTCTTCCTGTACAACATTGAGTCACGTAATGGCCGACAACTGCAATGACACAACTGGGAATCATAAAGATCGTAGGGGAAATAAATACACGTAAATCCATGCCCATGCAGTCCACAAAAAGTGTAAAAAGAATGCACACACAGCATCAAGTCTTCACTCACAAGAAACTATGCCAAACATTTACATTAACTGCAATAGAAGCGGAAAGGAAGCAATTAACAGTGCAGGCATCTAACTGAGAAAAACACCAACGCAATTTAAATAATGTGGATTATCACTAGACGGAAACAAGACACAATAAGTAACAACAGTATGGTATTCAAATAGAGAACGTGATAGAGCAATTATTGTCCACACAAATGAAAAAAATTAGCACTTTGATTTAAGAACGAACAGTAAGTAACAAAAATGCATTAAGAAACAATATGAAACAACGAGATATGCAATGCCCAGCTGTAACCAACAACAACCCGTCGACGTCTATATGGAGAGCAGAATCACGAATAATCCCACATGGAGGACATACAGTCACAGAGGGGAAGGCTACCCAATTGAGCACAAGACTCAGGGAGCCAAGTGCTGAAACACAAACAGTGATGGTTTAGTCGCTACTGGTAAGACGAGAGAGTAGCAGAAGACAAGATTTTACTTTATCGCTACTGTTAAAACCTGTTGAGAGTTATGCACACTGCAATAATGAGATGTGCCCAGATAGCCAACAGAACAATAAAACTTTACACATCGGTGACAAAAGCCATGAGACAGCCATATGCACATGTACAGATGGCGGTAATATCGCGTACACATGGTATAAAACGATAGTGCGTTGGTGAAACTGTCCTTTGTTGTCAGGTAATTCATATGAAAAGATTTCCGACGTGATTATGGCCTCAGGACGGGAATTAACAGACTTTGAATACAGATTGGTAGTTGGAGCTAGACGCATGGGACATTCTGTTTCGGGAATTACTAAGGAATTCAATATTCCGAGATCCGCAGTACCAAGAGAGTGCCGATAATACCAAATTTCAGGCATAACGTCTCAGCATGGATAATGCAGTAGCCAACAACCTTCACTTAACGGCCGAGAGCAGTCGCGTTTCTGTAGATTTGTCAGTGCTAACAAACAAGCAATACTGCTTGAAATAACCGCAGAAATCAATGTGGGGCGTACGACGAACGTATCTGTTAAGACAGTGCGACGAAATTTGGCGTTAACTGGCGATGGCAGCAGACGACCGAAGCGAGCGCCTTTGCTAACTGCGCATCGCCTGCATCGCGTCTCCTGCGGTGGTTACGATATCGGTTGGACCCTAGACGACTGGAAAAAACATTGCCTGGTCAGAAAAGTCTCGATTTTAGTTGGTAAGAGCTGATGGTAGTGTTCGAGTGTGGCGTAGACTCCACGAATCCATGACCCCAATTTACCAACAAGGCACTGTGCAAGCTAGTGGTGGCTCCATTGTGGTGCGTTTTCTGTTTACATGGATTGGACTGGCTCCTTTGGCCAAAATGAACCAACTGAGACCATATACAGCCTTTCATGCACTTCATGTTCCCGAACGACTATGGAATTCTTATGGATGACAACGCTCCATGTCATCAGATCACAATAGTTAGCGATTGGCTTGAAGAACATTCTGGACAGTTCGAGAGCGTGATTTGGCCAGTCATATCGCCCGACATAAATCCCATCGATCATTTGTGGGACATCATCGAGAGGTCAGATCGGGCACAAAATCTTGCGCTGGGAACTCTTCCGCAGTATGGACTGCTGTAGAGGCAGCATGGCTGGGGACTTCTAACGACGTGAGTCCATACCACGTAGAGCTGCTGCACTACGTCGGGCAGGAGATCGGACACGATATTAGGAGGTGTCCCATGAGACTTTTGTCGCCTCAGTGTAATACACAATAGCTTAAGCATGTACAGTTGAAAGAGCTTCTGAGTTAATGCAATAAAGATCGTCCTGATCTGAGGAGAAGAGTTTAACACCAACGTAATAACAGATTCTACATTTCAAAGTTGGGTACTTGTCTGTCCTAGTAAAGTAAAACTTACATAGGCCAGACTCCGTACTCTCTGTGAATGGTGTATTACCGATTCCTCGGAGAGTTGGACAAGATATGCAAGAATGTAGGCTCTGACTGACATATTATGTGCTCCGAAGAATGGAACTCTGATTGTGGGATCACTTGCGCGGTCTGCTCTTGGGCCAAGCTGTAAACTCCCGATGTCGATTGACTGGAAAGTAGAGTTGTAAGTCTATTGCAGGTGATGATAGACAGTCTTAAGTAAACGTAGTCTATGGTAGTTTTGCTAGTAGTAAGATCGTAACTGCATTTCCTGTACATAAGGTACCTCGCATATCTATTGAGTGTTACTTCATTTCACTCGCTTTGGTCACTAAACACAAAGCGATGTTGTAGTACAAATAAAAAACAATACAAATTTGTCATTTAGCGTTCGAAAAAAAAGATTTCCTCAAAACCAGGTAAAATTAAAAACAACGCAAGATAAAAATATATCAAACGTTGCATCAATATTTAGCCGAGGTTATATAAAACATTTTTTTGTTACCTATGAACACCTTTCACACGTATCAATAACACCAGGAAACTATTGCTGTAGATCATGATGAAGGACGTTCTACTGAGTAGTAAACAACAAGAATAATTATGTAGGTTTCTTTGTATTTCTGCACATAAATTGCAAAATTGTACTTGCATCAAAAGTACTCGTGGTTTCTTTGGTTACATAAAACCGAAGAAGTAACACAGTCAGCTAATTTTTTATGACTTATACGAGTATAAGATACAAAATGGACTAACAACACACGATGTGCGCTTCTCTCTGTGTTAAAAACATCAGATAAACAAACAAAAAAGAAAGGGAAGTTGTCGGCTCCTAGTTTCTCGCCCACACATTCATTTGTGTTTCTTTCCTTACCAACACTGCCGGCAATCGTACTATGCCATTTATGTACTGTATCAAAACGACCCAACCGTAGTTCTGTTAGAGCTACCTCTACTGGATTTGTCTCATTATACAATGAAAAAGGAGAAGTAACAAATATTATTAGCCTGGGTATTAACTATACAAATATTAGGGGGTTCATGGCGTTTTAACTATCAGTCACACTACATTAGACGCACAGTTAAGTTTACGAGTAAATCATGTCATACCAGGAAAGCCTAGAGTAGCAGAAAATGCGTTTCAACTCTTCACGGTTGCATAATTCAAATATTAACTACAAAGGTGGCCAACAGATTTAGGCTAACCTGAATAAAATCAGCAGTGACGTAAAAATACGATACAGAAATGACTTGTTCAGCTTTCTGAATTTGGGATAGTGCTATTACAGGAAGTGTATACCAGTAAAATGAACACTATCCACGAAAATAACACCGTACTCAAATTAATATCACCATCGGTAGTCGATATGGGCTCCAAACTGACTGAAACGGTATCAGGGATACAACGAAATTACTCGCCGATACAGAAAGTTAAGAAATTTCTTTTAGTTGTCTGCAGGATCAAATGTGACTTGATAACAGACCACAAGCCAAAGATCACATACTTCTATCGACGCACCTCTGAGAAAGACAATCCAGTGGCTCTAAAGAGGGACACTATATCTCAGTAGTTGCAAGCTGCGCGGGATTAGCTGACCGGTCTTAGGCGCTGCAGTCATGGACTGTGCGGCTGGTCCCGGCGGAGGTTCGAGTCCTCCCTCGGGCATGGGTGTGTGTGTTTGTCCGTAGGATAATTTGGGTTAAGTAGTGTGTAAGCTTAGGGACTGATGACTTTAGTAGTTAAGTCGCATAAGATTTCACACACATTTGAACATTTGAGTAATTGCAATAATCGAATCCACTGTGGACCTACCACACAATACGCTAACGCCGACTATTTTTATCAGCTGCGGGTGGCTCCGACTATGATTTCCTGACGCATTAGGACCTATGTTCTCGACTAGATGATTATCTTCAAGGCCCACTGGACGTTTTCCCTTTTACGGCGAACGATGTACCACCTACCACAAAACAAACATGTCTAGCGTTGTCAGTCACAGCAATGACAAGTAGGCATACCTGTCACCACCTACATATGAGCTACCTCATCATCCTGTTGTCAGCTCACGATTCGGAACGCACTGTAGCCCTCAGCAGACACTGCAGTCCTGCACATGTCCCACTGAGGTGTGTGCCTCATGATTCAAAATATTCTTTTTCTGTCCACGCATAGATGTTGACACTGAGTGGATGCTGCAGGTTAGCAACTCTGAAAAATTCTCTGACAGGAATGGCACTCTAAAGGTGACCACCACTCCGTTCCACTCAGAGTTCAATGCAGAATGCAGGCTGACCAAGACGTACAAAACTCAAATGCACAAACGTGTGAAAAGTTAACCTTCCGAAGAATCCATCACGAGCATCCTTTGCAATATACCGCTCCTCGTCCATGTCCGCAGCTCCACTAAGGAACTCCACCGTTCCAGACACGGGGCACTGCAAGATCTGCTTCGCCTTTCACAATAAACCTTGGAAACACAGCAATGCCAGTACTTGGACAGAACTTTCCAATATCTGGACTCATCCAGCCACTTGCTTCCCTCGATAGATGCTTGGATCATCCTCAGCCAAAAGAGACAATAGCTATTAATCATCATAACTCAACAGGCACAGATGACATTGGAATCAAATGTAGTATAAAAAATTATCAACAATCCATCACCAGCAACACATTCAAAAATCACTGCCATCTCTGGGTGCCAATCACCCCCGCATCAGGCCAAGTAAAGGCGATAACATCGCCAGTGTCAGTGAACTCTCTAACAATGGAGAGAGCTTTAGCTGTCAAAGACAAAGTAGAAATTTTACATGCAGACGCTGAAATTACAGTACATTATTTAGCCAATATACATGGTGGCCCTCACAGAGTACAAATGTGGTTTAGGACTACCAAGAGAAACGAAATAACGTAGTTCTTTACTCATAAGAATCCTGTTACTTGACTTCAGCACACGTCCACTGTTCGACGGCGTACATAACACAAGTAACAAGATAGCATGCACTATAGCTTATATAACCTACAAAATATGGGATCCGTACCAGATACGTCTGATAGAGACAACTAGAGATGATTCAAAGAAGGGCAGCGCGTTTCGTTACAGGTTCATTTAATAAACGCGAAAATGTTACAGAGGCTATCAACGAACTCTATTGGCAGACGTTGCGTGAGAATTGATCTGCATCACGGTATGATATATTGTTAAAAGTTCCGAGAGTGTACTTTCCGAGAAGAGTCAAAAATTATATCGCTTCCTCCTATGTATATGTCACGAAAAGACCATGAAGATAAAATTAGAGGGATGTGAACTCCCACAGAGGCTTACTGGGCCGCGCGGGGTAGCCGCGCGGACTAGCCGCGAGGTCTCCGGCGCCTTGCCGCGGTTCGCGCGGCTCACCTCGTCGGAGGTTCGAGTCCTCCATCGGGCATGAGTGTGTGTGTTGTCCTTAGCGTAAGTTAGTTTAAGTTAGATTAAGTAGTGTGTAAGTTTAGGGACCGATGATCTCAGCAGTTTGGTCCCATAAGATCTTAACACAAATTTTAAAAAAAGAAAGGCTTACTGGCAATCGTTCTTCCCACGAACTGTTCACGGCTGGAACAGGACAATGGGGAAATGGCACTGGTACAGAAAGTACCCTCCACCACACGAACTGCAAGGTGGCTTGAGAAGTATATATGTAAATGTAGAATAAAATGCTTTACAGCGGTCCTTCATTGATCACATACTACATTTGATTCCAATGTCACATAGGTAGACAAACAAGAAACAATAGCGTGATCATATTTTCCAGGGCAATGACTAATAGTGAGCTTATAAGTAGAATCAAATCTAAAACAGGAAATTTGTGTGTAACAGAGACTAAAAAAATGTCCACCCAACTACACTACACTGCGCTGTTGGAAGTATTTGGTACAAAGCAGAACTAATTAATGTGATAACCACACATTCAAAACTGCACAGCGTTAATATCAGTAGCATCAAAACACACCATTGCATTCAACATGAGAACCTGTTAGAAGGTAAATTCACCTGTAGCCAGCAGTTATAAATATGCAGTTGTATAGAGGGAAGAATTACAGTAATTAACCGCACAGGCAATAACAATATGAAAACAATGTTGCATACCGCACCGGAATCTGAAAGATACTGACATGCTACTTTCTTGGTCATTTTACGGGATATACTTGCAAAGTAAAGTGAAAGACACTCTGCGACCTCAAAACATGCCTACAAGTAGCATTTTACAAGTACAAGGGGATATGCGAAGCAATAAATCAAATGCAAATTTACCTGCGGAAATATTTCCAAATATATAGTTATGCAAGACGAGGTACGCAAAAAGAATATTGCGTCCTCGGAGGGAACAGTAGATTGTGGGTTATCACGATTTTTGAACTAAACCCTAAAAGGTATTGAACATTAGGCAGAATATGAAAATTTTCCAGGATAATTCTCAGGTGTACACGATTAAAGTTACAAGGATGTCGATTTTTCAACATAATTTCACGTGAGAGAAACTGGAATATTCTAATACGGTACGTAGGAAACGCAACAAAAAATTTGAAAAGGAATGATGCTGGGATCGGCTGTAGATTGAGTGGTCTCGATTATTTCCCACTAGAGACACCTCCTTCAGACTAAACGACTGGGTTTCGAGGATACCCTTGCACAAGTACGTTCTGTAAGAGACGTAAAACACGTTCTTCAGTTAGCACAATGTGCAGTTAATTGGCTACAGCAGATGTTTTGTCTAGAAACCTAACGAGCTCACCCCTCGCGACAGGTTTATGATGGACGGATACGATGAAAATCAGTTGTAGCACGCTCTTCGTTAACACGGTCTGGTAGGATTGCTCTCATTTCTGTGAAGCACAGGGAGAGTAGTTACTAATGATGCACGAATTCTTCATTGCACATTTTGTGCTGCTGTCGCGACGTATTATAAATTAAAATCCACCTCCGCGGTTTTCTGTTTGCGTATGAAGGCTAATCTAGGAGCTACTGTACGAATTCTGATACGGTTTTCACTAGCACCTAGACTGATTCACTAGGGAGGATTTTGTGTAGAATTTATAGATATTTCGTGCAAATTGACTAAACTTTGGTGAATCAAAGACCCCCGCCGCGTTTTTCTGTCTGTATGTGAAAAGAAATCTCAGGAACTACTATAGCGTTTCTGATATGATTTTCTCTAACAGATTGATTCACGAGGAAGTTTCCTGTATATAATTTATCATCGCTACGTTAGACAAGCCGTCCGGCCATATATAGTGAGAGCTACACTTCTAAAGCCTGGGTGTATCGAAAGTTCAGTAATCATGAATTAAGAATCAAATACCACACCTGTTCGATCAGCCATGCGTGTTAAAGTGCTGATTATGGGGCGGGGAGGGGGGTGTAGGGGAAGGAGGGAGAAGGGTGGAGGGCAATGTGCGTTTCCCCCGGATGGAATCCGCCTGGCGGATTAGCCACGAGGGCCGGTGTGCTGGTGTGCTGGCCAGCCTGGATATGGTTTTCAGCCAGTTTCACACATCTCTATTGGTGAATACCGGGCTGGTACCGACGCCCTGCCTTCACAAAAATCTATAAAAACTTTCACCCAACTTCACGTGAATAACATTACATGCAGATGGTTCGGGTACACACATTCCGTCCCCAGGGGTTACAGATTGACGACAGGGAGAGCGTCCAGCCGCCCTTCAAATTAACCGTGCCAAATCCGTTGATAACCTTGGCGGCCCTGTACCAATGCGCGACAAAGGGGGAAGGAAAAGAAGGAGAATTAAGAGTCAAATACCTGTCAAAGGAAACTGTTGCAATTGGGATAACTGTTATTACCTGTTAGAGTTGCACTCTATCAAAACTACGGTTCTGCAGTTCTGGTACAGTACATACATGACTTACAAAATGATAGGATTACCGATAGTATTAGTAACAATGGTAGGGAAAGAAATGTAAATAGATGTGTAAGAGAGAAAATGGGAGCCGACGACTTCTCTTTGTTTTCTGTTTGTTTGTTTTTTTGAGTTGCACATAATTAGAACCGCACTTCATTCAATGTTAATCTATTGAGTATTATATATTCTTAAAATATATGGATTGGATTTTATAAGTAATAGAAATTAATTGATCTCTTAACTTTTGTTCATTTGTAACCACAGCAATTAGTTTTGGTGCAAGTAAAGTTTACATGCAATAACATACAAAAATATTAAATAATCATTGTTGTCATTTTGTACTCTATAGAACGTTCTTCTTCATGATCAAAAGCAAGAGTTTCCTGTTATTATTGATAAATCCGAAAACTGTTTATTAATAACAGAAACATCTTTTATGGTATACAGACGAAGTATTGAATCTATGTTTGATATTTTGTTCTTTTGGGTTTCTTTTTACCTGTTTAGGAAATTGAGTTTTCTAGCACTCAGTGATAAATTTAAGTCCTTCTTATTTTCACTATATAGGACTCCTTTGAATTGCAGCGCTAGCACAATTTTGCTTCTGGTGTACAGTTTGGGACCACTAGGACCCGTTTAAAACCATCCGCCGAAATCTGAACGTGATCAGAAGTATCAAAGGGTACGTATGGTTTATCTATCATCTTGTTTTCCATCCTCCTGTGAAGTGTTCATGCGGAAGTGCATGTACGTGAAGAAAACAGCAAAGGGCCCAAGACCCCCTCGTTAGGCAACACCCTCGGTGCCAGGCACGAAGTTTTGTTGCGAACGCTAGAAATGTATCTTCAGAAATTTCGATACCAAATCAGCCTGGAGGCTTCTGTAGCGCCTGGATGATAGACAACCACTTCAACACCCCTTTGTTGCGGTTTGCCTAATTTCTGGCGCCAGAGCAGCCATTAGTCTTAATTGATCTCGAAGTTCCTGACAGGCTTTTGCACCATTATAGAAGCAGGCTCTACGCACCTTTGACTCAAATTTCGAATTTATGCGGTGCAGTACGAGGTAATTATGAGGTTTTGAAAAAGTGATCCTTTAATTCGGTTGCGCAGTTTCTATCCTCACTCAGTTTCTAGGCGGTTCAACGCCTCTCGTTTCTAGAGAAATCTAGCAAGACGCAAATCGCATATGCAGACAAAGCGATCAGAATGAGGTAACGCCCTATTGGTACGTACCACACTTAATGTACAGGTAATGCGGCTAAGATCTTACGTGGCCAAGGTTATCAGAGAAACTTCCATAGGCTATGCTTGTTCTCTCTCCTGAAAATGCGCGTGACCTTTGTTGTGTAATAGTGACAGCTTAGAAGAGAGTTGTCAGATCATAAAGACAATACCTGTACATTTAGTGTGTTGGATACCTATTGGGCGTTACCTCATTTTTATCCCTTTGTTTGCGTATGCGATCAGTGTCTTACTATATTCCCATAGAAACCAGAAGTATTAAAACGTCTAGAAACTGAGTGTGGATATATGAAGGGCCACATATCCTATGGCACATTTTTATTCTCCAGTCTGTTACTTTCAGATAAACTGTATTTCTCGTAAAATTGAAAATGTCAATGCTTAATTCAGGTTTTATCCCAAAATTGTTGAATCAAAGTTAACATAAAAATAGATTTATCACACAGCGCTAGAAAACGCAGTTTCATCAAAAAAAGTTAAATTAAAAAATGTAAAGCAAAAGCATATCAAGCATCGATTCAGTACTTAAACGAGGTTCTATAAAACATGTTTCTGTTAGTCACAAACAATTGCCTCCCTGATCAATAATAGCCGGAAACTCTTGCCTTTGATGAGGAACGTTCTCTTGAGTACGTAATAATAGCAATAGTTGTATAGCTGTTTGAGCTTGTAAACTGTACTTGCATCAAAAGTAATTGCTTTGCTTACATAAAAGCGCAGAAGTTACGTGATCAACTAATATTTATTATAAAATGCAATTTTTGTTTTGTAAGGATGTAAGCTACACAATGAACTAACTCTGAACGATGTGCGGTTCTAATTATATGCGAAACAAACAAACAAAATAAAAACAAAGAGGAGTCGTCTGTTCAGATTATCTGTCAGATATTCATTCGTTTCTTTCTCTACCAATGCTGCCAATGCTACCGGTAATATTACCATTTACTACGTCATTTACGTACTTTACCTAAACTACCGAACCCTAGTTTTGGTAGAGCGCATCTCTAACGCTTACTTACGTTAGTCTACGGTAGCCCACAGTAGTTTTACAACTTTACTACCAGCACACTTCTTATTGAAAAACTATAAAATAAATGCTCCATAACACAATGTAACCTTTAATGTAAATTAAAATCTGATGAGGAACTAAAAACACATATATTTATACTGGCGATAAGCCTACCTGCGGAGCTTAACATTCGGCGATACAGGTACTTAGCTGGAGCTTCCTACAAGGCGTAAGACGCATTGTGCGGCAACAAATTGTTTGACTGTCCTCGGCATTGACATTCCCTCAACGTACAAGTTCCGTCCGTGGCACTAAAACCTCCATAGATATTTCTCACTCTAGCCACGAGTCTTAGAAAGCTCTATAGGTGACGAACAGTACAGTACTTTCGCGCAAGAAAGCGTTCCGTCCCTCTTGACACTGCAAGAGTTACCCCTTTTCTGGATCAACTTAGTGACTTGACACTTAGAACTCCTCCCTACCAGTTCGGTGTCTTGGTCTTGCAGACGTAGTCCCTTGCAACAGTTCCTGTAGCACAATGGATTCGTTCAAAGCTGAAAACAGGTAACCTATGTGGCTATGAATCGAAATGTGGGTAGCTAATCTACTTCAAATAAATTTCGTGGTGGCGTTACTAAGCATTTATTGACAAACACCGTAAAAACAGTGAACAATTCACACAGTTCGACACAAATAATTTGAAAATTACGCAAAATTGAGACCATGGCTTGCACATAGATAATGCCTGGATTGCATCCTAACGCCGATTGATCAGATCGTCGCGCAACAGGAATCCTTAGTAAGTTCGTACAGTTTCAGAACTATCTGTACGTTTTCGGCAGAATGATAATTGTCTCTTGTTTCCTGATGTAAACAGATTATTGCATAGTGGCTCAGTAGCAGCAAAGCTTTCATGGTACTTATACTCCTGCTTGCATTTAATATGCCAATAGTGGACACTAACAATTAACATTTGATGAAGAATAGGTCTTCGTTTGCACCAAAATGTTGGTGGTTATTCAGCGTCAAAATGCCAGGTAGGATCTACTCTCACGGCTTAGTTTGGCGTACTTTAGTGCATTATGTCACTGCCAGGTTCGCTGCCTTTGTTCCGACAATGGCGACGTCTTCTTGCTTGTCGCTATAGCACTCTGCATTGATATTTAAGAAAGCGAGTTATTCCTGTTAACAATAGCGTCTCAGTTCAATGTCAAAGTTAGCAAATAAAATATTGTCCAAAATAAGAAGAATGGTCTATGGACGAAGGTGAAGAGACAAATATGTGTAACACTCGTAAGGGTCAACTCGCTTGAAGTGGACAAAAGCCATTCTTATGTGATATCCTTGTAGAATACCGTGTCACGATAGACTTTATCTCCTGTGTGACAACAATGTTCTGCTTCGTAGCCTGACAGTATACGTAAAGTTTGTTGGCGCATCGCTCTTCATATAATAGCCAATGATAGTACATCATCCAAGGTCATATATTTACATAATTTTACTCTGACCACAGCCAGTTATTCATAAACCACACATCGTCGTCAACAAACTAATGGTAATAGCGTTATTCTTCTTTTGTGGGAAGATAATTTGTCGGCGTTGGAGTCTGGGGAACATTATGGCGTCTCGGAATGCACTGCGTGACAAAGAGTTGTAGAGCATCAACCAACTCTCAAAGATTGCATGTTTGTGACACTATTATGTTTGACGTCTTTCCATGAACTTAGTACACATGACATGCTTCACTGTATACTCATACAATGATTAATGCTGTTACAGCAGTACAACAATTATATCTTCGCGTCATTTGTTTCTGACAGTATAAATCTCCAAAATACACGCTGCCAACAGTACAAATGTGGTTTTCAAAACATACTAAAGTGCTCTTCAAGGTTGTTCTTTCTGTTCCAGACCTCGAGATCGAATGAAAACGTATCAGTGGAGGCGAAACAGACGATCTAAAAGAAGCTGCCTCTCCCATGGCAAGGACCAAGATGACGCCGCACTAACTCTCTAGGGGGAGATACCGTATAATCAGTGATTTGTTGCTTACCTCTTAGACACTCTTCTACTCAGTACTTTTTACGAACTGGTGACGGTGCTGTTCAAAGACTATAAGCAACTCATTAAGAATTGTAGTTTTTCATTCGCTGATTTCGTGTATCCTTCGGATGATACGAAAACATGCAGTAACACAAAACAAATACGCTTAATGTGAGACTTGAGTCAACCCTTGCAGTCGCAAGAAGAAGTTCCACACGTGAACTAACCTACTGATCTCTCAAAACAAAACGTTCCCCATTCCGACGTCCAGGTATTACTTGCCATTTATCTATTCTAACAAAACTAAGTGCCTTTTAAAGGTCTGTAATCAAATGAAAGAGCTGGGAATACTTTTCTTGTGTGTTTATAGAGGGTAGATCTTTCATGGTGCTGTCGGTAATATATTCCAAGTACTATCACACAATAAATCATGCGCGTCGTTTGGTTACTGTATCGTACACCATGTAATGTGATTGGTTGCTGCGCTGCATGTTGGATAAACCAAATATTAGCTCGAGCCTGTTTCTCTGCCGTTAAGTTTGCACTATGTGAAAATGTCATTTTTATCCTTTCCCATTTCACTCGCGGACAGTGTACATTAACGGACGAGCCATTAATACTTTATGAAAATCCATTACAGCCAATGCCTAGAGCCCGCTTCAGTATCACCTGCACACAGTTCACGTATCATTATACAAACAGTTTATTGAAGTAGGATACATTCATCACTCACAGGGGAAGTGTCGCACACAATTTACTATTTGTCCATCGCACAGAGCCTTAGGATATTGGCAGCCCGTGCCGACTTGCATTGAAACGTGTCAGGTTGGCTGTATTTGGTAATTACATAGTAGTTCTAAAACGACTATATTTTTCATAGGTGCAGTAAAACATCAGATAAATCGTTCAAAACTGCCATCTAATGGACAAGTTCTAGCAGTTTTATTCTATAATATCCGGGTAGTGAATTTAACTGGCAGTGAAAGCGCAGAACTCACTATCCGGGAATGTATGATCTTTGGGGGAAAGGCGCGTATACCTACCAAATCTGTACCTAACTGTGTGAAGAAATTAGTGAACCTATATCAAGTTTGGGGAGAAGTTGCAAAAAAATGCACAAAAAACTCAAAAGTTATTTGAGCAGTGCCGACACGAGTTTGTCAACAAGTTGGATAATTTGTTCGACATTTCACACGCCGATGCACTTCAGTTAATGAAAATAAATGGAGATAAAATATTTTTACAGCGACAGAGAGAGCCAAGTCGGCCTGGTCACTTAGCTAGGGTGGACAAGAAACTGGCTAATAAAAAGGAAAGGTCACGCATCAGAACTATTCAGGAAGAAAACCGACGTGCTAAATATTTTCTGCGTCAGCTCCTTCGACAGCATCTCATGAAGCATTACAAAATGACTCATCTTCAGATTGTAATGAAAATGAGATGTGTTTGCCAGAAAATTTCTCAACTCTGATTGAGAACATAAAATCTGGAACCAGTAAAACAACTATGCGGAAAAATTTCATTGCTCCAAAATTAGTAGCAGCGCTAGATAGGTGTCAGCTGAGTGTGAGAGATTCAGTGTATATTCTTGAAGCTACCATTGAGGCTCTTGGATAATTTCCTATAAGTAAGTCCTCGATTCAAAGATTTCGTACAGATAAACGGAAAGAGAGTGTGGAAGCTATAAAAGTTAATTTTCAAAACGAGGTACCAGATGTTGTGACTGTTCATTGGGATGGCAAACTATTGACAACTACACATGATCGGGAATCAAAAGAAGAACGTCTTCCGATAGTTATTTCACACAGAAATAAAGAGCAAATTATTGCTGTGCCAAGGTTGGAAAACTCTTCAGGATGTGAACAGGCGAAAGCTGTTTGGAACGCGATTGTGGACTGAAATCTCGAAGACAAAGTGCAGTTTCTTTGTTGTGATACTACGGCTTCAAATACAGGTCATATCAATGGTGCCTTTGTGCTACCCGAGCAAAAACTTAACAGAAGTGTCATTTTTTTTCTTCCTTGCCGCCACCACGTGTATGAACTAGTGTTAAAAAACGTGTTACAGGTAAAAATCAGTTCAGTGACAACAAGTCCTGATATTCCACTCTTCAAAAAGTTCCGAGATAATTGGAAAAGTGTAGATCCAGATAACATAAAGTACTACAAGATGTTCAGATGTGTGTGAAATCTTATGGGACTTAACTGCTGAGGTCATCAGTCCCTAAGCTTACACACTACTTAACCTAAATTATCCAAGGACAAACACACACACCCATGCCCTAGGGAGGACTCGAACCTCCGCCGGGACCAGCCGCACAGTCCATGACGACAGCGCCTTAGACCGCTCGGCTAATCCCGCTCGGCAGTACTACAAGGAAAACGTCGCAATGCACCTGACTGTTTCAGAAATTGAGAATCTGCTTGAGTTTTACCGCACTGAACTGACAAAAGAAATAATCAGAGACGATTACCGAGAGCTGATAGAGCTTTCTGTTATATTGTTAGGTGGAGATACAGACAGAAAATTCAAGATACGGCCTCCAGGTGCCATACACCAAGCTCAATGGATGGTGAGAGCTATATATTCTCTAAAAATATCATTACTTTGCGCTTAGTTAAAAATTTCGAGCAAGGAGAAGGTAGCGCTTTTTGACGCTTGCCTGTTCATCGTGACATCCTACGTCAAGCCATGGCTGCAGTGTATTTTGGCAGTAAAGGCACCCTACCAAGATTTGTGCTTTTTGAAGTCAATGAAGGCATACGAAAAAATAGATAAAGACATCTCAAAGCAGCTCTACGGAAGATATGCCAGCATTTATGGTATTTGACTGATGAAGTTTCTATTTTGTCACTGTTTGACGACGATGTGGACCTAGAAACAAAAGTAAAACTGGTTGAAAATTTAACCAAAGATAATTTATCAGCTCATGCTAACCGCTACATCTCTTCGAAGGAAGAACTTCACGGTCCATTGCATGATGAGTTAAATAAATGAATAGAGACGTTGTTTCTTTAGTTTTCTGTTTACATCACAATTTTGTTAACTGGTTTGCTCTCTCTCAATTACAGAGAAAAACATCAACGACTTCATTTCAGTCAGAAGCAAGTCACTGTTCCATCGTCTTAGCCGGCTGAAGTGGCCGTGCGGTTAAAGGCGCTGCAGTCTGGAACCGCAAGACCGCTACGGTCGCAGGTTCGAATCCTCTCTCGGGCGTGGATGTTTGTGATGTCCTTAGGTTAGTTAGGTTTAACTAGTTCTAAGTTCTAGGGGACTAATGACCTCAGCAGTTGAGTCCCATAGTGCTCAGAGCCATTTGAACCATTTTTTTTTCCATCGTCTTAAAATTGATGACAGTTTTCTCCACGAATGTCCTGTCATGTGGTCAAACAATGTTTCCTTTCAAGAAATCAGAAAGAAGGTTTCAGTACTGAGAGCAGTGAATGATACAGCTGAAAGAGCGGTCAAGTTGATGCAAGACTTTCATGGTTAAATCTCGGTTGAGAAGGAACATAAACAATTTTTGTTACGTTGCGTACAAGAACACCGAAAGATTTATCCTGACTGCAGAAAACAAACTTTGAAACGAAAATTTAGAGACTAATGTTTTTACATGTTAAATAGTGAACAAACAGAATTTGGGCAATTTGGTGTTTAATTTACCAAACAGTCATTAAGTTCCACAATCCCTCCACATAGGAAAAGTTTTCTAGTTTCATGTTTAGCGTCAAATCGGCACGTATTACAATAATTTAATTGTAATAATATATGATATGTGAGTTATTCAGGTCAAATAGAAAAAAATAAAGGGTATGCGTTTTCGATTTCACGAAAACAAATCCCCAGTATATCTTGGGACACCCTATATACATGCTAACATTTCGTGCAAACAACTAGGATTTACTTGATTCAAATGTATCGTGCTATCTAGATATCTTGATTTAGATTATGTGAGGTTCCCTGTAAAATGCAAAATGCCAGTTTATTCTTAAAATCTCAACTTTCTGCGTTCTCTCTCAAGTAAATTTGGAGCCAACAACATGACAAAATCTGACTTTCGTTCCATCTTTAATTACCATGATTAGGTCCTCCAAGGCATTAAGTGAATTTTCTACGACTTTTTGTAAGAACTGTTAAGCACAAAAGTACGCTGGAATGTTTGCGACATGACTGAAGCAACTACTTACTGCTCTTATTTAATAACTAACTACCGGCTACGGTTGACAGAATATTATACTTAAATGTGAACACCTGTAAAAAGATTGAATGACCACCTTCTGCAGCACGGACCGCTGCGGGACCTTCAGGGAGAGAGTCAGTGAGCTTCTGCAAGGAACCGACTTGGATGTGGAGCCATGCCGACTCCAGTGCGGTAGCCATCTTCGCCAAGTTCCTCGCTTGAGGACTCATGGCGCGAATAGCCCGATCGAGGTGGTCGTGCAGATCCAGAGTGGGCTTGTATCTGGGGAGTCTGGTAGCCAGAAGAGTACGGAAAACTGATCCTGGTCTCTTCGAACCGTGCACGTACAAAGCGAACTATGTGACACGTCCCATTGTCCTGCTGGTAGGTGCCATTGTGCCGAGGAAAATCAGACTGCATGTACAGCTGAATATGCTCCCCAAGGATAGATGCATACGTCTGTTAGTCCACTGTCCCCTCCAGAATGATAAGATAACCCAGGGAAAGCCTTCTCGCCTGGGCCCGTCCGACGATTGTTGCAGGGTGTTTCCTTTCAGAAGTTTCGCGCCGTACACTCCGACGGCCATCTGTCCGATGGCGCATAAAACGTGATTCATCTGAAAAGGCCACGTGTCGCTACTCAGTAGGCGTCTGGCTGTGATACTGGCGTGCAAATTCCAGCATTCGTCGACGATGAACAGCAATCAGCATGGGTGCACGAACCAGGCGTCTGCTGTGGAGGCCCATACGCAACAACGTCCGCTGAGCGGTCGTTGAAGAGACACTGCTGGTAGCCTTTGGATTCATCGGGGTGGCCAGTTGCTCAACAGTTGCAGGTGTATTGGCCCGTAACATCTCCGCAGCCGTCGTTCTCTCCTGTTATCTATTAGAATTATATATTAATACCTTCAGCTGCTAACGGGCGTCGATAAATGTCAACGGGGACAGGTATCTGTTCTTTCGGACATGTCCGAAAGAACAGACACCATATCCCTATAAGTATATAGTTATGGCAATACCGGCCATGACCTTCCTCTTCTGTGCAGATTCACACATATTACCCGAGCTCTTACGGGACTTGATAAGAACATCTTCCACGAGTAATGAGTGTGTTGGGTAGGGACACTACGAATGTAGTGAGTGGGCATATAAGTTGAGAATGTGGGTCTCGCAGGAGGCGTGGCCGAGATAGTCCCTGAAGCCGCACTATCCTCTGTGCCCTCGATGGCTCAGATGGATAGAGCGTCTGCCATGTAAGCAGGAGGTCCCGGGTTCGGATCCCGGTCGGGGCACACATTATCACCTGTCTCCATTGACATATATCAACGCCCGTCAGCAGCTGAAGGTATTAATATTTAATTCTAATTTCGTTCTAGACGGCTACTTGTCATCAGTGGTGTCTGTTCTTTCGGACATGTCCGAAAGAACAGACACCATATCCATATAAGTACCTGTTATGGACCGTGCTGCACCACAGACGCCTCAGCGCCGGTTTCGGATAGCGCCATTTTGCCATGCAGGGTATACTTTGACCAAGGCGGTACTCGGACAGTTTACAAACCCTTGGCCCGAAAGCCAATCACTGTGCGCTTCTGGACGTCAGACAAAACGTTCCGTTTCCACATTATGACAACGATTGCACTGTTTTCCGCGTCCCTGACACATTTACATACCCTCCACTGCTAGTGCTGCCGCCCGCCGTCTGTGAGTGGTTACTGCATGTTGATGTCGAACACAGGTAGTGGTCACATTAATGTGCTGGGCAGTGAATTTTACCTTGACATATTTCCACATTGTTTGGTGTGAGATTGCTTTCGTATAGGATGTCTAGTATTATATCAGAACGTAATATGTGTAATAGTCACTGAAGAGCCTGTAGCTCGATAAGAACGTGACGATGAAAGGTTCAAATATCTTTTAAATTATACCAAGTACCTAGCGCACTAGGATTCGCATTACATGTAGTTAGAGAACCCAGTGCTACAAGTATAAATCGGAATGGTTGTGTACTAGTCAGTGAAAGATGCATCTTTTGACCAGTTTTTGATACTTTGCTTCGGTCCTAATTTTGTCGTCTTTTAAATTCTAACTCGTCAGTGGACTATTTTTCCGCTCGTTTGCATATCTAGTGCGTAATCGTCCCCAGTAGGCGGAAAAATTGGAAAATCAGAAGAAATTTGCATCAAAGCCAACGATGGTAACAAGCCGCGTGGAAAGGCGGCCCGCCTCCATTCAAGCATACAAGGCAGCAACGGAGTCGCCCAGTCCTGAGGCGCAATCACTGAAGCGGTATCAGCGACTCGAGTCGAATACATTCAGTGAATCGTGCACCTTAACGGTAACGAGGTTTGCACTGCAGTGGAATAGCTGAGTGAGTGTGGGAACAGCGTGCGTGACCTGGGAAAAATATTGCCTGCCACTACGAACGAGCTAAGGCAGCACAAGAGACAAAACGATTCCCGTAGCTGGAGGTATCTTAAAACTAGTGTGATAATACTTGTATGGTGTTTTCTTTTTAGGAAGCTCGGACGGTAGGAATGAAGATTCCTAGAAGCAATAGACTGAGACGTGGTGTTAGAAACTAAGGATAATTTGTTAAAGTAACGTCGAATCAAAGCTAGAGGATACAAAACTTCTTCTTCTAAACAGTTATTGCCTACTGCAGTAAATCGAGTCACGTAACTCTGAGGTTAATATAGTGAACACATTTATTGAAGGGCAGAGTTCATATTCCGTCTGAAGTCCCATCTCTCTAGTGTCTCAGAGGAAGCTCTGTTGGGCAGGCGTTCCCGTCTTGTTGCCCTTGGTAATGGGCAATGAAGTCAGTGCCCACTCGACTACAAAACATCGAACAAAGTTAGCATCTTCCCCTCCCTCAAAGTCGCTCCTCAAGGTCACAATCCTTGTTACCAATTTCGTGCGTTTGTGTGGCGTTTAGCTTTACTTGGTATTCAATACTGTAACGTGTGATTCCATAGTTCTGCTTGCCATAGTCACCCATCTGGCTGCAGGTGGGGCAGGTAACTGCCGTGGACATGAGTGACAAAATTTCTTGCAGCGCTGGAGTTGTCCATCACAACATAGTCATAGGTTTGACCCAAACTGTCTTAAAAACATCAGCCAGCAGAAGTCTGGGCAGATGTCACCACAGGATATTAGGTATTGGGATATGTGACAAGACAGCTAGGTGTTCTTTTCTCCTTAGCAGCGCAACAGTGACCCCTTATACAAAATCATAGACAGAACCCAAACTGTCTTAGAAACAGCGAGGCTCCAGGCACAGAATCTGCTTCACCAAAGCAGCTGGCGCAGCTACAGTGGCTCTACTCCCCTGTGCCCAGCCAGCTGTAGGAGCGTCCACTGGCACGGCGCAGCTGCGGCCCCCATCCTGTCCATGCTGCTCCATCGGCACACACAGCATGCTTTAGTGCTCATGACTCTGCCAGCTCCAATGATTTTTTTTTAAATGAAAGTTAATAATAGGTCACATGTCTCCAAATTATTTATGGTTTAGCAGCAGCAGCGCTTCTAGATTTTTTCAGTGAAACATCTAGTCACAGGCTGTGGAGGGGAAATGGAACGGGCCAGGTAATTGAGGGACTGGGAGGGTATGACCTTGAGAGATGACACTTAGTGGGACAGAGTGACTTTGCACTGTTCTGAAACCCATTTCTGTGGTAGTGTCCAAAACTTAGTTTAATGCACTTCGCAGTTTTGTAAGTGTCAATTCTGATGAGCCTATGCATATATTTTTCACTTTGTAGATGTGTTTATTTCACTTTGTGGATGTGTTTAAATTCTACTGATAACTTTTATCTTCTAGGATGCTTGGAGTTTGTAAAGCTACATGGGAGTTATTTTCGTTTGTTGAGTGGTAATATAAGGAAATAATTTTGTAATTTTGATATAACTTCCTCAATACTACATCCAACTTTTAATCTTTTTTTCTGGCTCACGGTTTGGACTAAATTCACTGTTCCTGATTGTGGGATATACTTTACATGATGTACTTTCCACGTATCAGCCTGATTGTGGGATGTACTTCCCATCATGTGCTTTCCGTGTGACACTAGTTTTTGTTCATTTGTGTTCTCAGTAAGTGAGAGCATAAGGTTGAAGAAAACTGTTTATCACCGCAGCAACAAACGAAAGTAATTTCTGTTTATTTTTAGTAATTTTCAACTAGAATGTGTTTAGAATATTCTGTAATTTAGCAATATACCTTCCACTATCGAATAAGTGATTATTTATTTCAGCACAACAATTCAGCGATGCATATTTTTCGATGTAGTTCTGGGTCTACATTCGGCAACGGCCAATATTTTTTACATTCCCGTGCAATGTTTTTATAACTTTTAGATACTTTAAGTTTCATTTCCGAGTATTGCATATATTTCTGTTTTTTTCTAACATAAATAGTAATCACCCGGAACACGTCCTAAAATTTAGATGAACTACAACATTTCTGTTTTTTAATTTAAAGGTGTAGTCTTATTTTGTACTAGAACAATGCACTGGCCACCACAATAAGCTTGTCATTAATAAAGTCTAAGCTGAAGACTGAAGAGGGTATCATTGTAGTAATGTGACTGGACACGTGTGGCAGCAGAAATGTTTCACGGGTAAGGTGATGAACTGTTAACACATGATCTGAAAATCTGATGCAGAGACCAGTCAGGATATTCGATGAGGAATGACATTCAGCCTCCGACAGAAATGAGGAACAATGGAGAAACCAGAGGTGCGACATCTAAAAGAGAACAATAATCAGTTGTGCTTTTAATATAAAATTGTATATAAGAAATTACAATTAAAAAACAAATCTAATGCTATAATTTTTATATCTCTCATTTCGTCCCGAGAAGTACCACGTTAGTCACTATCATTCACAAAGACAAAAATGACAGTTACAATCCAGTCACAAATGTCATCATTGAAATGCGGATACAGCCGTACTTTACAGTTGATAGGTAACTCTCTATATCCATCCACATCAGTCATAAAACATTCCCTAAACAAACAGAAGCACGTTAAGTTTTCTGCCTTAGTTAAATCAGAGGTAGTGTCACATATCTAATAACGTGGGTGTCCAGCCTTCGATAACGAGTCCGTGGAAGCAGAACAATATCTGCAGCAGCGCCGTACGAATGTCTTTCTTCATATTGAAAATCTTATGCTCAATTGCGCTCAGACTTGTTACACTGTTGTGCAAAACTGACCGCAACGCTATACATGATGGCCCATGGCCCCCTGGACGTTACAAAAGGCGGGACACTGCTAATAATAAGGTGCGTCATTACCACGGATGGCAATGCTTGCTCCCACGCTTGTGGTAGGGTGTTCCGTTCCTCCATCAGCGCGGTTGACAGTTGCTGGATGGTTGTTGGTGCATGTGGACGTTTTGTAATACGTCTCTCAAACGCATCCCACACGTGCTAGATGGGCTTTAAGTCGGGGAATGGAAAGGGAAGCCCGTTCGTCGAATATTCCTTAGTCCCAAGAGCTTCTCCAAATGCCCAATTCGATGCCATCACGTATTGTCATACATAAAAATGATGTCAGGATCAAATGCACCCCCTGGAAAGATGCACATGGGGAAGGAGCAACAAAATAATTTTTAACATTGAGTATACCGTATTTTGGACAATTTTGAGACCAGTACTCCCACGCAACATTATGTCTTCCTACACCATAACACCTTGACCACCAAGACGACCATGTTCGACAATGTTCCTGGCAGCATTACCTGTTCCCACCTCTCGACAAATGAGGGTACGTCCCATACGACTACTCAGACTGGACATGCTTTCATTCGAGAGGGCCACTCGATCTCAATCCTCATCAGTCAAATCCTTCTGCTCTTGCCACCATCGCAAACGGTGCCGTCGATATGCGGGGGTCAATGGAACACAACGTACTGGTAGTCGGGCAAAGAGTCCACCCCTATGCAGTCGCCGTGCCACTGTGGATCGCGAGACTGCGTGCCTTGCAGTCCCGTTATGTGTGGTTGCAACTGAACACGTTGATTGACATGAGTGCCTTCTTGCCTGTTGCACTACGTAGCGGCCATCTTGCGCAGTATTTAATTATCGTCAACAACCTCCTCTCCTTCGGGCAGCAGGACCTGTGGTTCGGAGCGCCCCAGTGCTCATAACACAAAGGTGTGTGATCCCGCGCTACACGTTTTATACTTCCTCCACTGCCCCTATGATTGTTCCCCATGTGAAGTTATCCAAATGCTGTCTCTAGGCCATGGGGAAAGCACAAATACAGTGCACCGTAACTGCTTCCTGACTGACAAATACTGTCTTGTCCCTTCCTCATATTGCGAAGCCAGCCCAATTTGGCGCCATAGTCACGCTGACCTCACGCTATGTAACGTCCAACTATTGTGCACAACTGGGAGACCTCTGGTGACATGCTTCCCCACTTCTATTCATTTCCACCGAGCAGTTAATATACTATGTCATTTTATGTAGCTCGTCCTTAATTTTTGCAGGGCAATATATCTTCAATGAACCCAGAAAGGTTCCATAAAACTAGAATACTTTCACCAAGCATTCTCCGTACGGGAATCACCATCTGCAGAAGAAGCAAGCTGCCTACGGTTTACCCCCGCTTTGAACAATATCCGCTGCTTTGTTTGCAAAGCATTTCTGCCGAGTCCTGAGCTTTTCAGGTGGTGGACAGGTTGCTTCTTCCCCCATAACACGCGAAACGGCTTTTGTAGTTGTGCAGACGCCGTTGCTTGGCCATTAAATCAGCTTCCGCTAGGCAGCTACGGAATCAACGTTCTTGTTTCAGAGTTACGTAAAATTTAAGTTCTTCCGTCTCCTATTCGAGAGTTAATTTACAGTGAAGTTGTCATTGATGGTTTAACTCTGCCTTAGTAAATTACCTAATCACTGTTTAACTAAACCACATCAAGAGCGAATAGCGGAGTTTCCTCGTGAAGAAGGGACTAAAGAAGGAAGAAAGGAAAATTAATTAACGTCCCATCGACGAAGAAGTCATTAGAGAATAACCAGATTACTGGATAAGACAAAGGTGGCAGAATAAATCGACCGAGTCCTTTTCGAAGGGCCTACACCGGCCTTTGCTTCAATCGTTTTAGGTAAACTACCAAAACACAATCTGGATGACCCGTCGGTGATCTGAATCCCGCTCCTACCGTACGTGGGACCGGTGTGCTAACCTCTGCGTCGACACACTTGATGCCTAGACCAGATAACAGCAAATTACTGTCATTTTCAGTGCCCAACTGAGCTACGTAGGAACTTCAGAAAGTTAGTTGCACATGTCATTCCAAGCTAGACCTGCGCTCTGAGCGGGTAGTTTTGGTACAGTTCGTAAACGACGTAGTAAATGGTAGAGTTACCAAAGCACATATCAACAGTTTTCGAATAAAACCTGAATTAAACATTACCAACTTCAATTTTTCTATCATCATCAGCAGCAGCTTTCTGTTATATTAGCAGGTCCTTTGCCTCTCCATTTTCTGCGATCCATTGCTTCCTTCTCAAAGTTGCTGTATGTTGCACCGTCCATCACGTCATCCAGTATCTAAAATCTCTTTCTTCCTCGCTTCCTTTTCCTTCTACATAACCTTCTAAAGCTGTTTTTATCAGTCAAAAATGGCTCTGAGCACTATGAGACTTAACATCTGTGGTCATCAGTCCCCTAGAACTTAGAACTACTTAAACCTAACTAACCTAAGGACATGACACACATCCATGCCCGAGGCAGGATTCGATCCTGCGACCGTAGCGGTCACGCGGTTCCAGACTGAAGCGCCTAGAACTGCACGGCCACACCGGCCGGCTTTATTAGTCCGTCATTCTTTCTTAATATATGCCCAATCCAATTTCTTTTTCTTCTTTTTATTACATCTAGTAACTGTCTTTTCTCTCCCACTCTTCTCAGTACCTCTTCATTTTTTACTCTGTCTATCCAACTTATTCTTTCTATTCTCTGCCATGTCCACATCTCAAAAGCCTCCAGCCTTTCTCTGTCTTTCTTCCTCAAAGTCTATGTTTCAGGGCCATACAGAAGAACACTCCACACAAAACATTTTATTAGTCTTTTCCTCAGTTCTCTATCCAGACTGCTGCAGAAAATTCTCCTTTTCTTATGAAATGCCTCTTTTTGCCAGTGCTATCCTTGTTTTAATTTCTGTGCTGCACTTCCAGTCGGTGTCTATCCTGCTTCCAAGATACTTAATATTTTGCACCTGTTCTAATATTTCTCCATTCAGCATAATTTTTATTGCTTTATTTCCTCCTAGAACCGATTTGGTTTCTGTATTTATCCCCTGGTGATTTCCAAGTGTAGGGCCTCCTCTTGTGGTTCCTGATCCATGTATTTGCCACTATCAGCTGCCTTTCCCTGCAGAAGTCAATTAGCCATTCACCTCTATCATTTCTCTTTCCAAGACCATGACTGCCTACTATGTTTTCCTCTTTCCCTTTTCCCACAATGGCGTTCCAGTCCCCCATTACTATTTTGCAGCATTTTTTATTTTCGTCCAGTATTCTCTCTATTACATTGTACGTTTCCTCTACAATTTGGTCATCATGTTCTGAAGTTGGCATATACACCTGGACAACCAGAAGATCTTTTTGTGCTTTTTTCAGCCTTACACCAATAACTCGGTCATTTGCATAGTCCACATTTCGACACATTTAGCCAATTCCTTTGCCATAATCATTCCTACTCCATTCATTCCATTTACTTCTCCTCCTGAGTAGTACAATACATATTCGTCTGACTGTAACTCTCCACATCCATTCCATCTTACCTCAGCAACTCCTACGACGTCTATGTGATTCTTTTTCATGTCTCTTTTAAGAGTTTCTAGTTTTCCTGTTGTAGCTGAGTTCTAACACTCCAGGTATCAATTCTTGTTTTAATTTTTCGCCTCCATTCAAGTTGCCACCCCCCTTCCCCCCTCCCTCCCTGGAGATCCGAATGGGGGACTATTTTAACTCTGGATACTGATTTAACATGAGAGGCAGTCATTTTTGTGCATAAAATGGAGACTGCGTTATGCAGGAAAGATAATCTGCGGTGGTATTCCGTTGCCTTCCGCAGTTCTGGAGGCCGCCCCTAACATAGGATACAGACGCCTTTCGCCGCCGCCCGCTCTGGGTCAGACGCTGCATGAGAAGTATAGGTTGAAAAATGAAAGACCCTTAGCCGTCTAAACCTAATAGCGTCCGAGTCGGAAAATAACAAGATTTGGCCGCGGGTGGACAGATAGGAAAGATAAAAGTGAGGAGCCTGGCATAAGTAAGTGGAAGCAATGCCAGGACTCAGCTCGGGGCCCCGTGCTCGTCAGCCACGTACTCACTAGGTGTGAGTCCCTGAGATAATTTTTCTATAAACATCGATATATTACTATCTGTTGTTCAATAATAAACAGTATTTAAATTTTTTCTATAAATACTGTTTATTTTTTAACAACAGATAGTAATATATCGATGTAGAACAAGAATGTTCCATAGGTTATACACTGAAGTGCCAAAGAAACTGGTATAGGCATGCTTATTCAAATACAGTGATATGTAAACAAGCAGAATAGGGCTCTGCGGTCGCCAACGCCTATATAAGATAACAATTGTCTGGTGCAGTTGTTAGATCGGTTACTGTTGCTACAATGGCAGGTTATCAAGTCTTGATTGAGTCTGAACGTGGTGTTACAGTCGACGCACGAGCGATGGGACACAGCACCTCCGAGGTAGCGATGAAGTGGGGATTTTCCCGTACGACCATTCCACGAGTGTACCGTGAATATCAGGAATCCAGTGAAACATCAAATCTCCGACATCGCTGCAGCCGGAAAAAGATACTGCAAGCACGGGACCAACGACGACTGAAGAGAATCGTTCAAGTTGGCAGAAGTGCAACCCTTCCGCAAATTGCGGCAAATTTCATTGCTGGGTCAGCAACAAGTGTCAGCGTGCAAACCATTCAACGAAACATCATCGATATGGGCTTTCGGAGCCGAAGGCCCACTCTTGTACCCTGATGACCGCACGACACAAAGCTTTGCGCCTCGCCTGGGGTCATCAACACGGAGATTGGATTGCTGGTAACTGGAAACATGTTGCCTGGTCAGACGAGTCTCGTTTTTAATTGTATCGAGCGGATGGACGTGTACGGGTATCGAGACAACCTCATGAATCCATCGACCCTGCATGTCAGCAGAGGACTGTTCAAGCTGGTGGAGGCACTGTGATGGTGTGGGGCGTGTGCATTGGAGTGATATGGGACCCTTGATACGTCTACATACGACTCTGACAGGTGACACGTACGTAAGCATTCTGTCTGGCCACCTGCATCCATTCATGTCCATTGTGCATTCCGACGGACTTAGGTACTACCAGCAGACCAATGCGACATCCCACAGGTCCAGAGTTGCTACAGAGTGGCTTCAGGAACACTCTTCTGAGTTAAAACACTTCCGCTGGCCACCAGACTGCCCAGACATAAACATTATGGAGCATATCTGGGATGCCTTGGAATGTGGTGTTCAGAAGATATCGCTTACGGATTTATGGACAGCCCTGCAAGATTCATGATGTCAGTTTTCTCCAGCACTACTTCAGACATTAGTCGATTCCGTGCCACGTTGTGTTGCGGCACTTCTGCGTGCTCACTGGAGTCCTACACTATATCAGGCAGGTGTACCAGTTTCTTTGGCTCTTCAGTGTATATCCTCACTTAGTTACTAGACGGTTGTAAGACGTGTATATTTCTTTTGTCTATTGTCAACCCACAATTTATGAAAGACGTTTATATTTTATTAATAGGATTAAGTAGGAATAATTAATATTTGTCATGTTGGAAATAATTGTGGTAGCAGGGAATGTCTGCACCAAAGTATTGTTGGCAAGAGAGACCGCAAATTGATATAATTTTAAGAAGGGCGGGAGAGACCGCGTAAGACTACTGAAGGTATATTTGCGCAATGCTAGTTGTAAGATTGTTGTAAAAATTAAGTCCCATTTGAACGTTTGTAAAATTATTTCATTACCAACGGTAAATATTTGAAGCGTTTTCAGAATATAATTAATTTTTGCCAGCAATGTTGCATTACTGATTATAATCCATCCCAAAAACCATCAACGTAAAACTTTGCAAAAATTTTATCGTTGTCAAGAAAAAGTGTAACTATGAATTACGTAACTTGAGTCAAATTAATTGAAGAATAACGTCAGCTTTGCTATTAAAGAATAACGTCAGCTTTGGTAATAAATAAACCCACTTATTATGACAGCCCACCAGCAGTTAATAGAGTATAGTAAACCAGAGTAAGTATATTCATGTCGCAGTTCGATGTCGTAGTCAGATGGCGATCCAGTAAGAGTAAAAAAAGTAAGGAACAGTTTTGGGTTGTTGCAGATAACGACTGAGGGCCACGACGACGACACATTCTATGTTTCGTCGAAATAATCAGAAAATCACTTTTAATAAGCAGCAATTAAATTTGTATGCGAAGATTGAGAAACAGAATAAATTTCATTGGGAAGATTTCATTTGTTATTATTAAACAAGAGATAGAGATCCTAAGGAAAGGTTTCACAGGTTCTTGTAGAAGGGAAGGTTGCGTAAACAAAAAAAAAAAAAAAAAAAAAAGAAAAAAAAAAAGAAGAGATATAGAGGAGACGGGAAGGTTTCACGGTTAGCTTCTTCCGGTTTCTAGGGAGACCTAGTAAGACACTGATCGCCTATGCAAACAAAGCGATCGAAATAAGGTAACGCCCTCAAGGTATGCAAAACATCTAAAAACAGGTAACGCGGTTATGATGTTAACTGATCAAGGCTTCTACAAAAACTACGGTAGTCGACACTTACGTATGGAAGTCTGTGGTAGCCTACGGTAGTTTTACAACTCTATTCCAAGCTAACACTAATACACAACAATTGTGGCACGTTGTCAGAAGAGAGTACATGTTCCGGGTTTCCAGCAGACACGGTTCTGCTGCGATACACATAACAGGTTCATCAGTGTTGGAGTGCAATAGACCGGCAGCTGGAAACGTATTCCATAGTTCAAGTAGGCGGGACAGTATGACTCTTTTGAGCAAAACGACTAAATTGCACACTGATTCAAGGTTAAATTCTGGCGGTATATGGACCAAATACAATGTCGCGTTCAGCCGAGGTGAAATCGTGCTTACAATTTGATCAAGGCTGCACAGACGTGGGCTGATCGTAAATTCCAGATCTGTGACTACGATTTCTACCGTTTCGGCAAGCTGAATGATTTTCCGATGATGAGGACGTTCATGCAGCTGTTCTTCGTTTGCTCCGTTATCAAGAAGTGAGTTTCTCTCATGAAAGAGTTGAGCAGTCGATAGATATTTCCGACCCTTGTTTACAGAGACTTGGTCATGTTGAAAAATAGTGTCATATATCTCTATCACATGACGTGTAGTGCAGCATTCAGTAGAAATTACTTGGTCTGCAGTAATTACGTGTAACACACTTTTTAAAGTCTGTTTGTAGTTATCAGTTCCTATTGATCATTAAATTGAGGGTACGGCAGGCACCATATGTTGAATGTATATACATTTGTTGATTTATTGGTTTACCGTGCTATGCCAATCTATGTGATCCCATCACACCTTACTGTTAGACGTTCTTCTTCCCATGTGTCACGACAGACAAACCTAATTAGTCGCGTGTCCCGTCTTCTACGCGTTATTAAACTACAGAAAAAGTTTCTTTCTGTAGACCTTGCTGCCGTGGAACGAAACATTAATCCATAATTAAATGCCACCAAGAAGGATAAAAATATTGAAGAGTAATGTTTTAGAATTTCTTGAGTTTTTGAAATGTTAATTTAGTTTCACGTATTATAGAACCGAATGAATGAGAGTAAACACATAATAACCAGGTATGTAGCTGCAACGATATACGAAACAAGCTCACAGTTATGTTTTTTACGAGATGAGTCCGGGGCCTATTTCCGAATCGAGTTCCAGCGTGACCGTGGAAAGCACTGGGAGCTCTTCTGGGCGCCACATGGTTACGGCCTACGTCGTAACTCTTCACTCCGCGCTGACATCCAAATGGCTTCGCTCTTCCACGTAAAACGTGCCGGAGTGGGTCATCAAACGGATACGTTACGTGACTGGGAGGAGTGCCAGCCGATTTTCGTAACATCTCAACAACCGCAACGTATTTTATGCAGTATTTCACACAGCACTTTTTCAAAAGCAGTTGACGCTATCTCAGCTACTTTAAGTAGTTTACTGAATATACTTTTACCGCATCTTAATTCTAGCAAAATGAAATAACAATTTTAACACAATTAAACACATACTTTGAGAGTCAGAATTTATACGTTATAAATTTTTGTAAATGATAATGCGTTCATGATAATAGCTTCGTGCCATGAAATAAAATTAAACGTGTTATATAAACTAAGTCTAACATTCAGTAGTATTATTCAAGCTCCCTTGCGGCTCTTGCAATGATCACTTTCTGGTCTTGTAACGCGGCAGTATATGGAGAAGGGACTGGCCATAAACAATAACACTGACACTAATGTAACTATATTCGCTGCCGCTACAGACACATTCAAAGTAATTCTGTAAAAACGAAAGAACATCAAACAAACAATTACACTACGCGATTTTTTTGAATAGTGATCATACGTTTAGTTACTCTAGTTTCAAATGATATCGACAGAAGCACAGAGTATTAGCATTATTTCCTAAACGCTTGGCCTTCTGAAGTTCCAGCTTGGGACACTTTCATGTCTCACCACACCCTACATGTACCATGAATTTGGAAGAACTCGGCGATGATGAGTAAGCGTCCTCTGCCTGTTAGATTGTTTGCAGATGATTCTCTCATTTAGCGTCTTGTAAATTTATCAGATTATGAAAACCAGTTGTAAAATGATTTAGACAAGATATTTGTATAGTGCGAAATGTGGCAATTGACTCCAAATTATGAAAATTGTGAAGTCACCCACATGAGTTTTAAAAGGGAATCCGTTACATTTCGTTTACACGATGAATCACGCAAATTTAAATTCTGTGAATTCAACTAAATACTTAGGGGTTACAATTACGAATAAGTTAAAATGGAACAATCAGATAGTTATTATTGTAGGAAAATCGAACTAAAGAGTAAGTTTTTTTAGCCTTAAACTTAGAAAATGCAACAGTTCTACCTGAGAGGCAGACTACACTAGGCTTGTCCGTCCTCTTCTGGAGTAATGCTGCGCGGTGTGGGATCCGCATCTGATAGCACTGACAGAGGACATCTAAAAGGTTCAAAGAAGGGCATCGAGCAAAATGCAAACTGGAGTAGCATCATTAAAACGAAGACATTTTTCTTTGTAACAGGGTGTTCTCATGAAACGCAAATCACCATTTTTCTCCTCCTAATGCGAAAATGTCCACCCCTACCTGCAGTTTGTTCTTCCTCAGCACAATAGTATCTACCAGCAAGACAGTGCAACATTTCACACAGCTCGCAGTGCACGTGTGTGGTTCGAAGAATATCAGGATGAGTTTACCGTTCTCCTCTGCCATCAAGCTCTCCAGATTTACAGCCGATCTAGAATTTGTAGGACCACCTCAGTCGGGCTGTTCGTCCATGGATCCTCACTCGAGAATCATAGCGCAGTTGCCCATGGCACTGGAGTCAGCATAATTCCACATCCCTATCTGTACCTTCCAGAGCCTCAATGACTCTCTTCCGGCGCGTCTTGTGCTGCAGAAGGTGGCTGCTCAGGCTTTCGACAGATGGTCACATTAATGTGACTGGACAGTGTATATGAGCCTCAGTAAACAGAAAACTACGAAAACATTAAGTGGCAGGTCCGAATTTTCTGTGACACAAACAACGTTGCCGGCCGGTGTGGCCAAGCGGTTAAAGGCGCTACAGTCTGGAACCGCGTGACCGCTACGGTCGCAGGTTCGAATCCTGCCTCGGGCATGGATGTGTGTGATGTCCTTAGGTTAGTTAAGTTTAAGTAGTTCTAAGTTCTAGGGGACTGATGACCTTAGAAGCTAAGTCCCATAGTGCTCAGAGCCATTTGAACCACAAACAACGTTAGTACAAAAGCACGGTATTTGTCCAAAAAGCTGCAAGAAAGACACGATTAATGTCGTTGCAGCAGTGCTGTTGCCACAACAAGGTACAAATCCTCCACATAACAGGCAACAAAGGAGTAGTCTCGTCGCCAGTGTTGTTGTATCCTGGAGAAATGTGTGGGTTCTGTGTTAGGAAACAGGTAATGAAAACTGCAAATACTGTCAGGTAAAAAGTGTTTACTTAAGGGGACATGGTCGTGAACATCACCAAAAATTTGAAAAAAATTTCCTGGTGTACAGAAAATAGCATTTCATGCTGATTTCAAGTATGTATAGTTTATGGGCATTATCATTTTCCGTTCGTTCTAAAATTGAGGTTGAGCGAAATGCTGCACAGGAGCCACGCCCATCTGTCAGTTTGAAGTGCGTCAGAATACGTGACGCATTACTTTGTTCTTCCGTTTTTTCTGTCGTTAGTTATGGGTCGTTAACACAGGTGTAGTCTATCTAGAAGGCTACGGTTCTAATGTAGACAAAGATCTGAGAATATATGATTTCGGAATTTCATACGCGTGTGGTTTTATTGTGTGTTTCCTGCGCTACAAAATGCCGAGAGTAAAGAAATTTAGCCCCAAACGAAAGTTTCGCGGCAACCAGTTCCAAACACAACAGAATAATACACATCAGTTGCTTCAAAAGTCACCCACGGAAACTGTGTCTACAGGCAGTGCTTCTGGACGTAAACTTTCGCTTTCTGAATGTAATAAGAACAAGCTTAGTAGTATTGTGAGCAGCAATAATGACGTAAATGTTATTGTGAACCTAAATATGCTGTCAAGACTTTTGAAGAGCGCTGTGAAATATAAGTACTGCAATTGTGAAGATAGTATTGACGTTTCTGACGACATTTCAGCGAGGAATGGTCTCTCAAGTCGGTTAGTGATTGCCTGTAACTCGTGTAAGATGTACACTGATACTATGACATCGCCAGTAACTGATAGTTGACATTACAGTGTAAAAATTCAGCTTGCTTATGCAATGTGATGTATTGGAAGGGGAAGGAGAGCTGCCCAAATTATTTTGTGCAGTGATTGATTTCCCTCCACATCCAGTGAGGTTTGACAGATACAATAAATTAATACATAGTGCTTTATGTAGTGTAAGTGAACATTCAATGAAAAGAGCAGCAGAAGAATCAGAAGCCTTGTCTGAGAATACAGACATTGTAGCAGCATTTGATGGATCTTGGCAGAAGAGAGGCCAGACTTCTCTGAATGGGGTTGTAACTGCCACATTTATTGAAACTGGTAAGATACTAGATTATGAATGTCTAACAAAGCACTACCAGGTTTGCTCAAGTGAATTTATTGGCACCCATGTTTGTGTAAAGACCTTTGATGGCCCAAGTGGAAACATGGAAACGAAAGGAGTTCTAAACATTTTTAGAAGGTTAGAGGCCAGTTGTGGTGTGAGGTGTGTAGGCTACTTGGGAATGGAGACTGTAAAGGACGCACTACCGTTGATAATGACAGACCATATGGGGACACTGCGACAGGAAAGCTTGAATGTGTTGGTCATGTACTAAAAATAACGGGAGCTCGGCTGAGAAAATTATGTAAAGACTTCAGTGGAAAAAAACTGCCAGACGGAAAACACATAGGTGGACCAAGTCGTGATTGCCTGTCTTCTTTCAATTTCAAAAAGTGAAATTGATTCTTTGACTCAATGTTAGGGACTAGCAATTAGGAAAAATGTAGGAGATTTGGAAAACATGAGATGAGCTGTTTGGGCAACATGGTTTCACAGAGTGTCAACAGATGAAACCCCACAGCATGGTTTGCGTCCAAAAGAGGAAGATTCGCAGTGTAAGTACTGGGTCAGCAATGCTAGAGGCAAACAATATACCCACAAGCATTCCTTACCACTTGCTGTAATGGAAGCAATTAGGCCTATATATATGGATCTGGCAAATGAATATCTACTTAGGAAATGTATGCATGGTCTCTGTCAGAATGCAAATGAAAGCTTCAGCTGCTGTATATGGGAGAGATTACCCAAAACTATATTTTTGGGCTGACAGTGCTGAAGATTGGTGTAATGGATGCAATAATAACATTCGGCTGTGGTGTAATTTCAAGGACCAATGTTATGAAGAAATTGAACATCCAGACGGCTTCAGCCCTAACTGCTATTGATAAGCTTCGGGTAACCGAAGCAGAGACAGCTGCAGAAGCTGCTACCAAGACGTCAAGGATAAAGAAAAGAATGAAGAGAGAGAGTATGGAGGATAAGGAAACAGGACCACTGGAGTCTGCAGCTGGGATGTTCTAAACTAGCATAGTGGTAAGTTAATAAATATGTAAATCTTCTTTTGTGATTTACCTAAAACTTGAATTTTCATCATTCAGATACACTTTCCTCCTAAATGACTGAAGTTAAACTAACAAAAATTGGTAAAAATATTTAGAATGACTTCCTCTACCTCCCTTGCCTACTATTTCCTGAAAAACTTATAACATGATTATGATGTCGGTGATATTTGAGCTACATTTTTAAATATTTTTGTTGTAGTAAAATAAATTACTTGTCTTTTTCACAGATCAGCATCAAGGAAGGAAATTGGAGGCATAAGATGCTTATGTGAACGTTGTCTGTACACTGCCTCTTTTTCCAAGGTGTGCAGTCAGTGGTTCCAAAGAAAATTGTACCGCAATGAAATAGTGTTCCGTTTTTTATATCACTATAAATATTGTTGTCAGTACCGAAATATGATAAACATCTAACTGATTATTTGGGAAATGTTTTCACTAATGACCGTAATTGTGTGTAAGAATTTTGAGCTATCTCTCATTTATAGATCAGTTGTGCTATAGGGTGAAGATAATGCTAAAAACGCAGCCCGTTCAGGGGCGTGTCCCCTTAAGTTCAATCAGTTGCAGTGGATCACATGTGCATGCAAGTCCAATATACAATCCAGAATAATCCAAGTCCCTTCTCACCCTGTAGTACCACTAGACAGTCTGAGTGTTGACAGGAGTAAAACACACACCTAGCTAGCTTGCGACAGCCTCTTACACTACTCCGGCCTGTGCCGGGCAAGGTGGACGTGTCCGTGGAGAATCCATCGGTAGGCGATGCGGATGCTGCATGACTGCCTCTGGCGGAGGTACTCTGAACGTATAGTGCCAATGTTTGAACTGGAAATTGACATGCCGGGCATGTGACCTGTGGTGAACTACACCACAAGATGTTCGAAAGAACAGTTATTCTGAAAAATAATGTAACCCTCAAGCGGACGCGCGGTTGGCACGAACGATTGTGCACTTATAAAGAGTAGCTGTCTTTATGTTACCAAGGTAAACATGTATGAGGAGAATCACGTTATATGAGCTAAATCACTGTTTAATTAAACAATGATAACATAAACTTTCATTACATCATTCCGCTGACACGTACAAATGTTACCCTTCAGTAACAGCCACTCGAAGCATTAAACAGCGTAGTCCGTCCCAATTTTTCCTCCGATGACCAACTACTGTACCCTACCCACCTCCTATCCCTCCAAATAAACAACCGCAAATGCGTCATTTTTGTCCCGCTAGGTCTTGAGAACGCTTATGACCACATATGGTATTCCGGGATCCTCTTTAAGCTCGATACCTATTCACTCCCGGCAAATTATGTCCGCCTCATCGTCTCCTTCCTCTCTAATCGCTCTGTCCTTGCGCCCCTTCTTTTCAGCCTTTACATCGCTGACATGCCTGCAACCAGATCGCGCAAATTTTGTTATGCTGACGACTGGGCTCTAGCAACAGCCCACAGAAATATAGAAACTGCCGAAGATATCCTTACGAGTGACCTAGGGATTCTCAGCGAGTACTTTAGAAAATCGAGGCTACAACCTAGTGCTACAAAGACGGAAGTATCTGCCTTCCATTTGAACAACAAAATGGCCAACAGAGAATTACATGCATATCTAGACGGGAAAATACTAAATCACAACAAACACCCAAAGTACCTTGGGGTTACCCTATATGGGACACTAACATTCAAAGAACACCTGACGAAAACTGCAGCGAAACACGCAACAACATATTGCAGAAGCTCTGTGGCACCACTTGGGGCTTCACAGCGTCTACCTTAAGAACATCCGCACTTGGCTTGGTGTATCCAGTGGCAGAATACTGTGCCCCAGTGTGGCTCAACAGCAAACACACACACATGGTAGATAGCCAACTTAATGCAACAACGCGTATTATATCAGGCACAATCAGGCCAACTCCTACAGTGTGGCTGCCCGTTCTCAGTAACAGAGACCCTCCTAACCTGCGCCGAGAACACGCTCTGGTTAGAGAATTTCAAAAAAATCATGACCAACCCTCAATTACAAATCCATGAAGATACTCACGACATCCAAGGAAACCGACTCGGGTCTAGGCATCCTCCACTAAAGACCGCACAGGTGCTGCACCAAACCAACTTTAAAATAAATGACCGATGGAATGAGGAATGGGAGAGCAGAACAGCAGTAAACTGCCACAGTATACCATGCATCTTTAGTAAACCAAAAGGATTTGATTACCCTCGCAAAGTTTGGTAAACTCTTAATCGCATCAGAACCAACTGTGGGAGATGCGCGGACTCCTTACACAGATGGGGTAAACTTCCTTCGGCCGCTTGCGACTGTGGCGCTGAGAGACAGACGGTCAAACACATCGTGCAAGAATGCCCACTAAGGGCATATGAGGGTGACCCACAGGATTTCCTAATGGCGACCCAAGAGGCAATCGACTATATATTATCTCTGCTGGACGTTTGTTTGTGATTGCTCTTCTGTGAGTGTAAATTTACAATTGGTGGTGTCCTTATATGAAAACTGTTATTTATTGCTCTGTTTATACATATGTGATTTTTTAAAAATCTTGTTGCTTCTGTAATTTTTACTATGATGTTATAAACCATACGCTAAATAAATAAATAAATCTCTAATCACCCGTCTCACATCACCATCAATAACATCAACTCCCGTACGTCCCATTCCACTGTAGGTGTACCCCAGGGTTCTGTCCTCTTACCTGTGCCGTATGTCCTCTACACTGCCGATATTCCCAAAGTCCCTCCTCCTGTTCGTCTCAAGTCTCCATCTCAGTCAGTACACCTCCTCGTGCAACCAGTGGCTCGTCAAAATCAACCCTATCAAAACGAAGGAAGTAATTATAGGCCGAACCATCCGCAGCTTCCGCCCCCACGACTTTTACATTATCGTTTACGGCTGTCCTTTTTAGCTGACTAACACACTAAAATACCTCGGACTAACACTTGATCGCCGACTAACGTGGAAGCCTCACCTACTAACCATTCAACAGAAAGCCCACAATAGACTATGATTACTAAAGCGCTAACTGGTCGCACATGGGTATTGCACCCTTCCACAATCCGACCCATCCTCTGCTATGCCAATGTGACATGGACTTTCACTTCTCCCTCCTTTTATCACGTCCTGTAGAGCCTGGAACGCCATGCACGTAGCCTAGCCTTTCGGTTCCGCTTACCATCCTCCACCCGCATCTTCTATCAACTTCCCCAGCCTCCTCTTCCATCTTGAACACCTCAGAATATCGTAAGTTACCCGTAAACTCGGCGCTACCCAGCCCGTAGTTTCCCCACTGCTTACTGATCATGGTACTCTACTGCACCTCTACCACAATATTCCCCCAACACTACACCTCCATTCCCTCCCTCTACGCCCTCTCCCAGCGAAACTTTAACCGCTTTCCCTTACCCGACCATGAAATCCACCCTGATATATACCTGTCCTACCAGATCTAGGAGATATCTGCCACCCACCCCTCGTCAGGGCTCCCGTCTCTGTAATCCTTTCCTCTCACTTCCTAAGTCTTGGTTCGGAACAGCATCATACTCCACTCCTCCCTGATCCGTTCTCCATACACCCACCTGCAAACCCCTCCTACACAACACATTTAAATGCTACGTTCCCCTGATACCCGTCTCCCTGGTATTCTATTTCCACTCAACTCTTCCACTCAACTCATTTATCTCGTTTAATAAGTCACATATCTGCCATTCCATTTTACTTTATGCTGATGTCTATCTGTTTTTGTATCTTTGTGTGCGACACTCATTTTTCATTCATCTGTATCTATATTTTAATTAACCACTGAATCAACATTTCATATTTTACCTTATGCAACTTACGATCTGTCTTTTTATTGAAAAAAAAACGTTTATTTTTGTCAAACGCAATGTCCTGTTTTCATATTATCTTTTTTATTTTGTTTTAATTCTACTCTGACATGGCTGAAGAGCGGCAAATTGTATCCGCTGACAGCCAACCTCCTGCCCATATGGGGTGTAGTTACATCAGATCCGAGCCAAACGCTTATTCGAGTGCTAATTATCTCGTACACAGCTGCTTCATTGCGGGATTGTGCTGTTAGCTCGGAATCTAGGTCATTTTCTTGCAGTGGATCGTAAATTTTTTGTCATATAGCTCACTGATTATTCTGTATTACCGTACTGCTGCTCACTTAGACGTATGATAGTACAGCTTATCACTGTGCTAGCTGAAGCAGTAGTCAAGGAATAGGTAGCGACAAGAAGTTTTAAAACAGTAATGGAATGGTATAAGACTATGTTAATTGTAGTTGCCGGCCCTCATACGTATGCGCGCCCAATTGAGGGCCAAAATCAACAAAATGGTTCAAATGGCTCTGAGCACTCTCTGAGATGTGGTCATCAGTCCCCTAGAACTTAGAACTACTTAAACCTAACTAACCTAAGAACATCACACACATCCATGCCCGAGGCAGGATTCGAACCTGCGACAGTAGCAGTCGCGCGGTTCCGGACTGAGCGCCTAGAACCGCTCGGTCACCACGGCCGGCTAAAATCAACATAACTTACATTTGTTTAATGGATGACAGAGAACTGGAGCAACGTATGTCAGTGGATTTCAAATTTATCTATAATTCTATGAAAAATAAGTGTTTTAATTCGTGTAAATGAATGTTTGCAATAAATATTTTTATTGTTTATTCAAAATTAACGAGCAATGTTTTGTATCTGTATTCGTTACTGGTCATTCAAATAAATTTTGCCCATCACTAATCATAAGAGAAGCGTATCGCACATGCGCACACTGCAATTTCGTAGCCTATGTGAAGCAAATGCAGGCGCGTGATATCCACATGGTTGTGGACAATGGGGAAAAGAAATGGAGTGAGTGAAAGTCGATGTTGAGGGCTGCATACGTTAGAAATCAAGACGCCGCTGTTATGGCAATCTATACTGGATTCTCTCCTTCCCGCTGTAGTTCTGCGAGTATGACGAGTCAGAATGGTTGGCGTTGAGGTTATTTCCCACTCGTCGACTCGTTACCTCTTACTGAAGCGTTTAGGAGTGTAAGACTAGTCGTGACGGTGTACAGAAGTTGAGTGCACAATCTTGCTGTTTCTGTGTAGCCGTGATAGGGAGAAAATGACCATTTCTCAGGAGTCTGATCCCGAGAGTCGCTCATTTTCGCCCTGTCATAGCTGCAGAATAACAGCCTCTAACGAAGCTGTATTTCGAGATACTTTAAGGGATTTAAAAAGAAAATAAAGTGATGATATGTATATAATAGCAACTCTACTTCAAAAGAGAAACACTGGCATCTGGAAAAAGTTCAGCACTGTAGTCTACGTTGCAGATGGAAAACATATAAACCTTGTATCGTGCAAACAGAATGGTTACATTTTTGTTTATTCCAGCTCCACCATGAGAAAACACACGTACTCTAACAAACGGAAACAGGACACAGAACAACGTCACTGTTATGCCCAGAACAACGTCACTGTTATGCCCCTGCTACCAAAAAGCGCACTATGTTTGTGATTCAGTGGCACCCATGTGCTGCGAAGATCTGAGACCATTCAGTACGGTTCATGCCTCCGGTTTCAATAGGGTAGCCCAAGCACTCATATCTGTAGAAGCTGGTGTGGCTTGTGAAGCTGATGTGGAAGCTATACTACCTGATCTGATTACGATTAAAAATCGAGTAATTTCCACTGCCGACTTTGGTAAAAAGGTACTGGTTCCACGAGTTATTGCTGCTATTACCGATAAAAGAACCTCTTTCGAAACTGATATGTGGATGCATGATGCACGCAAAATAAACTATACTACGGCGACTGCATCCATTATTAGGGAAACGTTGTATATGGAGAACAGATTATAGTTTACCGCCCCATTTCCCGATGAGGAAACAGCAATAACTAACTCTTTATACAAGGCTGTTCGCCGTTTTGAGTCCTTGCAAATTTCTGAGGACTTAGTAACGTCAGCACCTTTCGAAACGGATCAAGGTTCTAATATAGTGGCAGCTCTGAAACACCTCGCTAGACTTCCTTGGGCTTGTCACTGTCTTACCAATCAGCTTAAACATACTTTTAAGTAGGAGTTTTTAGCATGGCAGCCAGAACTAAATGTGTAGGAGAGAAAATAAACTCGTGTATAGCAACAGTGGCATATCGTAAAAGGGTAGGTCTTTCAAAGAGACTCACAAAACCACTCAAATAAGAGGTGGAAGTCCGGTGAAACACATTTCTAGTCATGTTGGTTTTAGTACGTGATACTATGATCGAGGTTAAGGAGTTGTTCCCGTGAACAGAAACAAGTGGACTTCAGAATATAGATAAGCAGACCCTAAATGAGCTTGTCATGTTCCTCAAGTCAGTCAAAGAAGCTAGTAATGATCTAGAACGCGACACCTATCCAACTCTCCATTTGGTACTTCTGTGGCGGTATAAAGTTTTGGATGAGCACTTGAGTCCTAATGAATTAGACAGTGATGTCATGGCCATATTTGAATTAAGAGGTAGAAGTTACACGGGCGGTAGGAATGATAAGATTAAATTGCCTTTGTTCTTATGCCGTACGAAAATATACCCGTCGGTACAACGGTTGCTCCTGGATAACACATAAAATATTAGTTCCCTTTATCACTACATACTCGTAGATACGAAGCCGTTTCCACATGAATGTCGTGTGTATTTACAGCTGTCTCTGAGCATTAACGTATCACTTGACACTTACAAAATACAAATCTCTCAGTCAGAGTACATTTAACAATAACTTTCACGCAGTATTCTGCCTAATACATTGATCACTCAAAAAAATGGTTCAAATGGCTCTGAGCACTATGAGACTTAACAGCTGTGGTCATCAGTCCCCTAGAACTTAGAACTACTTAAACTTAACTAACCTAAGGACATCACACACATCCATGCCCGAGGCAGGATTCGAACCTGCGACCGTAGCGGTCGCGCGGTTCCAGACTGTAGCACCTTTAACCGCTTGGCCACCCCGGCCGGCTTGATCACTCAGCTGACCTACTAGAAGAGGATGCTGTTGTCTTACTCGATGATCGCAGACTGGGGCTGAGCGTTACTGTGCTCGGCCATAAGTAGATCCGATGCGGCCTACAGCGACTGTCTTTGCTTTGGACCCTCGCTCTTAGAACGACATCACGTTCCTTCCCCCCCCCCCCCCCCCCCTCCTCCCATGCCCTACAACCCCCGACAACTGCACTGTCATCGTGTAGTGACACATGACGATGGCGGGAGATGAGGGAGGGGAGGGGGAGGGGGCGAGGACTTAATACTGCACTGGCACACAATCAGCTAAAGTACTTTTTTCGATCTTGGAGCACGCCAGCTGCATGAGTCTGAATCGACGAGCCGAACTCTTCAACCCCGTGCTAATTATCTGTCGTAATAAAACTCCCCTCTATCACCGGCACTGCAGAATGCTAACAACGCTTTGCAATAAGTCTTCAATTATCGGTTGATTATACTTAAAGTTCCTCAAGTTCAATTACCATAAAGTATCTGTTCTTCTTAATCGTCGTCGTAATAGCACATAACTTCCCATCAGTCTAAGTGCAGGGCGTCAGATAAAAGTCACAGAATTTGGGCAACAATCTTGCCATCCCTATCGTAACTCCCATCGCAAGACGTATGCGCAATAACATTTCAAACTTTAATCCTTTTAAATCACAATCAATTAATTTACAAGTTCACTTCAGAGGGTAAGATCTTCTGCTGACAAGCACTCCTTTGGTCCCCTCAAAAGTTGCAAAAAATGAAAGCTCACACTAGTACTGACTTCGTGCACAAAAATTAAAAACTTATTGCTTGTTTCTCAAGCTATTAAACACACTTTCTTTCACTTCACTCCAAACTCCATACAAAAAACTGACTAAGTACATTAAACTCTCGTTTGGAAAGTATGCTTCCCACTTGCCAACAAGAAGTAAATGCTTTATCCACTCTTCAGAGTACCGAACACAAAAATTCATTAGACGACTTCAGATTTATTACTTCACACATACAAATCGTGTTACTTATTCAATCATTTCATAGTGCATAAAATATTACGTAAATCGATTTTCGATTATTTATTTAGTTTACATGATTAAAATCATACATAGCGGGGCTCAAGAGTTTTGCAGTCGACGTCAGCGCATTCTTCTACTCGAGGATGGCTAACGTGCTAGGAGTGGCGGATACATAAGGGGAGCATGCGGCGCTCATTCCCCCCCCCCCCCCCCCCCGCCGCCCCCCTTGCGGAGCCACCCGCAATGCCAACCGAGCCGCCCCCGCTAGTCAGCCAGCACGCTATTCGTTCGTTTCTTTCGTCAGTCGACTTGACTGAATCGAGTTATCGAGTAGTTGTACTTTCCTATGTAGCACCCGTGTCCGCGTCATCGTATTTTTATAGGTTTCTGTCTGGCTTATCGATAGCTAACACATACCTACGAGAAAAGTCGTGGCAATTCTAGTGATCTCGATACGTTATTCTGTTTGGCATTTTTTCGAGAAAAGACGCGAATATTCTACTCTTTTCTTGTACAGAGAACCTTCGATACGTAGCGTTATAAATACGGCCTATTCACCGAATAGGAACCTAGTTTACATTCAGAAGCAGAAATGTTAAAACTGAAGAATGAATAAGTAAAAAGTCCTATTTGTAGCAAGGTCAAACGTGAAGATTAGTCAAGAGTGAGAGTGATCAGTGAAGTATTAATAATAGTAATTTATAGAAATTTCTCAGTGCAAATATTGTTACGAGACTCGTAACAATATTTTTACTAGTAACGCAACAATAGTTTCCCATACATGACTCGTATTACGAGTTAGGTATGAGAAAATATTGATGCGTATATCTCCGGTAATAATGACTTTCGAGAAGATTCCTAAAACCTCATTGTTACTATAGTGGCCCTCTATCGAATGCACTAGAAAGGAATGCAATCGACAATAATAGTTCCATACACACAAATTGCTGGATGACGTCATCATTGGAAACTGCCCCTTATGTTATACGTCGTAAGGTACATATTGGTTTATCGCTTTCACAGTAGGTATTTGTTCACACTCCATAAAAGTCTGGAAGCGAACATTCTGGCAGCAAATGTTCTCGAAACAACCGAGCCACATATATAAGGGTAGCAGAGTCGCTTCCATGTAGTCAGTTTGAAAGCTACAATCGTCGCGATAACTTGGAAGTGATAAAAAGTGAAGAACTGTGAATATTGGCTATTACCATGGACATCAGTCAGTGATGTGCTTAGTGATATTAGCAGTACGTGGAGTGTGACCGTCTGTTTTACTGATAAGTGTACTAGTGTAGTTTTTCAACATTGCGGCGTACAAAGACATGACTGAGGTCCACAATGAAGGAGGATCGACTTAATGGCTTAGCTCTGCTAAATACTGACCCTGACATTGATTGTCCTATTGACGATGTAATTAACCAATTTTCCAGGAAGAATAGGAGCATAGAATTCATCATTTAAGGTAGAGAACTAATATTGTACCTTTTTTATTTGATAAGATGGCATTTTCTTGTGTATGTATATAATTAATTTAAATAACACTTTCTTAAACTTTGCAAGTGACTTGATTATTTTTTGTCACGGTAAAAGTAAAGGTAGCTCAAGATATCTTTAGCGCCTCCTCCTTGAGGTTTTTCTGTATCCGCCACTGCGTGAAAGCGGCTATAGCGGCCAGAATACAATCTGTGGATCTCTCGTGGAAGACGCCGCCCACCCCGTGCTTATACCACTCCGAGGCTCGCCATGTAACAGAGAACCTAGCATTTATGTAGGTACAACTAATATAACAACTTTCAACATATACACTAGCATAATAAACACTTATTACACCATAATTAACTTACGTCATTATCACTCAATTACGCTATCCGGCAAAGTGTCATGAGTCAGGAAATATTTTTGTAGCATTACTTTCCCCACTCGCAAGACGCCTCTTACCTCTCTAATTATAACCCGTATAACTGTCATTACTATTTAAATTATTTCCGTTAATAAACACTAGCTTAAATATCCTTTCACATTTATCGTCCAATCATTGTAATAGTACTACGTGCAACACATTGTACCTTCACCATATCTTTCGCCTTTCTTTCAGCTAGACTAGCAATCTGATTTCTTTGTACAGAAGCGGTCGAATCATGAAATTAATAGCATTCCATTACCATCACTAGCAAACACGTCTTTGTTCGTCGACTATATCCAAACTCAACTGTTTGTGTACATGTATTTTAACGTTTCTGTTCTCTTTCAATTATTGAACCCTTTTCCGTCTATAGATTCGCTTAAATATCTTACATCTACAGTTTGGAATTTACATCTACAGGTTGTTTCACAATTCATGTTACACAATAATAAAGACTGTAGATGGAACTTAATAGATCTAGTTTAACATAGGAACCCATCTCGTGCCGGCCGTGGTGGCCGACCGGTTCTAGGCGCTTCAGTCCAGAACCGCGCGACTACTACGGTCGCAGGTTCGAATCCTGCCTCGGGCATGGACGTTTGTGTTGTCCTTAGGATAGTTAGTTTTAAGTTGTTCTACCGGACTGATGACCTCAGATGTTAAGTCCCATAGTGCTCAGAGCCATTCGAACTGTTATATCCCAGCCAGTAATGCCACCCGAGCCCGCTGCCAAAAGGTTGGCAGCATCAAAGTCCGGACGCCGTCCGCATAAGCAGCGCCAGCGAGACAGGAAATCGCCGCAAGTCTGCGCGCGCCACCGCTGGCTTCTGGGTTCTTAAGCGCTGGAGTCGCGAGCGCTAGGACAGTTCTGTATTCGCCGCTCAGTTGTATACTCGCCACCGGATTGTGTACTTGCTAGTCAGTTGTGTGTTCATCGCAGCAGAGTTGTTGTTTGTCGTCAGCCGACGCTGACCTAGCCGCTCCGACTCGAACTAGACAGATTTCTGTAGACACGGAGTTCACTACTGTGTTTCTGTATCTTCGTTAATAAAGATAAGTACCGACTTTTATTTAATCAGAGTGTTTGAGTTTTCATCTTTCTGTTCACTGTTCCAGCGGACCGGTCGGCCCGCTATTAAAAGTGTGGCGGTGACTTCGTAAGCCGTTTCTACAGCGAATTGCTTGTCGCTACGAACGCCGCCACAAAACGAACCATTTGAATCACGTGCGGAAACGTACACTACTGGCCATTAAAATTGCTACACCAAGAAGAAATAGAGATGATAAACAGGTATTCATTGGACAAATCTATTATACTAGAACTGACAAGTGATTACATTTTCACGCAATTTGAGTGCATAGATCCTGAGAAATCAGTACCCAGAACAACCACCTCTGGCCGCAATAATGTCCTTCATACGCCTGGGCATTGAGTCAAACAGAGCTTGGATAGCGTGTACAGGCACAGCTGCCCATGCAGCTTCAACACGATACCACAGTTCATCAAGAGTAGTGACTGGCTTATTGTGACGAGCCAGTTGCTCGGTCACCATTGACCAGACGTTTTCAATTGGTGAGTGATCTGGAGAATGCGCTGGCCAGGGCAGCAGTCAAACATTTTCAGTATGCAGAAAGGCCCATACAGGACCTGCAACATGCTGTCGTGCATTATCCTGATGAAATTTAGGGTTTTGCAGGGATCGAATGAAGGGTAGAGCCATGGGTCGTAACACATCTGAAATGTAACGTCTAGTGTTCAAAGTACCGTCAGTGGGATCAAGAGGTGACCGAGACGTGTAACCAATGACACCCCATACCATCACGCCAGGTGATACGCCTGTATGGCGATGACGAATACACGCTTCCAATGTGCGATCACCGCGATGTTGCCAAACACGGATGCGACCATCATGATGCTGTAAACAGAACCTGGATTCATCCAAAAAAATGACGTTTTGCCATTCGTGCACCCAGGTTCGTCGTTGAGTACACCATCGCAGGCGCTCCTGCCTGTGATGAAGCGTCAAGGGTAAGCGCAGCCATGGTCTCCGAGCTGATGGTCCATGCTGCTGCAAATGTCGTCGAACTGTTGGGGCAGATGGTTGTTGTCTTGCAAACGTCCTCATCTGTAGATTCAGGGATCGACACATGGCTGCACGATCCGTTACAGCCATGCGGATAAGATGCCTGTCATCTCGATTGCTAGTGATACGAGGCCGTTTTGATCCAGCACGGCGTTCCGTATTACCCTCCTGAACCCACCGATTCCATGTTCTGCTAACAGTCATTGGATCTCGACCAACGCGAGCAGCAATGTCGTTATACGATAAACCGCAATCATGGTAGGCTGCAATCCGACCTTTATCAAAGTAGGAAACATGATGGTACGCATTTCTCCTCCTTACACGAGGCATCACAACAACGTTCCACCAGGCAACGCCGATCAACTGCTGTTTGTGTATGAGAAATCGGTTGGAAACTTTCCTCACGTCAGCACGTTGTAGGTGTCGCCACCCGCGCCAACCATGTGTGAATGCTCTGGAAAGCTAATCATTTGCATATCACAGCATCTTCTTCCTGTCGGTTAAATTTCGCGTCTGTAGTACGTCATCTTCGTGGTGTAGCAATTTCAATGGCCAGTAGTGTAATTCAATGACGCTGCAGAGACTTAGAGTTATAGGCGTCAGCACCTGTAAATTTATGTAAATACTGGGTGATGCTGTGATGATGTTAGAAACTTTCAAGGATGATGGAGAAGGATAAATGTATCAATTTAAAGTAAGGGTCCCTGTACCGGAAACGAATGACTCGTAAGTTTTAACTGTTCTGATACATCTGATAATGGAATGTATGTACTGATACTGTTGTTGCTAAGATTATAGCGTAATCAAATTTCTGAGGTGGTAGTATGGAACGAAACAATAAATAATGTCCAATAAACATGTGCTGTAAAATGTATACGTTAAGAGCTATGAGCACTTGTTGAATACAGGACACATATTTCAACTAGTGAAGATGAACGAGTGCTCATAGCTCCTTAGGTATGCATTTTAGAGACCATGTTAGTAGATAGGATATGTATGTTCTCGACCAACTGCTAAAATCAGCTATTTAAACCCTATTTTATGGCTATTTTTAGACCATTCTACATCGAAATCAGCTATTGTTCATATATTTACAATGATACAACCACAAAATTAGGGAAATGCCAAAATGAGACACTTTTATAATTTTTAACTGTTGATAGCAATGAAAAATATATACATATATACAACAATAGATGGTGTTGGATAATCTAAATATATACATATATACAATGAATGATGATGAAACAAAATACACAATATATTTACATATATAAAACATAGACAACAAATAGTGGACAACAAATACGTACATTTTTTTCTATAATAAATGGACAACATATGAAAGAAGTGTACCAAATGTGATATGGTAAAAGATATATCTGAATGTGGACTTAAATTAGGTAAACCAAGGTCAATATGTAAGAAATGTATAAATTAAGATAGGAAAAATAGATATTATTCAAAGAACACTAGTAACATTTAAAATGAAACAGTACAAAAACATACTAAATGTGAGATGATAAAAGATATATCAGAATATGGAATGAAATTAGGTAAACCAAGATCTATATGTAAGAAATGTATTAATCAAGATAGAAAAAATAGATATCATCCAAAGAAAACCAGTAACATTCAGAATAATGTAAAAAATGATGTTAGTAGGCTAGTTCAACAATTCGAAAAAGCAGTTCAAATTAATATACCTGATAATATACATTATCCATCTGAATATTATGCACCTGAATATTGTCAAAATTGTTCACAATGGAGTATTGATAGTACAAGACGTTGTATTTGTAATCCTGATAAAGTAGGTGTTCATAATAATAAAAAATATAGATTTAAATATTTTAATAAACATTTAATGAACTTATGTATAATTATAGAAAATGGTGCAATAGTAGATATGTTTACTGGTTATGAAAAGGATCGTATTATAGAGTTATTTGAAATGTTTAATTACTATTACTAAGGTAAGACATTACCATACAAATATATATTTGCAAAAATAGCTGAACTATTAAATATTGAACATCAAATAAAAATACAAAACACAAAACGTAATATTAGTATATGGGAACAATTTTAAATGAGAAAAAGAAACATGAAGAAAATGAGAATAAGAAACAAGAAGATGAAAATGAAGATATTGATATATGGGATTAAAAGTTCTCTGTCAGTATTCTGTGTTGTGCATCATAAGTGAGATTTTTCTTTCCATACATGACTATGTAGGCTAGTCTATTATCAGGTATTTTATCATTAAAAGTAGCACATAACTTCATAGTCGTTTTTTGTGTAACTACTGTATTTTTTCTATGTGCCATATTAATCACATAAATAGGATAATTTGTTATATAATTATATGGATTAATATCAACATTTCCATTTCCATTTTGATTTAGTCTTTTAAAATCACGAAATAAATCATAAGCTTTCAAATAATCGTATGGTGGATCTAAATTCCACATTTCTTGAGGAAATACTTCATTTCTTCCATTTTTGAAATATAAGTTTTGTAACATAACATGATCGTATAATGATGAATCAAGCAATTGATTATTTTTACGATTAGTTTGAAATACAACAAATATAAAGTAAGGCATATCAAATTCCATTGAGCTATAATAATTTGTGATGTCTAATTCGAATTTTTTCTTACCATTTAATCCAGCTACTTCTACAGTTTGCAATTCATAGAATGACATCAGAATTTTTGGATTTTTCATTATATTTTCTCGTAGGTCAAGTTCATAATTAGGTTCAAATTTAACAACAAGTACACGAATTTCCATATTCTCAACTATGATTTTACATTTACTTGGAAGTGTATCTTTAATTTCAACTCCAGCATTATTATAATCAGCCCATCTCAAAATACAATCATTTGCACTTGATGACCATGTGAAACATACAGTAAGATCACCTTCAAACATCATTTCTTCATAATCTTGAAAAAATCCGCCTAACATTTCCAATGGATATAATACTTCATTTTTCTTCTTTCTTAATTTTCCATTGTTAACTATATGTCCTTCCATACTTATTTTATCAGTAGCACATGATGTTAAATGCAACAGAACTGATGATGAAATAAATGGATGTTCAATTCTAGATAAAACATGATTGCCCTTTTTTATGGTTATAAAGTCAAATAGTTTTGCTACATAGTTATCAATTAGCATCTTATTGGATTTTCCATCATATGTTGGATAATCAGTACCATCATTTTTAATAATACTAAAATTCATGTACAATTGAGCCATATTAGGATGCAACCATCCATCACCAACTTGTATATTAATTTCTACATCCTTATTGGGAATATTTAGGTTATTTTTTGTTTTCCCATTCACTGTGAATGATTGAAATTGGTAGCTTTCAATTTTCTTTATTTATTAAGAATAAAATTCTAGAATGACTGTTACAGTAGCACCACTGAAATCGATTAGATTATCATTTTCATCTGTTATAGTTACCACTAAATCCTGAATATTGTCATGGATTGGAACAAATAAAGGATGATAAGGCTCATAAATTATTGGTGCACCAAATTCAACATTTGGCTTAAATGAAGCGATAATATTTGTTTCACGACGAAAATGATCATTATGCTTTACATACATTCCATCAGCTAGATTAAAATTTACATTTATTAATTCAAATGGAATAATATTAGGAACATCTTTAGCAACAGTCTTTTCGTTTGCATTAATGGTCTGATTACTAAAACCTAGCATACTTGCAACACTATCTTTTATATCCATATACAATTTAACATCCCAATAGCAATTCTGTTTAAAATTTCATCTGCTTTAATATGGATATTAGGGTTCTTTGTAGGAATATATATTTCCAAACTTTCCAGAGTATATTGCCCAGTTGGAATAATTATTGTTTCACTATCACAGTATAATTTATAATTTTTTGTTGTAACATTTGGAGTTAAAAATGGAGTATAAAATCCAACCAATGCTACACTATTAAAGTTGTCTCTCATAGGAACAGTTAATAGTTTTTTGCGTACTGATGAATTATCACTTAGTTGAATTATTCTACTCATTTATTGGTAATTAAATGAGTCACAAACGAAACTCCTCTAGCTGTCACAAGACAGATTGGGAACCAAAAATAAGAATTCCAGAAAAGAAATTAAAAAATAAACATGGTAAATTATTACCTAATTCCATTAGATGTGCAATTATAGGACCAAGTGGCTGTGGAAAAACCACATTAATGATTGATAATTATATTTTAGCTCCAGGATGGTTAAACTGGAATAAAATTAACCATTTGTACATCTATTCTAAAAGACTAGATCAGCCAAAATATCAAGAATTTATTAAAAATGTAAAAAAATTGAAGAATCAACAATGACAAAGTTATACCATTAGATGAATGTCTCGATTATGCAGTTGTAGTATTTGATGACTTTATATTGGAAAATCAAGATGTTGTAAAAGAATATTTTACTAGAGGAAGACATAAAGGAATAGATTGTTTTTAGCTAGCTCAAACGTATTCAAAAATACCTAAACAATTAGTCAGAGATAATCTCAATTTCTTAAATATATTTAGACAGGACAACACAAATCTGCATCATATTTATAATGAATTTGTTGGTGGTGACTTAAGATATGATGAATTTAGAAATATGTGTAATAGTTGTTGGAACAGTGATGGTTTTGGTTTTATAACGATAGACGTGACACATAAATCAAATGATGGAAAATACAGATCACAAATAAAAGACTTTCTAACAACCAACATGATCGAAAACATCAAACATAAACATAAATGTGAAACATAAACATAAACGTCAAACATCAACATAAACGTTAAACATAAACGTAACGTTAAACATACACACGAACGTTTTTATGTTCTATAAATGTTTGCAAAATACGATCGTCTTAAAGGACTTAGTACACTTTCAGTGTATGATCCAGAAGTTGTTAAACAAGCTAAACGAAATAAAAAGAAACGAGAACAATTAAAAGAAGAATTTAAAAAATGGAAAAAAACAGGCACGTACAGAATATGAAAAATATAAAAAAGAAGATCAACCTGTTATTGATGCTATAGAACAAGTAAAACAAGGACTTGAAGGAATAGGTGATAATGTTCTGAAAGCTATTGAAGAAAATAGAGAAGCTGAAAAACAAATGATTCCATATCATATACCACAAATCGAAAAATATGATAGCTATAGTGATTTAAATGAGTCCGAAATTGACGATGTATTCAGTAAATATGAAGAAGAGAAAAAATTGCAAAAATCGAAAAAAATTAATGTAAGTGAAAGAATGTTAAAATTTATCAATCATAGTGAAGATACAGTCTTTGTATTAAAGCCTGTTGGTATGTTTAAGTATATTGGTAAATTACCAGTAAAATTTGATGGAAATAAATTAATTATTGGTGGAAAGGAATATGAAGGAACAGATGGATTGATGGCACTTTTAACTAAAAAACATGTTACTATGGATGATTTGAATGATAAATTTAATTCTGTTGATTTATCAAATTATGCAGATATACTATACGAATCAGATGCCCTATATTCCGATAAAAATCCTAATAAAATCAAATCAAGTAAAGGTGTTAAATGCAATAATTTGATAAAAGAAATTGTTGATGTTTATTTCCCAAGTTTAAGAAAACCAACTATAGATAGTTCACCTGAAAAAAAAGGCAAAGGATTTGTTAAAAAATATACTGAAAAACCAGTTGAATATGTTTGGATGAATGATGTACGTGAATTAATCGATAGATTAGCAGTAATTCATGGTGAAGAATTAGCCAGAAATAAAAATTATCATAATGAAAAAGTTGGCATAACACAGATGTTAACAAACAAATTTAGTGATTTCATCATCAACAATCCAAAAGGAATTCCATACTTGATTCGATTCTTGAACAATCTACCACACACTCTCTGGCAAAGTGAAAAATATGGTAAAGTTTTAGTCAACACTTTGATTAACAAACTTCCATTTGAAATGCATCTTCCAGGATATATATTTTGCGGTCCAGGAACCAAATTAGATGAAAGATTAGCACATGGTGATGAAGGAATAAATAAATTAGATGAAGCTTGCAAACAACGTGACGTTGCCTATCGTGATCACAAAGATTTAGAAAAAAGACACGAAGCAGATAAACAACGTCAATTAGCTGCAAAAGAAAGAATGCATGCTTCTGATGCTTCATTTGGTGAAAAAGTTGCAGCAACAGCAGTTAGAGGAATAATGTATGGAAAACGGAAATTAGAAATGGGACTTATCTTGATGAGATAGATGGGGCTTATGATGCACTTTAGTTTTCACATAATTTTTTATCTATATAAATGAATACATTTAGTATTGATTATACTTTACTACCTAGTGGAAACATTAAACCAAAAGCACTTAAAATTAAAGCCAATAATATCAACTAAATAGTATTGATCAGTTATTAACTGATGTTCAGAAACGAAAGAAAGAGAAAAAAACTGGTGGTAATTTACTTATTACACTAGGTATTCCAGTTGTGGAAAAGATTATTGAATATCTAACAAAAAAGAAAGAAGGTAAAGGATTAACACAACATTAAGGTGGATTTTTACCACTATTATTAGCAGCATTTCCGTATTTAGCTAGTATTGGTACACTAGCTGGTGGGACAGCTGCTGTAGCAACTGCAGTTCTGAATAAAAAGAAAAATGATACTGAATTAGAAGAACAGAAAAGACACAATTTAGAAATGGAAAAGAAAGGTACAAAGTTAAAAAAACGCTCCAAAAAGTATTCGATAAGTATCCAAATGCATTAAGTAACTTTGACATCGAAAAACTTGCAAAACATTTAAACATTAAACACTTTAGAGGTGTCTTCATGATTGACGAATTACCAAATAAACCACAAATTGTAGAGTGTGGAATAGTTAATCTAGACACATCTGATCATCTTGGTACACATTGGATTTGTTACTATAAGAATAATGGTAAGAAATTCGTGTTTGATTCATTTGGTGGTAATGTACCTAAACAACTAGTTAAATATTTGGGGATAGATAATCTATACTACAATAATCAAAGAATCCAAAATTTTAATGAAGTAGTATGTGGTCATTTATGTATATTTATGCTAAAACTACTATCAGATGGTTATAAATTCAGTGATATTTTGAATTTAATAAATGGACATTTTTGGAAACAAACTGTGGCCTAAAAATGAGCAAAATAATGGAAAAATAAATAATTTAGTTAAGGAATATCAAAAAGATTTGATTAAGATTTTTAAAGTTACAAAAACTTATATTAGTTTTAAAGGTAGACGATTAGTAAATATAAAAGATCCAATTAGTGGTTACGATGCAGTTACAAAACAGTATTTAGAGAAAGAATATGTTACGAAACCTGAATACATGTCTATTTTAACACAATTTAATAACTATGTTACTAAAACAGAATTTAATGAAAAAGTACCAGATCTAACAAATTACTTTACAAAAAAGGAGATTGAAAAGGCTTTTTCAGATTATTTCTCAAAGTCAGATTTATCACCATACATAAATAAAATAAGTAATCTTGAAAATAAAATCTGTGATAAACAAACAACTGAATTTACTTTTCTGACTGGTAATGAAGTAATAGAACATCAGTTCGAGTATGATGTAAAAATTAAGAAAGTTATTATATCTGGAGCCAATATAATTGGTGAAGTGTATCCTGTTAACTTTACAGTAAAAATTAAAAGATCTAATGATAAGATACAAAATGTATATACTGATCAACTAGATAAAGTACATTAAATGAAATGGAGGGATAAAATGCTGATATCTATGAATCAAACAATTAAAACAGTTCCAGTAGATGTAAGGATATTTTTATTTGGTGAACTGTTGGATTTATGTGAAGATGACAGTTTAGAACCATAACATTTTTCCACTATATAAATGAATGACCACTTATATTGTTTAAAGTGCAAAAAATTTACAGAAACCCATTATCCTCACAGAGTAACAACAAAAAATGGACGACAAAGAATTGAAGGTCTTTGCACAGTATGTAAAACTAAAAAGAGTAAATTTGTTAAAAAAATTTTGTAGGTGAAGGAATAAAACCTAATGTTCGTGAAGAAATAATAAATGAATTACAATAGAAGAAAAGTAGTAACATTTGGGATTGACGATTTATGGCAAGCTGATTTAGTTGAAATGGATTCAGGAAATCTGAAAGGAATATCAAAAATAAATAAAGACTATAAGTATTTATTGACTGTAATTGATGTGTTTTCTAAATATGCTTGGGCTGTTCCAGTTAAGGATAAATCAGGTAAAAATGTGGCTGATGCTTTTGAAAAAATAATTAAATACAGAACTTCAAAAAATTTACAAACAGATAATGGAATAGAATTTTATATTAAAGATTTTCAAGAACTAATGAAAGAACATAATATCAATCATTATTCGACATTTAATTAAAAGCATCTGTTGTAGAAAGATTCAATAGGACATTAAAAGAAAAAATGTGGAAAAAATTTAGCCTTCAAGGCAATTATAAGTGGATAGAAATTGTCTCAAAATTGGTTGATGAATATAATAATACAATACATCGAGCTATAAAAATGAAACCAATTGATGTTAATAATAAAAATTATAGACCTAATGTAACTGTTATACATCCAACTAAAACAAAATATTCTATTGGCGATAAAGTTAGAATAAGCAAACTAAAAGGAATATTTGAAAAAGGATATACTGCTAATTGTTCAACAGAATTATTTGAAATTGAAGATGTTATTTATTCAGATCCAATTACATATAAATTAAAATATATTAAAGGTAATTTTTATGAACATGAGATGCAGAAAACAAATTATCCAAATGTGTATCTTATTGAAAAAGTATTAAGGAAAACAGGTAATAAAGTATATGTTAAATGGTTAGGATTTGATAATTCACATAATAGTTGGGTCAGTAAGGACAACGTAATTACGTGAATAATTTTTATATATGTGTATGAAGAAGTTTGCACTTCTGTTTTTTCTATCTGTCTGTTATCCTGATGATGTTGTATCTATATTCATTAATCAGTTAAATGACGAATCTTTGAGTTATGTATATGATCTGAATGGTGAGGAAATATGTGTTGTTTATGAATATTTTAAGAAACAAAATGTTTTTTTTGAATTTAGTAAATGAGGCTGATTGATATATCTAACATACATTTTTATTTAGTTGATATTTGTTTTCCTAGTACTTGAAAACTATATCCGAATTTATTCCTTTTAGAATATCAATTGAAGCATTCCATATCTTCTTCTTTGATTTAATTTTATATCCTTTTGATTCAATTAATTTTTGAAATGATTTCCTAATTACATTTGCTTTGTTAGGGTATTCTTCATACAATTCAGAAATTATCAGAACTAGTTGATCCCGATTTAAGTCATCTAACACTATAGGTTTTATTTTATGCATTTTATTTCCAATCTGTAACGGTAGTATAATTTCTCGTTCAATAGCAATTGGATCAAAATAGATTGGTGGTTTAGTTAAAATATTGCTGTATATAGTACTTCTATATATGAATTTATCATATCAACCAATTTATCTGTAACCTGACAAAATAGTTTAATATACTGAGATAAATCATTAAAATGTATTTGATACATTTCTTTATTTTTATCAATTCGATGTACACCCAAATATTTCTCAACTATACATTGAATTAGTTTGTAATCGTAACATTCGTGAATAAAAATATAAAATAATTTATCATCATCTGGCCTACCACTATTATACATAGAAAATCTACCTTGTAGATGCAATTTTTATATATATATATATATATATATATATATATATATATATATATATATATATATATGTACATCTAGTTGCTACTAAATATTCTGAATAATAAATATGTACATAAATATAAACATCTAACTGAATATTGTCTATATAAAAAGACAACAAATATAGACAACAAAAATAATAGTTTTTATCCTTAATAAATGGAGCTATAATCGATGAAGCTTAATGAACTCAAGGCCTTAGCTAAGAGTTTAAACCTGAAACAATACTCTAAACTATGTAAAAATGAGTTGATAGAGTATATTCAATTTCAAACACCATTTCCATATGCTACAGATATATTTGATGATAATAACAAACCAAAAAGAAAAATAAGAACTAAAAATGTATCTATTGCTGGTATACAAGATAAAGATCCATCAACAATGAATATTAATGAACTTAAAATTATAGCTAAACATTTAAATCTAAGTGGATATTCTAAATTACGTAAAAGTGATCTATTGAATTTAATTCAAAATAGTCAAACACTGTTTCCATTTGCTACAGATATATTTGAACATCCTATTGAACGAAAAATTCATGTTTATCATTCAACTGAAAAAGCATTCCAAAATAGATTACAAACATACAATATTAAAAACAACTTAAAAATTATAGATCCACAACACATTATGACATCAGCAAAACCTATTGTATGTCACTTAATAAAAGATAATCTTAAAATATTCAATGGATTAAAAGTTAATCTAATATTGTACTGTGAATTCAAATTGAATACTACTAATGAAATAAAAGAATTTAGATTCTCAACATACAACTATACAATCACAAATGAAAAAGATCTAAATAAATTTTACATAAAAGGTAATCAACAAATATTAACACACATGCAAAATTTTCAAGATAGAGGATCAGGCTGGATGTTAAATAGTGTAATTGGTTTACAATTAGGAATTAACATATATACACTGCTTAATGGTTCATCATATATTGAACTACCAAAAACAATAAAAGATAAAAAAGCATGTATAAATGTTAAGAATAATGATGAAAAATGTTTCTTGTGGTCTATAGCATCAGCATTAAATCCAGCTGATAAACATGTCGATCGAACTAGTAACTATATAGAATGTATGAAACAATTAGAAACTAAGATTGGTCAAATAGAATATCCAGTTAAAATTGATAATATACCTAAATATGAATGTAAACTTAATATATCGATTAATGTGTATGCATATGATGAAAAGCATGAAATATATCCATTAAAGATAACTAAAGATGAAAAATCAACACATATTGATTTATTATGCATGAAAAATAATAATAACTCACATTATTGTTGGATTAAAAATTTGTCTCGGTTAATTAGATCTCAGTGTACAAAACACACTGAAAATATTCATCTATGTAAAATGTGCCTACAACACTTTAATTCAGAAAGTAAGCTAAATACACATAAAGAAGATTGTTCTAAAAATGAATTAGTTAAAATTAGAATACCAAATAAAGATGAATACATAACATTTAGGAATTATAAACATACAATGCCTGTTCCATTTGTTATATATGCTGATTTTGAAAGCTTATTATTGAAAATGGACACATGTGAACCAAATCCAAATGAATCGTACACAATGAAATATCAAAAACATAAGCCATCTGGATTTTGTTACTATGTGAAATACATTCATAATCATTATAAAGATTCTGTTGTTTATAAAGGACCAAATGCTAAAACTAAATTTATTGAGATGATTAAAAATGAAGGTGAAGAAATAGGACATATATATTCACAAATAGAACCAATGAAACAGTTAACACATGATCAAATAAAAATACATGACCTATCTAAAAGATGTACATTATGTGAATCTCCATATACACCAAATAATAAAAAACTACATCATCATGATCATTTAACTGGTAATTATATAGCACCATTATGTAATGAATGTAATCTTAAACTTCAACAACCATCATTTGTGCCTATATTCTTACACAATCTAACTGGTTAAGATTCGCATTTGTTTATAAAAGAACTTGGTTATGATCATAAGGAAATGGAATTGATACCAAATAATGAAGAAAAATATATGTTTTGGTGAACAAACAAATAACTTAAAAATGAGATTTATTGATACATTTAGATTCATGGCATCATCAGTAGACAAACTATCATCTAATTTGTCAAAAGATAAAATAAAAAATATTGAATTATTCTTTCAAAAAGATAAAGTAGATCTAGTTATTAATGGTTCAAATGGCTCTGAGCACTATGGGACTCAACTGCTGTGGTCATAAGTCCCCTAGAACTTAGAACTACTTAAACCTAACTAACCTAAGGACAGCACACAACACCCAGCCATCACGAGGCAGAGAAAATCCCTGACCCCGCCGGGAGATCTAGTTATTAGAAAAGGTGTTTACCCATATGATTATATGGATAATTGGGACAGATTCAATGAAATACAATTACCACCTAAAAATGAATTCTATAGTAAGATAAATGAATGTAATATAAGTGGTGATGATTATGAGCATGCAAAATTAGTATGGAATAAATTTAATATAAAAAATATGGGTGAATACCATGATTTATATTTGAAAACCGATGTGTTATTATTAGCTGATGTATTTGAGAACTTTAGAGATACATGTATGAAACCATATGATTTAGATCCAGCATGGTATTATACAGCATCTGGTTTATCATGGGATGCAATGTTATAAATGACTAAACAACCACTTGAATTATTACATGATTATGATATGATATTAATGGTTGAAAAAGGCATTAGAGGTGGTATAGCACAATGTTGTACAAGATATGTTAAAGCAAATAATAGATACATGGAAGATTACAATAAAAATTATGAATCAAACTATTTAATGTATTTAGATGCTAATAATTTATATGGATATGCAATGTCACAATATTTAACATATGGTGGATTTGAATGGGAAAATAATTTAGATATTGATGTAATGAACATCCCAGATAAATCTGAATATGGATATATATTAGAAGTTGATTTAGAATATCCAATTGAATTACATGACAAACATAAAGATTTACCATTAGCACCAGAAAATGGACATAAATTATTAACAACATCAAATAATAAACATAAATATGTTGTGCATTAAAGAAAATTGAAACAGTATTTAAAATTAGGATTGAAATTAACAAAAATACATTGTGCACTAAAATTCAGACAAAGTGATTGGTTGAAAAAGTACATTGACTTAAATACAGAAATGAGAACAAAAGCTAAAAATGGTTTTGAAAAAGATTTCTTTAAACTAATGAATAATAGTGTGTTTGGAAAAACAATGGAAAATATAAGAAACAGAGTTAATATAAAATTAGTGTCAGATGGTAAAAAATGTGATAAATTAATAGCTAAACCAAATTTCAAACATAGAACAATATTTAATGAAAATCTGGTAGCTATTCATATGAATAAAACTGAAATTAAATTTAATAAACCAATTTATGTTGGAATGAGTATATTAGATTTATCAAAAGAATTAATGTATAGTTGCCATTATGATGTAATGAAACCTAAATATGGTACAAATATTGAGTTATGTTATCAAGATACTGATAGTTATATATACAATATAAAAACAGATGACTTTTATGAAGATATGAAAAATATGATTGAACATTTTGATACAAGTGATTATGCAACAAATAATGTGTACAATATACCACAAATGAACAAAAAGGTATTAGGTAAAATGAAAGATGAATGTAATGGTAAAATAATGACTGAATTTTTTGGTTTGAGAGCTAAAATGTATGCATATTGTGTTGGTGAAAAAGAAAATAAGGTGTTAAGGTGTTAAGAAATCAGTAGTAATGAATAAAATATCAATGGATGACTGTAAAGACTGCTTATTCAATAATAGCGAATTATATAGATCAATGAATTTAATTAGAAGCTATAAACATGAAATATATACAGTTAAATTAAATAAAATAGCATTAAGTGCAAATGATGATAAAAGACACATTCTGAATGACAGAATAAATACATTACCACTTGGACATTATAGTTTATTGTAAATATTGTATATATGTATATATTATATAAACATAATTATTTGTAATTGTATACATGAATATGTACATAATTATTAGTTATTATATATTATATTTACTATATAAACATCATCTATACTTGTATATATGTATATATTTTTCATTGCTATCAACAGTTAAAAATTATAAAAGTGTCTCATTTTGGCATTTCCCTAATTTTGTGGTTGTATCAATGTAAAACTTTGAACAATAGCTGATTTCGATGTAAAATGGTATAAAAATAGCCATAAAATGGGGTTTAAATAGCTGATTTTGGCAGTTGGTCCAGAACATACATATCCTATCTACTCATGTTTACTAGACTTTTTTACCTGTCTTCATCCATACTACCAGCTCTGAAACATGCATACCCTACATTCGTAGCAACAACAGTACCCATAAATGTATTCCACTGATCGAGATTTCAAAACGATTTTCGCTTGTAACTTTCGACTCTTCGTTTCTGAACCAGGGACTGTTACCTCAGATCGGTATATTTATCCGTCTCCATCATCTCTGAAAGTTTCTAACATCATTACAGAATCATTCTGTATATACAAACATCGATGCTCTGTAGCGTGTAGGATGATGTTTTCGGACATGTGTTCCTATGTAAAACTTGATTTACTAACAACGGAAACTCCTCATCGCATCCCCCTCAGATTTTGTGGTAAGATGTCCCAGTGGACAGCCCGTCAAAAACTGAAGATAGAACAAGCATTAATACAGGAAGAAGGTGTACTGAACTGTGAAAAAGAGGCAAAATACTGAGCTGAAGTAAACAGCTGCGACGCCATGCTTAAGTGCTCACAGTGTTGGACTGTGAGGTGCATGAAACATGTTCAAATTTCTCTCGTATCAATTATTTTTATTTTATTTGTTTTTTCTTCTCAACATTATGAACTGTCCGTCCTGTCACTGAATTGTTTGTTCTCTTTCAGTGGTCTTGGCAGTTGTCATACTATACACTGGTAGGAAATGAGTCATGTGGTAAGAATACGTTACCATCGCAAGTAAACGTGATGAATAGTGAGAGCAGGCGGGATTCCACATAGATGTCTCATAGAAACGAAAACAACAGATAAACGAGTGTGAACTATGTTACAACATAGGAATTGAAGAGTCAAAACTTCCACAACGAACGCAACTTGAAAAACGTTACAAACGTATGTTTTGACAGAGCACAGAGAAACCGTGTGATTCTGAAACTGGTGCGTTCATTTGTTGCAGCTTACGTGAAAAACTGTTATTTCTTCATCATTTCTTTGTGAGTGATCGCATTCAGATTCATACGAACACCTAAACTGGGCAAGAAAGCATATCTCACTCACCAGGCGTACAAATGATGTGCTTCGGTAAGAGATTCCTATCATATAACAATATACTGTCATTAATGGCGTGTATGACACACCAGACGTGTTTTCCGGTGGAGGATTTGGTTGACTTGTCGCCTTGTCATCAAACATTTGCGGTTCCCATAGTTGCGGTTAACAGAGTAGTTGTGCAGAATCAACTGTCATTATAGGTCCCTTCCTTACACCTCGCTGTTGCAAACGGATGTTACGCCACGATACAGCACACATTTGAACACAGCGAACAGCGATTAAAAAAAAAAAGTTCGCATAAGCGCGGATTGTACACGGTTCGTCTGTTGGGCAGTCGAACACACGATGCCGTAACGTAACTTGGTTGCTATATATTGCACTTCTTGTCCTTTTACCGCCCACTGTTTCTATTCCGTTTTTTTTTTCATAGTTCAGTACACCTTCTACCTGTTTTCATGCTTGATCTGTGTTCAGGTTTTGACAGACTGTCCATTGGGCCATCTTACGACTAAATCTGAGGGGCCCGGTGGGGAGTTCCCCTTGTAAGTCTCCTCTACAACCTTTAGAACTGTGAAACTTGAATTGTCACATACCATGTGCAGTGAACCTTTTACATTACTGTGCAGCTCCTTACTTCGCAACAAATGGTACTAGTGTCAGTTACAAGTATTACATATTATTGTATATATTATGCACACACCAGATGATCCTTCACTTAGAAAACATCATCGCATCATACACACTTGTTTCTACTTATCATGATTACCGAGGGAGAGAGACTTACATAAAATTTTATAGTGCCCATACTACAGAGAGCTGTGCCAAAAGTAACTGTTTGTAGTATTCCGTCTTTCATTAGCCTGCTATAGCTTGTATACACCGATACACATCTTTACTTAGTTTCTCATTCACCCTTCGATACATTTTGTATCAAGTCAAATCGTCTCTCCGTTACTTCAGCAAACAAATCTTCGTACATTACATAACAGATCAGTTTTTCTCATCGTATAGGCTTATACTCCCTTTCTTTGCCAAAAGGGTAGCATTTCCGGTAGCAAAATCATTACCCAGAATAACTTTTTTTTTTATCTTACCCCTTGTCTTGGATCCTGCAGGTATACAATGCATATTTAAAACTCTTAACTACTAAGTAGAGTCGGAGCAGCTACTGTTAATGAGGAGTGTTGCTCCACTCCATGACCCTCCGTACCAGTAAGTAAACTCATGACAAATAAGCGGTCTTCATGACACGGACGCCCAAACGATCACGTATATGCATGCACATGTGTTTTTCAGACAGATAGGTGTAATCCTCAACACTAGCTACTGAGGTGCAGTCTCCTTACCTCAATGCTATCTCATTCTTGTAAAATAACAATTTTTCTCGTAGATTAATGATAGGTTCAGCGTTGACACAAAATTATTTCGTATACATTTATGAACACCATTTAGAATAATGGTTCCACTACATGCTATCACATAACTAAGAATTGTTCTAATAGTTTCCCACGACAATATGGTGTTTTCAATACGCATTACCTTCCCATGACAATAGATAAGTAATATTTAGATTGGCACAATCGTTATGTATACTCAGTATATGCTACTTCCTCGTCATCAGCCTCACCACACTGATTACCATATCTATTAAGAATTTTTATAATTAATCAGTATATCATCCAGTAACCTGTTTTTCATCACTTCTCACTATTAATTATTATTTCCCTGATAAAAATTGCCTAAAACACCTACCATCCTGATAAAAGATTTAAGTTGCTTTTTGTTACACGGATTTGGAAACTTTGAGATTCTTCAATTCTTGAGCAATCAGGCCTAGCCTCTTCACTGTCTACGATGTTTCCAAGAAATTTAGTCTCCTTCCTCCCAAACAATGACTTTGACAACTTGAGCATAATTCGTTTTTGTAGTAATTTTGAAATAATTCTCCTGGGACAGCTTTACGTACCACGTATGTTTCATTGATAGCTGTAATATCATCTACATAAACGATTGGTTTTTGTAACAATTGATCCCCTAAAGTTACGTCCAAGGTCCTGATAAATACTGCTATATGTATATTAATCCTGAATTGGTAGGAACGACATAGAAACATGAATGCAATATATTTCTGTGAATCATCATGGAGAGTTATCTACCAGTAGCTGGCAGTGATATCTATACTACTGATATACCCATTTAACTTAAAAAGTATCTTGTCCATCAGTAAAGGTCGGTCTCTCTCTCCATTTCATTGTTGTTATTAAATGTCCTGGCGTCCAGGACCAAGCATACTCAATTGCCCCCCCCCCCCCCCAACTTCTGACAAATTAAAAATAGATTAATACATGTGCTATGAGATCGTTCAACAATATCCTGCTGCTGCTGCACTCTTTTTGTAGTCTCCCTAGTGGATGCTTTTTTTAAAGTTAGATGGAATGCTATATGGGCATTTAAAAACAGAATATCATTTTTAACTGTTAACTTATACTCATACATTTTAATCCTGCCCGGCTCATCTGAAAGCCCTTTGCGATACCAAAATTATAAATCTTTAAGCAGCCCCGTTCTACTCACGTTAAAAAACTATTTTCAGTACATTTCACCTCTGTGACATTACAAATAGTGTAACCTACCCCAATTCATTGCTCCACTAACGATAGATCATTGTGGTCTGTCACATTCACAACAAATTGTAATTGTGGTGTTATAGGATCTGTCACGTCTTCATTACCAGTAACTTCTATCGAAATCAACATACTGCCTACTTGAATATTTATGCAACCTGTGGGTGACATGATAACTGAACAAGCAGGAAACTGAAGGCGTCCCTGGAAGTTGGTCTGCCTCATCGACAACAACCAGACAATTCTAGTAGGCCCCTAGTTGTTAATATGGGGTATTATGACAAGGGAGATAGCTGAGAACAGGATTTGTTGTGGAAAACCATACCAGAGTAGTTTACAGTAGCCCTATTATTAAAGGTAAAATACAACGCACTTAAGTAGATATTGTGCTTGAGACAGATATCGATGTTAATATATTGCCAGAAGAACGAGATGAGTCTAAACGAAAAATGTATAATTTTCCAATTTTACCTGTAACAACTGTAAATATCATAGGTGTTATGGGGCGTAAAAGCCAAGTTATTAGAGAAAAAATATATCTTGCATTTAGCTTAAATAGAGAAGTGTTTGTGCATCTCTTTTTGTTAGCATTGTTGTGGTCTTCAGTCCAGAGACTGGTTTGATGCAGCTCTCCATGCCACTCGATCCTGCGCAAGCTTCTTCATCTCCGAGTAACTACTGCAACCTACATCCTTCTGAATGTGCTTAGTGTATTCATCTCTTGGTCTCCCTTTACGATTTTTACCCTCCACGCTTACCTCCAATACTAAATTGGTGATCCATTGATGCCTAATAACGTGTCCTACCAACCGATCAATCCTTTCAGTCAGGTTGTGCCACAAATTCCTCTCCCCCAATTCTGTTCAGTGCCTCCTCATTAATTACGTGATCTGCCCATCTTATCTTCAACATTCTTCTGTAGCAATGCATTTCGATTGCTTCTATTCTCTTCTTGTCTAAACTATTTATAGTCCATGTTTCACCTCCATACATTGCTATACTCCATACAAATACTTTCAGAAAAGACTTCCTGACACTTAAATCTATACTCAATGTTAACAAATTCCTCTTCTTCACAAACGCTTTCCTGCCCATTTCCAGTCTACATTTTATATCCTCTCTACTTCGACCATCATCAGTTATTTTGCTCCCCAAATAGCAAAACTCCTCTACTACTTTAAGTGTCTCATTTACGAATCTAATTCCCTCAGCATCACTTCATTTAATTCGACTTCATTCCATTATCCTCGTTTTCCTTTTGTTGACGTTCATCTTATATCCTCCTTTGAAGACACTGTCCATTCCGTTCAACTGCTCTTCCAGGTCCTTTGCTGTCTCTCACAGAATTACAATGTCATCGGCAAACCTTAAAGTTTTTATTTCTACTCCATGGATTTTAATTACTGCTCTAAATTTTTCTTTTTTTTTCCTTTACTGCTTCCTAAATATACAGATTGAATAACATTGGGTATAGGCTGCAAGCCTGTCTTACTCCCTCCTCTATCACTGCTTCCCTTTCATGGCCCTCGACTCTTATAACTGCCATCTGGTTTCTAAACCAATTGTAAATAGCCATTCTTTGCCTGTATTTTAACCCTGCCACCTTCAGAATTTGAAAAAGAGTATTCCAATTAACATTGTCAAAAGCTTTCTCCAAGTCTACAAACGTGTAGGTTTGCCTTCCTTAATCTATCTTCTAAGATAAGTCGTAGGGTCAGTACTGCCCCGCGTGTTCCAACATTTCTACGGAATCCTAACTGATCTTCCTCGAGGTCGGCTTCGATTAGTTTTTCCATTCATCTGTAAAAAATTCGTGGTAGTATTTTGCAACCGTGACTTATTAAACTGATAGTTCGGTAATTTTCACACCTGTTGACTCCTGCTTTCCTTGGGACTGGAATTATATTCTTCTTGAAGTCTGAGGGTATTTCGCCTCTCTCATACATCTGGTTCACCAGATGGAAGAGTTTCGTCATGGCTGGCTCTCCAATGGCTGTCAGTTGTTCTAATGGAATGTTGTCTATTCCCGGGGCCTTTTTCAACTTGGGTCTTTTAGTGCTCTGTCAAATTCTTCACGCAGTATCATATCCCTCATTTGATGATCTTCCATTTCCATAATATTGCCCTCAAGCACATCTCTCTTGTACAGACCCTCTATAATACTCGTTCCACCTTTCTGCTTTCCCTTCTCTGCTTAGGACTGGTTTTCCATCTGAGCTCGTTATATTCATACAAGTGATTCTCTTTTCTCGAAATATCTCTTCAATTTTCCTGTAGGCAATATCTATCTTACCCCTAGTGATACATGCCTCTACTTCCTTACATTTGTCCTCTAGCCATCCTTGCTTAGCCATTTTGAACTTCCTGTCAATCTCATTTTTGAAACGTTTGTATTCCTTTTCTCATGCTTCATTTACTGCATTTTTGTATTTTCTCCTTTCATCAATTAAATCCAATATCCCTTATGTTACCCAAGGCTTTCTACTAGCCCTCGTCTTTTTACCTACTTGATCCTCTGCTGCCTTCACTATTTCATCTCTCAAAGCTACTCATTCTTCTTCTACTATATTTCTTTCCCCTGTATTTGTCAATCGTTCCCTAATGCTCTGTCTGAATCTCTCTACAACCTCTGGTTCTTTCAGTTTATCCAGGTCTCACTTCCTTAAATTCCTACCTATTGCAGTAGCTAACTTAATTATATCCTTATTGCTGAGTACACGATATATGCAGTGTTTTTTTTTTCTTTTGAATTAAGACACAAACATTTGCTGTGAGCAGGTGTTCCTTGAAATCAATGGTGTAAGCTGAAAATTTATGTTGGACTGGGATTAAAATCTAGTTCTGTTGCTTACTAGGCAGTAGCTCTGAGCACTAAGCCATATGGACACAGTGGCCATTGCAGCTGCACAGACTACCCTAGCACGCCTCCCATCAGACTCAAATTCTCAACTTATCCACACACTATTAATGTAATGTCCCTTGCTCCCGTAAACGTTCGAGCTGGACATGTCCAAAAGAACAGGCACCATGCACACACACACACACACACACACACACACACACACACACACACACACACACACACACAAGAGACAGCCAACGATTTCTTCAGTGTAGATACACACCGGGCTCGAACTCTTACAGGAATTCGCGAAATGCAGCGAATAATATGGATAATGGGCAGGGGCACCACATTAGTAGCGTGTGGATAAGTTGAGAATTTGGGACTTACAGGAGACGTGCTAGGGTAGTCTGTGCAGCTGCAATGACCACTGTGTTCAGATGGCTTAGTGGGTCAAGCAGCTGCCTAGTAAGCCAGAGACCCCAGTTCGAATCTCAGTCCAGCACAAATTTTCTATTTTTTCCGTTGATTTGAATCAATGCCTGCTCGCAGCCAATGTCTGTAATTTCTTTGTGTCATTATTCCAGTTATACTAGGCCATCTCCTCTAACCCCTTCTCTCTGTCCATGTCCTCCTCCCTCCTTTCTGTCCATATCCTCCCTCCTTTCTCTGTCGACCTCCTCCACCCCACCCCAAACCCACACTCTGACCATGTCCACCATCACCTACTCTCTCTGTCCATCTCCTCATGCACCTCTTTCTCTCTGTCTCCTCTCTCTGTCTGCTCCTGCTCTTCTCTGATCATTTGCTTCTGTCTCCGCTTTCCATCCCCTCTTCCCATTCTATGTCTATCTCATCCTGCCTCCTCTATCCCCTCCTCCCATTTCTCTCTATGCATGTATATCTCCTGTTCCCCCTCCCTCTGTTCATCTTTTTTTTTTCCTGTCTCTGTCCATCTCCTCCTTCCTCTCTCTCTTTCCATCTCCTCCTTCTGACTCTCTCCATCCATCTCCTAGTTTCCTGCTTTCTGTCCATCCTCCCTCTCTCTGTTCATCTCTTCCTCCCCTCCCTCTCTGATGACCTCCTACACTCCCACTCACTGTCCACCTCCCCCTCCCCCACTCTCTGTCTGCCTCCACCATGTGTCACTCTCTGTCCATCACCTCCTGCCCCTCTCTCTTTCCATATGTTATTCGCACCTCTCTCCACCTATCTACTCCTCACCCTCTGTCTATTTGCTTCTTCCTCCTCTTCCCATCTCGTCTTCCCCTCTCTGTATCCATCTCCTCCTCCCTGTCTCTCTGTCAACCTCTTCCTCCCTCTCTTTATGTCCATCTGCTCCTCCTCCTCTCTCTGTCCACCTGTTCCTCCATCCTCTCTTAACCCATCTCCTGTTCCCTCACTCTCTCCTCCTCTTTCCTTTCTCTGTCTGTGTTCTCCTCCTCTTCACCTTCTCTGTCCATTTACCACTGATCCTGTCTCTGTCCTTCTCCTGCTCAACTACACCTGTGGCCACCTTCTCCTGCCCTCTATCTATCTGTCCATCTCTTTCTCTCCCCTACTCTACCCACGTTATCGCTCCCACCCCCAGTAGGTGATTGCTGATTCTTACCTCCAAAAATTTCTTTCCAGATAGTAAGTAATATGTGTTCAGTGTTTGGTTAAAATCGGTCCAGGGGTTTACGAGGATTTTTTGGGAGGTGTGAGAGAGAAAACATCTCGTAATGGTTTCAAACTATGTGTAAAGCTTGTTACAAATCACTAGGTGCTCTCGTTCTCAAATACTGGATGAATGAAATCTGCGTATTTACGCTTGCGAGCTATGCTTCTTTTTCACCCCCATCCCCATCACTTTGAGAGGTAGGTAGCTCTTACTCCCCACAGTGGTTCTTTCCGAAATGTGTGGAACGAACGAACATACATACATATACTTCTATAATATGTATCACTTTGGATGTTGGGATTTGTGGTTCTGGTTTAAGCGATTTTCAGGCAAGGATGAATCTGGCTTCTTTGATCTCCAGCTTTTATGGTGTTCTCTGAGGCTAGACCAGACTGACCACTCAGTCTTAAAACGGTTTTTACGAGTGAATGACTGAATAATTCAAGAATAGCTGAACGCTATCTCTGTTCTTAAGTATTTTACCGAGATTCGTTAACTAGAACTCGAATCATTGTCCCCGTACTTGCTACTGTCTAGTCAGAATAAATCGGAAATGAACAAAATGCCTACGCTGTACTTATTTGTTGCCGCGTCTCACGTCTTCACTTGTAAATAAAACTAAACGTAAGCTCTCACACACAGTCAACGGCTCATACCAAATACTTGAACACACATATAAAAAATTATAAAAATGCAATAAACTTTACTATTCAGTTAGTTACAACTTGCTGTGTATGAACTCATACAGAGCCACTGAATATTAGTGTCACTAATGCAAAATTTACTAGCGTGAATCTGTATTTGTTTGGCCTGTTATGAATCGACTGAAACTTTAAAAAACAGTCTATGCGTAATTAACGTATTTGATCTGAAAGTGTACATATACTAAATATGAGAATAATGTAATGCTATGTCTGCAATTTATTACACATCATGTGCTGTCCTTCATTAGTATAGTAACGTAGTGCCTCTATCGAGCAAATCTCTGAACAAGGTTATGTTATAAAAGGAATTGAAGGGATCCAGACTGGTTTGACACCCATTACATGATCGCTGACTACTGGACAGGTAGATGTTTTTGATGGACTAGAAAGCTGAAAATATGGCATTGATAGACTCAGAAATAGATAAATTAAGTTAAAATATTATTATTACTCATACTATGGCTCTGTCACATGGTCAGACGTCTAGAATTCCTTTAAAACACTTTAGATGGGATATGAAGATGAGATACGATGAGTTATTTAATAATCACATACAGCATTAATTACAACAATGAACGCCCACGTAATAATTTATTTATGAGCTGTGGCGTCTATTCATTAAATATTTTCACTCTCAAAATTAATCGACACTTGACTCCCACAAAAAACGACTTGATACTCGCTTCACCGTTCCAATTTGTCTTCTGTAGCACAAAAGATCGCTAACAGTGGCTACCTATATTTCACTGAAGTCCAACACTTCTCCTCTTCCCTAGGTCAATAAATAGCTGTTTTCTTCTCCATACACAATAACTTATATTGTTCCACATACTCGAAATTGTTCAATTCTTACCGCGCGGGATTAGCCGAGTGGTCTATGGCGCTGCAGTCACGGACTGTGCGGCTGGTCCCGGCGGAGGTTCGAGTTCTCCCTCGGGCATGGGTGTGTGTGTTTGTCCTTAGGATAATTTAGGTTAAGCAGTGTGTAAACTTAGGGACTGATGACTTTAGCAGTTAAGTCCCATAAGATTTCACACACATTTCATTGTTCAATTCTTGTTCCGCCAGTTTCTTTATTTCTTCTTTCTTGATGGTCTTCTGCGTCAACGCTCTTGACAAATCTTCGATGTCTTCTATTCTGCTTCCGGTATTTCTCTCTTGTTCCACCTCTTCCAGGTTTTCAGTATTTTGTAACCGTAAAACTCGTACTATAATCGTAATTACACGTCCAACAATAAGACCATTACGAGTCTTTGGCAAATTCTTCACTGCTATAAGACTGATCTTCGACGAATCGCTTTACTTGAATGGCTTATCTAGGTCATCCTACCTCCTCGCTTCCCTTTGTTCGATGCTGTCCAAATCTGGCTCTAAATAAATTTATTCTTTTTTTTTAATTTTAATAATTAACAGCCTCAGTTGCACCGTTTGCCTAGAATTTACCTAAGTTTCAGGAACAGCACTCGTGGCTGTCACATAGCGGTCGTGAAGTGGGGGCGAGGCAGTTCTAGATAAGTTTTATAGACTGGCGATAATTTTTAGATTTGTAGTTTTAGATTGACGATGTCCGCTATGGAAAGAAGGTAGTTATTGTTATTCTGAAGAAGGTTGGGTTATCCCGACTGAAACCTAGGTAAACTCTACGCAAACGGTGCAACTGAGACTGTCAATTATAAAAATTAAAATTAATATTTACACAGTTGCTGACAGGGCAGCGAAATGTTGAAGACATTTAAATTTATTCTTCCCGAAACTTCCGATCGTAAACTCCCGCGAACGCCACTCCGACCAAAATGCACGCCTATCACTCCAAGTTCCCTCTTTAAGCTGTCACTCCCATTTTTTGGGTTCCATACCTTATTCAGTAAAAACGGAACCCTTCTGGGATCACTTTGATGCCCATCCCCTGTTCGTCTTTTAATACTTGCTTTTTCCAGGAATAGGTAGAACTATCCAGTTAAAATTTATGTCAAATACTAAGGTCTAAAGTCCTCTGCTGCTATAAAACATTTAAGCTCCTAAGTCAATGTAGTGAAATGATATGGCCATTTATGTCACATATTTTCATCCTCGCAAACTCACTCGTCATAACCTATAGCGAACTTCCTGCTGACCTGCAATCATGAAATTTGGCGAGAAGCAAGGTTTCAAATTACCTCGAGCAAATAAACAGAGAACCGACTCGTGGAGATAACATCTTGGACCTACTGATAACAAACAGACCCGAACTTTTCGACTCTGTATGTGCAGAATAGGGAATCAGTGATCATAAGGCCGTTGCAGCATCCCTGAATATGGAAGTTAATAGGAATATAAAAAAAAGGAGGAAGGTTTATCTGTTTAGCAAGAGTAATAGACGGCAGATTTCAGACTACCTAACAGATCAAAACGAAAATTTCTGTTCCGACACTGACAATGTTGAGTGTTTATGGAAAAAGTTCAAGTCAATCGTAAAATGCGTTTTAGACAGGTACGTGTCGAGTAAAACTGTGAGGGACGAGAAAAACCCACCGTGGTTCAACAACAAAGTCAGGAAACTACTGCGAAAGCAAAGAGAGCTTCACTGTAAGTTCAAACGCAGCCAAAACCTCTCAGACAAACAGAAGCTAAACGATGTCAAAGTTAGCGTAAGGAGGGCTATGCGTGAAGCGTTCAGTGAATTTGAAAGTAAAATTCTATGTACCGACTTGACAGAAAATCCTAGGAAGTTCTGGTCTTACGTTAAATCAGTAAGTGGCTCGAAACAGCATATCCAGACACTCCGGGATTATGATAGCATTGAAACAGAGGATGACACGTGTAAAGCTGAAATACTAAACACCTTTTTCCAAAGCTGTTTCACAGAGGAAGACCGCACTGCAGTTCCTTCTCTAAATCCTCGCACAAACGAAAAAATGGCTGACATCGAAATAAGTGTCCAAGGAATAGTAAAGCAACTGGAATCACTCAACAGAGGAAAGTCCACTGGACCTGACGGGATACCAATTCGATTCTACACAGAGTACGCGAAAGAACTTGCCCCCCTTCTAACAGCCGTGTACCGCAAGTCTCTAGAGGAGCGGAAGGTTCCAAATGATTGGAAAAGAGCACAGGTAGTCCCAGTCTTCAAGAAGGGTCGTCGAGCAGATGCGCAAAACTATAGACCTACATCTCTGACATCGATCTGTTGTAGAATTTTAGAACATATTTTTTGCTCGAGTATCATGTCGTTTTTGGAAACCCAGAATCTACTCTGTAGGAATCAACATGGATTCCGGAAACAGCGATCGTGTGAGACCCAACTCGCTTTATTTGTTCATGAGAGCCAGAAAATATTAGATACAGGCTCCCAGGTAGATACTATTTTCCTTGACTTCCGGAAGAGGTTCGATACAGTTCCGCACTGTCGCCTGATAAACAAAGTAAGAGCCTACGGAATATCAGACCAGCTGTGTGGCTGGATTGAAGAATTTTTAGCAAACAGAACACAGCATGTTGTTATCAATGGAGAGACGTCTACAGACGTTAAAGTAACCTCTGGCGTGCCACAGGGGAGTGTTATGGGACCATTACTTTTCACAATATATATAAATGACCTAGTAGATAGTCTCGGAAGTTCCATACGGCTTGTCGCGGATGATGCTGTAGTATACAGAGAAGTTGCAGCATTAGAAAATTGTAGCGAAATGCAGGAAGATCTGCAGCGAATAGGCACTTGGTGCAGGGAGTGGCAACTGACCCTTAACATAGACAAATGTAATGTATTGCGAATACATAGAAAGAAGGATCCTTTATTGTATGATTACATGATAGCGGAACAAACACTGGTAGCAGTTACTTCTGTAAAATATCTGGGAGTATGCGTGCGGAACGATTTGAAGTGGAATGATCATATAAAATTAATTGTTGGTAAGGCAGGTACCAGGTTGAGATTCATTGGGAGAGTCCTTAGAAAATGTAGTCCATCAACAAAGGAGGTGGCTTACAAAACACTCGTTCGACCTATACTTGAGTATTGCTCATCAGTGTGGGATCCGTACCAGATCGGGTTGACGGAAGAGATAGAGAAGATCCAAAGAAGAGCGGCGCGTTTCGTCACAGGGTTATTTGGTAACCGTAGTAGCGTTACGGAGATGTTCAGCAAACTCAAGTGGCAGACTCTGCAAGAGAGGCACTCTGCATCGCGGTGTAGCTTGCTTGCCAGGTTTCTAGAGGGTGCATATCTGGATGAGGTATCGAATATATTGCTTTCCCCTACTTATACCTCCCGAGGAGATCACAAATGTAAAATTAGAGAGATTCGAGCGCGCACGGAGGCTTTCAGACAGTCGTTCTTCCCGCGAACCATACGCGACTGGAACAGAAAAGGGAGGTAATGACAGTGGCACGTAAAGTGCCCTCCGCCACACACCGTTCGGTGGCTTGCGGAGTATAAATGTAGATGTAGATGTAGATAGTAGAAGTAAAGCAAAAAATCCGAAAATTGTTAATTTGTCATTATATCAAATAAAAAATACTTTTTGCCACATTTTGTCAGTCTGTCTGCCGATCCCTCTATTAAGATCCTTTCCTTCGGAACTGTAAGCGGTACCAAGTTGAAATTTGTGCCAAATACCAAGGTATACGGCCCCTTGGTTCTGCGAAAATTTTAAACTTCTAAGTCAATGCAATCAAAACATACCGCCATTTATGTTACTTATTCTGATACTCGCAAACTCACTTATCAAAATTTACAGACGAATTATCTACTTACATTGTTAGATTTGTACAGAACCCTCAGAGCGCGAGTCATACTCTCACGTGACCAGTTTTTTCTTTATGAGACCCATTGGAGATAACCAAAGGCCTTCTGGGGTCTTCTCCGCTACCTTCTGAAGTACCTATCACCCTCTCCTGAAACACTGTGTATGGGTATTGGCTGATGGGGCGGGCCAGGGGGGGGGGGGGAGGGGGTTATGATCTACACAGTGCTGATATAGTGTTTCATATTCTGTCATGTAATCTGTGCCAAGTTCGAAGGGTCTCAAGCAAGGTTCCTGTTAGGACCAACAGTCGACTGGTCCGCTAAATCGCTCGATCCTAATCCCATAGAAAATGTCGGGGACTATTTGGTACAACGCGTGAAAGTTAGTAGTCAGTATCCCCGCAATTTGTTAGATGTACAGATTGTAATCATCAGTGAGTTGCTCCAGTTGCAAATACCGGAAGAAACTTGTGAACTGTCCTCTCCGCCGCTAGAGGCCATTAGAGAGATATCTCCCGAGGCTGACTAATTTTTTGTCCTGTGTACTTACAATACTTTAGTAAATTACTATATTACACTAATAAGTTAGTGTGAAACCTCCCACGAATCAGAGATCCTGCATGACAAAATAACTGAATCGATGGGTTGGAAAGAGACCATGTCCACTTCTTTTTCAAATTACGTTTGTTGGAGATAACTAATCTTTATATCTTGTTATGACAGGGCTCATTTCCCGTTAACTGAAGTACTCGTTAGGCGGGTATTGAGTTAGAGGAGGGGCCATGTCCATGCAAACAAGCGCGTAACAGTACCTACCAGTGGCCAGTAAAGGATGGACAAGATAAAGATCAAGCATACCCACCATTGAAACTTCCTGGCAGATTAAAACTGTGTGCCGGACCGAGACTCGAACTCGGGACCTTTGCCTTTCGCGGACAAGTGCTCTACCAACTTCATACCCACCATTATCTGCTTTGCTGTATTTTGCTTGTGGTTGTATTTTGGGTAAATTATGAATAAACCGGTACGCTCATAACACACTCTTTTATTGCTATAATGTACGGGGTGATTATGATTAAACTTTCAAAATGCTGTAGAAATAACAGCACTGGTCATAATGACGTCAAATTGCAACGGAATATTACTGGAGAAGGGGCAAAACGTATAGCAGAAGAAAAAAATAGTGTGAAAATTGATCTATAGATGCCGCTGTATGTTTCAGATTACCTAAATGAAGACACCTGTCATGCGCACGACCCATTGAAGTTGGTATAAGCACGCCGGGTACACGGCTTTTCCTACTTTCGCGTCTGCGACGTTCGCCATGACTGTCTTAATGCAGGATCGCGCTCTGCTTGTAAAACTGTAGTACAGGAATGGTGACTGTACACACGTCGCTCTGCAGAAGTTCCGGACACTGAAGGGTTTGAAAAAAGGCGTTGTCCGATGACTGCCGTGGGTCTGGAGAAAATGATTCGTAAATTCTAAAAGACGGGTTTTTTCGTGTGCAGCCTGGTAGAGGGAGGAAGCGAATTGATTCAACGTTGGTGGAAGCAGTGACCACAGCAATGCAGGAGGAGACGAGTGGTGTGCAAAAGTATAGTGCACAGAGAATTGTCCGAACATTGGACATACCCGTGAGCACGGTGCGTAAAATCCTACGAAACGTCCTTCTTTGCTATCCATTCAAAATTACCCATGTGCACGAGTTCCTTCCTGTTGACGTGCCAACAAGAGAGACCTTAGCTTTAGAATTTCTTGCTCGCATGGAAGTAGACAATGATTGACCGTGGAAGATTTTGTGGACAGACGAAGCCCACTTCTATCTGACAGGATACGTCGATACACAGACTAGTCGAATATGGGCAACGGAAAATCCACATGTAAATCAACCAGTACCACTTCATCCTGAAAAGGTCTCTGTGGGTTTACGGGGTCATTTGTCATAGGGCCACATTTTTTCGAAGAGACAAGTGCTTCCGGTCCAGTTATCTGTACCATCACTGGTAAGCGTTATGAGTGTCTTTTGCGCAACCGCGTCATTCCAGCTCTCCAACAGCGTGAATGTGTGGATGGGAGCACCTTTATGCAAGATGGTTCACCTCCGCACATTGCAAATCCAGTTAAGCAGCTGCTGATGCGCCATTGCGGAAATATTAGAATTAAGAGCTGCCATTTCCCTATAGCCTGACCATCCCGATCACGTGATCTTAATCCCTGTGACTTTCGGCTGTGGGGCTACCTGAAAGATTCCGATTAGAAACTTAGCTGCATTGAAGGCACGCATTGTGCAACACATTCTGAACGTGACCCTGGAAACACTTCGATCAGTTGTGGAACATGCTGTTTCTCGATTTCAACTTGTTGCAGAAAACGATGGACAGCATATTGAACAGCTTTGCCCCAGCCACACGGAAATTAATAATCCGATTTGATTTTGATTGATGCTTTTTATGCGGTTTTTGGTGTCTGGACAATTAAAAACCTATGTGATTGATGCTTTTTATGCCGTTTTTGGCCTCAGGACAGTTAAAAACCGACGTGAGTGATGCTTTTTATGCGGTTTTTATCCTTACGACAATTAAAAATCGATTTTTCCCATCCGATGTGATATGACCTTGCCATGATGGATAGGCTTACGTAACCTGTACACCGATGCACACTGAGTAGTACAGTTTGCTTAATGTCAAACGTACACCTATGCATTGTTGTATGATTCATTTGTCATTTGTAGTCGACCACTATTAAATTATGATGCTACGCCTTGTAACTATTTATTTTTCTTCTGCCAAAATTGCATAACAGTTCTTCCATTGCAAACAGAAAGATAGTTACCTCTTCATCAGGTTCGAAAATGGGTCATCTCCAGTGCATTCACACTCAATTATTGATCACAGTTGTCCGCCCGATAACTGAGTGGTCAGCGTGACGGATTGCCGGGTTCGATTTCCGGCTGTGTCGGGGATTTTCTCCGTTCAGTGATTGAGTGTTGTACTGTCTTCATCATCATTTTATCCCCATCCGGCGCGCAGGTTGCCCAGTGTGGCGTCGAATGTAATAAGACCTGCGGCAATGCGGCCGGATCTTCCCCGCAAGGGGTCTCCTGGCCAATGACGCCAAACGCTCATTTCCATTTTTCATTGATCGATTACTAAAGCATATTGTCATGGTATATGGTGTTTCACCCGGGGACCAGTTGTTACGTGGCAATTCCATGACACCATGCTTAAACGCTATGTGTAGTAAAGCAGTTTTTTGAGCCTCCTGAAAAATTAGCTTTCTAGGACAGGACCTCCTTTCCAAATCACCAATTCGATCGAAGAAATGCGAACCGTCGTCCCGCACGTCGGCAGTAAGCGACTACAATCACTACACCAGTGCTAACAACGTATGGTGCAGTAAACTGTTCGTGTGATTAAAGTCATAATTTTCTTTTGTTTTCTAAAATTTTACATTCTTTTCGATAACATACACATTATTTTGCGTATACCAAGACTTTACACTACAACTTCTCGTATTTTTGCAAAAAGCTGACCTCCGAGAGTCAATAAAGCCAATTAAAAAAGCCAGCTAGCACAAAAAAAGCTGTCGACTACTGTGATAGTTGGTTACAAGAACCTGCGGAAGGGTGTTGTCAAGCTATGAATAGCATAGCACAATGCGACAAACAGTCTTTTTTGAGTTGTGTGAACCATTTTTGACGATCAACAACAATACAAAAACCTGTAGAAACGAAACACATAATGCAGAACCACGTGCCACTCGTCGAGCCGTATTTGTATTACCTTCACGCATACAGTTACTTAATAGTGTGAACTAACACCTGAAAAATATTGCAAATCACACTAAATTAGGTGAAATTCTGAAGTAAATCTTTACTTCGCTGAAATCAGCGGCCTCCTATATGTTTTTCAGGGGTGGTTCACGCCCTGCAGGATGCTCCAATTTCCATGAACGAATTCACTTGAAGATGCGGGACGTAATGTGCGCTTCAGCTAAACGTCGTATAAATGGAGAATTTAGTCACAGAGATGTAAGTCGTTGTCCTCTTATTTCAAGAAACGAAAGCTTCTAGAGCAGCTCTAAAAAAAATCGGTGGAATGAAATGGAATAATAGTCTATAGGAAATAACGTGACTCATTTTATGATAAACATAGAAATGTGTTGTGCTGTTTAGCGGAGCTAACTTCCTTGCCAACTCATATGACTCATATGCCGGAGGCTATCAAACACAATGATTCCTGTTCATCTCAATTACAGGACTAGTAAGCCCACAAATGCAGCAGTATTCGTTGTTCGTGTGAGTTACGGTCTTTGCTTGGCCCTTGAAATGGAAGAAATTCGGTGCGCTCGGACGGGCTTGCTGCTGGCAGTTGTGTGGGAACAATGCGTAACAGCGTTGCCATTTCACTGGGCAGTTCCGTCTGCTGTGGATGCATCCCCTACAACTTTTGTAACTGTAGTTGCTGTTGCTGAGTTTGCTGCCTCTGACCTTCATGCAGTGTTTGTGACAAACTATTATTGCTAAATACGTCGGTGTCACTGCTTTAAAATTCATGCTCACATGGAAATTACAGCTCCCTTTTTGCCAACAGTGCTGTAGTGATACGATTTTGCTTGAAACAGACACGCTAGGCGAAATGATATAAGTGAGAGTTTATTAGAGCAACCCAAGTACAATTTAAGAATCTCAAACAAGAATATACAACAAATTTTAGTTGTTGATGACAGAAGAAAATAATGAGAGAAATGCCGTGTGGTCGACCCAGTGAAATTATTGCAGATGTGCACAACACTTTATTTAGTTCAGAATAGTCAAATCCAGAATCGGAGCTTGCTATGAGATTTCACAACCATCACAGTGTATTAATTATCCGGTTTGTCATACATTTGAGCAATTATTTCAAGCGCCTACGTGAAGAGTAAACAGTTGTCATAAAATACTAGATGTCTTAGCCACATACAATCCTGGGCAAATAGAGGGCGTAATGTTGGATATAGGGATTAGTGACCACAACGTCGTTGTAGTGAGACTGAATATCCTAACATCAGTATCCACCAAAAATAAAAGCAAAATATATCTCTTTAAGAAAAGCCAGTAAAACTTCGCTTGGCACCTTACTAAGAGACACTCTCCATTCCCTACAAACTAACGGTGTAAGCGTAGACTAGATGTGGCTTAAAGTCAGAGAAGTAGATATGATGACAACTGAGAGTTTCACACCAAGTAAATAATTAAGAGACGGAACAGATCCTGTATGGTAGACAAAACAGGTAAGGACACAAACATGCCAGAGTTAATAGAACATAAAGTCTCTAAGATTCGTAATGTTTTACAAAAGCCCGAAATTCAGCGCGGATTTCAATGCGATATGCTTTTAAAAGTTTTCACAACGAGACCCTGTCTCGAAATCTGGCAGCAAATCCAAAGAGGTTCTAAACGTTTTCGAAGTACACCAGTTACAAGACGAAATCAATACCTTCGCTAAGGGATAGCAATAGTAATGTTACCGATGACAGCGCAACTAATACGGGGTTGCTGAAAGTAGTTGGACATTCTTCCAAGAGATAAGATGCAATAAACATTTCAGAATTCGAATCATGAACAGCTGCCATCATGAATAATATAGAAATCGTTGTATCGAAATAACCTAAGTAATGTAATAAAGATAAGTCTTCCGAAGCAGATTGTACATTAGTTAGGTTTCTTTCGGAGTATGCTGATAAAATAGCTCCATTTTAGCAACCAGATACAACCAGTCGCTCGCGAAAGATCTGTACGTAAAGACTGGGAAGTTGCACAGGACACACAACTACACATCAAAGGAAATAGAAGTAATCCACCAAATTATAGACACTACCACTGACATCGATATGCAGCGGAATTTTGGAGCATATAATTATGAATTTTCTCGAAGAAACCGATCTATTGACAGCAAACAGACTCAGAAAATACCGTTCTTGCGAAACACAGCTCTGTCTATTCATTGCATTAATGAGTGCTATTGACAGGGGATCCCAAGTACATTCGATATTTGTAGATTTCCAGAAGGATTTTGACACCGTTCCTCGCAAGCGTTTTTTAATCAAATTGCGTGCTAATGGACCATCGTCTCAGTTTGCGACTTGATTCGTGATTCCCTCTCAGGAACGACAAAGTTCGTAGTAACAGACGGAAAGTCATCGAGTAATATCTGGCGTTCCGCAAGGACATGTTAAAGGCCCTCTACTGTTCCAAATTTATGTAAATGATGTGGTGTCACCGCCAGACACCACACTTGCTAGGTGGTAGCCTTTAAATCGGCCGCGGTCCGTTAGTATACGTCGGACCCGCGTGTCGCCACTATCAGTGATTGCAGACCAAGCGCCGCCACACGGCAGGTCTAAAGAGACTTCCTAGCACCCGCCCCAGTGGTACAGCTGACTTTGCTAGCGATGGTTCACTGCCTACTTACGTTCTCATTTGCCGAGACGATAGTTTAGCACAGCCTTCAGCTACGTCATTTGCTACGACCTAGCAAGGCGCCATTATCAGTTACTATTGATATTGTGAATCATGTACCATCAAGACCGACATTCATCATTAATGGATTAAAGTTAAGTATTCCACCAGCTATGTCCGTTTTTCTGAATTCTAATTTCCTTGTCATGTTCCAGACCTCACGCCAGCCTGCATGAGCTAAAACGCGTGCATTTCGGCCTCCTTTAGTAAAACGGTGTTGGCTCTCTTGCAAACCACAACCTTGGCGACGAGGCAAAACCGCGTTCTTATCGATATTGCCCTGATTTACTTGTGTAATGGCTTCACCACAATCTCCAGATGTACTGTCCGAATTTTGTCGCTTACAGAATCAGCAGACGCAGGCCTTACTGGATACCCTTGGACAGCTCGTCCAGGGTCAACGTGCGATGCAAAATGATGGGGCAGCAGCCGCTCCACCGCTAACGCAGCCACAACACGCAGTTGCACCAACTTTTCGACCTTTTGATGAGGCACTGGAAAGCTGAACGGAGTGGTCACGCCAATTTGGATTCCATCTCGCCACTTACAGAATTCAAGGTAACGAGCGGCAGCCTTTTTTGCTATCATCAGTCGGGGTGAACACGTACCGTGTGATAGTCAAATTATTTCCCCGACGCGACGTAGCAACTCTGTCCTACGAAGAACTTTTGTTTGCATTAGATGCATAATTCAAAGAATCAGTAGTTGCGAAAAGTTATACCTCCTTTCGTACAAAACGTACGGCAGGTCAGACTAATCGGGAGTGTGTTGCAACCAAGCAAGGCCCTACTAGGGATTGTGCTTTTGAGTGTCAAGGTGGACTCCCTTATTCAGATACTATGGTACGTGATGCAATTGCACAGAACGTTTCTGATGTTCGTATAAGGGAACAGATTTTGAAACTAGTCAATCCCTCCCTTCAACAAGTGATGGACATATTGGATCGGCAGGACACACTTGACATTGCTCAGGAATCATATGAAACTTCGCCAGCCGTGCGTCATGTTAACTAGCCCGCCGGGCGAGCTGCACGGAACAGTAAACAGTCCTCGCGCCCGGCCGCGCCGCTGCCGCCAGGCTCTCAGCCACATGTGCCGTGCCGGCAAGCAAATGCAGTGCTAAAATCATGCCCGCGGTGTGCTACTAGACATTCGCCTCCACTCAGTGCCTCTCTCTCTCTAACAGAGACTGTGTTCGTCCCACAAATAGTGTGCATCGAAATCGCCGGAAATCCCTTCAAGTCGCAAGTGATTATATACCAGTGTCAGTTCACGTTGCACGAGACAGTCGCTCTTGTCGTCAGCAGGACAATAGACTTTTTGTAGACTTAGACATTAACGGCAAAGTGATACCATTCCAGCTCGATACCGGAGCTGCAGTTTCACTGATCAATCAAGACACGTACAAACAGCTGGGCACACCTCCGTTGAGTGCCGCAAATGTTAAGTTAACTAGTTATTCAGGTCAAGATATCCCTGGGTTAGGACAGTGCAGCCTTCTTGCAACATACAAAGGACAAACAAAACTTGTGTCATTTTACGTCCTTCGTTCTTCTTCTGCAGTGAACTTGTTTGGTTTCGATTTATTTCAGTTGTTTAACTTGTCTATAGTAAATCAGGTCCTATCAGTGAACCAGACTGTGCCTTCCAACAGTGTTTCTCGTCTATGTGAAGAATTTGCAGACATTTTTACACCGGGCCTTGGTTGTGCTAAGAACTATAAAGCACATTCGGAACTGAAAGTAAATGCACAACCGAAATTTTTCAGAGGGCGCAATGTTCCCCACGTACTGCGTGATGAGGTCGCAAAAACATTACACAATTTGGAATCACAAGGTGTAATTGAACATGTGCAGGCTTCTCTCTGGGCATCACCCTTAGTAATTTTGCCAAAACCTTCCAGAAAATTGAGGCTTTGTGTGGACTTCAAGGCAACAGTGAATCCACAGCTAGTGATTGCAACTTTTCCTTTTCCCTGCCCGGAAGATCTTTTTGACAAACTGTGCCCGGGTAAATATTTTTCTAAGTTGGACCTAGCAGATGAGTACTTGCAAATACCAGTGGACAAAGAATCCCAGCGCGTTTTGGTGGTTAACATGCATCTTGGTTTGTATCAATTCAAACGATTGCCATTCAGGTGTGTATCCACCCCTGCATTGTTTCAGCAATATCTACAAACTGCTTGTGCGTCGGTCCCTACTGCAGCAAACTATCTGGACGATATTGTGATCTCCAGAAAGACGGAAGAAGAACATTTAGCCAATCTCTGAACATTATTTCAGGTCTTGCGACAAAATGGTCTTCGCTTGCGGAAGGACAAATGTGTGTTTTTTGCTCGTGATTTGCCATACCTGGGACATGTACTCAATGCCCAAGGCATACATCCCAGTCCCACACACCTTCGTGCTATACAAGACTTGCCTTCGCTGCAGAATTTGAAGCAGCTACAGAGTGTGCTGGGAAAAATAAATTACTGTAACAGATATGTGCCACATGTCCCTTCCATTTCAGCTCCGCTTCATCGCTTACGCCATAAAGGTGTTCCGTTCGTCTGGACGACGGACTGCGAACGCGCCTTTCGCCAGTTGAAATCGGCGTTGCTTTCCAATACTTGCCTTACGCCATTCGATCCCCTTTGTTAATGGTGGATGCATCGGATTTCGGGTTCGGTGCTGTGCTTGCGCACAAAGATGGATTGCACAATCGCCCTATTGCCTTTGTGTCCAAATTGCTCTCGTCTGCGCAATGAAATTATTCACGGATCGAGAAAGAAGCATTGGCTCTCGTATTTGGTGTTACAAAGTTCCATGATTTCTTTTATGGTCGTCACTTTACCATCATCACAGACCACAAACCTTTGATATCGCTTTTTCATACGAACAAGCCTGTATCTCCACGTACAGTGCAGAAATTCATTCGCTGGTCTATTTTCCTCTCGCAGTACCGCTACGATATCTTGTATCGGTCCACTGCTAAACACGGAAACGACGATACGTTGTCCCGTTTGCATGTTGCTGAGGATAGAGCATTCGATTCCTCCGAACTTGCTTGCATGTTCATTGATTCGGAAACCGATGACGTGGTCGAATCGTTTCCGATTGCTTTTCGTCGTGTAGCTACAGCCACAGCTGCCGACCCTGTCCTTGCTACCGTTCTGCGTTTTGTTGCTATGCAATGGCCCTTGTCAAAGTCACGGATCGGGGATCCGTTGGTTCGCCGATTTTTTGCTCACCAGGAGAGACTTTTTGTACGATGTGGTGTTTTGCTGTTGCGTTCTGATAATGAGCAGTCCAGGGTCGTGGTCCCACGTTCGTTACAGTCCTCTGTATTACAGCTTCTCCACCAAGGACATTGGAGTATAGTGAGAACGAAACAACTTGCTCGTGAGCACTGTACTTGGTTCGGAATCGATGCCGCGATTACGAATAGGGGCTCTTCTTGCATGGTGTGTGCTGAACAACAATCAGCACCACCGCGGAAATTCTTTGCATGGCCAAAAGCCACTTCCCCTTGGCAACGCTTACACATCGATTTTGCTGGTCCATTCTGGAATGCTCGATGGTTGGTTGTGGTAGATTCATTCAGTAATTTTCCTTTTGTTGTCCAGATGTATTCCACGACGCCATCTGCCACCATCCAAGCGTTATCTGTTATCTTTTGCATTGAAGGTCTTCCACAGACTATTGTTTCCGACAATGGCCCACAATTCATGTCCGCAGAATTTCAGTCATTCTGCAAGGCCAATGGTATTCAACATCTGACGTCCGCGCCGTTTTCGCCACAGTCAAACGGTGCCGCTGAACGACTGGTCAGGACTTTCAAGTCACAGATGTTGAAGTTGAGAGTCGCATTCTCGGGAGGACGCGTTATTGCTCTTTTTGTCCTCGTATCGCTCTCAGTCCCGAGATGGTCGCTCGCCGGCTGAGTTGCTCCACGGTCGTCATCATCGAACCTTGATGTCTTTGCTACATCCGCCACATCAGGTTCCTGCGCAGCGGCAGACACCTGCTTTTGCTCCAGGCGACGTTGTCTACTATCGCCACTATCGAGGTTCACGGCGTTGGCTCGAACGGCGCATTCTTCGCTGCCTCGGCCGCGCTATGTATCTGGTTTTGGGGGCATCTGGTGAAGTGCGTCGGCATCTCAGTCAGCTGCGCCTCTGTCGTCGCACGGGATTTGCCGCTCTCCGTCTGCTTTCAGCGACGGTGCCGTCCGGTCAGCGCCCTGGGGACCCATCTACTGGCTCGCCTCAGCCCCAGGTGTTACCGACGCTGCCTTCCATTTTGCCCCATGGCGACGCGCCGCCGCCGCCGCCTGATCTCCCGCCGGCGACGCCCGCAGTGGACGCGTCGCTGCAACCGCCGGGCGCCTCCCTGGGTCACGCGCCGCCGTTCGCTTCCCGTGACCAGTTGTCCTCCGACATGGAACTCTTGCCCGCTGTCGTTTTCGCCCGTCGGGTGCCCCGGCCCCAGCCCGATGTGGTGTCACTGCCAGACACCACACTTGCTAGGTGGTAGCCTTTAAATCGGCCGCGGTCCGTTAGTATACGTCGGACCCCCAGACCGAGCGCCGCCACACGGCAGGTCTAGAGACTTCCTAGCACTCGCCCCAGTGGTACAGCCGACTTTGCTAGCGATGGTTCACTGCCTACTTACGTTCTCATTTGCCGAGACGATAGTTTAGCATAGCCTTCAGCTACGTCATTTGCTACGACCTAGCAAGGCGCCATTATCAGTTACTATTGATATTGTGAATCATGTACATCAAGACCGATGTTCATCATTAATGGATTAAAGTTAAGTATTCCACCAGATACGTCCGTTTTTCTAAATTCTAATTTCCTTGTCATGTTCCAGACCTCACGCCAGCCTGCGTGAGCTAAAACGCGTGCATTTCGGCCTCCTTTAGTAAAACGGTGTTGGCTCTTGCCAACCACAACAAATGATCTAGGAGAAAATCTGAGCAGCCATCTTAGATTCTTTGCCGATGACGCTGTCATTTACTGTTTAGTAAAGTCATCAAAAGGTTGTAACCAAATGCAGAATTATTTATTTGTATGATTCAAAATGTGACACTTGACCTTCAGTAACCAAAAGGATATCGTAATATTAAGGACAAATTTTAAACCCACTGCAAATCACGCATTGGACAAGTATGTGCCGAAAAAGTGGGATACGGACGGAAAAGACCCACCGTGGTTTAACAGCGCAATTCGGAGAATGCTCAGGAAGCAAAGGCAGTTGCACTCGCAGTACAAGAAAGATCGGGAGAATGAGGACAGACAAAAGTTAGTAGAGATTCGTGCTGCTGTAAAAAGAGCGATGCGTGAAGCATTCAACCACTACCACCGTCATACCTTAGCAAAAGACCTTGCTGAAAACCCAAGGAAATTCTGGTCTTACGTAAAATCGATAAGCGGGTCGAAGGCTTCTATCCAGTCACTCACTGATCAGTCTGACCTGCAACGGAAGACGGCAAAACGAAAGCTGAAATTTTAAATTTAGCATTTGAGAAATCTTTCACGCAGGAGTATCGTACAAACATACCGCCGTTTGAGTCTCGTACAGATTCCAGTATGGAGGACATAGTGATAGACATCCCTGGGGTTGTGAAGCAGCTGAATGGGTTGAAAATAAATAAATCGCCAGGTCCTGATGGGATTCCAATTCGGTTTTACAGAGAGTACTCTACTGCATTGGCTCCTTACTTAGCTTGCATTTATCGCGAATCTCTTGCCCAACGTAAAGTCCCGAGCGACTGGAAAAAAGCGCAGGTGACGCCTGTATATATGAAGGGTAGAAGGACGGATCCTCAAAATTACAGACCAATATCCTTAACATCGGTTTGTTGCAGGATTCTCGAACATATTCTCAGTTCGGATATAATGAATTTCCTTGAGACAGAGAAGTTGCTGTCCATGCATCAGCACGGCTTTAGAAAGAATCGCTCCAGTGAAACGCAACTCGCCCTTTTTTCACATGATATCTTGCGAACCATGGATGAAGGGTATCAGACGGATGCCATATTCCTTGACTTCCGGAAAGCGTTTGACTCGATTTCCCACTGTAGACTCCTAACTAAAGTACGAGCATATGGGATTCGTTCCCAAGTATGTGAGTGGCTGGAAGACTTCTTAATAGAACCCAGTACGTTGTCGTCGATGATGAGTGTTCATCGGAGGTGTGGAGTGCCCCAGGGAAGTGTGGTAGGTCCGATGTTGTTTTCTATCTACATAAATGATTTTTTGGATAGGGTGGATAGCAATGTGCGGCTGTTTGCTAATGATGCTGTGGTGTACGGGAAGGTGTCGTCGTTGAGTGACTGTAGGAGGATACAAGATGACTTGAACAGGATTTGTGACTGGTCTAAAGAATGGCAGCTAACTCTAAATATAGATAAATGTAAATTAATGCGGATGAGTAGGAAAAAGAATCCCGTAATGTTTGAATACTCCATCAGTAGTGTAGCGCTTGACACAGTCACATCGATTAAATATTTGGGCGTAACATTGCAGAGCGATATGAAGTGGGACAAGCATGTAATGGCAGTTGTGGGGAAGGCGGATAGTCGTCTTAGGTTCATTGGTAGAATTTTGGGAAGATGTGGTTCATCTGTAAAGGAGACCGCTTATAAAACACTAATACGACCTGTTCCTGAGTACTGCTCGAGCGTTTGGGGTCCCTATCAGGTCGGATCGAGGGAGGACATAGAAGCAATTCAGAGGCGGGCTGCTAGATTTGTTACTGGTAGGTTTGATCATCACGCGAGTGTTACGGAAATGCTTCAGGAATTCGGGTGGGAGTCTCTAGAGGAAAGGAGGCGTTCTTTTCGTGAATCGCTACTGAGGAAATTTAGAGAACCAGCATTTGAGGCTGACCGCAGTACAATTTTACTGCCGTCAACTTACATTTCGCGGAAAGACCACAAAGGTAAGATAAGAGAGATTAGGGCTCGTACAGAAGCATATAGGCAGTCATTTTTCCCTCTTTCTGTTTGGGAGTGGAACAGGGAGAGAAGATGCTAGTTGTGGTACGAGGTACCCTCCGCCACGCACCGTATTGTGGATTGCGGAGTATGTATGTAGATGTAGATGTAAATCATCCACATGAGTACTAAAGGTGTAGATGATCGCTAGAGCCTCCTTCTCGATCTTACTGTAGTTACGCTGTGCAGCATTCATGGCCTTCGGAACAAAAGCAGCTGGCCGTTCTGTGTTATCCACCAGATGTCAGAGGACTGCCCCCACACCACAATCTGATGCATCAATTGCCAAAATGAGAGGCTTGGCTGGGTCATATGTGATCAGGCAGGTGGGCTGCAGGAGTGCGTGCAGTAGTAGGGCGTGAAATGCTGTCACACGGTGGCGACCAGTTCCACGTAACAGTTTTGTGGAGCAGCTGGTGCAAAGGTTCGGCTAGTGCTGCGGCGTCTGAAATAAATCGCCTGTAATAATTGGGTTGTCCAAGCACTGACTTTGCTTTTTATCTTTGGGCACCAGCAATCTTTGAATAACCTCTATATATTGAGTCGCAGGGTGAATTCCGGAAGGACTAAGCATATGTCCCAAGTATTCCACTTGTTGAAAGAAAACGGTACAGTTTTTCTTGTTACACCGCAGCTAAACTTTATCAAAACAGGAAAAAGAGCATCAAAGTTGCGTACTAAGTTCTCAATTTACGTTCCAGAGACCAGTATAATCCAGGTAATTAGCTGAACCAGAGAAAACACTGATTAACTGTTCAAGATATCGTTGAAGAATGGCGTGCACGCTCACGATGACAAAATGGCAGCCGACTGTACTGAAACAACCAAAAAAGTGTTTTGATCTCAAGCACTTCCCGAGAAGCTGCGTTCAGTGGAAGCTGTAGGTAGGACTCCAGTTTATCAATCTCAGCAAACACCTTACCATCACCAAATTTAGGTTGTAATCCAATTTAGGGATGGGGTGTGAGTCTATCACTGCTTGGGAATTAAGACTGCTGAACGGAATGAACAGTCTAACGAGTACACAGTATGGTTTGAGAGTAAATCGGAGAAAGACGAAGGTAATGAGGAGTAGTAGAAATGAGAATAGCGAGAAACTTAACATCAGGATTGATGGTCACGAAGTCAATGAAGCTAAGGAATTCTGCTACCTAGGCAGTAAAATAACCAATGACGGACGGAGCAAGGAGGACATCAAAAGCAGACTCGCTATGGCAAAAAAGGCATTTCTGGCCAAGAGAAGTCTACTAATATCAAATACCGGCCTTAATTTGAGGAAGAAATTTCTGATTATGTACGTCTGGAGTACAGCATTGTATGGTAGTGAAACATGGACTGTGGGAAAACCGGAACAGAAGAGAATCGAAGCATTTGAGATGTGGTGCTATAGACGAATGTTGAAAATTAGGTGGACTGATAAGGTAAGGAATGAGGAGGTTCTACGCAGAATCGGAGAGGAAAGGAATATGTGGAAAACACTGATAAGGAGAAGGGACAGGATGATAGGACATCTGCTAAGACATGAGGGAATGACTTCCATGGTACTAGAGGGAGCTGTAGAGGGCAAAAACTGTAGAGGAAGACAGAGATTGGAATACGTCAAGCAAATAATTGAGGACGTAGGTTGCAAGTGCTACTCTGAGATGAAGAGGTTAGCACAGGAAAGGAATTCGTGGCGGGCCGCATCAAACCAGTCATTAGACTGATGACCAAAAAAAAAAAGGGAATTAAGTGTAGCAGTAAAATCACCGCAGACCCTGAGAGAAGCGTTCTGTTTTTCCACAATCACTACGGGAACAACACATCTGCTTTTGGAGACCGTGAGTTTTATGTAGTCTGTTGACTAAAGAGAGGCGAATTATGCCGCTGCCATCCCACTCCTGCCCACATGGGGCAGTGATACGAAGTAACATTAAAGAAAAAACTAGCAGTCTCCAGTGGCGGACACCTGAAGATGGCTAAACGGTTGCCAGCTGAAATATTGTGACAAGAAGTCAACATGATGCGGTTGCAATCCCGAAACCTCATAGAACATTCAGTTCGCTCGGAAAACTTGAAGAATCACAGCTTAAATTCCAACGATCAAATAGAAAATTTTACGAGGACATTGCTAATAACAGTCAACAGGCGTTAGTTGAACTTATTTCTTGATAAATTAGTAACAGTCATAAGATGTTAGTTGAACTTCTTTATTAATAAAGAAGTTCAACCAATATCTGTTGACTGTTAGTAGTGACCTACCAGTATTAGTTATAATGTTCATATACTTCAAGAAAGTCACAAGCCTCGTGCATGATTGTCTGTCGTATTAAAGAAAAACTTAAGTGTGAATTACAGGGTAGTCACATAGATGTAGATGTAAATGACAGATACGTACTAAGCGAAAACTATTGCGGACTCCTTGCATCCTTTCATGCATTATATATTCCTGGACAGTGATGACATTTTCCAACAGGATAACTGAGGCCAGAATCGTGTTATAGTGATTTGAGACGCAACATTGTGAACTCATATTAATGTCTTGGCCACCAAAATCTCCAAATTTGAACCCCTGTGGAACACATCTCGGACGCTAGGGGTATCGTCTACGCGCCCACCCTACAAACCATAGGCCCGTAATTCGCGGGTATTGCGTGCAGACATCTGGTGCTACATACCTCTGGAAAACTACAAAGTACTTTGAGACTTCATGTCAGCCATAATCGCGGGTTCATCACACTATTAAGCAGGGGGTCATAATGTTTTGGCTTGCCAGTGTATACATAAGAATGCCTCTTTCTCCAGACAAAAGCCATAATCTTAAAGCATCTTTAGCGGTATTTTAATTTCGAACAATCGTTAGGGAATAGCTAGAGTGGTACAATTCCGTGCAACAGAGAGAAACAGAAGAGTCATATCCTCTAACTTTTTCTTCGTCTCGCACTTAATACGGAGTGATAACGCACTGTATATTACACCCATACAACTAGGACGGGGTGAAAAGTTCTTGGCCTAGCTCGGAAATATCTTGTGCATCATCATATCTTTTGGCATATTGATAGACGGTGTGTTATAGCATTAGTGCAACTGTATCAGCGGTAGAGTTCGTTTACACCAGTTCTAAGGTACTTGTGGGCGAGCGCATGCACACGCGCTCGCGCTCGCACGCGTTTGTGTGTGTGTGTGTGTGTGTGTGTGTGTTTCGTTAATACTGACAGGCTTTATCACGATAGCGTCACAAAGTGCTCTCTTTTAGACGGTTTACCACTAAAGGAAGTTCATCTGAAGTTGGACAATATTTATAAACAGGCGCTTCATTCATTTCAAATAGTTATGAAATGGGTGGATGAATTCGAATGTAATCATTATTCTCTTGAAGACGGTCCATAAAGATGATGTCCGGAAACTAAGACCAGAGATGAAAACGTCAATAAAGTGCACAGCATGATACTGACCGCTCCGATATGAAGGATCTATGGAACAGCTAACTCCAAGGCAGTACATCACACTGACGACCAAAACATTATGAGCACTGCCCACCGCGACGTTGGATGCCATCTGGTGGCATTACGAGCACGTGACGCGGTAACAAAACTATGTAACTGGAGCAGACACGGACGGGTTACAAATGGGTAAATCCATTGATAAACCAATTTGACAGAGGGCAGGTAATTATTACGTAGGCCTGTGAAAGAGTATCTCGAAAACGGCGAATCTAGTCAAATGTTCACGTGCTACTGTCTTGAGCATCTACTAGGTGCTAAATGGTTGGACGTCAACGACTTTTCATAGGACGTCAGGTTCGGAGGCTTGTCTGTTCTATAAAGTAGGATAGATGGTGATCTGCCGAAAGAGCACAATGCTGGTGCACGCACAAGTGTTTCAGAGTACACCGTTCATCGTATATTGTTGAACATAGTGTTCTGCAGCAGACCACCCCTATGTGTTCACAAGTTAACCCAACGACATCGTCAATTACGACTGCAATAAGCACGGAACCATCGGGATTCGACCGTCGATCAATGAAAACCTATCGTCTCTGAGAGTGAATGTCCGCTCCCGGTAGCTGAGTGGTCACCGCGACATAATGTCAATGCTAAGGGCCCGGGTTCGATTCCCGGCTGGGTCGGAGATTTTTCTACGCTCAGGGACTGGGTGTTGTGTTGTCCTAACCATCATCATTTCATTCCCATCGATGCGCAAGTAGCCGAATTGGCGTCAAATCGAAAGACTTGCACCCGGCGAATGGTCTATCCGACGGGAGGCCCTAGCCACACGACATTTACATTTGCCGGGTGAATCACATTATTGCTACACTAGGTCGATGGTCGTTTCCGCATACGCCATCATCGAGGTGAACGGCTGCTCGAAACGTACAGCGCGCCACGGACGCAGGCTGGTGGGAGCAGTACTATACTGTGGGAGACATTCTCCTGCGCTTGCATGGGACCTGTGGTAGTAACTGAAGGCACGCTGACAGCTGCGAAGCACCTGCACCGATTCATGCTTGATGTCTTCCGCGACGGCGAAGTCAATTTTCAGCAGTATAATTGTCCGTGTCTCGGAGCCAGAACTGTGCTACAGTGGTTTGAGGAGCATTAGAGTGAACTCACGTTGATGTCTCGGCGACCAAATTCGCTAGACGTAAATCCTATGGAACTCAGCTGGGATGCTATCGGACACCATCTCCGCGTACCAAATCAATCAGCGGCCCGTTATTTAAAATACTTATCTGACCTGTTCGTAGGCATCTAATGCCATATACGTACACAAAACTACCAACAAACTGTCGGATCCCTGACACACAGAGTCAGTCATGAATTTCGTTCCAAGGACGGACAAACAAGCTATTAAGCAGGTGGTCATAATGTTTTTCTGATCAGTGTACATTTTACGTGAGTAAATAACAGTGGGAAACATTTGACCTAAATGAACTGTCAAAGCTGGGCATATATGTCACAGGAAGCTATACACTTATTTCTCGTATGTCGATCGCTGATTTTATTCTATTTATTTTCTTTTATCTCAAACGGACCGAATTTTGGCAGTGTCGCCCACCTTCGTATCTTTTAAATAATATGAAAATAAATGATAGTAGAGTTCCACAGATGTGTTTACAATATTACACAGAAAGAATTTTTTATTCAGTTACAGTGCAAACTTGTAATTCATGCTATTGCTTGTAATTGCAGAGTAAACAGTCTTAACGGAAATATCAGTATCACTGATATACACGATGTTTGGAAATCCCCGTTACACACATCTAGAACTTAGAGGGGATTGTGTAGATAATATTTTGAACTGGAACCCATGTCCTGAAACGTACCGTTTCTGTGCTATAACCATTTGAGAACATGTTGATAGGGCAACCACTTTCACAAATAACTGATTAGGCGTGACCCAGTACATCACTTGTTTTACAGTTATACTCATAAATAGCCGAAAAAAATTGTACATGTGTTCGTTGACAGGTTTTCTTCAACGTGACGCAGTACGGCCCCTTGCAATTCGGGTGTGTTGCGTCTCCTTGGATCACCACAGTCCTGCGTGCTGGCGATAAAGGTACCCTTTCTCGAAGCCGTTACGTAATTGTGGCGAAAAGGGTATGCGATAGAGTCGGAGGTTACGGAGAACGATCTCGGCAAAGGCGACGAGCAGCTCCTCCATTACCGTGAGCTTCGACATTCAAAAAGAACACATCGATGCATTGTACAAACGTGTATTCAACCAAGTTGCCTTAACTATCACAGACACGTGAATGAGGCCCGAACCAGGTCAGAGGGGTAGGATAGATGTCAAACGACATCAGCCAGTCCGACATAACCATCCTCACTGTAACCACCACGTTACATAATGTAAGACGTCGTGGTCTCCTGACCTTCATTGCTTACATATTCCGCCCTCACAATCATATTCCGCACATCAAGACGCTTCATTCGAACCCAAACTCCATAAGATAAAGTCAATGTTGTATGAATTCATGTAAACAATACACAAATAACAAGTGCGCACCGGGGTTGAGATACTCGAGGCTGGCGTACACACACACATTCAAGACACGACATCCACAAGAGCTTTTAGTTCGGGAGAAGCGGGCTGCACGCCGAGAGGCCAGTCCCTTCAGAGGACGATTCAGCCTATCTACGTCGGACGGCGACCGCCCGTGGAGTGGACAGCGTTTGCCTGAGTGAAAGGGGAGAACGACCCCATGTTTGGCTTAAAAGCAAATTCCGCTAAATTGTGTGGGAGCGGCCAGCCTATGCATTCTTTACAAACATAGAACGCAGTTTCAGAGGTTTTTGCAGGGAGACAGCAAACGCCAAACGCCGATGCTACAGATTTCCGGATTGGTTGCCTTAAACGAAACGTCATTTTCCCGTTTTAGAAGAGCAATGCTGATTGACAAACGATATTCCTGACGCCTTGAGCTGAAGGAGTAATGGAAGACACCGAAAGATATACCCCTTCACGTCTGGCGTGGAGAGGGGCCGTTCCATTGTCGCTCTTGGAGCGAGAACACATAACGAGAGCGTGTGCGCTCGTACATGTACTTAAAGAGCGAGGAACAAATCTCTCCTCAGTACTTCACTGGGAGAGCACCTCTGTCAAGAGCGAATTGGAGTGCGACTCTATATTGAGTCCTTGTGATTAAGCGTTGTTCACTGTGTTGGCCGCCACACTTATTGTGTGGTGTGAACAGACAGAGCTATAATTAAACACCTGCGAGCGAATTTTCGAGTGGCATCATAGTGGACTGGTTATCTGACCGGTGTACCACGCCAATAGTTAGACTAGGGGCGAATAGGAGTCCTTGACTTCATCAAGGTGTAGGGAGAGTTTGATTGGCAAAGGTCAATCCAGATAGAACGAGAGTTGCCTTATTTGTCAGCAGCGAGCGGCGCAGACAGCAGTCATCGCAGCTTACGGTATTGTGCGCTACAGCTCTTGCGAGCCCCATATTTCCTCCACAACAATACACTCCACTGCAGTTTAAAGGTGCTACAGTCTGGAACCGCGCGACCGCTACGGTCGCAGGTTCGAATCCTGCCTCGGGCATGGATGTGTGTGATGTCCTTAGGTTAGTTTGGTTTAAGTAGTTCTAAGTTCTAGGGGAGTGATGACCTTAGAAGTTAAGTCCCATAGTGCTCAGAGCCTCCACTGCAGTTCACATGCGACAGCCTCAACCGTACCTAGCAACATTCTAACGGATAATTATTCAAGTTGGGTAGGCGCGGCTCTCAGCCATTCTGCCAAGTCAATAACAATCTTAAACTTTGTACAGAAATTTCATTAGCGAATCCTATCCTTAAGAGGTAACTTCACATTCCGAAAAGAACCCGGAAATAACTAGTTCAGTTCATAACTAAAAGTGCCATTGTGATTTCTCAGAATTTTTGAATAAATAAATAATAATTTTCGTTAGTTTCATGTTTTTCTTACACTAACTAGCACTACTCCAGTACCCAAGTAGCCCACTAGTTATGTAAGAAATTTTGTGAATTTTTGTGTAATTTCCTTACAGCGGACGACTCCAGAAGATATTTATTACTGAAAGTTTTTCAGACATTTCTCTTTAGAACGTTAGGAGCGTCTGTCTGACTTCTGTAGTAGTGTGGGGGTGGAAATTGGATCTTGCGGGAGCCACAGGGTAAAGGGTACATCTCAGATTAATCCGTTGCGCAGAATGACAGAATAGCACCCACACGCTCACAATACCTACCTAGCAAACTAGTTTTCAAACGGCTGTAGCACTGAAATGGTACGCTTCCAGACATGGGTTGCTGCTTATGCGCTGTCGCTTTATATTTAAAAAATTAAAAGAAGTTTGATTTGTGTAAAATGCCTGTAGCGTTAATGGGTGCGGATTAAAAAACACAAACTAGAAATAATTTGTACAAGGGTTGAATTAAAAGTAATGCCTCCACATACGTTAATTATGTTTGGATGGGAATATTTTAATAAATCAAACGCAGAAATAATCCTTAGAATGTGATCTTTAGTTACCAATATTCACTTTTCCACATAATAACCAGCCAATTGCATACATTTCTGCCAAAGATGAACAAGTTTTCTGAAGCCATCACGAAAGAAGTCGACACACTGTTTCTGCAACCGCAGTATCACAGTTCTCTCAACGTCTTCATCAGATGCATAATGATGTCCCTGCAGTTCGTCTTTTATTATCGGGAACAGATGGAAGTCAGATGGTGCTAAATCTGGACCGTGTGGAGGATGCCGTACAGTGATGAGAGTCAGTCTCTGAAGTTCTGCTGTGGTGGCACTTGAAGTGTGTGGTTTGGCATTTTCATGTTGCAGGAAAACATTTCCCTTTTCCTTTCGGACCCTTGTGAGCCATCGTTTCAGAGTTCTGTGAGTGATACGACAATCATCCTGAACCAGTCTCTCAACATTTTGCTTGTGAAACTCGGTGGTTGCTGTCACAAGACGTCCAACTCTATTTGTCACGCAGGTCAAATGTTCCCTCCTCAATATTTTTAAACTTCCTCGCCCAACGACACACAGTACTCGCATCAACACTATCACCATAAACTGCTTTCATTCCCTGATGAGTCTCCCTTGAGGTGACACCTTCTGCCGCCAAGAATTCAATGACTGCACGTTGCTTAAATCGCACTGCCCGGCCGTCTGCGCAGGGTTCCATACTTTACACTGTAGCAACACAACCGTTCTATACTAAGGCTTCCCGCCAACTGAAGCAGTAGAGAAGAGGCTACGGAACAAGCCAGTAGCTGCCGCATGCCAATGCTGCCAACCGTTAAAGAGTTACGAAGGGGGCGGAAGTATTTTTCAGTCAACCCTCCTAATTAAGACATACGGAGTTGGCAAATATGACATACTCGTAATTATAAATTTGGCGTAAGGTGCTTTTTGATGGCAGTTTATTTTTTCGGACTAGCTATTGGCTTTCGCCTTTCAGCGGCAGCATTTTTGTTACAGAACAAAGGTAATTCTTATAATATGTTATTTACAGTATATATAGTTGTTTTTTGTATGTGGTTTTATATATAGTCTCAATGTGACTTCTGTTTAGCGTATACCGGACTCGATAATATCATAACATGATTTATATAATCGTATACACACAATCAGCATAACATTTTCTTACGAGCCTATGTAATTGTCAGAGATAACTGCTGTACATGAGAAGATCATTATTTGTAATATATCATAGACTATTCATAATATTATTTCTAATTTGTATTATATCTGTTAAAAGAGCAAACAAATGGACATGAAAGTCCATCGTATTAAACATAAAACACTACAGTGGATTTCCAAGATTTATAAACATGTTCTGTTACTCGACACTATCAGAGCGCGCCGGACCATCGTAGCAGACGCGTGGTAAATGGTAATCGTCCCGCCCCATCCCAAACGACGCACATGTAAAGACTAAAACACATTTTAAAACATTTAATAACAGTTTCTATGTGCAAAATTACTTTTTTCGATTTCTCCCAGTGCTTTAGTCGATGGGTGTGAATCTCAAGTTCTTCTAGCACATTCAAATGGAAACTCTTTTCAATCCTCTGCCATATTTCAATCTGTTCTCCTATTGTGTGAAGTTCATGTTTACTGTTTTTAAGCGCACCCCAAACTACGTCCTATTATTTTGCCCACAATGTTCTTTATACCGTATCTCAAAGTTTCATCACTTTGGCCTATTACAGATTTATTGCACTCTGCGGATTTGATTTTATACGGCCCGTAATTTCCATATTGGTCCTTTTTTGTCGTTCCGTTTTATACTTTAATCTGCATGCAGCTTTTCCTTCACTCCGATACGCTACATCTACATTACCTGAAAAAAATGGCAATTCTTTACGATTCTTACCCTTTGTATGTCAAAGTGACAGATTTCTTATCTTTTACTGTCTTACTTTCATCATTTGTGTTAGTTACTTCGTTTTCGATTTTTTAACCATGTACATGACATATTATGTCCCATAAACATTTGTTGTTGTTACTTGTTTAACAACTCCTAATTCTCTTTGCAATTCGTCTTCCATGAGTGGCAGTCTAACGGATATGTTGCACTTAGCACACAAGTAGCCTCTCTTATGTTGCGCTGGGTGGCACAAGCTCTCTTTTATAATATTATCTCAGCTAGTGTCTTTCTCAAGGCGCTAAGGGTGTGCCTTCCTCCTTTCATTTTGACGGCCAACCCTCAAAAGTTAATAGCTCCTTTCTTTTCCACCTCTAACGTGAATTATACTTTTGGATGCAACTCTACTATTTTATTTTTCCTCCTTCTAAACAACAAAATGGAGTCGTTTCTAATGAAACATACTCTCTTTAATTTGTGGGGCACCAATAAAAAATTATTTGTCTGGGTTGTACACAAAACTTTCTGCCTGTATGCTTGATAGGTGATTGCTCATCTTTAAACCTTCGTCCCCCCTCCCTCCCCCCCCCCCCTGAACCATGGACCTTGCCGTTGGTGGGGAGGCCTGCGTGTCTCAGCGATACAGATAGCCGTATCGGAGGGGTATCTGTTGAGAGGCCAGACAAACGTGTGGTTCCTGAAGAGGGGCAGCAGCCTTTTCAGTAGTTGCAAGGGCAACAGTCTGGATGATTGACTGATCTGCCCTTGTAACACTAACAAAAATGGTCTTGCTGTGCTGGTACTGCGAACGGCTGAAAGCAAGGGGAAACTATGGCCGTAATTTTTTCCCGAGGGCATGCAGCTTTACTGTATGGTTAAATGATGATGGCGTCCTCTTGGGTAAAATATTCTGGAGGTAAAATAGTCCCCCATTCGGATCTCCGGGCGGGGACTATTCAAGAGGATGTCGTTATCAGGAGAAAGAAAACTGGCATTCTACGGATCGGAGCGTGGAATGTCAGATCCCTTAATCGGGCAGGTAGGTTAGAAAATTTAAAAAGGGAAATGGATAGGTTAAAGTTAGGCATAGTGGGAATTAGTGAAGTTCGGTGGAAGGAGGAACAAGATTTCTGGTCAGGTGACTACAGGGTTATAAACACAAAATCAAATACGGGTAATGCAGGAGTGGGCTTAATAATGAATAGAAAAACAGGAATGCGGGTAAGCTACTACAAACAGCATAGTGAACGCATTATTGTGGCCAAGATAGATACGAAGCCGACGCCTACTACAGTAGTACAAGTTTATATGCCAACTAGCTCTGCAGATGACGAAGAAATTGAAGAAATGTATGATGAAATAAAAGAAATTATTCAGATTCTGAAGGGAGACGAAAATTTAATAGTCATGGGTGACTGGAATTCGGCAGTAGGAAAAGGGAGAGAAGGAAACGCAGTAGGTGAATATGGATTGGGGTAAGAAATGAAAGAGGATGCCACCTGGTAGAATTTTGCACAGAGCACAACTTAATCATACCTAATACTTGGTTCAAGAATCATGAAAGAAGGTTGTATACATGGAAGAAGCCTGGAGATACTGACAGGTTTCAGATAGATTATATAATGGTAAGACAAAGACTTAGGATCCAGGTTTTAAATTGTAAGACATTTCCAGGGCCAGATGTGGATTCTGACCACAATCTATTGGTTATGACCTGTAGATTAAAACTGAAGAGACTGCAAAAAGGTGGGAATTTAACGAGATGGGACCTGGATAAACTGACTAAAGCAGAGGTTGTACAGAGTTTGAGGGAGAGCATAAGGGAACAATTGACAGGAATGGGGATGAGGGATGAAGTAGTGAAGGCAGCAGAGGATCAAGTAGGTAAAAAGACGAGGGCTAGTAGAAATCCTTGGGTGACAGAAGAAATACTGAATTTAATTGATGAAAGGAGAAAATATAAAAATGCAGTAAATGAAGCAGGCAAAAAGGAATACAAACGTCTCAAAAATGACATCGACAGGAAGTGCAAAATGGCTAAGCAGGCATGGCTAGAGGACAAATTTAAGGATGTAGAGGCTTATCTCACTAGGGGTAAGATAGATACAGCCTACAGGAAAATTAAAGAGACCTTCAGAGAAAAGAAAACCACTTGTATGAATATCAAAAGCTCAGATGGAAACCCAGTTCTAAGCAAAGAAGGGAAAGCAGAAAGGTGGAAGGAGTATATAGAGGGTCTATACAAGGGCGATGTACTTGAGGACAATATTGTGGAAATGGAAGAGGATGTAGACGAAGACGAAATGGGGGATATAATACTGCGTGAAGAGTTTGACAGAGCACTGAAAGACCTGAGTCGAAACAAGGCCCCGGGAGTAGACAACATTCCATTAGAACTACTGACGGTCTCGGGGGAGCCAGTCCTGACAAAACTCTACCATCTGGTGAGCAAGATGTATGAAACAGGCGAAATACCCTCAGACTTCAAGAAGAATATAATAATTCCAATCCCAAAGAAAGCAGGTGTTGACAAATGTGAAAATTACCGAACTATCAATTTAATAAGTCACGGCTGCAAAATACTAACGCGGATTCTTTATAGACGAATGGAAAAACTAGTAGAAGCCGATCTCGGGGAAGATCAGTTTGGATTCCGTAGAAATGTTGGGACACGTGAGGCAATACTGACCCTACGACTTATCTTAGAAGCTAGATTAAGAAAAGGCAAACCTACGTTTCTAGCATTTGTAGACTTAGAGAAATCTTTTGACAATGTTGACTGGAATACTCTCTTTCAAATTCTAAAGGTGGCAGGGGTAAAATACAGGGAGCGAAAGGCTATTTACAGTTTGTACATACACCAGACGGCAGTCATAAGAGTGGAGGGGCATGAAAGGGAAACAGTGGTTGGGAAGGGAATGAGACAGGGTTGTAGTCTCTCCCCGATGTTATCCAATCTGTATATTGAGCAAGCAGTGAAGGAAACAAAAGAAAAATTCGGAGTAGGTATTAAAATCCATGGAGAAGAAATAAAAACTTTGAGGTTCGCCGATGACATTGTAATTCTGTCAGAGACAGCAAAGGACTTGGAAGAGCAGTTGAATGGAATGGATAGTGTCTTTAAAGGAGGGTATAATATGAACATCAACAAAAGCAAAACGAGGATTGTGGAATGTAGTCGAATTAAGTCGGGTGATGCTGAGGTAATTAGATTAAGAAATGAGACGCTTAAAGTAGTAAAGGAGTTTTGCTATTTGGGGAGCAAAATAACTGATGATGGTCGAAGTAGAGAGGATATAAAATGTAGACTGGCAATGGCAAGGAAAGCGTTTCTGAAGAAGAGAAATTTGTTAACATCGAGTATAGATTTAAGTGTCAGGAAGTCATTTCTGAAAGTATTTGTATGGAGTGTAGCCATGTATGGAAGTGAAACATGGACGATAAATAGTTTGGACAAGAAGGCAATAGAAGCTTTTGAAATGTGGTGCTACAGAAGAATTCTGAAGATTAGATAGGTAGATCACATAACTAATGAGGAAGTATTGAATAGGATTGGGGAGAGGAGAAGTTTGTGGCACAACTTGACTAGAAGAAGGGGTCGGTTGGTAGGACATGTGTTGAGGCATCAAGGGTCACCAATTTAGTATTGGTGGGCAGCGTGGAGGGTAAAAACCGTAGAAGGAGACCAAGAGATGAATACACTAAGCAGATTCATAAGGATGTAGGTTGCAGTAGGTACTGGGAGATAAAGAAGCTTGCACAGGATAGAGTAGCATGGAGAGCTGCATCAAACCAGTCTCAGGACTGAAGACCACAACAACAACAACAAACCTTCGTCTTGCATAAAACCATCTGGTTGAAGATAAAGCAGTTAAAAGCTAATGTGAAGTCTACCAAATCCAAAAGTTCTGAAGGCATGAATGAAAACTAAGTTAATTGAATTCTGGCCAAAATGAAATATGAGAACCTATTTCTCGTGTGTGTTTGGACTATTCTGAAAGGAATCGAACTAATTTTATTCGAAAATGTTTATAATATGTAGATCCACCACGTCACACAAGAAACTTAACAGCAGAGAGATCAGCAGGTGGAATCCGGTGGTCCTGCACCAAAAAGAACGTCTAACATTTCTTCTGTCGGGAAAGTTGTGGGAAATTTTTTGCTGGACTACAGAAGGGATTCCTTTAACTGATTACTACGGAAGGATAAAACAATAACAATCGAATAGTAAGCATACGGACTGTGTGGTATCGTCCAGAGATCACAATGCCACACCAAATTCAGTAACGCATATCACAAATATTAGCAAGATCTCGTTGCAATCCTCAACGCCATGTGGGAGGGCTCCTGAAGTCCACGCCTCCTCTCTCAGCCTAGAAGCGTCCTCGCATCAGAGGTCAACCTAGAGCCGAACATTGAAGTGTTCTGCTCCAGTTTGTGACCTTATCTGAAGGAGTCAGCACCATAGTGTAGAATCAACGGGTTTTTAAAGTTCCTGATGAACTCATTCATAATAAATGTTGAATATTGTACCGCAAGACAATAGACAGCTAATTATTGCATCAAGTGATGCTTTGCTAGTCAATGATAGTTGTAAATAATCATGTACTCCTGTGGCAAAAAGTGTGTCAGAGTTAAATATATCTTTTATTCATTTATGTAAAAGGTGAATTAGTATTTCGTGTGTTCTAGTTTGGTGAGTCTTCTCCCAAAGCAATCAAAGAACCCACAGTTATGGTCAGACGAAAGTAGTTTCATCCGGTCACAACAGTCTGAACGAACTGGATACAACAAGAAAAGAATCACATTCCTTCAGGGGCAATCACGTACTAAAAAAGTTTTTTTTGGCAATGAGGAAACTGGTGAATTTGAAGTACAAAACTGTAGTAAAGAAACCCTGTTCATCATATTTTACACTCTCCAGTTTCCGTCCGTATGTCTATCTATAAAAATTATTGATGGAAAACCCATAGATGACTATTTCACCAATATTCAAGAATGGCACATTAGGAATTAAATAAACGTACTTACTGGAGAAGCAATGAACAAAGTGTACTGGTGCAACATTTAGCTATGTTGAAATACAAGTCGATTGTCCACCTGAAATCAAAGTATTTTAATTCTAGACTCAGAAATTTTCACTTCTTCCTCGCAGACCATTCAGAAAAGTACTCACTGTATGTAGTAGAGTCCATGAAAGGTCTTGCGTTGGCAACTCCTAATTGCTGCAGAAAAGAAAGCTATTGTCCTTAAATTCAGAAACTCTCAAGTGGTCTATAATACTTGCTTCGGTTTGCTTTTTAATGCTGTTTCACATAAAAGTTTGCAGTGAGGAATTAGCTTTTGCCTGTATAGGGCCATTCTAAAACTGATTCACTCAGCAACCAGACGCGCGCGAAATGAAAATTTCCAGCTGAAATGGGATTAGGAGCACAAGCAGTTGTCTGTCGGCTCTTGGGCTCTGAGAGATTTAACTCAGCGGGAAAAGTTCCGCAGGGCTGTAACCAGCGTCGAAAAAAGTATTTGGTTGATAGGAGGCGGCCAAGGCGCGGAAGTTCATTGCATGCGTCTCGTACAGCCAACATTTACCCTACTACTCATTTGAAATATTCCATTCAGAGATGGAATGACTTTGGGTAACAAAGAAACAGGTGGCAGACCCACAGACATGCTCATGAATTAAGACTATTTCTTCCCTTGCTGTCGTAAGTAATGGAATGATTCTCTCTTTCTTCCTCATCTCAATGACTCGAACAAATAAAACTCCTTAACAACCTTACTAGATTCCTTGATTAGCAGTGCCTCGCACTCGTAGCTCTGTAGTGTTAAACATTGTATAAAAGCAGCACGATACGGCATTTTAAAGTGTGTCTCCGTATTTAAAGCAATATGTGAATAAATAAAATAATAAAAGCAGTGGCATGAAAGCACTGATCAGCGTGAAACTCTTACATAATACAATCTAATTTTTCTCATCATTTGCTTCACATGTATGGCTTATAATTTCAGCTAACGTAGTGAATTTCACAGGTAGACTAGTACTGACTTGTAAAAATGTAGTAATAATAATTTATGGAATTAATTGTTTGTTTTTGCTGTGCTGCCCTATTACGATTGTGAGTGCTTAGTAATGACGCTAGCCATCTACTGTGTACACAGCCTAAGATGGATTTCGAATGCTGCATCAAGACAACATCTGTAGCTGTCATGCGCTAGTGGACACGTCAGTGCTAGACATTTTTATTAAAGCATTATTGTGGCTTGTGTCTAAGTTTGTCTGTTTCCAGGATTCTGAGCTAGAATATGCGTATGAACCGTACTTAGAGGGAGGCTTCTCTCTAAAAATCCATATGGCTTTAGCATCAGGTGTGTCAAACGTACATTCTAAACCACAACCGCAAGCGAACATAATGATTCTGTGTTCCTAGTATCGACTGTTACAAGAGGTAGCGAATGTGAGCAGCACTGTCACATTGTCCATTGACAATTCTCTTATATGCTGGGACATATTCTCGTTGAATAACCGGAAGCAATTTAAAAATAATTTAGACAGTATTTTCATGTGATATAAAGAATGATATCTTTTCTATAATGCAGATAAATACAAGATAATACACACGGATAAGAGAGGCAGTGTGGTAGCTTTTGACTTCAAAATGAGTAGTATACGTAAGAATTAAATATCTAGCAGTATAAACTGGAGGAAATCAGTTTCATGGGCTTTGTGCTTATTACGTAGACTGTAGTGATACTATAGAGATATTCACTACACGCAAGTATTTTTGGTAACTTTCAAGTTTGTGTAACAAGTTCACAATTGTCAGCTCTTGCGATGGTGCTACCATAAGTTCCAGTCAGGAGCTGTACAAGAGAAAACCATACCTCTAAAGTGAAGTGATTCTTAGTAAGTGGATCTTTAACCACCAGAGAGTAGTATAGGATACACTGCCCAGTTCAGTCACTGAAAGAGTCTCTTATAGAGGAATATTCCAAAGAAAGAAGCCGTTACTTTCAATAAAACACCTTTAGACAGGTTTGAAATACAGGTAATACGGGCATATGATTCAAATGCATTTATCGAATATGTTGTGTAACGATCAGAACAAAATAAGAAAAATTATGGCACGAACAAAAGCACATAATCGTTATCTTCCATGCTCTATCCGAGATTAGAACAGGAAATAGTAACACAAATATCCCTGCAAGATACCCTCCGCCATTCACTCCAGAGTATCCTGATGTGTAGATCCTGTATACACACGATAGGTTGCTAACGCCACTACATGGATTTGAAGATCATCGAGCATGACAGAAAGTAGCCATACCGCAAAAATAACAAATGTAGAGTAAACTGAGTACGGTTGAGACAATTTTTATTTGTAAGTCCATAGTTTCATCTTTATGCCGGTTGGCTGGAAGAATTATGCTGATTACCTTAGTGCGTGCATGTGTCTTCATAGGAATACTAAAAGTTTGTTCCTAGACATAATAGTAATTTCACACGAGCAGTAGCAGATAAAGTACTCTTTTGTCACTTCTGACCATGCCAGGGGCGGATGTGAGAAATGTTAAGATCGGTAGTGACATACGTAAAGAATACTCAAATATGATCTCAATTCAGTGGTATCTTCATTTTTATTGCTAAGGCACTTTGGAAACTCATTTTAACTATCATATATCAGCCTTCAGCATTACAATCAACCAAAAACTCTTATTTTAAGCCTCAACATTTCAAATTGTCGATAATCGGTAACAACTAGGAACAAAAACAAAAAATATCTCCATATTAAAATTAAATGGAAATCAAGTACGACGTCGTTATGTATGTGTATCATTAATACAGGAAAAAATATCTTCGTAGAAAATACGAATTTAACATAACACACAACGAAAGAGTCGACTTCTCTACTTTACAGACTCAAAACGAACAGTTTAATGTTTGAAAATCTCAAATCAGAGTCATCTCGGTTATGGCAAAAACAATAGCTACCACCATCTGTGCCTTCTAAGTAAGACCTGAGTCCCATTTCCCCTCGCATTGCACCCTAGTTTCTCCAGGCCTGCTTTCAGTGTATTGTGTCAGACAAGCAAGACAGAAAAATTTCTCATCTTCTGATGATAGTGGAAGTGTTTTCCGTTTCGTTGTTTTTCCTTTTTTCTTGAGTAACATCTGTAATGTTTTTTCTTCATCTGTTCGGCCTTTGTAGTCTTTGTTTTTCTTCTTATTCTTGCCTGGTAGCTTTTCAGGCGTGCCAGTGTAAGTTCTGGACTTCTTCAGTTCTGCGATCTCAGTTTTCCATTTTTCTGGAAGAAGCCTTTGGGTAAAGCTGTATTTCTTCTGGCGAAAAAAACTGGTAGGATAAGTTTGGAGGACGATTGTGTTGGCTGAATATCCACATTATTGCGCCTAGTAGGAGCAGTCAAAGGATCATTCGGTAATGAAGGAGAGAGAGTTAATGTTTCTTCGTCAGGGTTTGGTCCGTCCGTTACGAATGAGGGAACGAAGCCAATTTCTCGGAACACATTGCGACTGAACGAATAAATTCTACTTTTAGAAAACCCAGCCATAATAATCTTGTGTCAAAGCCAGTCGCATAGCAGTTTTTCAGATCCCTGGAATATCATACATATTCATAGTTTTTCCTCGATGACTTCGCATCTGTCCGTCATAGGAACAATTTCTAGCTTTTTTTAATGCTCCAAATACAGAATGATTTAACGGGTGCAACCTAAGCGAACAATGAAGAGGAAACGATGGAAACGTTATTCCATTGTTGTTGCAGAAATCCAGAGTATTAATAAGAACATGTGATGAGTGGTTATCGAGCACAAGTAACACTGTATGATTTGGAGAAGCAATGGTATGGCCCTTCAAATGTTTGAGAAATACAGTAAATGTTACATCTTGCAGCCATTTTCATGGGGTTGCTGCCCCAATGGATCCTACTGGTCCATCCCTAACAAAACGATCGTAATACCGGACTTCAGCAAATATAAATAAGGGAGGAATGGCATTCCCTGAGGCAGCTGCTGCGAAGGTAGCGTTAATTAATATGCCACGTTCAGATAAAGTAACGGCAACAAGTTGTCTCTTGCCACGTTTTGCTACAGCTTTATCAGGTTTTTGAACTGTTGTAACTCCCGTTTCGTCAACATTACAAATTCTTGTGGTTCGTACTGATGGTTGTCCATAACAAAATGTAAATTGTCATAGAAAGCTTGTACATCCGTTGATGGTCGTTGCCCTCGAGACACTTGTTGCATAAGTTACAAGCACATACAGTTCAGGATTCGTCTTTATAAACGAGTGAACCCACTTTTCACCAGCCAGCCGGTCGTTTCATATTTGTATTTAATGGTAAACTCAACAACCAATTTCCATACCTCTTTGAGAGACAGTCTGAAGTATATATCACCACAACGGGCTAAATATTTTGACAGTTCTCGTTTCTGATCGTCGGTAAACACTTTGTTATTGGCAGCGTACCTCATGGTAATGTTATGAGTATCTCCATCTTCGTTGAGCTTATCTTGTTTCCGTGAGTATCGCAGTAAAGTCATGCTATTAACTCCCTGTCTATCCGAAGCACGTAAAGAACAACCACTTTTCACATCGTCATACGCTTCTGCAGAGCTTGATACGTCGCTCAAAGCATCTGAAAAAAGAAAGGATACAAATGCTTGTGTCACAATCGTACCCCCACTTTTGCGGGATAATCTGTATTATAATAATACCAACTAACTGATTCATTACTTAACCACTATTACTTAACATCTAAAGTCTAATACAGAAAGAAAAACACACTCAATCTTCTAGCTATAGAAACAAAAACACAATTAACAAAAGAATTCGATTATACGGAGTCACTTTTGGCCTCCAAAATACAACGTGGGTCGCAGCAACTGCGCGAGACGTCCAGTGCAGTACCGTGGAACATGTAATTGACAGACAAGCCGCTCGCATTTACCCTTTTGCTTCGCCCTCTCCCCCGTCGACTCGGTAATAGGAGTTCTGTCAAAACCGTATCCTGTCACAATCGTAGCCGGTCTTCCTACAACTGAGGCAGAAAGAAATGATATAATTTGTTTCTTTTAATACCAACACGGTTGGTGAATTATTTCTCGATTAAGATATCGGTTTTAATGTTACTAAAACAGTATAATATAGATCTGACACTCTGAATGATAATAGCGAAAAGAGAATATTTTCCTGTTTGTTCAGACCAACTCATTCACCTTTAATTAAGGTAATCGATGATACTGTGCCAAGTAAACAGGTTACAGCAGGATACTTTTTTCAACGCTACGTAGTGTGCCATGAAATAATAAATATAGCGGGAAATAGATAGACACAGGATATTTTCTAGTGTCTCAGTCTCTGTAACATTGCGAGTTTTAATTATGAAAGTGTTAAGAATTGTTAGCTGTTATGTATGCAGTGTCAGCTTCTGCAGTAGCAGACACTGTTTGTCTCAGCTCCTGTAAAAAGAGAAAAATCAAGTGTTCGTGTTGCATGGGTTGTAATCTTGCAAAGCGAACCGCGCTACCTGCAGTGGTTGGGAAAATTGAATGCTCTCTTACAAGTGGGATGACAATCGTACTATTGAATACACTTCAAAACCTTTTCTAGTAAATAAATGAATTGCTCGTTAAGGTAAATTTAGACCCAAAATGTGTACGTTTTTCCAACCTCACAATTTGTTTTTACAACATAATCACGTTCAAATAAAAAGTGAGCCTGTTCGCATAACCACTAAGTAAAGTAACAATGTCAGTAGTAGCGGTATTCATGTTCATTGCAGTAAAACAAATGTTCTAAAACGCGGTACCTATGTAAATCTTCTCACAGAACGGATGCAGATCTTTGGCGAGACATCTAATAGTGCTGTAAGTGCTGAAAATTTCTTCACTCAATTTCGTCATCACAACACCAAAACGTAACTTTAGTGACATGAATGTGGTTTATCCTGGAACAACTTTGAACCTGTGGCACAGGATAATTGGATTCGGTCCTGTATCTGGTTGGAAAAGATTATGATTGTAAATTAAGCAAGGCTGAGTTAATTTTCTTTGATTCTAGTAGTAATTACTTTTGCAGAATCCGGAAACATTTTCATTTTATCTAATGTTATAACATCCTCTATCATATCAATTGGAAGGCGGTTGAAAAGCGGTGTCATTAAGCTTCATGCCCTAATGTGTACTGCATTCCTCAACAGTTTTCGCTCAGAGCGTAAGATTACTGTGTGTAAATACTTCAGTGCATTAGGATATGAGGATTCAAACAAAAAGTTAGATATGAAATACTGTTGGGCATGAATGGGGAAAAGAGAGACCATAACGCTCTTGAGAACTGTTACAGCTACCATGTAAGGTTCTTCAGGGACCCACAATAACCTGTAGTAGCATGGCCAGATAGGTATTCTCCCGAACATGAGCTTAACACTGAACCGTCTCGGTTTATTTGAAACTCCTTAGGGAGTAATGCTCGTCGCGTTCACGGCTTTCTGTGAGCCTCGCATGTTCCTGGCTCGTGTCTAAAGGTAAACATTGCGGTGAATTCAGGCTGTTTTATTTGGACAGGATTATGGCAGACTCCTAATGCTGCTCATTACAGTGAGGCTTCCCACAACAGTCTCAGATAGCTTCCTCGACCGTTACTCCTGTAGGGGATTTTATCGTGCACCCTGCGGTGTGGGGCTCCTCTCCCAGCTGTCCACATCTCAAGATATCGATAGTTTGAACATACATACATACATACATACATTAATACTTGTTCCACAGATAAAGATTTTTGTGGCAGCATAATTCACCCTTTTCTGTGTCAGAGTCAGATTTAACCCAGAGTAATGAAGGTCATCCTTTCTAGCTATGCAATTCGCTGTTATTTTTGAATAGGAATGAGTTATTAATAACAAATTTTATAAGTGAATATATGTATTGCGAAGGTGGTGCGAATATCCCAAGTTCCTTAAATAAATGTCACCTACTATTCTGATTACACGCTTTTGTGCTATGAATAGTTTTCTCTTAATGATGAATCACCCCAAACTATGATGCCATATGAAAGCATTGAATGAAAATATTCATAGTAGGCTAATTTACTGATGTGTTTATCACCAAAACTTGCAATAACCTTAATAGCATAAGTAGCTGAATCTAATCGTTTCAGCAGATCATCGATGTGTTTCTTCCAATTCAATTTCTCATCAATGCATACACCCAGAAATTTTGAATATTCTGACTTAGCAACAGACTTCTGTCCATAGTCTATATTTATCAATGGTGTTATGCCATTTACTATACAGAAGTGCACATTCCGTGTTTTCTCAAAATTTAGTGAGGGTCCATTTGCAGAGAACCACTTAATAATTTTCTGAAATATATTATTTAGAATTTGGCAACGGCCTTGCCGCAGTGGTTACATCGGTTCCCGTGAGATCACCGAAGTTAAGCGCTGTCGGGCGTAGTCGGCACTTGGATGGGTGACCATCCAGGCCGTCATGCACTGTTGCCATTTTTCGGGGTGCACTCAGCCTCGTGATGCCAATTGAGGAACTACTCGACCGAATAGTAGCGGCTTAGGTCCAGAATACCATCATAACGACCGGGAGAGCGGTGTGCTGACCCCACGCCCCTCCTATCCGCATCCTCCACTTAGGATGACACGGCGGTCAGATGGTCCCGAAAGTCACTCGTGGCCTGAAGACGGAGTGCTTTTATTATATTATTTACAATTTCCTCCGCTGATTCTTGTTTTTTTGGGTGTGATTACTATACTTCTATCACCAGCAAAAAGAACTAGCTTTGCATCTTCGTGAATATAGAGTGGTATGTCATTAATATATATTAAGAACAATAAGGGACCCAAGACTGAACCCTGTGGGACACCATTTTCTGTCGTCTATGATGATTTTTGCAGACTATCTGTACTTTAACTCTTATCTGTTGGAAAAAAGCTTTTAGTACTCTGTTGGAAATGCCATCTATTCCATGTGATCTTTTACTTTTCAGTGAATTTATTATTTTCCTAATTTCAGTAGGAGAGGTGCGCTGAATTTCAGTTTTATCAAATTGCATATGTATTGCCGCTTCCATATACTGCCTTGTATTTTCTAATGAACATTGAGGTCCTATTTTCTCTACAACACTTAAAAATGTTTATTAAAGATGTTTTCTACTTCTGAATTCTTGTTAACAGGCTTTTCATTGAGTTTGATTGAAATACAAATTTCCTGTGCTCTCGGTTGCCCTGTTTCCCTTTTGCCAATATTCCACATTGTTTTAATTTTATTATCAATCTCAGACGTAATGCACATTCGTCTGGACTTTTTAATAACTTTTCTTAATACAGTACAGTAGTTTTTATAATGTTTCAGTGTTTCTGGATGATTACTCCTCCTACCTATAAGATACATTGCCCTTTTCTGTTAACAAGATATTTTTACCCCTTTAGTAAACAATGGATAATTTGATAGTTTCTTATAATTATATATCACTGTTTTCTTGGGGAAAGTGTTTCAAAATATACTCTCAAAGGTATCATGAAATTGATTAAATTTTAAATTAGCATCAGGTTCCCTGTACACGTCATCCCAGTCTAACTGCTGCAAGCTTTCCCTAAAATTTTCAGTTGTTAAATCTTTAATTGAATGCACTTTTCTGAAGGACTGTTTTGCATTACTGTGTGGATCTATGTCATATACTGTAACTAGCTGTGCATCATGATCGGACAGACAGGAAAAGTTTTTATTTCATTAAATTAATCTTGGTCTATAAAAACATTATCTTCCAGTGTGCTGCTTTCCTGTACCACCCGAGTAGGTACGTCAATAGCGGAAATCAAATTGAAAGAACCAAGTAATACTTCAGAGTCAAGCTTTCTATCAGACTCTTTCAGAAAATCTACATTGAAATTCCCACAAACAATAATTTTCTTTCAAATAACTTCTGGGAATTGAGCCAGGTAACACTTTCAGCGACTGCAAATTCTTCAATGGTTAAACCGGATGCAACTGGTTAGTCATTGTCAATAGCCCTATAAAAATATGAATCAATATACAAGCAGTCATATAAGTACATGACATAGATAAAGTATTTCTTTAAAGTCAGTACTGCCATTAGACTGTTGTTTATTTACAGTGTTACATTTACACTCACAAAATCGTGATTTCGGCTTCAAAGTGCCATTATCAAGTGTTTTAAGTTTTATAAATTTCCTTAGATGGAAATTTATAACACTTAAAACACTTGATAATAGCACTTTGAAGCCGAAATCATGATTGTGTGAGTGTAAATGTAACACCATAAATAAACAAGTTTAATGGCTTAAGTGTTTTAAGTTTTATAAATTTCCTTAGATGTCAATTTATAACACTTAAAACACTTGATAATAGCACTTTGAAGCCGAAATCACGATTGTGTGAGTGTAAATGTAACACCGTAAATAAACAAGTTTAATGGCTGTACTGACTTTAAAGAAATACGTTATGACTGCGGCCCCGCATTATGAAAAAGAACTATTATAGATAAAGTAAATAAATATCCAACGAAACTACATAAAATTTCAAAGTATTGAAACGTGATCACTACTGCTTCTTATTGCTACACCACACGATCACGATTTGATTATGGACGCAAGTGGTGAACCTGCCAGATCATCGCATCTGTAGGCACTGGATGAATTCCATTATGACAGAACTAGTTCGGTCACAACGAGCCGGGTTCCCAGCCTCTGCATGGATACTACTGAGCTGTCACTTCATCTCAGCCAGCAACTACTTATGGTGTGACAAGCACACCAAATATATTTCTTGCCACAGGCGCGGGTGTATCATATGGTTGTTCGAAAAAAAAAAATGTTGAAATGTGTGTGAAATCTTATGGGACTTAACTGCTAAGGTCATCAGTCCCTAAGCTTACACACTACTTAACCTAAATTATCCTAAGGACAAACACACACACCCATGCCCGAGGGAGGACTCGAACCTCCGCCGGGACCAGCCGCACAGTCCATGACTGCAGCACCTTTGACCGCTCGGCTAATTCCACGCGGCTATGGTTGTTCGACTCTCTACGGAGTGATATTTCGATAATCTTTCATATGTAACCTGGCAATTTGGGATCTGTGAGAAGACCATCTTCTAGAAATGGTTTTGGAATATATTAACGTTTTACCCCAAGATTAGAGGACATCACTAGTGTGAGTTCATAAAAGAACCAAGATAATATTAAATTCATACTATCTTACCAAAAGTATTCGAACAGCACTACATGATGCGGAATTGACCATTGGATGACACGAGAGGCGAAACCGCGAGAATAAAAGAAGTCGTGGAGTATTCCGCTGTCAGGAGGGAAGCTACTGAAGGAGAATGAGTCAGTCAGCAGAGCTCATTGACTTCGAACATGGACTAGTTATTGGATGTCACTTGAGTACCTGGTCCATCAGGGACATTTCAACGCTTCTAAAGTTGCCCTAGTCCATTTCTGGTGATGTGATTACGAACAGGAAACGAGAAGGAACAACCACAGCTAAACCAAGATCGGCGAGCATTGCGGAGCGTGGTTTTATAAAATCGCGTGAAATCATCGGAAGGAGTCACTCGTGACTTCCAAAGTGCTACCAGCAGTCCATCTAGCACGATGGCTGTGCGTAGGGAGTTAAAGAACATGGGGTACAATGGTCGAGCAGCTCCACATTTCTGTAGTCAACGCTAAGACATGCCGTTCGACAGTGGATGACTGGAAACGAGTGAGTTGCAGTGATGAATCACGGTGTACCCTGTGGCAATTCGATGGTAGGGTTTAGGTTTGGCGACTGACTGGAGGACGCTACATGCCATCATGTGTAGTGCAGCTTTGAAGTACGGACTAGGTGGTGTTACAGTATGAGAGTGTTTTTCATGTTTAGCGTATGGTTCCATTATTGCACTTAAGAAAAACTAAATGCGGAAGGATATGAAGACATTTTACAGCGTCCTGTATTATGCACAGTAAAGGAACAGTTTGGAGACAATGATGGTTTGTATCAGCATGACAAGGCACGCTGTCATAAAGCAGCAACTGTGAGGCAATGGTTTATGGACAGTAGCATGCCTGAATTGGACTGGCGTGCCCAGAGTCCCGACTTGTACCCAGCGGAACAACTCGGGGATGAGTTACAAAGTCGACTCTAGAGTCCAACTTCTCTGGTTTCTATTGTTGAGGAAGAATGGGCTGCGATTCCTCCATAGACAGTCAGACACATCATTGAAGGAACCCAAGCAGATTTCAAGTCGTCATGAAAGCTGTGAGGATGGATACATCCCATATTTAATGAACGGATACTCTGATCAGATATTGTATCTAATTTTACAAAAGAAAGTACTGCAGTTTCTTTAGATCTTTGTTTTGTAATATTTTAGTTTAGTATCACAATTTTATAACATTGTGCCTATCTGATCAAGTCTCATAATATCTTCAGAATGCATCAAGTTAAGTTATTCATGATCCTGCAGGTACTAACGCAGATGAGGCAATCCCAAAGGAATACCTTTCTCATATTCTCCGATTTTCTTGGTTCTCTTCAGATTGAGGCGTAGCACCTCGCACCATGCCTGTTCAGATGGGACATTACATAGTTATTAGACGTGCTGTCCTCATCATCTATCATCCTCATCGACTGCAGGTCGCCGAAGTGGTGTCAAATTGAAAGACTGGCACCCGGCGAACAGCCTGCCCGACGGGGGCCCTAGCCATACTGTAAGTAGGCTGTTTAGGTTTTCTTATTGGCAACGTTACGTAGCGCTCTGTATGAAAATCACTGGCTATGCTGTGTGCAGTCTGTGGCTAGTTTGCATTGTTGTCTGCCATTGTAGTGTTGGGCAGTTGGCTGTTAACAGCGCTTAGCGTTGGGCAGTTGGAGGTGAGCTGCCAGCAGTGGTGGATGTGGGGAGAGAAATGGCGGAGTTTTGAAATTTGTAAGACTGGATGTCAGGAACTGCTATGTATATTATGATTTTTCAACGCTATTAAGGTAAATACATTGTTTGTTCTCTATTAAAATCTTTCATTTGCTAACTATGCCTATCAGTAGTTAGTGCCTTCCGTAGTTTGAATCTTTTATTTAGCTGGCAGCAGTGGCGCTCGCTGTATTGCAGTAGTTCGAGTAACGAAGATTTTTGTGAGGTAAGTGATTTGTGAAAGGTATAGGTTAATGTTAGTCAGGGCCATTTTTTTTGTAGGGATTTTTGAAAGTCAGATTACGTTGGGCTAAAAATATTGTGTGTCAGTTTAAGCACAGTCTTTTATAATTTTTCTAAGGGGACGTTTCAATACGATTAAATAATAAAATAAAAACCGGGTAACTTGTTATAAACTTTTTCGGCCGTTTATGGTACTGCGGAAAATGAGATTATGCTCTCGAAAGAGTAGTTTTGCTAGGAGGTAATTTATTTTATATTTGTGGGTTTTCAAAATTTATTTATGTTAATTTACTGTTCTGATTCAGCTACAAATTTTGATTAGTTCTGTACATATGGGCGGGATTGAGCGGGCTTGATGCTTGTTTCCGAATGACTGTGATGATTCTTCGCCAATCAGAAATTAGCATATTCACGCGGAATTTGGCAACTAAAAACTTCTTCTGTGTAATGAGAAGAGCAGAGTCAAGGCTTGGGTCTCATAGTGATCAGACCTATTGATATGTGCTCCGTTGAAAATGATTGATATTGTGATATTTCCGTACCAAAATGTGTGATACGTGCCGTAAAGTGTGAAAGGGAGTTCGATTTAAAGCAGTGTGAAATTTGGAACTTTTAGTGGCATTTAAATACACTACTGGCCATTAAAATTGCTATACCAAGAAGAAATGCAGATGATAAACGGTAATTCATTGGACAAATATATCATATTAGAACTCAGATGTGATTACATTTTCACGCAATTTGGGTGCATAGATCCTGTGAAATCAGTAACCAGAACAACCACCTCTGGCCGTAATAACGGCATTGTTACGCCTGGGCATCGAGTCAAACAGAGCTTGGATGGCGTGTACAGGTACAGCTGCCCATGCAGCTTCAACACGATACCACAGCTCATCAAGAGTAGTGACTGGCGTATTGTGACGAGCCAGTTGCTCGGCCACCATTGACCAGGCGTTTTCAATTGGTGAGAGATATGGAGAATGTGCTGGCCAGGGCAGCAGTCGAACATTTTCTGTATCCAGAAAGGCCCGTACGGGACCTGCAACATGCGGTCCTGCATTATTCTGCTGAAATGCAGGGTTTCGCATGGATCGAATGAAGGGTAGAACCACGGGTCGTAACACATCTGAAATGTAACGTCTAGTGTTCAAAGTACCGTCAGTGGGATCAAGAGGTGACCGAGACGTGTAACCAATGACACCCCATACCATCACGCCAGGTGATACGCCTGTATGGCGATGACGAATACACGCTTCCAATGTGCGATCACCGCGATGTTGCCAAACATGGATGCGACCATCATGATGCTGTAAACAGAACCTGGATTCATCCAAAAAAATGACGTTTTGCCATTCGTGCACCCAGGTTCGTCGTTGAGTACACAATCGCAGGCGCTCCTGTCTGTGATGCAGCGTCAAGGGTAACCGCAGCCATGGTCTCCGAGCTGATAGTCCATGCTGCTACAAACGTCGTCCAACTGTTCGTGCAGATGGTTGTTGTCTTGCAAACGTCCCCATCTGTTGACTCAGGAGTCGAGACGTGGATGCACGACCCGTTGCAGCGATGCGGATAAGATGCCTGTCATCTCGATTGCTAGTGATACGAGGCCTTTGGGATCCAGCACGGCGTTCTTTATTACCCTCCTGAACCCATCGATTCCATATTTTGCTAACAGTCATTGGACCTCGACCAACGCGAACAGCAATGTCGCGATACGATAAACCGCAATCGCGATAGGCGACAATCCGACCTTTATCAAAGTCGGAAACATGATGGTATGCATTTCTCCTCCTTACACGAGGCATCACAACAACGTTTCGCCAGGCAACGCCGGTCAACTGCTGTTTGTGTATGAGAAATCGGTTGAAAACTTTCCTCATGTCAGCACGTTGTAGGTGTCGTCACCGGCGCCAACCTTGTGTGAATGCTCTGAAAAGCTAATCATTTGCATATCACAGCATCTTCTTCCTGTCGGTTAAATTTCGCGTCTGTAGCATGTCATCTTCGTGGTGTAGCAATTTTAATGGCCAGTAGTGTAACTAAATACAGCGTGGCGTGTTGCTTACCCGAGAACGTGAACTTTTTGTTGGATGAGACTGATTATAGCAACTTTTGAGCGAGCAATTCTAAAAGTAACAATACGTTTGTAAACTTTCTGTGAAGGATAATAATTACCGTAAAACGTCTACGGTTATGCATGAGGTGTGCGTGTGAACTTTCAGACTTTCTACAGTTTAGAATAAGGCTTGGTAGTGACTGGTGTATGCAAGCATACCGTAAGATTGAAATTTGACGCACATAAGTATCTTCATTTAACTATTCCTTCCACCGACGAAACAATTTTAGTACGACTTGTAGTCACGACGTGTACAGCTGTTTTTTCTGTAGCTTTTTGTGGCTGAGAACGGCATGTCAGTAGCTTCAAGGAGGCGTTAGAAGAGATTCACCACGAAGTGAGTGGTACTTATACCATTAGCAATGCACTGCTCCGCCGCAAAGTTCAACAAACGAACACAGTAGAGAAACTGATCCTGAAGATACAGAACGCTGTTCCTCTGCTATAACAACAGGGGAAGGAAGCTGTATTCTGACGACGACGGGGCATACAAAAAGAAGTGGAACCAAGCAAGATTAAATAGCAGTCCATGAGAAATTACCTCTACGAGCAGTGATCCTACTCTTGAGTCAGATGGTTATCCTATTTACTCCAGCGATTAGGAGGCCAGTTTTCTGTTTTTTCTACCATTTAGGTCAGGGGTTCTCAGACTGGTTGTCACCTCGAACCGCTTGACATTTTTAGATACTTGGGAGTACCGCTATAGCTTGTTCATTTTTTAACCAACCCTGAGGCGGTGGAGGGTGGAGGAGGGGGGGGGGATGCGGAAGATTGAGTGATTGAGTGACGACTGGCCCAGAGGTGAGCAGCGGGAAAAGATTTTCAGCATCTTGCTCAGAGCTGATAATTCACATACGGACTGCCAATTAACTGCTGCATGTGACAGAAACGTTACACACACAGATTAAAAATTTATTGGAAGCACTTTTTTACAGATTCGTTCATATTCACATGAGGAACTTAATAGGAGCAAATAATACAAAATTAAATTAAACCGGTCTGATACAAATATTCAATGAGTAAGAGGAATGGCATTTAAAACATTTCTTTAACTTTTACACCACAAATAATATAAACCAGTTGTACAAGAGAGTAATAAACTGAGCATGGAGATAGCAGACTAGATTCGAAATAGGAACAAAATTCAGACTCTTAGTAGTTTGATGGTAAATCAGATTTCAAAATCAGTAATTAATCAGTTCTAAAATCTAGATTCCGTTGAAAAAATCTACTTGTTTAAGTTGGAGGCATGTTGCTGTTTATCTGTAATCAGAGCTTCATAGTCTAGCTCTATTGTGTTAAGCTTTATTCTCAGGTTTCCTTCAACACAACGTCTGTTTCTGTATTTACTTTTACAACTTGTAAAACCGACTTCCACACGTGTAACTAGTAACAAGCGACACCAAAAATCAGACTGCTTTTCTGAAAAGAGAAAGCTGTTCTGTTGTTTTCCCCATCCAAAACGAATGCAGAGTTATATTTTGTGTAATCTTCGGAAAGACACTTTCCACGGGAGCTAGTTCATTGTCTTCGACAATGATGTCAGAGTAGGGAATGCGGAAAAGTTATTGTTCAGTACTTGTGAACTAAAAAGAGTCCACTTTCTTTTTGAAAGATGATTTTTTTTTTGTTTGCTATGAAAGCTGTTGTGCCTATTCCTTGTAGGTCCATATCCAAAATGTGAAGCCTGTCAAAGGTATCGGTTGACTAGACCAGTCTTCATAACCGCTTATCATGGTCGAAACAGTTCTTCGTGCATTGCTTTTGTCACTGAAGAGACATAAAAACCTCGGACCTCAGTTCAAATATTCGGTTTAAAATCTTGCTTCAGTACGAAGAAGCAAGCTTTTAAATTTACCTCCCATATCTTCATACAAAAGCTTGACTGTCCGCCAGTTTTAGAGGCCTTGCCTTTATGAAGTTTATAACCTTTACAGCATTTGTCAAAATAATATGAAAAGTTTTGGGCATGTCCTTAGAAGCCAAAGCTTCTCGATGTATTAGACAGTGTGTGCTTCGACACTTTTTCTTTCAGCCCTGTTAAGTCACCATACATTGCCTTGGCCCCGGCTATACAAATACAACACATTTTTGTCAAGGAATAACTACTGTCAACAAATAAAGGTCAATCATATTGAACATGTTGTCTGCTGTAGAATTTGACTCAAGCGGTTTGCGAAGAAAAAGCTCTTCTTTTATATCCTCATGGTGGTCAAAACGGCCGGCCGGAGTGGCCGTGCGGTTCTAGGCGCTTCAGTTTGGGACTGTGTGATCGCTACGGTCCCAGGTTCGAATCCTGCCTCGAGCATGAATGTGTGTGATGTCCTTACGTTAGTTAGGTTTAAGCAGTTCTAGGTTCTAGGGGACTGATGACCTCAGATGTTAAGTCCCATAGTGCTCAGAGCCATTTGAACCGTTTTTTTTTTTTTTTTTTTTGTCAAAACGAACAAAAAGTGAGTAATTGCTCCATATTTGTGGCATCTGTACTTCGTCTGTTTGAAGAGCGAAATAAGTGACGTTTTGCAATTGTAACAGTAACGTTTCTTCAGTATTGGAAGACATGTCTTCAATTGTCCTTTTTATCGTGTATTTGGATAACGCGACTTTTTGTATTTCTTTGGCCGCTTATTTCCCAAAACTGCTTGGAACACGTCTCTACCGCGAGCAGTAAGAGAGACTCACCAGTTGTATGAGGTTTTCCTTCCAACTCTAAATATAGGCAGGTACGTGTTCTGTTAACTTGTGCACGTACCAAGTGAAATGTCCTTGAGTACCACCAGTGGTACGCGTACCGCTATCTGGGAACTCCTGATTCAGATTTTTCATTGTTTAATTTTTCATGGTTACCGAAAGTAGTATAAGTGACAAACTGATATTCGTTTGCGTGTGCGTGTGTGTGTGTTTATGTGTGTTTGTATATTTGTGTGTGTGTGTGTGTGTGTGTGTGTGTGTGTGTGTGTGTGTGTGTGTGTGTTCACACGATTATTGTGCCTGCTCCAAAGAAACATGTCATCGCCACCACCATCATCAACAGTGGTATGCCTTCTAGCAAGTATAGTTACATGATCTTCCGAAGCATATGTATGCTGCAACAACAGCTGATGTTCGAAATACCGGCAGCCTCAACACACGCCACGTCGAGCCTTCCGTAGGCAATCCTGAAGTAACAGAGTTAAGCTAATGAATGGCTGTCCCTTAAAGAAATGGGGGGAGTGGCAGAGGAAAAGTAACTGATTCTGATAATTCTAACCGTTTATTGTGGTACAAGTAGCCAGCACAACCAGAACCCTCTACACTCACAGTGGTCGTCAAACTGCGGCCAGCGTGTTTTCGTGCGGCCGCGACCCTCCTCAGCTTCGCACGGGTAGCATTACTTATCTACTTGTCTGGCGTAGCGGTGTTTTGTATACGAAAACTGTGTAGAATTGTGATTAAAGTCGGGGAAGTAATTAGGTAACTGAAAATCATCCACCACTTTCATTTAACGCGCCACTTGCCGGTGTTCCGCAGCGCTAAAGGCGTGAGCGGCCTGCTAGCCAACAATGTGAGCCGTACATCAAACGCGCCGCGTGCCCACGGCCTCTGGTTTGTCGGCAGCGGGCTTGTCCCGCAACCGCCTCATTGTTAGCTTTGACGTGTCAGTGTGTCAGTCGTGAACTAAGTTTCGGTGCCCCTGAGCGTTCGTCACGTATTGAGTATATTTTTGCTCATATTTGGTGATATAATTATTAGTGGAATAAATAATGTCTGATGTACCCTAAAGAACAGTGGCTAAGAGGAAAATATGTGAAGAGAAAAGAAGTTTCCAAGAAATATGGGAAGAAGAGTTTTGCTTTATAAGTGGACACAAAGAAGGTACTGCTACTTGCTTAATATGCGGGGATACGATTGTGGGACTGAAGAGATACAATTTATTTCGCCACTACACAAGTAAGCACAATTCATTTACTGTAGCTTTTCATTTGAATTCAAATGAAAGAAATGAAAAAATTGCCCATCTAAAATCTACCATTCGTCGTCAAGAAAACTTTGTTAGCGGCAACTGGGTTCAAAATGGTTCAAATGGCTCTGAGCACTATGGGACTTAACATCTGTGGTCATCCGTCCCCTAGAACTTACAACTACTTAAACCTAACTTACCTAAGGATATCACACACATCCATGCCCGAGGCAGGATTCGAACCTGCGACCGTAGCAGCCGCGCGGTTCCGAACGGCAACTGGGCAAAGTGAGGCTGTCACAATAGCATCATACAAAGTATGTTATATTCTGGCAAAAAATATAAAAGCTTTCACAGATGCTCAATTAGTGAAGCAATGTATGACGACTGTTTCTGAAACTTTGTTTCAAAATTTCTCTAACAGTAAACAAATATCAGCTGAAATAAATAAGCTCACTCTTTCAGAATCTACCTGTCGACGACGTATAGAAGATATTTCAAAATGTATGTTTGAGGCAGTAATTAATAAAGTCAAACTATGCAAATACTTCAGTCTTGCATACGATTCCAGTACAGATTTAGCTTCGATGGCTCAGTTTTGATTATTTGTGCGTTACTGCACAAATGATGGGGTAATAGAGGAAGATATTTTAGCAGTTATAACAAAAGGATGTGATTTTGTGGATGCAATTAAAGAATTTGTAAAAAAAATGACTTATCTATGAACAAATTAATATCAGTATGTACAGATGGTTGTCCGTCAATGACGGGCGTCAACAGATTTACTCTCCATTCACTGCTTACTGCATCAAGAAAGTTTGGCATGTCAAATTTCAAATACCAAATTGAAGAATGTTATGCAAACGGTTATAAGCGTTATACATTTCTTTCGAGTCCTTGAACTTAACCACCGAAAATTTAAAGAACTTCTGCAGGAATTGCAAGCTTGTTACAGTGATGTTCTCCTACATACTGCTGTCAGATGGCTAAGCAAAGAAAAAGTGCTGGAACGGTTGTCAATTTGAAATCTGAAATTATTTTATTCTTACAAAAAAGTGGCAAAAATTATCCCTAACTTGATGACAGTGAATGGTGGATATTTAGAGCTTTTTTTTTTGACCGATATTACACAAAAATTCAACACGCTTAACTTGGAATTACAAGGACCAAACAAGAAAATTGGGCAAATGACTAACAAGACATTTGCATTTAAAGCCAAACTGCAATTATATATAATTGAAGTCGAAGTAAAACATCTGTCTGATTTTCCAACTGTTCCTATGCTCCGATCACGCTTAACTATCGCCGAAACTATTTACCAAAACATGAAAGAATATTTGAAAGCCTATTTGGAGAAAATAAAAAATAGATTAGCAGATATTAGAAATATTCGAAGCTGTTTCATTCTCCTAGAGAACCCTTGACATGTTGGACATGATGATCTCAAATTATTCTGCCAATTTGGATTTCCTAAAACTAATTTTCTAAATGAAATACTCGAACTTCAGCATGACACATAGCTTAAAGCTCTGTTTATAGAACGTCGTGAAACACAACAGTACACTGAATTTTGGAAATGTGTGCCTAACAATTATAAAAATTTACGAGACTGTGTACAGTTCATTTTAACACTATTCCCTTCAACTTACCTTTGTGAAGCTTCATTTTCAAAAATGAAGTACCTGAAAAATAAATATCGTAATCGGTTGTCCAGTCATTTAGAAGGTGCATGAGGACTGCATGCAGCCCAAACGGCGCAGATATAGGCGAGTATCCAAAAAACGTTCAACATCATAAGTCACATTAATGAAAAATTATATATTTGTATTTACGTTTGTTTTGAAATTATAATGAGTAAAAACCAGATTCAACAAGAGGCCAGTAGCTTTCTTATAATGCCTGTTGCACGTGCAGTGTATCTTTCCTTTTCTTATTTTTTTTAATTTCTTATTTATTTCTACATTTTTTGAAAGTTTAAGATTAATACAATTATAATAAATTTTTTATGGCCATTTGAATAATGTAATACAATATTTTAATAATATGCCTATCTCATCTTGCATGAAAGTACTTTAAAATAAATTTCAGAAACAAGATACACTGATCCCAGATTTGTTTTTGTTAGTGGCTCAAAATTACTAATGATTCGCTCCCTTCCCTTCACCCTTCATATGCTCCTGCCTAGCTACATGAATATTGTAAGATTATGCAAATCATGTGAATTTTATTTTCACAGAGATAATTAAACTGGAATGAATTAGTCAGATGCACTGTATGCTTTTTTTCTCGTTTATTGAAATTTGATGAGCAGCATTTTATGCAGTTTTCAACACTGGTAAACATGGTGACAGTCATTCTGTGAAAGTCCGTGAATGGCACGTCATCATTGACTCATGCTACCACAACGATTATTCCAGTCGGTCTCAACACTCGACTCCTATGAAGACTGACTAAAAATGTAATTGTTGACAACATGACACTACTACTCGTATGTCTGCCACGAATATATCCCTCATAATCTAATAGTTGTCATACCGGCGGACGGGTATTTAAAAAAAAATCCCTGTATTTCAGAATTTCAGTGTTATAAACATGGCTTATTGTTGTCAGCAACTCCAGAGCAATGTTATTTGGCGAAGGAGTCACATACATCTAGCAGTTTGGAGTAGCTTGTTTCCGAAAGTAGTATTTCACTTTAATGGTTGCTAATGTTTACAGTTTCTAAAGAACGATAAATGATATATATCCAAATCCGGTAAATAATAAATGGTTTGCAGCTGTCGACTGTACAAGTCTCCTTCGTCAAATGAAAAATATACTGGATAATTGTAAGTAGGAGCACGTAAAGTTGTTATACCACCTTTACAGGTGCCACTTGGTACAGAGGCAGATAGATTTGTAGTTGGTGTGCGAGGGGACGTAATAATAGAAATGTTTTCTTGTTTGTTTCTCAGTGCTGACAACAAATGGGTGTGTGTGCCTCGTACCAGTTATCTGCTATTGTATCAATCTTAAATGAAAGTGCGTTGGATTCATGAATACGCATTATAGAGACGGTCATATGCGGTACATATTTGTTAAAAGAAATAATTAGTCATCAGCTCTTAAAATGTATGTATGTATGTGTGTGTGTGTGTGTGTGTGTGTGTGTGTGTGTGTTTATCCTCTACTTCTCCTCCTAAACCCTCGGATCGATTTCGACCACACTGATACACATATTATTTTCAATCTGTAAAGAAATATTGTGGGGTAAGCAAAGGCAACGTCTTATTGGGGCGGGGGATGGTAATGTGGAGGGAGAAGGGGAGGAGGACATGGACACATACAGGGGGAGTGCGAAATGGACAGATAAAGAGGTGAAGAGATGGTGAGTGAGGGGAAGTCGAGATGAACGACAGAGAGTGAGGGGAGGAAGAGACAGAATAACATAAGATTGGAATAAATACATATCTAGCCAATGTCAGGTACCTCACCCAGTATGAAATAAAATCAAGGCTGTTGTAGTTCAGTCAAGTGAGTTGAAGAAAAATGACTTTCAAAACATGTAGAAAACAGTTGTGATCGTGTCTCATGTTACATAATACATTTAAGTATAAGTCCATTTGCTGTTATTAACTATCTGTTCACAAAGACAACGCAGCAACATTCCGTCGGGCAATTACAGTGTTATAATTTACGGGTCATTGAGAGTGGCAACAACCTGAAACAGAGAACATTCTACACGTAGTGGTCCGAATGATATCGACTTTAACGATAAGTGCTAGAAAGTCAGTGGTAAACCTCTCGCTTCTTTACTATAGCTAGTCTATTGGAGGTTCATAACACACCATTTACGTGGTTTGCCAGTTAATAATAAGACCTGGAAATCTGCGGCCCGAGGTGCCACATCATATTGTTAGTTTTGGCCCTTGAGCAAAAATGTTTGACGACCACTGCTGTACAGGATTTCGTAAAAAATCTAAATCAACTTAGGTGGCCTATCGTTCCAAAAACCAAGAAAAGGGTGGAGCTACATGGCACAGATCACCATCTCTCCTGACGTCTTTGTATAGGATGGTACAGTTCTAATCACGGTCAAAGAAACTTTTGTCATGTAATGGGTGAACTAACAGATGCTTTGTTAATTACTTTAATCCTGCGGTTCGGTTCTGTCATTAATTGCGGCTCTCCTACTTGGGGGTTTACGTATGAATTATGTCATGCGGTTTATCATGCACGGAGTTCCTGGTTCGATACGCGTTCCGCAATTCGGGAATTACGTGGCGCAGCCTCGAGCGAAAGCCCCGCTGGGAGTAATCAGCGTACCACCTGCCGTGCCGTTGTAGAGCTGTGTCAGCCTGGGAAACATCTACTGTTGTACGAGACAACGCAGGCAGATCTGTTGCAAACAAGGTAAAACATTCCAGCCAGGTAATGCTTCTAGTCGGTGGCCGGACCTGACACAATCTATAAGCCATTATCAGCAGAACTATGTTCAGTTACAATGGTATACAAATACTGGTCTATGGCTCCAAATACGAGTCACGTGGTCCTTGTGTACGTAAAGTAAACGAGTGAATTCCCGAAGATGAACAGGAAGCATTCTGAAAACTTAGCGACGTTACTGAACCACAGAAGCGTTGGACTCCACCGGTAACTAAGCCAATGGTTCAAATGGTTCAAATGGCTCTGACCACTATGGGACTTAACATCTGAGGTCATCAGTCCCCTATAACTTAGAACTACTTAAACCTAACTAACCTAAGGACATCACACACATCCATGCCCGAGGCAGGATTCGAACCTGCGACCGTAGCAGTCCCACGGTTCCAGACTGCAGCGCCTAGAACCGCACGGCCACCGCGGCCGGCAACTAAGCCAATATGACGATCGCTCCTCTCTCTAATCTTCACCCATATCATTGCCAAAGACGTAACGCTGCAAAGTAATTAGTTTAATGTCCCCGAGGAAGCAGGCTCACTGCTAGAAATTGTGCAAATGGAAAACATTAAGATAATTATATAACTTCGCTACAAATAACAAGGGCACATGATTAATAAGGGCAGAGAAGCTTTCGTTCAAATAGACTTGACATGGCATATTACAGCAGCTTATAATGGGACATATGGATGGAGGAGAGGTCCTAGATTGGCTCTTACTTGCTCTGTGAATATATGTAAGTCAGGGAAGATACAAATAAGGCGAAAATATTTATAAGTGAGGTTCAAAAACATAAAATTCTTCCTTGTTCAGCACAAGTAAAGCTTCTCCAATTACATAGATCTCACTATAGATAAGGACATTCATTGACATGTTGTCAACTTCTGAAAAAGATGCATCGTCACCATGTATGAAAAACGATTACGTAATTTAAAATGGTTGATAAAGAAGTGTTCCACTCACTGAGTGATATGTTGTTCAGCTTAGTATCAAGAACGAAATCTTTGTCTGAGTAAATCTTATTGAACTAGGTTAGGTTAGGTTAGGTTAGTGTTTAACGTCCCGTCGACAACGAGGTCATTAGAGACGGAGCGCAAGCTCGGGTTAGGGAAGGATTGGGAAGGAAATCGGCCGTGCCCTTTCAAAGGAACCATCCCGGCATTTGCCTGAAACGATTTAGGGAAATCACGGAAAACCTAAATCAGGATGGCTGGAGACGGGATTGAACCGTCGTCCTCCCGAATGCGAGTCCAGTGTGCTACCACTGCGCCACCTCGCTCGGTAAGATGGAACTAGGTGATACTGGCCACATCAGGAAGTTGATCTCTTAATGCCTGTAGAATATCTGCACTAGATAAAGCCACTGATCCAGCTACATCTATAGCCAGTAGTTATCGTGAGATTTCTGGCCACAATAACGAGCTTATCTCAAGCTCGCTGATAAGGTCTTCTGGCTTAATGTTACACACTTGAGGTAGCTATAGTCAATGCTACCTCCCACTCCCCTTCCCCTGGGGAATCACTGACAATTGTGGGAGTTATATTCAAGGTCACGCACAGGAACCTCCACCCTACTATGCACATGCTGTGGTACAGGACGTAACCTGATGCCAGTTACATGGTCTTGTGTGGTATACAACTGGCAAGAAGCCCCTCTGATATCCCTACATCTTTCAAACAATGGGAACATACTAAAATAGCAGGAAACCATCCCCCCTTCCCCCTGCACCAATAATGTTCAAACTTCACCTCCCTCTAATCATCCTCTAGTAGGCCTCTTCACTCGAGGTCTGTGCATCATATGGAGATGTTCAAGTTTGTTATAAACAAATTATTACTGACAATAATTCCATTGTAACAGGGTCAGGAAGTAATTACAATAAAATAAATTAACTTCTGGTTTATTATTAACAAAAAAGTTTTTTGGCAGTACAATTTGGTAATGGTATTGTTTGATTTTTTTAAATTTAACTACTATGTTTGCCATTGAATCTGCAATTGTTGTTTTTCTTTCTACATAGGGTTTACACATTTTTCATCACAGATCATTTTATATACAGTGTTTGCATTTTGTCACTGGTCAGTTGGATTCATCTCCATATACTTTAATCATTTTTAGATATAGAATATGTCTTGGGAATAAGGCCCAGCAGCAGCAAGCGAAAAAAAAACCGCACACACATATACACAACTATAAGCAACATTTAAATGCACACATGATGTGCACACACACACACACACACACACACACACACACACAGTGTGCTGCCACTCATGTGTACTCACACACATTGCTATAATAAGCGGTTCATCCAGTTATTCTGTACACAGTCACACACAGTCACTATTTACAAATAAATTAATTTTCCACTCACGCAATCACTCACTGACTACTATGAGTACAGGAGGTTCTCTGCCCCATCTACACATATGAAGTACCTGTTGTCATGAAACAATGGCCTGACTTTCAGATGCAGTGCAGTATAACCGATGGCCTCGCACTTGAAAAGTTACCTGACACACCATACGTGGAGCAGCGCCAACGTCCTAAAGTAAGCACCTCCTGTAAACATCTACTGTGAGAGCTTTTGAGGCCCCACAATGCACACCCTTAGCCTGCCTCCTAGTGGTACTCTCAACTACGCGACATATGTACAATTTTGACCTGAGTCCAACAAACTCCTCAAGATGAGATCCATTTGCTTCATCTTTCATCAAGCCGATAACCTGTTTGTTTTTCAATTATATTACATAAGGATTATTTACTATCTATCAAGATGTGTAGAATGCTTTGTTATCGTGACTAATTACTTCATGCGGATTACAGCGTTGCAACCATTCTCACAGTAGATGACACCATCTGTATGCATATACAGTAATTTGGGATCAGCGAAGTCCGACTTCAGAAGCTCATATTGGAACCGATACATGTGGAATATGGAGAGGTCCAGAACCCACATACCGATATAGACAGGCTTCATGAACTGCACTGAAACCTAGGCCACCTCCACAACGACTAGTCTTCCATTCAAGCTGGTGCCCCATTTGAAATTTGGTGATGTAACGGATTGCATTTAACTCTCACTTTTGATACAGCGTCATGTTGCTTAATGTTCACGCACACGAGTTATGCGTGTATGTACTTATTTGTTTTGAGTCGGCCGTCTAAACATTTGACATATTCCATCACGCATGGTCATGTCATGGATTCAAATTGGTTTGGCAGACCAGCAAACGGATCCACTTGCACACTGGAATCCACCGGGTTTTCAGAAGCTCATAGGGAAGTATCTGCTTTCCAAATGAGCTGAACATGAGACTGCGTACTTGCATATTTCCGGGCGCGCGCCGTTAATAACAGATCGTTGCTGCCGTGACTGCAGTCAGCAAGCATGTCGTGCTGTGCTCCCCTGACCTACGGCGTAGGGCTCCAATATATGTTTCTCAGCAATCTGTTCTTCGGAACCATATTTTTCTTTATGGAATAGTACTGCACAGATGCTTGGCAGTAGCGTAGTTTTCGAGCCATACCACGCATTCACATTTATGAAGTCAGATAAAGCGATTAGTTCTGGCGAGTGTGCTGTGTTGATCCCCAGCTGATCACTTGGTTAACCATAGACCACATATTATTGAAAGCGTTTGTCAAATAAAAATGTTTGTGTGGTGTTTCTTTAGCCATCTTTTTTATCATGTGATGTTAAGAATGAATGAATCAGTTGTTATCTAGACTACAACTCCTCCCAGTGTTATGATTAACGTTACCTTTACCATTTTATTAAAGTCTTGGTTGCAATTGAAAGAGTCGGAAGCTTGCAGATATCACTCTCACCAAAACGTCGCCATTTCCCGCATAGGTAAATTAAATGCACTTCACAGGATTCTAGAACACTTTCCACAATCTTTACCAAAAAGGAATTATTCGTTAATTTATAAAAATATTTTTCTAACTCACATGTCGCGGCAGCTCTTTGCTTGGTGTTTCCTTCAATTTACTGCTCCAACCAATGATAATGGTTAAGGACATGCCACACATGATTGCAATGAATTTCACCCCCAAACTGATACACTGTCAGTGTTTTTTGTAGTGCAGAGAACATCTCCACTTATTGCCAGATATTGTCAACAGCCTCAGGATATAACCATTTCATTGGATTAGGCGCTCCAAATACAACAGTGAGTCCCTGTGTGCGGCATGCAGATAGGTAAAGTATGTCAAATCTGCCTTCATAACATATCCATCACCGGAATCAGCTGCCACCAATGGGATCTCTTTCTCCAATCTGACAATTTCTTCTCCGGAAAGCCATCAGAATCCTCCAAATGGCAGACTGTTACATGGAGCGCCCATAAAGGTTGTTTACATCCCTTAAAGGAGAGCTTGAATCCTAAAATAGCCCGTACTCTACCTCACTTACTCACAGATTATTCGCGTTGGTGTACTTGCGCGCATCCTACATTCGAAGAAGAGCGACATTTCAGCATTGGTCAACAGTTTGATGCTGACGCGTTTTCTTGTTAATTGTGTCCCACAGTGTAATTAGAAGCAGGATGCACAGAGTATGTGCCCAGGCATACAATCACGAATTTCTCGAAAATGTCCATGAGTATCAAGCATATTCCGTTAAATCATATATTCCGAACTCCTGACAAACATTGACCACATGCTCATGCTCTGCATCCGTTATGGTAGTGCCCGTTAGTTCACTAGAGAATTCTGTTATGTTGGCAATGTGGTTTGATGGAATTTCTCCATGAAATCCACGTATTCGTATGCGAAGACCTCTTCTTCGTCGTAAGCTGAAACTTTGCAGCAATGGAATATGTGGCTGTGGTGATGTGTATATCCCCTTGATGCATAATCTCAGCAAGAGTCCATAAAACGTAGTGAAACCAGGAAACAGATAGTTATTTTCGCTGTGAATCGCTTCGAAAATAAAACATACTTTTTGACAGTATCAGGTATGACGATGACCTTATCGTCTATCAAGCCAATAATCACCCAAGCGCTCAAAAAGGAAGTGAGCATCATACTCGCTCAGATTATGGAGGAAGATGGCAAGTGCCATTCATGGTAGTTGGAACTTCAAGAAAAATGTGTGGGGAACTGCTCCGCAGAATTTCCCCTATAAATTACAGTGGTCTCTACACAGAGTTAAATTATAATATTATTAGATCCTTACTTTCAAATCTAAGTCTCATTCCGCTTGTGCCTGGGGACGTTGGCTGCTCCCCGCTGCTGGTACTTCATTCTCTCACTATGAAGATCAGACTTCGAATAAGGGAGGCTCGAACAGCTGGATTCAAAATATAATAAAGGGAAGGGGAGGGTGATCTCATTCCCTACTGGTCCAAGCTTTCAATTGGACCAGGGGGGAGGGAGAGGGGAGGGGTTGGAGGGGTGGGTGGGATTGGGATTGACCCTGATTATAAATCGCCCAAATGTATAACTTGACACCGGAAGTCCTTATCACTGACTTTGAGATCATTATCTGTCTTCGTTTTCTCCTTACTCTACATTCACGCTTTTAGAGCCACTAGCAGTCACATCATATATATGTGTTGTGAATAACTGCTGTTGTGGGACTTACCGTTAGCTGAGTCTCCGTGAGCTGAGGAAGTGCCAGCGGTGGCTGCTGCTATGGCAGCGATACAGCGTAGTAAAACAGCAGGTCCGATAGATCGGGAAGACTGCCTGTAGGCTGCTGCTACTGTGGCGGCGCGGACAACGGTACACTGGGCAACACAATTAAAGGGTCGCTTTTTCGAAACCACCGAATTGTCTCCAACTGCGTTGTAGAAGTGTGAAACTTGACTCGAAGTTGCCTGCAACCTTCCTCTCCACTGGAGCCAGAGCAAGGCGTCCTCTGATGTCTCTCTCGGGCTCAGCGACACTTCGAACAGCAGTCTACCGACACACGCGAAAAAACGGCCAGAATTCAGTTCATGTGAGTGGGTTAATGCTGTCACATCAGCAATAAATTTTACCACAACTCTGCCCAACACCACCATGGGCGTGTCACACGATGAGAAGGTCGTTACACCCACTTTTACCCACGTTTTATCCCTGTTTTTGACACCTTTTCAATGGAAGTCAGAACCGCGACACCCAGCGTTGAAATCACGTGGGTGGGCGAGAAAAACATTCCAGTCACTCCGCCACTCAGTATAGACACAAAAAGGTCTCAGGGGGTGACTTAAAGGGCGTCAGTGGAAACATATCTTCCCTTGGGGTGTTGATTCCCACACATTTTGCACTCAAAAACGAAAGTTTGCAATGCAGTGAGCAACGAGACGACGTTTTTGGCAATCTATGACACTTATGACATCCTCCGCAATATTCACCCTTCTCTAAGGACATTGTAGGCTTGCGACCCCACTGAACGTGATCGCATGATTGCACCGCTTTGGAATTTAGCTTGACCTCTACTTTTGCTCTGATATAGAGGGTAGAATCACTAGGGACCGTTCAAAACCATTCGACGAAATTTTAACGTGATCTGAAATGGCAAAAGGCGTTTGTGTTTTTTCAGCTCCCTCATTTCGCGCCCTTCTGTGATGTGACATCGACATCGACATTAACACATGCGTGAATGAAACGCCAAAGACGCTGTCTAAGATCCCTCCAGTTCGGTGCCACCCACACATATTTTTGAGCACTTTAAAATGTACCTGTAGAGAGACATATGATCACTGATCACTCGGCGCCACCGTGACAAGCATCCCTTTCGACACCCCTTAGATTTCGCATGCGACCAGCAGGCATTAGTTCAGTGACATACCTCCACACAGCTTCTTTCGTAAAGTTTCTGTCAGTGGAAGTGGTGGTAAATGATAAATACACCTACAGGCAAGGTTCTCATGTTCCAGCCACAGTCATCATATTTGCGAACGACATTGATGAAATGTGTGGAAGTCGAGAACTATCAAAACGGCGGATTAATCCGAGACCCTTGGCTCAAGTACATCAAAATGTGAGAAAATTATCCGAAGTGTAGACTGCCAGCCTTTTACACACAGTTGGCTTCTGAGCTAATTTTATTTATATGCGTTCACACGTGGCTTGCTCTCTTGCCTCGTTTGAACACGTCGTTTACATAGAGAGTAGCAAAGTATCAACCTGCCGCTTTGTATGCAAACGATTTTCTGTAGACACAAAAGAGCGCAGGTTCTGCATAAAAACGGAGAAGGCTGCTTCTTACGTGTCCTGAAAACTCAGGATGCGTAAACAAAGAACTAAACCAACGATAAGGGAAACTACAGAGGGATTCGAATAATCAATCATCTGCATTCTTTCAGTAGTCAATAAAGTGACATACCGGTTTTTTTCTGACGAAATGTGCAAAATTCGGCAAGGCGTGGCATTTTCAGTTCTGCCCGAATCATTCTTTCAGTAGTCAATAAAGTGATATACCGGTGTTTTTTCTGATGAAACGTGCAAAATTCGCCAAGGCGTGGCATTTTTTGTTCTCCCCGAACCTATGGCATGGGCAATAGTTGTGACGACTCTGGTTTTTCCATCCCGATCACAGGTAACACTGTAGAATAACTATCTGTTATTTCGATCAACTGCCGCCTCATTCGATTATTTAAGAGCAGACAGATTCTTCTCGTCCTTGTACTTATTCGATACCTATTAGGAATCTTAAATACACTAACCAGTTTATTGCAGAGGGTCTAGGTGAAACTGAAGTGACGCAGTGTGGTTAGTGTAATGTCCGAACTACACACTAAAGGGCGATTGACAATCTCTTACAGAATCGCAAGAGAGCTATGTGTGTGTGTGTGTGTGTGTGTGTGTGTGTGTGTGTGTGTTTACTTACAGAACATTGTTGATTGAAAAACTTTCGAACAACAATTAAGATTCCTGAGGACTGTTTTGAAGCCTTTCGAACTAGCAACTTGGAAGAAAATGTCGTTTAGCCTTAAATAAATCAATAGGCCTACAAGTCAGAACAAATTATTACGTTTCCAAATAGGCACATTCTTGTTTTGTATTCGAATTACCGATAGTTTGTAAAATACGTTTTCACAGACTGCCCTCTGCTGTAGTTGGCATTAAGGTTAATAAATTCATCTGTGGGACTGAACGAGTGTCTTTCAGCATCTATGGAAAGCTGTTATTGATATACCTGTAAGCTGAAAATGTGACGTTGGATTTGCACACCGATACCATGGAGTAAAGACTTGCAGCTGGTTTCATACCAATATGCAGATGCGTGGACAATTTGCTAACACTAAGTTACGTAGCCATCAACCAGGAGATTAATTTGAGCAGCATAGTTCTTTGTTATACTAGTACATCCACCCTTGCGAAAAACTATGCCCTCTTCTTCTTCCGATCTGTGATATAAGACAACAAGAAAAATTCAGAATGTTAAGTATGTTATTACTCACTGTGCCACGTTTATTTGAAGGAAAAAAAATGAATTGGAATCCACCATCGTGCCCTTAAAACTATTGTAACAATAATCTGGACGACTGGGATGGACAATTAGAAATGTTACTGTCTAGGATATCGATTCATATATTGAAAACCGCGGACCCACGTTGGTCTCTGACATACGTTTATAGTTTGAATAATTTCTCCTAGAAAACACTGCCGGGAAAAATTAGCACACCTGGAAACACGACGGCCATTTTGATCCGATGGCGGCATATCTCACCTCCAGGATAGTACATGTACTGAAATACACTAATTCGATTATTACAGAGATGTTAGGTGAAACTTGTAAGTAGGCTGTTTAGGTCTTTATGTTGGTAACGTCACGTAGCGCTCTGTATGAAAATCTCTGGCTGTGCTGTGTGCAGTCTGTGGCTGGTTTGCATTGTTGGAATATTCGCTATTGTAGTGTTGGGCAGTTGGATGTAAACAGCGCGCAGCGTTGCGCAGCTGGTGAGTCGTCAGCAATGGTGGATGTGGGAAGAGAGATGGCAGACTTTTGAGAGCGGACGATCTGGACGTGTGTCAGAAAAACGAAATTTGTAAGACTGGATGTCATGAACTGATATACATATTATGACTTTTGAACACTATTAAGATACACTCCTGGAAATTGAAATAAGAACACCGTGAATTCATTGTCCCAGGAAGGGGAAACTTTATTGACACATTCCTGGGGTCAGATACATCACATGATCACACTGACAGAACCACAGGCACATAGACACAGGCAACAGAGCATGCACAATGTCGGCACTAGTACAGTGTATATCCACCTTTCGCAGCAATCCAGGCTGCTATTCTCCCATGGAGACGATCGTAGAGATGCTGGATGTAGTCCTGTGGAACGGCTTGCCATGCCATTTCCACCTGGCGCCTCAGTTGGACCAGCGTTCGTGCTGGACGTGCAGACCGCGTGAGACGACGCTTCATCCAGTCCCAAACATGCTCAATGGGGGAGAGATCCGGAGATCTTGCTGGCCAGGGTAGTTGACTTACACCTTCTAGAGCACGTTGGGTGGCACAGGATACATGCGGACGTGCATTGTCCTGTTGGAACAGCAAGTTCCCTTACCGGTCTAGGAATGGTAGAACGATGGGTTCGATGACGGTTTGGATGTACCGTGCACTATTCAGTGTCCCCTCGACGATCACCAGTGGTGTACGGCCAGTGTAGGAGATCGCTCCCCACACCATGATGCCGGGTGTTGGCCCTGTGTGCCTCGGTCGTATGCAGTCCTGATTGTGGCGCTCACCTGCACGGCGCCAAACACGCATACGACCATCATTGGCACCAAGGCAGAAGCGACTCTCATCGCTGAAGACGACACGTCTCCATTCGTCCCTCCATTCACGCCTGTCGCGACACCACTGGAGGCGGGCTGCACGATGTTGGGGCGTGAGCGGAAGACGGCCTAACGGTGTGCGGGACCGTAGCCCAGCTTCATGGAGACGGTTGCGAATGGTCCTCGCCGATACCCCAGGAGCAACAGTGTCCCTAATTTGCTGGGAAGTGGCGGTGCGGTCCCCTACGGCACTGCGTAGGATCCTACAGTCTTGGCGTGCATCCGTGCGTCGCTGCGGTCCGGTCCCAGGTCGACGGGCACGTGCACCTTCCGCCGACCACTAGCGACAACATCGATGTACTGTGGAGACCTCACGCCCCACGTGTTGAGCAATTCGGCGGTACGTCCACCCGGCCTCCCGCATGCCCACTATACGCCCTCGCTCAAAGTCCGTCAACTGTATGATACGGTTCACGTCCACGCTGTCGCGGCATGCTACCAGTGTTAAAGACTGCGATGGAGTTCCGTATGCCACGGCAAACTGGCTGACACTGACGGCGGCGGTGCACAAATGCTGCGCAGTTAGCGCCATTCGACGGCCAACACCGCGGTTCCTGGTGTGTCTGCTGTGCCGTGCGTGTGATCATTGCTTGTACAGCCCTCTCGTAGTGTCCGGAGCAAGTATGGTGGGTCTGACACACCGGTGTCAATGTGTTCTTTTTTCCATTTCCAGGAGTGTAAATACATTGTTTGTTCTCTATCAAAATCTTTCATTTGCTAACTATGCCTATCAGTAGTTAGTGCCTTCAGTAGCTAGAATCTTTTATTTAGCTGGCAGTATTGGCGCACGCTGTATTGCAGTAGTTTGAGTAACGAAGATTTTTGTGAGGTAAGTGGTTCATGAAAGGTATAGGTTATTGTTAGTCAGGGCCATTCTTTTGTAGGGATTATTGAAAGTCAGATTGCATTGCACTAACAAAAAAAAATTGTGTGTCACTTTACTATTGATCAGAATAAGTAAAGAGAGAAATGTCTGAGTACGGTCAGTTTTGCTCAGCTGTTTTAAAATCAAATAACGTAAGAGGTTTACCAGCACTGTCATTCATAATTTTTCTAAGGGGATATTTCAAACTGAAGTGACACAATGTGATCAGTGTACTGCCCTAACTACATACGGAAGTGTGATGGTTTCAACGTCGTCCGCCAACAGATACGTAATGGCATAGCTACCAGAGCGCCATCTGCGTCTACCCTTTAATAGGAAATACACACAGACAGAAGATTCAGCATGGCGCAGACGTGTAGAGCAAGCAGGCAACCATGCCACTGAGACGCAGTCGTGCTCCCTACAGCCAGCTGAGAGAATTTGAAAGGGGTCAAGTTGTGGCCTTTAGAGTGGCGTGAAAGTCCTTTCGGAGAACTGCCACACATCTGGACATCCTGCGTCAGCTGCACAACGATTCTGATATCAGTGGTCACGTGAACATTCTCACACCCGTAGACGAGGTTCTGGACGCCCACGCAGCTCAGACGCCTGCAGGATCGTCGTATTGTAAGGCCAGCAGTGGCAGATCGTACAGCTACCACAGCACAGATAAGAGGGCTTGTGAGCGGAGACGTGTCAATACGAACTGTTGCGAACCAGTAGTTAGCACCGGGACTACGGACACACACGCCTCTAACCCGTCTACCGCTCACGCTACAGCATCGACGTGTACGGCCCGACTGGTGACGTCAGAAGATCACTTGGAAGATGCTCAAAGAATTACTTGGAAGATGCTCAAAAAACCACTTGGAAGATGGAATGGCGTGCAGTGGTCTTCAGCAATGAAAGCAGATCCTATCTACACGCGAGAGATGATCGTTTGCGCGTAAGATGTAGAAGTGGTAAACGCTGTCTCGTAGAGTGCATTCGTCCAAGAAGGAAGTTGATGTGTGGTTCCAACAGGATAATGCACGACCAAACGCTGTCCGTGAAACTGAACGTGTTCTGCAAGACATGCAGAAACTTCCCTGGCCAGCACGATCTCCAGACTTGCCTCCAATCGAGCACGTGTGAGATATAATGGGATAAGCAGTGAGTCGTCAGCCCACAACTCTTGCAGAACTACTTGAACAGGTCGAGCAGGTGTGGCGTAATGTATCCCAGGACAGTATTCGCCATCTGTACAATCGGCTGGATGCCAGATTCAGCGCCTACATTATCATCCACGGAGGCTAAACCACATACTACTATGGGTGTTTCAGCATGGGTCGATACCTGGTACCACAGAACCGCTTGTGATCTTGATCTGTAAATGTAATCATTTCATGTACTCTATATGCTCTGTTTCAACAACAAATCTTGAGTGAATTGGAAACCTCTAAAAGGGAACACATTTTTTTTGGCAGTGTAGTATATCTCTTTTCAAACAGGCTTACATTGACAAGTTTTTGAGTAAACATATTTAAATGTCTAGTTTCTACTCAAGCTACCTAACTGATGTGTAGCGCCGGCGGGGGTGGCCGAGCGGTTCTAGGCGCTACATTCTGGAACCGCTCGACCGCTACGGTCGCAGGTTCGAATCCTGCCTCGGGCATGTGGGTGGTGTGCGATTTCCTTAGGTTAGTTAGGTTTAAGTAGTTCTAAGTTCTAGGGAACTGATGACCTCAGCAGTTAAGTCCCATAGTGCTCAGAGCCATTTGAACCGTAGCACGAAATACTTGATAAGGAAACGTTTATTGTATGACCTTATCCTTTCAGAGTTTTTGTTTATATCTATACTTCTGCGACAGACCTCACCAAGCTAATGAGCAATAAGTATCTTCTGTGTATTGACATCGCTACTTTACATGCAGAGAACCTGTATTAGGTAAGAGAATACCAGAGAAAAAAAAGACAAAAAAACATGAAATACTAAACGAAGTAATCAAAATGTTAAATTTCATTAAAATATGATCTTTATATTCAACTTACGAGAAAAGTTTCGTTAGGACATAGAGGACTCATACCAAAATTTATTGTATACTGGAATGTTACAGGCCATAATTTTAGCATGTTTCTTTTTCCTAAGAGCCAAGATAATAAACGTTCTTACAGAAGAACATTGCCACCTTCACGAGTATCTGCGTAACTTAATCTAGCAGTTAGGTACTGCGCATATTCTCGTATTCAAACACACTAAACCTGGCCTGTACGAATGTAGAGGATCGTAGGTGGACTGACAGCATGATCAAATGCGATATCACAGAAATAGATGGGTACTGCACATGTTCTCCTATTCAAACACACTAAACCAGGCCTATACGAATGTGGAAGAGCATAGGTGGACTGAGACCATTATCAAGTCTGATATGAAAGAAATGGAGGTGCTATGACAGAGAAAACGAAACGGTATTGTGGAGAAAGAAACATGTTAAACAAGTCACTCGTGATCCTGAATGATCAAAAAAAATAAACAAATAAATAAATAAAAACAAACTTAAAGCTACGATACTGAGATTAGAACTATGGGAACGACGTTTCGTAAATAGCAGTCTTATTTTGCATTTTCCAGAATTTATTTCCATCTACGAAGAATTTTAATACTAGCTCTTATTAATAGGCGTGTTGCAAACGAGTCAAACCATTCACGATGCACTTGCTGTTCTGTATTCGCTAAGTGCTGAACTGTCACACTATGAATCCAAAGGTCTCGAGTTCGATCTCGTGTCAGTCCTAGAATTTTTATTTGTCGCTTTTCTCTTCTTTCGGCTCTAGCAATGTTTTGTGGATATGAAAAAAGTCGAGCTGCACCGTGGTTCGGTGTCCACTTTAAACTTTAGGCCTCCCTATAGCTGGCTGTAAGTCAGTTTGAAGGTCGTAGGAAGGCAACGGCGCACAACATTCAACAGAAAAAGTCCAATAAAGCGTTTTCGTGTTCAAACCAATCTTCGGACTGATGACAGCTCTAGTTTACCTGCTGCTGTTGAAGTTACCGAGAACTTCCTGAACGTAATTGAGAATACAGAAACATAGCTCGCCGAAATGAACTGACACCAGCAGTCGTTTGATCGTGGCCTAAGGAATAGTGCAGTTACACTATGTCCATCAGGCGAGCTATCACCAATACACCATAGAAAAAACGAGGTCCAGAAATCGTAGCGGTCGGTGGAAATATATCTGACTTGCAGGACTTAAGGCGGTGGGGCACTACTGCGGCCACTGCACAGGCAGACTTGCGGCTGGTCGGATGTGGCAAAGTTTACATGAAAGGCGAAAGTATAACGCGCACGCAGCTTACTGCTGTCAGTCGCCCGTCCGGCCAGTATTTTGTTATGGTACCAGTCTGCAGCCAATGAGTCGTCGCAGCCCAGGTGGGTGTAGGTCGCTGCATGGGGCAGCGCTCACGCTAGACTGCCAATATGCGGCGAGCCATAGACGCGGTTTCATCTTCATGCTTTTTACATTTGATTTTTTTTTGTTTCCGCGTTTCTGTAGAAGGATCTTTCTGTCATCATGGACGGAAAAATGTATTATAAAATTTAAGAAGAGGTCTGCTTTGTGGGACTTGTTATCCGAGGAACATCCTGATGAAAACCTGAAAAGGAAAGTATGCGAGGAAACGACTTTGATATTCAGTGACAGCGAATGTACAATACCACAGGAACAAAACACACTGTGTAACTTATTTTACCCTTATTTATATTTTGTTAAAACAACACGTACATATAATTCAGAGAATGTAATCAAGCTGCCATGGTGGAGAGCATTTGCGCTACCACACCTAAAATAACTGCCACAGTTTTCGTGTCCCAGGTGGCCTGAATGACAGAAGCTTGCCCCAGTTAGTGGACGAAATAAATATTGGTCGGTCATCAGGCTCTCATGTTGTTATTCTACCCACTATCAGACTATGGGAAGGCACTGACTGTGATCCTACGTACGGGAAGCAAGTGATTTGAACGGATACTGAGGAAAAGGTGGTAGAAATCGCAACAGAAATAAAAGGCTTCGAAAGATGCACAAAGAGATATATGCCGAAATTAGCACAGAACAACGTACTCTTAACCGAGAGCAACCTCCATTAACACACATACATTCACCAAGTGACAAACCGAAATTACATTCATCTATAGCAACACAAGTTTAACTGAGAACGCTTCGGAGAGAGAATACTAAACCACGAGAACTAGGTTTCAGCGTCAAAAGGGGTGGGGATGACAAAATTCCGTAAACCTTACGCACGTTGGCGCTGCTGCTCTTCCGTAGTATCGCGAAATACTCGCGATCGCCAAACGATGGACACGGCGATTCAGTCCGAGCATCACTATCAGACTGTGCCCGAAGCTACGGACCGTTAAGCTTTAACGTCGCATGGTACAGCATACCTATCGACAACAGGCGGTCGCGGTCGAGAGAACAGCTGATGGTCCTTCCAAACGCCTTTCCAGAATCGGCAGAGCGGCGATGCTCAAGGATTTTGTTCGCTGGTTGTCACCTCACCCTAGTGTGCCTACGGCCAAAAAAGTGGTTTTGGTGCCAGCTTTCTGGGTGGTCAAGCGACTAGTTGTCACCTTCTAGGCCATAGAACTGGCCGCTTCCTTTTTGTACCAGAGGTTTACTGTCCTGGCGCAGCATCGGCCGATGGGACGGCGGACGTTTTTGTGTTCGTGTGAGCCTCAATACCAAACAGAAGCTCGATCTGAACTTGAATCATTTTAACGGCCGCCGCCGTACTGAATAATTCATCAACTTCTCTAAAAATGATGAAAGCCGAAATCTATAAGTAAGAAATTGTTATTACAAGATTTACCGAGCGAGGTGACGCAATGATTAGCACAATGGACTCGCATTCGGGAGGACAATGGTCCAACTGCGCGTCCGGCCATCCTGATTAAGATTTTCCGTGATTTCCCTAAATCGCTTCAGGCAAATAATTCCTTTGAAAAGGTACGGCCGACTTCCTTCCCCATCCTTCTCTAACATGAAGGGATCGATGACCTCGCTGTTTGGTCCCCTCCCCCAACTCAACCAAATAATGTTTCTTTCGTTCCCGTAATGATTTACATGCTTCAATTCGCAGTTGAATCTTTAGATACTTCGAAATAATATGGGTAGAGCAGCGTTTTTTTCGTCATCAAAAGCTCCCGAATCTGTCAGCTGATGTTTTATTCTTTAATTACTTCTCGACTCATCCTTTGTTGCCGGGCTTGCGCGACCACCCACGTGCTCGTCACTGCACGTGGTGTGTTTGGAAGGTTCGGTAACACGGTGTGATACGTTCTGTGGTGTGAATTCAATCTATGACTGCGTATCTGTTGTGGAATATCCGCACGAACAGGAGTATAACCATAAATGTATCTATAAACTTTACATCATCTCTGATACTTCCGTAGTTGCATAGAATACAAGACACATTAACAATGTCTTCGGCGGAATCAACGTCTACATTCGGGGACTTGTGAAGGAACCTCCACTTATTTGCCATTATCCCCAACATGCACTTTGCGAAACGTTTAGCTCGAAAATGACGGTAGTAGCACTTTTTGTTTCAGAAAAAAAGTAACAAACTTTTATTTCGTAGAGCAAGATTTCAGCAGTGCCAGAAGACTGAGAATGGCAAGAACAGCGTTTCTGAAGAAGAGGATTTTGTTAACATCGAATATCGTTTTAATGCCTAAGAAGTCTTTTCTAAAGATATTTGTCGTGAGCGTAACTATGTACCGAAGTGAAATATGGAGATAAACAGTTTAGACATTAAAAGACTAGAAGCTTTTGAAATGCGGTTCTACGGATGTCTGTTGAAAATTAGATGGGTAGACTGAGTAAGTACTAAGGTACTCAACAAAATTGTGGAGAAAAGAAATTTGAGGCAGAACTTGGCTAAAAGCAGGAATTAGTTAATAGGACACATTCTAAAATATCAATAATTCACAAATTTAGTGTAGGAGGGAAGTGTGTAGGGCGGGGGTTAAAAATCGTAGAGGGAGACCAAGATTTGAATACACTAAGCAGGTTCAAAAGGGTGTAGGTTGCAGTAGTTATTCGGAGTTGAACTACATTACACGAAGGATAGAGTAACACGGGGAGCTGCATCAAGACGGTGTTCGGACAGAACACCAATCAGCAACAATATTGTTTCATGTGCAAAATGTTCCAATATAATGTGCAGGAAAAGGCTATAATTTCAAAAAGCTTACGTGTCGGACAGTACCCGACGTCGCAATACGTATAACCAAAGTTACAAAAACATGAAACCGCTGCTTTCTGGGAAAGAGAAATCTGACTAAGTGGATGCTCACATCAGCTGATGGCTCAGGTACTGAGTTCTGAACACTAATAAATGAATCTTCTGCACGGGGAACAATTACTGACTCAATTATCCGAATAAGCAAAGCTCATAGTCACTCGGATAGGCAGGCGGCAACTTGCTCTACAGAACGAACACAAAAGTAATTCCGTGCCATGAAGTGGCGTGATTTTAAAAATGAACCAAAACCAACCGAAACCAATTCACGGTCAGATGAGCTCATTATGCTTTGCTTATAAATGCGCTAACCTTCATTTGCCAGTATCAAAGCATACGAGTCATGTACGCTCCGATTCCCTCTGTAAACCGAAACCAATTCACGGTCAAATGAGCTCACTATGGCTTAATTACAATTGCGCTAATCTTCATTTACGTATGAGTTAGATGTGCACCGATTCCCTGTGTGGAGCAGCTCGCACGTTGTCGGCTCGCTGGCTCATGCGTCCGACTCTTACATGCAGCCGACAATTACGGCAAGCGTGCCTTATTCAGATTTGCTTGTTAGGCAGGCAAAAATAACGCGATGTGATTCCCACTAGCAAAGAAAATGACAAAATTCGCGTATACTAGGAGATTTTCAAAGATATCAGCCCATGCTACGACAGTCGATCACAGCAGACTGTGGGATGAAAAAGGTATACGCTATCTGGTCAAAAATATCAGGACACCCCTATGTAATGTGAAGTTTACCACAAGTTGTCACTAGAGACGGACCCATCGTTCTAGAAAGATGTGGGGAATATTATGAGTAAAGAAGCAGTAAAAGCGTAAAGGGCGGTCAGGAGATCTCGATCATCTCGAATGTGGACTAGTTATTGAATGTCAACTGAGTAACACCCACCAGGGTCTTTTCAGCGTGTCTAAGGCTGCCAGAGTCCACTGTTGGTGTTGTGATTGTGAAGTGTAAATTCGAAGGCACAACTACAACTAAACCAAGGCTAGGCAGAACACATGTATTGACGGACAGGGACCGTCGAGCATCGCAGAGAGTGGTTGCAAACTATCGCATAGAAATCAACGGAATGAATCACTCGTGATTTCCAAAGTGCTAGCAGCAGTCCAGATAGCACATTGACTGTGCGTTGGGTGTTAAAAAGGATGGGGTACAGTGGTCGAGCATCTTCTCATAAGCCACACATTTATACAGTCAGTGCTAAGAGACGCTTGAGGTGGTCTAACGAGCGACACAACTGGACAGTGAATGGCTGGATATAAGTAATTTGTACTGGTGTCTCACACTGCAATCAGATAAAAAGGTTTAGGTTGGTAAGTGTCTGGAAAACGGTACCTGTCATCGTAGTGCCTACAGTAAAGTACGTAGGAGGGCTGTTTTTCTGTTTCGTTATTAGGGTGTAGTCCCCTTATTGCGGTTAAGAAAACGCTAAATTCGAAAGAGTACGAACCCATTTTACAGTAATGTGTACTGTGCACAGTAGAAGGCAATTCGGAGACGATGATGATATGTATCAGCATGATAATGCACTGTGTCATAAAGAACCATCTGTGAGGCAATAATTTCTGGACAATAACACTCCTGAAATGGACACGCATGGCCAGAGTCCAAACCTGAACACAATGGAACATCTGTGGGATGATTTAGAACGTCGAATTCGCTGTAGACCCCAGCGTTCAATATCACTAACTTCTCTGGTTTTGGGTCTCGAGGAAGAATGGGCACCGGCCGGAGTGGCCGAGCGGTTCTAGGCGCTACAGCCTGGAACCGCGCGACCGCTACGGTCGCAGGTTCAAATCCTGTCTCGGGTATGAATGTGTGTCATGTCCTTAGGTTAGTTAGGTTTAAGTAGTTCTAAGTTCTAGGGGACAGATGACCACAGCAGTTAAGTCCCATAGCGCTCAGAGCCATTTTTGAAGAATGGGCTGCCATTCCTCCACATACATTCAGACACCTCATTGAAAGTGTGCCCAGCAGAGTTGAACCCATCATAAAGGCGATGAATGTTAATGTCAATTACAAAGTTCAAATGGTTCAAATGGCTCTGAGCACTATGGGACTTAACATCTGTGGTCATCAGTCCCCTATAACTTAGAACTACTTAAACCTAACCAACCTAAGGACATCACACACATCCATGCCCGAGGCAGGATTCGAACCTGCGACCGTAGCGGTCACGCGGTTCCAAACTGAAGCGCCTATAGCCGCACGGCCACACCGGCCGGCAATTAATAAGTGTTCGGATACTTTTGATCAGATAGTGTATGTGCAACAGACCGGCAAACAGTCATCTGTCGCAAGGCAAACGATGGGAGCGGAAGACTGAGCATTATACAGCTACCTTTCAACACTAACAGCAGAAATTATTTGCAGAGTTGGCGCGAACTCGGTTTTAATACAGAGGCAGGCGCTTGGGAAACACTCTCGTCTACATCACGCAGTAGGTCACGTGATAAGCACGACAATGGCACTGTTTACCGAGTTACAGTCGGAAACTAAAACTGCTGTTCAAGCTGTACGCCCGCCACTAACACTCACACCTTTCCACGACACAAAAACGCATTACGCCGCGTCGACCAGCAAAGATGAGTACACACCCCTACAGCTAGGGTTAGGCAAATGATACGAACGTTCGACGGGGCTTGAGATATCCCGATACGCCACAGCGCTTCATACAGTATCGAGCCTGCTCTAACAATCACGTGATGTTTGACTCGTGTGGCCTGAAGCGAGTGCGATGGGTACGCGAGGAGCTACGCAGTAGCAACAACAACAATCAATAGCTCTGTTTAAATTATGACACTTTTGTGACCCACAGGAGGAAACAGTGTTAAATCCATCACTGTACAAACTCCTGTGTGGTATTTGAACAAATCTGCAATGAGAGGTCTCATACAGTATGTATGGATGTATACTGGTGCACATTTATGGTGATTTTTAAATAAAGTAAACAGGAAAAGGCGAAAACAATGACTTTCAAGGAATTTTGCTTGACTCTGAACGTAGAACAATATTTTAATTCATTATATGACACAATATTTATTTAGCAAGTGAGTTACAAATTAGCGTTTCGATCCATAAAAATGGTTCAAATGGCTCTAAGCACTATGGGACTTAACATCTGAGGTCATCAGTCCCCTAGACTTAGAACTACTTAAACCTAAATAACCTAAGACCATCACATACATCCATGCCCGAGGCAGGATTCGAACCTGCGACTGTAGCAGCAGCGTGTCTCGCGTCCGTCGGACGTCGTAATTTAATATATTATTATTGTTATTATTATTATTTTTTGATTGTTGCCGACTTACGTGGTGGGCCTTAATAAAAATGATATTTCATTTAATTTTGATTTTACGATTAAATGCTTTCCTGAAGTTCTCCTTTTTAACAATATTAATCTCCAATTATTTGTTACGTTAATGAATGTTAGACTCGCTGCATCTTAAGACATGAGCATACAAGCTGAACAATGTAATAAACTTTTCATATTAATTTCCTCGGCTAGTCAGTTCACTTTAAAGCAAAAGATCTTTAGTTATTAATTACAATTGCGGCCCACACACGCGCGAGAGTATTTTTCTTACCTCCGTTAACCATTGTATTGTAGTCGGAGTCCTGGCTCTGGCTCTCGGCTATGGTACTGAAAATAAGAGTCTTAAAGCTACGTATTTCTGCAACTTCGTGCGGCTGTGGAGAAAAATTAATATTATGTTAATGGCTGGCGAGTTTTCCGCTTCCGCTAATTTTTCATAAGTTAATATCGCCACGTAATGGCGTCGTTGGCTGCATCGGCCGCTGCTATTGTTGAACTGTAAATTGTTTGAATGTAGGTTAATTCAAGGAAGGCGGACATGAAATCGGGATCACCTCTTACAAATTAAAAGTGCACAATAATATTAAATCAGTATATTATATGCTTAACTCATACAAATATGCTTACATTTGCCAGCACTCGCAAGATGTCCGTCTGTACATCATCAAGACAAGTGAAGAAGTGAAGTCGACTAAAAAATTAACAAAAGAGCGTATCTTGTCGTCTCTTTAGATCATTTTGTCATAAATTATTTCTTTGCATTTGAAAGTTGGACAGAGAAATTATTATTTTACGGCTACATGATAAAAATATATTATTTAATTTTTAAATGTCTCTTCTTTATAAATACTGTTTTTTAAGTATTTTCGTAATATAGCACTGGGGACGCTATACGTGGTTGTGGCTGAAGCGCCTAGAACCGCTCGGCCACAACGGCCCGCCGTTTCGATCCCTACCACACATTGCAACAAGGGAAAAAGTTACCAGCTTATAATCAGCTGGAAAACTGGACAATAATATTCAGATGAAACAAAGGAAGAAAATTATCTGAGGAATAAAAGCCTAATAAACAAAGTAAATCACATTAAACTGACTGTAATTGCCATCATGAGAACAAATGACGGAAGAAGATGTGTTCTGTTGCTGCACCAGAACTGTAACGGAGATAAAGTGACACTGTAGTGTTTATCTTCGGCACGCCAGTGTAGAACTTGTCGCAGATACTGCTAAGTAAAAAGTGTGTGCACTTCGCATGTTTATTTACACATATAAGGCGACACACGAGTGGTTCCTGAAGAGGGGTAGCAGCTTTTCCAGTAGTTGTTGGGGCAATAGTCGAACGATTGACTGATCAGTCCTTGTAACATAATTCAAAACGGCCTTGCTGTGCTGGTACTGCGAAAGGCTGAAAGCAAGGGGAAACTACAGCCGTAATGTTTCCCGTGAGCATGCAGCTCTACTGAATGATTAAATAGTGATGATGTCCTCTTGAGTAAAATACTCCTATGATAAAGGAGGAGACTACTCAGGAGGATGACTTCATTAGGAGAAACAAAACTGCCGTCCTCCGGATCGGAGTGTGGACTATTAGATCCGTTAGTCGTAGGTCAGAAAATTTAAAAAGAGAAATCGATAGGTTGCAGTTACATATAGTGTGAATTGTGGAGTTCGGAGGCAGGAGGAACAGGACATTTGGTCAGGTGAATACTGGCTATGAATACAAAATCAAATAGGGAAAATGCAGAAGTAGGATTAATAATGAATAAGAAAATAGGAACGTGGGTAAGCTACTATGAACTGCACAATGAGCGCATTATCGTAGCTAAGATAGACAGTCAGCCCACACCCACCACTGTAGTACAAGTTGACATGCCAACTAGCTCTGCAGATGATGAAGAGATTGAAGAAATGTGTGATGAGATAAAGGAAATTATTCAGATAGTTAAGGAAGACGAAAATTTAATTGTGAAGAGTGACTGGAATTCGATAGTAGGGAAAGGAAGAGAAGGAAAAGTACTAGGTGAATATGGACTGTGGGAAAGGAATGAAAGATGATGCCGCCTATTAGAATTTTGTACGGAGCATAATTTAATTATCGCCAGCACTTGGTTCAGTAACCACAGAAGAAGACTGTAAACGTGGAAAAGACCTGGAGACAGAGGAAGATTTCAGATTCATTATATAAAGGTAAGACAGAGGTTTCGGAACCATCTTTTAAATTATACGACATTTCCAGTGGCAGATGTTGACTCTTGCCACAATCTGTTGGTTATGAGCTATAGATTAAAACTGAAGAAGTCACAAAATGGTAGGAAATTAAGGTGATGGGACCTGAATAAACTGAAGAACCACAGGTTGTTGAAAGTTTCAGAGGGAATAATTGACAAGAACAGGGGAAAGGAATACAGTAGAAGACAAATGGGTAGCTTTAAGAGATGAAACAGTGATGGTAGCAAAGAATCAAATAGATAAAAAGACAAAGCCCAGCAGAAATCCTTTGATAATACAGGAGACATTGAATTTAATTTATGAAAGGGGGAAATATAAAAATGTAGCAAATGAAGCAGACGAAATGGAATACAAACATCTAAAAAATGAAATTGACGGGAAGTGCAAAAGGAGGAGTGGTAGAAGAGAAATGCAGGGATTTAGAAAGTTATTTCACTAGTGGAAAGATAGATTGAAGCAGCTGTATGAATATCAACAGCTCAGATGGAAAACGAGTGCTAAACAAGGAAGGGAAAGCTGAAAGTTGGAAGGAGTATATAGAGGGGCTATACAAGGGTCATCAACTTCAGGATCATATTAAAGAAATGGAAGAGGACGTAAATGAAGATGAGATGGAAGACATGATACTGTGAGAGAAATTTAACAGAGCACTAAAAGACCTAAGTCGAAAAAAGGCCCCAAGAAAAGACGACATTCCGTCAGAACTGCTGATAGTTTTGGGAGAACCAGAAATGACAAAACTCTTTGATCTGGTGTGCAAGATGTATGAGACAGACGAAATACCCTCAGACTTCAGGAAGAATGTAGTAAATCCAATTCCAAAGGAATCAATTACTGACAGGTGCGAAAAATATGGAAGTATTAGCTTAATAAGTCATAGTTACAAAATACTATCACGAATTCTTTACGGAAGAGTGGAAAAACTGGTAGAATCCGACCTCGGGGAAAACCAGTTTGGATTTCGGAGAAATGTAGGAACACGCCAGGCAATACTGACCCTGCGACGTTATCTTTCGATGTTAAGGAAAGGTAAAACTATGTTTATAGCATTTGTAGACTTAGAGAAAGATTTTAACAATGTTGACTGCAATATCCTATTTGAAATTCTGAAGGTAGCAGGGGAGAAATACAGGGAGCGAAAGGCTATTTACAGCTTGTACAGAAACTAGAAGGTAATTGTAGGAGTTGAGTGGCAAGAAAGGGAAGCAGTGGTTGACAAAGGAGTGAGGCAGGGTTGTCGCCTATCACCGAAGTTATTCAATCTGTACATTCAGCAAGCAGCAAAGGAAACAAAAGAAAAATTTGAGGTGGTAGTTAAAGTTCAGTGAGAAGAAATAAGAACCTTGAGGTTTGTCGATAACATTGTAATTCTATCAGAGACAACAAAGGACATGGAAGAGCAGCTGAATGTAATGGACAATGTCGTGAAAGGAGGATATAGGATGAACATCAACAAACGCAAGACAATGATAATGGAATGTAGTCGAATTAAAGAAGGTGATGCTAAGGGAATTAGATTGGGAAATTAGATACTTAAAGTAGTAAATGGGTTATGCTCTCTGGCAACAAAATACTGATGATGGCCGAAGTTGAGAGGATATGAAATGTAGACTGGCAAAGGCAAGAAAATCATTCCTGAAGAAGACAAATTTTTTAACATTGAGTCTGCCTGCCTAGCTGAGGGGTAATGTGTTTGCCTACCACTCAGGAGGCCCGGGTTCAATCCCCTGCCGGCTTAGAGATTTTCTTCGCTGGCAGACTGGGTGTTCTGTTGTCCCCATCATCACCGACATGCACGTTGCCCGATGTAACGTCGCCTGAAATAAGGCTTGCAACTCGGAGGCCGAAATTCACCGGATGGGGCCTACCGGCCATCAATGCCACACGATCATTCCCATTCGATATTTTTCTTAACGTCGAATATTGACTAAAGTGTTAGGAAATATTTTCTGAAGGTATTTGTGTAGAGTGTAGCCATTCACGGAAGTGTAATGTAAACAATAAACAGTTTAGACAAGAAGAGAATAAAAGCTTTTGAAACGTGATGCACCAGAAGAATGCTCAAGATTACGTGGGCAAATCATGTAACTAATGAGGAGGTGCCGAATAGAATTGAAGTGACAAGAAATTTGCGGCACAACTTGACTAAAAGAAGGGATCGATTGATAGAACACATTCTGAGACATCAAGGGATCACCAGATTATTACTGGAGGGAAGTGTGTGTGTGTGTGTGTGTGTGTGTGTGTGTGTGTGTGTGTGTGTAGAAAGAGACAAAGCGATGAATATAGCAAACAGATTCAGAAGGCTGTGTGTGTGTGTGTAGAAATACAAAGAGATGAATATAGCAAACAGATTCAGAAGGATGTAGGCTGCAGCAGTTATTCGGACATGAAGAGAGTTGCAAAGGATAGAGTAGCATTATACCAGTCTTCAGGCTGAGTACCACAACAACAACATAAACAGACTTACAAATTTTCCTTTTTGTACCACTGCGTGTGCCAGATGATCAGATTCCAAATCCTAGACTCCAAAATTATACAATACTGCGTGTCGTTTTCATATAATGTTTCAATGACTGTAAAAGTCGTGTGTATATTTCGTGTCGGTCAAACGTTCGTTTGGACTGTGGGAAGAGCAAGGCAGAGCAGAATTACCGTGCGTTTTGCGGCTGCCTACAGTTTGGTCCTCCGGGCCGGATGCAACTATTCGAATATTTTCCAGCACAAAAGTTATGTGCTTTAATTTGCACGTACCGAGAAGTACGAGTATCCAGTTATAGTGGCTTTCTGTGCGATTCTTCGAGATTAGCATACGCTCCGCATTTCTCTCAAGCGTCAGCAGTGACATACGTCCGCACTAGAGCTCTCCAAGGTACAAACACGGCGAGAATTGTATTGTGAAGTGCATCACAAGCAAACAGACGTCGTAACACAGCCAAGCAATTCCGACAACACGACACCCGTGCATCAGTGAGCGCCGTCCGTCGCCGTCTCCGCCAGCAGCTGCAGCCCAGTGAGTGCTCTACGGCTACCGTCGTGCTACTCTGTGAGCAGCCTGGCTCCATTCCCTTAACCTATTATCCTTTGTGCTAATCTCCTAAATCATTGATCCTGTCGAGAAATGAAATTTAATTAAGAAAAGAGCAGTAATCAAGCCACGAGTGACTAGACTCTCCACATCTGTTAATAGCTTTCATGAAGAATCCAATCTCAACGACATTAGGATAAGGCAGTCACTGATAAATACAAGCAAAAATGAATACAACGACATTAAAACTTAGTTAGAGATTAACATTGGGGAAGAATCTCATGATGTAGACAGGGAGTCATGTTAAGACTTTTGCTTGGATTTGGAATCAAAGATAGCGACACTGCCCCAGTCAAATGTTGTCTTACCACCTAAGTCTGCTAGTTCATGCAGTGCACGTGAAATATAAGGCTCCCAGCAATTTCATTACCAAAATTCAACGGTAACATAGCAGAATTCATGCATTTCTTCGATACCTTTAAGGCACTTGTTATTAGCAATGAAGCCTTAACTGGTGTCCAGCGATATTATTATTTATTGTCATTTGTATCTTGTGAACTTCGTAACCTGGTTAGAAACTTACTGGTTACAGAAAGTAACTTTAAGATTGCATGGGATCTGATCGTTCAAAGGTATAACAATCTCAAGTCAATTGTTGATTTGCGTGTAAAAGAACTTCTGAATCTGCTCAACGTCAAAGACGAATCTGTTAAGGGCTTATAGATGTTAATTAATCAGCTAATGATAAATCTGAATGCTATTGAGGTAATGCATTCCAATGCATGAAATATTGCTCTCACACATTTTGTTGGATCACATTAGTGTGACTCTGAGGAAACAGTGGGAATGTAAAACAGCTGACACCACATTTCCTCGTCTGAAAGATCTTGTGGCATTTCTAGAGACCAGCTGTCAAACGTTAGAGCTCATTCATCGAGACACAATGCTGACCCAGTTCCAGCAACCGGCCGCGAAGCGTACTAGGGTAGAAGGGTACAGTTCTGGACGTACATTTCCCGCGACTGCTCCCGACTGTGCGTTCTGCAGCTCAACGCATGAGCTAAGTAGGTGTCCCAAGTTCAAAGAGAGCGACATTGCCAGCAGAATACACTTCGTGAACAGACAAAAGCTTTGTTTCAGCTGTCTGCGCTCGAATCATAGGCAGAAAGAATGCCGTGCTGGCAACTGCCGCATTTGTAACAAGCACCACAACACATTATTTCACAAGGAACAAGCCAGTAATAGTGACAGTAGAAAGCAAGAAACAGATGTACAACAACGGCACATATACTGCACAGTGAAAGCAGACCACCAACGTGCAGAAGAATTGTTATCTACTGCACTCGTAAACATCGCCAACAAAACTGGGAAGGTGTACAAATGCAAGGCACTTGTTGACAGTGCTTCACAAATGAACATTATGTCTAGAAGCTTAGCAGATCGGATGGGTCTATAGTTCAGTTTGCCAATAAGTGGCCTCGGCGACGTTCAAACGGTACATTCGTCGCACGTTTGCAGTCTGTGCGTTTCCTCAAGGGTTGCTGACTACGGCATACATGCTGTCTGTGCATTACTGCCGCGTATTACAGGGGCACTCCCAAGAGCATCCCTTGAAACCTCCACCTGACAGCTTCCTAAGCACTTAAGGTTAGCTGGAGGTTGCATGGCAGTGATAAAAGTGGTAGTGCGACCTCCAGATCAGATGTGAGGAAACGCAGATCAGCAAATCGTAAGTAATTACTTTTTTTACAAAAAATCGCGAAGTGAACTGTTTGATAATCTATAACTAACAAAAATGTATCGTTATGGATCTCACTGATGATGCCTTAGAACAGGAGAAGGCGGAACGCGTATGGGATAAATAAAGTAACTAGCAGCAGGAAAAGGCAGTTTTATTTACAAAGCAAGAAACTGAATAAATACAACATAGCCGACCAATCCCCAAGAAAAGCAAACTGAATTCACTTCATCCCTTTCTGGGCGAGGAACAGTTGTTAAGGGTGGGCTGCAGATTGAAACAATCAAATGTTTCTTACAGTCAGAACTACCCCATGATTCTTCCTCCTAAGCATCATGTCACTAAATTAATAGCCATGTTTGTTGCATACAGGATCTCAGCTGCTGTTAGCAAGCCTCAGACAAAGGTACTGGATACCCAGTGGAAGATCTGTACTCAGACAAATAATCCACAAGTGCCTTCCTTGCTACCGCTTGAAGGCAACCACTGCAACACAGCTCATGGGACAACTTTCTTCGGTGCATGTAAAGGAAAGAAAACATTTCCTTAATTGTGGTGTTGACTATGGAGAGCCACTACAAGTAAAGAATGGAGGAAAGAGAAGCAAATCTAGGACAAAGGTCTATATTGCCTTGTTCGTTTGCATGGCAACAAAGGCAGTAACCATCGAGCTTGTCCTCCCAAGCTTTCATTGCTGCTCTTCGAGGATTCGTTTCATGATGAGGCGTTTGCACAAACGTGTACAGTGACAATGGGAAGACGTTTGAGGCTGCGAGGAATGAGCTGAGTGAACTACATAAACTGTTTAGCTGTCAGTTTCACACAACCCAAATCCAAAACTATGCATCGCAGAATGGTATACACTGGCATTTTATCCCGCCTCATGTCCCGCACTTTGGTGGTCTGTGGGATTGAGGCATAAAATCCATCAAGACACATTTAAAGAGAGTCGTGGGATCCAAGTGCTGGCATTTGAAGAATTACGCACAACATGAAGCATGTTTGAAGTCCCGATCCATTACACAGCTTCCTGACAACCCAGATGAATTCTCACACCTTACTCCATGCCATTTTCTTATTGGCGAATCCTTAACAACTATCCCAGAGCCAGGCTTGCTTTCAGAGCCATCATCCAGGTTATCAAGATGGCAGCTCATCCAGCAGTGCAAGCGGCACAACTGGAAACGGTGGTCAAAGGACTAGCTTTCACAACTACAAAAGAGAACTAAATGGTCATCAACAAAGGACAATCTACAGCCAGGTACATTGGTTCTCCTGTAGGAAGACAATTTGTCACACCTCGTGTGGCAGTCTGGGGTCATTGTTGGTACACATCCTGGTTCTGATGGTATGGTACGAGTTGTTTCAGTGCGCATAGAAATGGGGACTTATAAATAACCACTGTCGAAGATCTGTGTGGTTCCACAGGAAACAGACTCTAGTGCACATACATTGTGTGATCAAAAGTATCCGGACAGCCCCAAAAACATACGTTTTTCATATAAAGTGCATTGCGCTGCCACCTACTGCCAGGTACTCCATATCAGCGACCTCAATAGTCATTAGAGGTCGTGAGAGAGCAAGCAGAACGGGGCGCTCCGCGAAACTCACTGATTTCGAACGCGGTCAGGTGATTGGGTGCCACTTGTGTCATACGTCTGTACGCGAGATTTCCACACTCCTAAACATCCCTGGGTTACTGTTTCCGATGTGATAGTGAAGTGGAAACGTGAAGGGACACATACAGCACAATAACGTACAGGCCGACCTCGTCTGTTGACTGACAGAGACCACCGACAGTTGAAGAGGATCGTAATGTGTAATAGGCAGACATGCATCCAGACCATCACACAGGAATTCCAAACTGCATCAGGATCCACTGCAAATACTATGACAGTTAGGCGGGAGGTGAGAAAATAGATTTCATGGTTGAGCGGCTGCTCATAAGCCACACATCACGCCGGTAAATGCCAACGACTCCTCGCTGGGTGTAAGGAGCGTACACATTGGACGAGTGAACAGTGGAAAAACGTTTGTGGAGTAACGAATCACGGTACACAATGTGGTGCTCCGATGACAAGGTGTGGGTATGGCGAATGCCCGGTGAACGTCGTCTGCCAGCGTGTGTAGTGCCAAGAGTAAAATTCGGACAGTGGTGTTATGGTGTGGTCGTGTTTTTTTTTCATGGGGGGGAGGGGGGGCGGCTTCCACTCCTTGTTGTTTTGCGTGGTACTACCACAGCACAGGCCTACAGTGATGTTTTAAGCACTTTCTTGCTTCCCATTGATGAACTATTCAGGGATGGCGACTGCATCTATCACCACGATCGAGAACCTTTTCATAATGCACGGCCTGTGGCGGAGTGGTTACACTACAGTAACATCCCTGTAATGGACTGGCCTTCACAGAGTCCTGACCTGAATCCTATAGAACACCTCTGGGATGTTTTGGATCTCCGACTTCGTGCTAGGCCTCACCGACCGACATCGATACCTCTCCCCAGTGCAGCACTCCGTGAAGAATGGGCTGCCATTCCCCAAGAAACCTTCCAGCACCTGATTGACGTATGCCTGCAAGAGTGGAAGCTGTCATCAAGGCTAAGGGTTGGCCAACACCATATGGAATTCCAGCATTACAGATGGAGGGCGCCATGAACTGTAAGTCATTTTCAGGCAGGTTTTCGGATACTTTTGATCGCATAGCGGAACTATTAAATTACTAACTGAAGTGTTTCTTTTGTTTACAGTGGACACGATTTCTTCAATCATTGTATTTCCTTGTTTGTTTTTTGTAACTTGTGCTGCGCGTGATTATTTGTGTTTGTGTAATTTATATAAATTATGAGAGCGGAATGTTCTGTATTGGTGCAACGTGGCACAAGGGCGCAGCAGCGACCGGACACTCACTGCAGGTAAGAATTTTTACTGCCCAGCCGTCCACACAATGCACAGCCAGAAGTGGCCAGGACCAGACGGGCCATGACCGCCAAGCAGCGCGCACATATCTGTAACTGTGTCTCACTATGTAGTTTCTAAATGCAGTCCACTTTTACCAATCATGTACTTTCATTTGCAACCGCCTTTCCTTTGCAACGAGTGTATGCATTCGTTTGGACTGTGGAAAGAGCGAGGCAGCGTGGAATTACCGCCCTTTTTGCGGCTGCCTACACCAAGAGACCTCAAGACCAGAGTGAGATGGAGCTCCATTGTTCATCAAGGAGTTGAGCCCACAGCACCTCTCTTCCACAGAGCAGCAATCGCACGTTGGCGAAGCATATCATAGTAATGTGTGCCGCACACACTGCGTGTCCTTGGTCCTTCAGAGAAAAATGGACCAATCATAAACTGCGTCATGAAGCCAAACCACACAGTAACATGTTCACTATGTAGGGGAATTTCATGGACGTTCCTTGGCGGTGACAATCCCCAAATGCGATAGTGCGGAGTGTTCACTGCCTCACTGAGTGTAAACTATGCTTCATCACTACACGAGATGTTCCAAGGCCACAAATCGTCAACCTCAATCTATACACGAAACGTAAGGCTACGGCCTGAGTGCAGTGTGGCGGGGTGCACGCAGAACACCCGATGACATCAGAACGCGAGCCGAATCAGTAATGTCCTGAGTCCAGTGCTGTGAAGTAGCGTTCTGCAGTGCCATTACGAGCAGAACGTCACGCTCGCTCCTTTATCTCTGCAGTCTTTCCCACACTATGTAACATAAACTATTGGGTAAAAATCTTTGGTTTTTACGCTGTGTATAGCTTTACATCTCAGCTTCATGGTGAAGTGGCCATCATCTCGATAACAGACATACTTAATGTGTTATTGGCTTTTAAGTAAAAAGATGAATGAAACTCGAAAAGTTTTCCAATGAAAAACCGGGATCATTGTGATTTTGCATTTGTTGCATGTTAAACCATATGCTGCTGCGAATGAAATTTAGCTAAGATGTTGCATTTCCCTTTAGACTTGAGAGGAGATCTCAATATGTCTCTAATCTCGAGAAATTGCGATATATGTACCACATTCATTTCAGACCGCACTTGCAAGAGAATGATGTATTCATAACATACCTCATATTTCCTAAACTGTTAACCGAGCGAGGTGGCGCAGTGGTTAGCACACTGGACTCGCATTCGGGAGGACGACGGTTCAATCCCGTCTCCGGCCATCCTGATATAGGTTTTCCGTGATTTCCCTAAATCGCTTCAGGCAAATGCCGGGATGGTTCCTTTGAAAGGGCACGGCCGATTTCCTTCCCCATCCTTCCCTCACCCGAGCTTGCGCTCCGTCTCTAATGACCTCGTTGTCGACGGGACGTTAAACACTAATCTCCTCCTCCTCCTCCTAAAGATATCGAAGCGAGATTTTGGCAAATGATACCAAACTACAAGGAGAGTATTTTTCCATATGGTTAACACACTTTGTTATCTACGTCGATATAGCCGATGCAATAGTTTTTTTTAAGCCTGTAATGTAATTTTTAAAAAGTCGCTGGTAGCTAGCGAAAAGAGAATTTGTTAGTTTAAAAATAAACATGAAATTTCTGCTCTTATGTTACAGCAAACCGACACAATGATGTTTTCTGCAAGGTTTTGACCTCTCTGGTCGCCCTTTGCTTGTTTAATAAGACACTCTGCTTCAAGATTCTGTCACAATAGCTATTGCAAGGTGAGTTTGTGGATTTATACTGTGTTTCGGCAGAAGAAACACAATTAAACCAGTCAGCAAGAGAAACGTTGCCATTACTCATAATAGACGATACTTCTTCAAATGAGAAATGTTTAATGATTCAGACAAAATAAATCTCCAATTTTGTTGCAGTTTTGGTGGAATCCTGTAACCCATCGTATTTTTAGCAGTGAATGATGACTGGAATGGACCTCCCTGTTCTACATCTGAGAAACATGAAAATAATTTGCAACATGTAGTGTACCATAGTTTTGTTACCATTCCCATTCATAGTGAAATGGTGAATTTCTTCATCGTATGTAATTGTCTTTTAATGTGTTAAAGGTGGGTTATATATATTTACAATCTGCTTTACCCTTAATGAGGAGTCTCAACTGGTTCTTAAAATAAACTATTGTGTTTTCGTAATCTTGCTATCCACAGATAAACATGCATCAAATATGTTTTTTTTCTAATAGAACTATGCTGCATTTTTGCTGCAGAGTAGAGCTGATCCAGTAAAACTCTGTCATAACTTTGAAGCTGTGAACACATTTACGACTTGCAGAACGTCGCTTCGCCATCTATCCATCAATGTCAATATCACTGATGAATTAAAAGATATTTGTAGTAAGAAGATTCTCTCTCTCACTCTATAAAGGTATTGGAACGGAAAGATAGTACACTGTCCGCTATACTTTTTCTAGCCGTAACTTTCATTTTTAATGATACACTGGGTTACAGGATTCCCCTGGAATTGTAATAGAATTTGCGATTCATTTTCATCTGACTTTTTAAACGTTTTTTTCTTCAGAAGTGTCATCAGTGACGACTTCCGAGTGGCGCATGCGGTATATTCATCTAGATGCCATGTTAAAATTTGCTTCTTTCGCCAAACTAAAACAGAAATTGAATAACTTAATGATTATTGGCGTAAACGGAACGATAGTTTAGTATCAAGTTACACAGTGAGTGTAAAATTTATTTACCAAATTGTTTCTTTAAAACCGCAAGAACAAAGCTGTGTCATAGCTTTTACACAGGCAGACGAAGATTAGAGTTTGATGCATTGCTGTCCGTTTTGATACTAAAGGGTATGCTTTTTTGAAAGTTGATTTATTCATTGTACGGAAAGTTCCAAGTACTCCAGTGAAACAGAGAGAATTGTTTGGCAAGTTTAATACAAAAAATGGTTCAAATGGCTCTGAGCACTATGGGACTCAACTGCTGAGGTCATTAGTCCCCTAGAACTTAGAACTAGTTAAACCTAACTAACCTAAGGACATCACAAACGTCCATGCCCGAGGCAGGATTCGAACCTGCGACCGTAGCGGTGTTGCGGTTCCAGACTGCAGCGCCTTTAACCGCACGGCCACTTCGGCCGGCAAGTTTAATACATTGTGAGAGTTCGCCATTAGACCCTGATAAATTCCATGAATGGACGAGAATGTCTGTGTCTACAATTGATTACGTTCTGGAAAAGGTCGATGCACAGTAGAGAGTACCATGCACCAATTTCCATTCAACTATATCGCCAGAGGAAAAACTCATACTTACGTTTATATAATTAAAAGTCAGTTCAACAACTGTTTGCTTTTTACAATTTATTTTAAATGACAACAGCATTACACAATTTAAGCAATTGCATCCAAAATCACTAGTTGCAAGAAATTTGTGTGACATGTTTCAGAACTAATTTTGTCAGAACAAAATGACTTGCCTTCAGTATTAAGCATCATTGTTATTTCACTCTATATCCTCCTTCCAATCGAGCTATTTTTATACTGAGAATGAATACGTTGCTAAATTTATGGCGCTTCTTGTACCGCTGTTATAATTTCTGCAAAACACATGGCTCGCCGCTCGCTGCAAGGTCGAGAAACACCATGTGATCTGCGTTGCACGCGCAAGCTCCGCTGCACGCTGTTATTACTGCAAGCTTCACGCGCCTCCCGGAACGGTTGCCGCCAGGACACTTCCACATCGTCAAATAGGTTTGTGTCTTACGCTGTCGAGGGAACAGCGTTCAAAGCTGCCCGCCCCGCTCCACTCAGGCCACGGCGCGAGAGCAAAGTCTACTCGGATGTCTGCGTCATATGGTAACATTTGGTGAGTGAAACGACATTTGTACGGATATTATTTCACAACTGTTTGCAACATTTTTCGAACAGTTGACGATGGAACGTTCAGCTGTCGTGACAAAGCTCGTGCAATACTTGAAGATCGCACATTGCGTCCAGCGTTCGCCGCCATGGCAACAGTAACTTCTTCAACAATTTGTGGCGCCATTGGCCGTCGGTCTCTCCCGGAAGCAAATCCCAAATTGCCAGTTCATTCGAACTTCCGAATTATGGTCGTCATCTCCTATACAGAAAAAGGTTCAAATGCTTCAAATGGGTCTGAGCACTATGGGACTTAACTTCTGAGGTCATCAGTTCCCTAGAACTTAGAACTACTTAATACTAACTAATGTAAGGACATCACACACATCCATGCCCGAGGCAGGATTCGAACCTGCGACCGTAGTGGTCGCGCGGTTCCCGACTGTAGTGCCTAGAACCGCTCGGCCACGCCGGCCGGCTCAGAAATAGGACCCCTTTGTATTACTTTAATGAGTCCACACACGCGGAGTGCAGCAGCAATATTGCTGAGGTGTTGGTAAAACAGCCGTCCGAGGGAAGCCCTGCCTATCTTGTCTAAACTTAAGTTGGCTCTCTGCACTGTTATGCACACCCATTCTTGTATTTCAACCCTACGTCACCATACTAGGAACGGGGCCTAACGGCAAGTCTTCAGACTAACACTGCTAACAACGCAAATGCCGGCCGGAGTGGCCGTGCGGTTCTAGGCGCTACAGTCTGGAACCGAGCGACTGCTACGGTCGCAGGTTCGAATCCTGCCTCGGGCATGGATGTGTGTGAGGTCCTTAGGTTAGTTAGGTTTAAGTAGTTCTAAGTTCTAGGCGACTGATGACCTTAGAAGTAAAGTCGCATAGTGCTCAGAGCCAATTAAAAAAAAAAAAAAAAAAAGAAAAGAAAAAGAAAACGCAAATCCTGCAGGGCACACTGTGAACCTCATCCCTATAAAGTTGAGTACCCGTAATGTAAACAGTTTTCCGTCTACACTGGCTCAAGTAGTGAAAGCTTAACTACAAACACCTGTAGTTTACAGAGAAATTTCGGGTATGCGCAGTGAAATTGCTGCTGTGAAGAAACAGGTAGCTAAGTAAGGAAAGAAAATGAATCTTTTGAAACCGATAATTGCCAGATTCAAATCAAGCTTTGATGCAAAAATGTATGGTATGAGCTAGGAATGTGTATCCATCATATGCAAGAAATTTAGGAGAGAAAGTGACAAAAGATCTGGAGACATAATTACAATAGCTCTTTCCGATGTTGTCTGTGTAGATCAGAGGCTCGGCAGTTATAGCATGAAGCTTCCCTTTCAGACCACGTTAAACATGCAGGATACAGTAATGTATGAGCAAAGTGTTTTGACACGTGATCTATAACAATTGAATAGTATGTTTTCGAGAAGTGACAACCCCGGAGCCGGCCGATATGGCCGAGGGTTCTAGGCGCTTCAGTCTGGAACCGCGTGACCGCTGCGCTCGCAGGTTCGAATCCTGCCTCGGGCATGGATGTGTGTGACGTCCTTAGGTTAGTTAGGTTTAAGCAGTTCTAAGTTCTAGGGGACTGATGATCCCAGATGTTAAGTTAGTCCACGAAAACGAGATTTTAAGGGTGAGACTTTGAAATGTCCCCTTTAAACAATTATACAGGACTGTGCTTAACCTGTCACACAATATTTTTAGCGCAACGCAATCTGACTTTCAAAAATCCCTACAAAAGAATGGCCCTGCTAACATTAACCTATACCTTTCACAAAACACTTACCTCACCAAAAATCTTCGTTACTCGAACTACTGCAAAACAGCGAGCGCCACTACTGCCAGCTAAATAAAAGATTCAAACTACGGAAGGCACTAACTACTGATAGGCATAGTTAGGAAATGAAAGATTTTAGTAGAGAACAAACAATGTATTTACCTTAATAGTGTTGAAAAATCATAATATACATAACAGATCATGACATCCAGTCTTACAAATTTCCAAACTCCGCCATTTCTCTCCCCACGTCCATCACTGCTGGCGGCTCACCTCCAACTGCGCAACGCTACGCGCTGTTAACAGCCAGCTGCCCAACAGTACAATGGCAGACAACAATGCAAACTAGCCACAGACTGCACACAGCACAGCCAGTGATTTTCATACAGAGCGCTACGTAACGTTGCCAATAAGAAAACCTAAACAGCCTACTTACAACTTCACAGTAATATTGGAAATTAGCATCTATAGATTAGTAGGTTCATTAGACGCATAAAGGTTAACCAATATAAAATCCGGGGCCCAACACATCCAAATGTTTTATACAAGAATTTTTAATATATGCCCATAATGTGGGAACACAAAAAATAAATTTCATTCACTATGAGTTGTTTAGTGTGTGATTCCAACACTTGGTATAGCTCATTCTCGTAACACTTCTCAGGACTGTAAAAACAAACTTCTAGTCAATAATCACAGAAAGTTGCTCGCCAGGACGTACTTGTCGAATTTCTGAGTGTAGCCAAGTGTCAATCCCAGGAACTTTCTCTCAAGAGTTTCTGTGAGTGAAGGTCTAAGTTAAAATACTTTGTCACACTTTTACATATCAAAGTATTTGGCTGCGGGGTGCCGCGTTGTCTGAGCCGTGTTGTCACGGTCCGCGCGGTTCCACCCCCGTTGGAGGTTCGAGTCCTCCCTCGGGCGTGGGTGTGTGTGTCGTCCTTATCGAAAGTTAGTTTAAGTTAGATTAAATACTGTGTATGCTTAGGGTGCTATGACCTCAGCAGTTTGGTCCCATAAGACCTTACCACAAATTTCCTTTCCAAAGTATTTCATTGAAAATCCTTCGGTCTGCATCGTCGTGTCACCTTATAAAATACCCAAAGTGATAAAATACTAAAATATTCGAAACTTTTGCCGTATTGCCATCTGAACACCTATGTTTCAGATAACGTTAAACAGCACGTAGAATAGCCGAAGAAATCCATTTGACAACGAAAGTGAAGACTCGGTTCTCTACGTTTTCCTGGTGAGACACAATTTTGATTGGTTGAATGATAAATATTCTGAGCGCCGAGTAGTTAAAGGCTGTGTTAAAAGATACTGGTTTCCCTCACTCACTCTCAATTCACATGATTAACCAATCATAAAATTAGTTGTATTTGGTACTATAATACTGTGTCCTGCTCCCTTCCTCTCTCCGTCTACGTTCATGTGCTGGCCAAAAAGGCCGGACCGCTGTAAGCCCAGTCATGTTTCTTACTCCCATTCTAAGTCATTTACATTAACCCACGGTACCTTTTTTATATTTCGTTAAACATATGGATTTTTGTAGAGAGCTGACTCCGGTGGCTGTGTCTCACAAATATTCACAGACATTTCAAACTTTTCTGTGCCCAATCCACTATTTCAGATTTTATGTTAAAGACACTTGCATTTCTACGAATTCTGACTGCTTGCAGTTTTGTCCACAATAGGAGTCCTTCTGGGACGGTATCAAAATGGCAGACATCCCCAGACCACACACAGCTTACTAAAAACAGCCTCCGTTGTCCCTGCACAGCCTAAGGATACAACCACTACTGCAACGTTTAGTGTGTCCGGTTCCAAGTTGGCTTTTCTCAATGCACTGTCCAATCTCATCGTCTGGGGAATTGCGAGCAGCACACTAGACCTTTTGCGAATTCTGCTGGGGCTGTTTCCCCTGTCAGCCTATGACTCACGGCACATCTCATCACCTACAGCCAAGTGCAAAATGCTCTCATATTTGTGTGTGTGTACAATTCAATACAGGAAATTTTAATCTACGTAGTTAAGTACTGGCAATCACTGGTGCTGATACTCACTTCATTTATTAGTGGGGATTAATTTATAGCAATTTAATTTCGGTTTTTGCATCAATCATGGGGCAGGTTGGGGAAAACGAGCACGTATTATCACCCCATCCTGCTCTGCTTCAATGGATGCAGATATATTTGCAGTCAGAATTCATTGCAGCGTCTTTACATCAAAGATATTTGTCCTAACGTGGCACTGGGATTATGCGCTCACACGGGGCACTGTTTGTTTGGAGGAGGATAGCAATTCTCCAAGGGTGCACATCATCATTCATTATAGTACTTACAAATCTAATAAGCCATCACACACTCACTGTTAATAAATAAAGTATGAACCTCATTTATGAAACATATCAGATCCACATAGTTACGAGCTCACAACTCATTCATCCTTCTTTAAAATAAGCATTACTATTTCTAGTCTAGGGTTGACTCACATTCCGAAATGGTATGATCAAACATTAACTAAATAGTAATACAGAACTGTAGGAGTCAAACATTTTATCATAAACGTGTTCTTCATGCAAGGCCATATGTAAAGAAGTTAAAATGACAGAATTTTGCAGACATATCAGTGGAATTAATATGTTTTATAATTAAGATCTACAGGTCAGTTCTGTTATACAAGAATGTATTAAATTGTCCCTGAAAGAAAACCATAATCACAACTGCTAACGTTAGTTTTTTGGTGCAGTTGTATGAACAAAGACGAATTAATGTCACCTCCTTCCTGGATGGTGTCACAAGATAATCAACATTCAGTGATCAGTGTCATTTCTCTCGACCATGGCTGTAAATCGTGATTAGTTTTCACTTTATAAGCGGTCAACGCCCCCCTCTCACTCGACAAAAATTACACGCTGTTCACAAAGTCCTACATTAAAGTCAAAAGTACACTGATCAGCCATACCATCATGACCACCCATCTACTATCGATATAAACCCGTCCAGGCGATAGCAGCGACACCTAGCGAGGAATGACTGCTAGTCAGACAAATGCTCAGTGTATGTAGCACCAGTGAGCATGCTGTCTGTGTGGAGAATGGGGAAAGCCTGATCTACCTGAGTTTGACTGATCGCAGATTGTGATGGCCCGGATACTCTGCAAATCACATTGAAGTGACTGGCAGAGGGTTCATCGAACCACCTTCACAATTCTCTATTATTTCAATCTCGCATAGCGCGCGGAAAGAACGAGCACCTATATCTTTCCGTACGAGCTCTGATTTCCCTTATTTTATCGTGGCGATCGTTTGTCCCTATGTAGGTTGGTGTCAACAAAATATTTTCCCAGTCAGAGGAGAAAGTTGGTGATTGGAGTTTCGCGAGAAGATTCCGTCGCAACGAAAAACGCGTTTGTTTTAATGATGTCCAGCCCAAATCCTGTATTATTTCAGTGGCACTCTCTCCCATATTTCGCGATAATACAAAACGGGCTGCCCTTCTTTGAACTTTTTCGATGCACTCCGTCAGTCCTGTCTGGTAAGGATCCCACCCCGCGCAGCAGTATTCTAAAAGAGGACGGACAAGCGTTGTGTAGGCGGGCTCCTCACGGAGGCGGTGCGGTGGATGTGGCTGGCTCTTGGTTGGTTGGTTTGTTGGGGGAAGGAGACCAGACAGCGAGGTCATCGGTCTCATCAGATTAGGGAAGGATGGGGAAGGAAGTCGGCCGTGCCCTTTGAAAGGAACCATCCCGGCATTTGCCTGGAGCGATTTAGGGAAATCACGGAAAACCTAAATCTGGATGGCCGGACGCGGGATTGAACCGTCGTCCTCCCGAGTGCGAGTCCAGTGTCTAACCACTGCGCCACCTCGCTCGGTCTGGCTGGCTCTTGTGGCGGAACTGATGCAACAGAGGCTGTGCATTAATGAGCCGCTGGACTGCCGTCATCAGCTGCGACATTTGGTGGTTCTGAAACTGAATAAGCTGCATTATATGAAAGCCAGCAGCAGCCAGAGACGCAGGCACAGGTGATGTAGGAGGAGGTTTAGAGGCCATTTTAATTAGAGGAGCGCCGCACCAAAGTAATTATACACACTTAGCGGAAGCGTTGCGGCTAGTCTGCAATGAAGAATATAATTAGTAGCAATGGGCCTGTGTAAGAGAAAAGAGAAATATTAGTGAGGCGCTGTGACGGAGCAGCGAAGAGCGAGGGCAGCGTTGGTTCTGTAGTCCTCGTCGCCAGATGTTGTATCGGCTACTGTGGGAGTCAGCACCGACCTGGACAAGGAAAGAGAGAAGCTGCGATGGCCGGTGGCTGTAATCCAAAATCATATGTGCAAAACACTTTCTAGTTAATAGGAAGCCTTATTTCTATTAAGCAAGCACTCCGTCTTTAGGCCACGAATGGCCTACCGGGATCATCCGACCGCCGTGTCATCCTCAGTGAAGGATGCGGATAGGAGGGGCATGGGGTCAGCACACCGCTCTCCCGGTCGTTACGATGGTATTCTTGACGAAGCCGCTACTATTCGGTCGGGTAGCACCTCAATTGGCATCACGAGGCAGAGTTCACCCAGAAAAATGGCAACAGCACATGGCGGCTGGATGGTCACCCATACAAGTGCTGGCCACGCCCAACAGTGCTTAACTTCGGTGATCTCACTGGAACGGGTGTATCCGCTGCGGCAACGCCGTTGCCCTTTATATCTATTAAGGGAAGAAAGAATAGTTAACTTCCTGTGGTTTCGGTGCCTCCCACACGCAGTTACATTGACAATCTACTACTAATCTCAGAATGCCAGCTAAGTGTACTGATGCTCTCGAAGTCTGCGACCGAAATGGAGCCGACCAGCGATGGGCGGCCGGTTAATCCGTACCGACAGGGGGTGCTGAACTATCATTCTGGAGGTGTGGCACTTCCAGCTCTTTCCACTGGCGCACGGATCAGAATGTCCTTGATTCCGTTACGCGGTGCTGCTTTAGGACTGGACATAAGTTTGATCACACAAATAGGTATTAGTTTGGATGGTTCATAAGATGCATCTAAGAAATGATTTCTGTCTACCATCTCCTTGAAATACTCTATGGTGTCCTGCCACTTCGAATCTGCATTATTTTTGATCATCAGTATCCTCAGATTTACGAGATCTTGTTTTGACTTCGAGCAGTATTTATGTAAGAAAGAAGGTTTGAATTCTTCGTAAGTTTTACACTCTCCTGCAGTCACTGTAAGTCTCGCTGATGCTTCTTCTCTAAAGTGTGCTCAGACAATATTAATCTTCAGAACATGTGCCCACAGTATCGGTAAAGCCTCTTGGAAGCGTTAAATCAAATCTTCAGGTATAAGCGGTTCAGTATATCCGGAAACAGCGACATTTTTCGGTAGATATAGACTGTTTTCTAATTTCTTCTTTATCTATCGTGTACGATAAGGTTTCTACGGTTGCGATGGTGATTACCCATGGGATTGAACGTGACAGTACTCTCATGATGTGACGTAAGCTGACTGTATGCCATCTTACTTCTTCTTCCTCTCAATCTTTCTCTTCCACGCTTTGGTTTGTTACATCCCGTCTTTCGTTACTGCTAGAGTTTTTGCTGCTCTCTTTCTCTTTCATCAGCACATCTAACGTTTCTCTAGTGCTTTGATTACTGTTGGCGAACGTTTCTTTAAACAGTATCAAATCTCTAATCTTTTCATGTTTGTGTAAGTTTAATGGTACTGTCCTATCAAATGAGGTTTCAATGCATGTCGACAAATGCTTGACGGTGGTGGTTAATATTTTTACTTGTTCAGTTACTTTTCCTAACTCAATTACTTTTCCTAACTTATTCTTCTGTGCATCAACGTTCTATGTGTTGATACCTGTGTCGTGTCTTAAAGCACCTGTTTCCCTTTTGTGTTCTGCATCAACGTATCGATTTTCGTATTTTAGTCTTGTGCCTTCTCATCTACTTTCTTTGTGAGCTTTTTCTTTACCTTGGTAACCTGCCTATCAATCTTTTTCGTCTAACTATGTAAGTTGCTCTTCGCATCTTTTTACATAATCGTCAATTTTCTTGCCCGCGGCCACAATTTGTTCATCAATCTTTTTATTCAGATTCTGGAGCTGCTTCTTATTCTACAAATTTTGTGTCCCTCTTTTCCTCGCTTTTCTTGATCGCTTGTGATTTTTTTCGTCGCTTTTCTCTAACATTTTCTCACTTTTCTTAGACTGCTCTTCCATTTCATGAATGACGCGTCATTTTTCTTGAACTGTCCAGTTAGAAAACTCTGCAACTCGGCTGCTGCCAGCAGCTGAGGTGTTGGCTCATGAGCGCCATCACTCTGTACTGCATCCTCGTGGTCTGTTATTTCGGAAGTCTCTGCTATGTGTGAAAGTTCCCTATCGTCTTCTCTTCTAAGCTCAACTTCTGAAATTTCATCATGAGCCTGGACCTGACTTTGCTCGTTCCCTGCATTCGTTTCATTTTGTGATGCTCTGTCGCACGGCTCGCCAAAATCTGCTTGCTGGGTACTTTCCCGCTGCACCTCCATGTCCCAACCTCTGTCTACTGTTTCTGAATTAACTGACAGCTCACTCTCTCTACATCGCTCACTCTTGTTAAACTTCTAGCTAATGCCTTTGTAGATTCCGGCATACCCTAACAAAATCTCTACATTCAGATACACCAAACGTTTGAAAAAACCCAACGAATCTCGAAAAAACTTCTCAAATCTCATGTACGCACTGTAATTCAGTGCCCTCCTAACACAAAACGCGCCAATTACACAAAAAAGCAAGTAAAAGTTCAAAGATGATATTCAGCTGGACAACGATAGACATATACCAACCCCTCCCCCTTACCGAAACTAAACACATGTAATGGTTAAGCACCAGCAACTTAAGGATAATATGGCTCAGTTAATTTAATAATTATTGAGATGGAAAATAACAGATTCTTCTTCAGAATTTAAGTTTAAATTGGAAAATTTTGTCTAACTGCGGTATCTGGAAGTCACAAGTAAATGTATCCTGAACAGAGTTGCCAAGCTGTAAGTTGTCAGCTTATTGGTGGTGGAGGATTAAAAATGTGAATCTTTAACTGGACATACTAAAATGGCCCTGTATATCTGACATGATTAAATCGCTGTCCTCCAAAGCAATGACTAAGAAATTTGTTACCTATGAAAATAAACAAGGATCTCATTTAACTCAGTTCATCACATAAAAATCAACAAGAAATTGTTTAACAATCATTGACGATGATAAGTTAATGCCTTGGCAAACCTAGATATGGGATCTGGGATGTGATTCAAATGAACCTGTATCTGGATGAAGCATTAACATTCACGGAAGTCGTACTACGACTGCTGAAGGTTTATACATAAACATGGAAAGTACTACAGATGAGTATGCATTTGCATCTGTGGTCAGAGTTGAAAGCATGTTGAATCCCTAACTGCAAGTCATAAAGGGAAGATTGAAATTACTAAACATCGTAAAATATGACTGGACTTTTCCCATAGTTTGCCTCGCACTTACTACTGGATCTCACCATACTCATAACCTGCAGGTGGCGGCTGAAGTGGCTCTCTATCAGCAACTTGCATCCAAATTCACCTCCGCCGGATGAGAGCCTCTCGCTGACGAAGTGAAGTCTGCCCGATGTGGCACCTGGCTGAAGAGAAACCTCTGCAGTCTTCTTCTGACAAAAAACAGTTGGTTCTCTGCGTTTTTCTGACTATATATAATTTTGATTGGCTGAATGGTAAATATTCCGAGAGCCGACAGTCGGTTCTCTGCGTTTTTCTAACTATGTATAATTTTGATTGTCTGAATGGTTAATATTCCGAGAGCCGACCGAGGTGTGTTAAAAGACGCTGGTTTCCTTCCCATACTTTTATTTCGAGTGGATAACCACTTACAAAATTCCTTGTATTTGGACTACTAAACTGTGTCCTGCCCTCTCCCTCTCTCTACGTTTGTGAGCTGACCAATAAGGGCGGATCTCTGTAAACACAGTCGTGTTTCTTACTTAACACTTCTAAGTTATCTACATTAACCGATGGTAGCTGTTTAAACATTTCACTAAACGTACTGTTTCCTGTGGGGACCTGAACGCAGTGGCTGTGTCTCACGATCTTCACAGGGTTCCCCTACCACTCTTTGAGACATTAGCTTAAAGACAAGTGTATTTCGACGAATTCTGGTTGCTTGCAGTTCTGTCCACCACAGGAGTTCTTCCGAGACTCTGTCAAAATGACATGCATCCCCAGACCAACTCCGTTGCCCCTGCACAGTCTAGAGATACAATCTCCATTGTGACTTTTAGTGCGTCCAGTGCCAAGTCGGCTTTCCTCACATCACTGTCCAGTCTGACCACCCAGGAAGGTTCCTCACAAACCTGCGAGCCAAACAGTGGACCTTCCGCAAATTCTGCTCGTCTTTCCCCCATACCGGTTTATGACCCACGGCGCGTCGTGTCACCTACAGCCAAGTGCAAGATGCTTTTATAGAGGCTTCTTATTTACGTGTGCATGCAGTTCAACATAGGAAATTGTAATCTACGTAGTTAAGTACTGACACACATTTCATTTATTTATGAGGATTAATTTATTCCGATTTGATTTTTCTTTTTAAGCGTTCTATTTTAGAGGAATCAGTCAACATATTTCCTACGCATATCTCGTTAAAAGAGCAAATTAGAGAAATTCGAGCTCACCATGCGCTACTGGAACAGGAAAGGGGGAAAGTGACAGTGGTATTCAAAGTACCCTCCACTAGACACCGTAAGATGACTTGCGGAATATTGATGTAGACGTAGATGTATTGTGGAGTCCATAGGTTAAGAATGTAATTCTATGATAAGGACTTCGTCTATAGTTCACTATCTTGGCAGTCATTACTCTTACCTTTGCGTTATTTATTATCACATGCATTCCGAAACATATTACGTACTGGGAAATTAAAAACTATATAAGAACATACAGAGCACATACTACCTGATAAAACACAATAGTAACACATTATGACAATAGAATACAAATACAGTTCATTTTCATTATTGATGAAGAAAAACGAAAATAACAGTGTAAATAAACTGATTTGTTCTGAAATGATATTGTTATGTTACCCTCTTGTTAAAATGTAGCTTCCAAAATTCAGAGATTACACAGTATGTACATATGGGACTATGGGCTGATACAGAGTCTTTGCTACGGTACAGTAAAGGCAAAGGTTTCTGTGGTTGCGGTAGTGGGCAGCACAGGACACAGACAGCTCGAAAACAGTTACAACCTCCATTTATTTGTCTATAGTTTATTGCAGAAGTCTGGTGCTCATTGGCGACGAGCGGTGAGTGGTGAGCTTCGAACCAACGGCCACAGTGCGCGAAGTGTGGATGAGAAGTAGCCAGCAGTTGCCTTCCTCAACTCGGCTCGACTGCGGGGCAGCCTTATGAGGCTGTGTTGTGATAGGTCAGCTGTTAGCGAGGTGGTTCCGCCATGCCGGATCATTGGCAAGGCATGCCGGATGACTATCTCATCGTATGGCACACGCTCGGTATAATGGTCGCTGGGAACGCCTCAGTTCGACCCTCGACCCATCGGTGCTGCGGTTGGACCCCAGGCAAGCGGTTCTGTCAGGAAGGCGGTTCAGTCATAGCGGCATCATGGCGGACGTCCACACTATAGGGGACGCTGACTTGATGATTCGATGACTCGATAACTCGGTGATTTGATCCCCAGCCTGGCTTGGCCTGCAGTATTTATACACGACAGGACGAGCTTGTTGTTGAACCAACCCTCCAGGTGTCCTGTACATCACTTCTTGCAACGTTGTCAAAGCGTCCCGGGTTATGATAACACCGTCGATCATTGCCCAAAAGGTCGTACTACAGTACTGAGACAGCGAGAACGCTACCCCAGCTGATTATGGCATGCTGCGTGATTACGACAATAGGCCCTTGCATTGGCTCGCGCCACTACTGTACAAAACCTCTCCGTAGAAATGGGTTCTCTTAAATATGTGAAGGTTATAGTCCCTTGAAATGTTACTTTGACAATTTAAATGCATGCTTTCATTGAATTACATTCCTTTCGCAAACTACTTAACGCCTAGCTTTTAAACATAAGCTTGTGTATTCCATCAGATCATTTACTTAAGCTGTTAACTCCGATTGTAAATTACTTTCTTTAAGTTTAGCGTTCCAAGTTTTATCCTCCATCAATAGATTTGTAATCATGCTGGCGCTGGATGCAAAGGTAATCTAGTGTTAAAGTCATACCTACCCAAATGGATTTTAATTTCTACAATACTCCACTATCAAAATACTTGTATATGGTTCGTGGTCTACCACTATACATTTTGTAACAGCCAGTTACAATGACATTAAATACCCAGACATTTAAAAAATTAAATTATTCTTGGTACATATAGTGCTGTTGTGGTGGTGGTGGTGGTGGTAGTTTTAGCTCCGAAGACTTTCTTTATACAGCTGTCTGCTAAACTGTATTCTGTGTAGACCTACGTATCTCCATTTCTGCATAACTACTGCAATCTACATCGATTTGAACTTACTAACTGTAATAAAGCGTAGCTCTCCCTCTACAGATGTTAACCTTCAAACTTCCCTCCATTAACAAGCTGATGATTCCTTGATGCCTTAGGATGTGTCCTGCCAACCGAGCCCTCCTTTTGGTCAAGTTGTACCATAAATTTATTTCATCGCTAATTTATAGAGGATCACAATTCATAAGTTTCTATCCCCTTCGTTTCTGAAATATTTATCATTCATGTTTTACTTCCGTAGAAGGTTACACAACAGCCAAATACCTTCGGAAAAATTTCCTGACACTTAAATTTATATTCCGTGCTAATAAATTTCTCTTTTTCAAAAACGCTTTTGTTGCTATTGCCATTCTGTATTTTATATTTCCTCTACTTCGGCCATCGTCAGTTATTTTGTTGTCCAAATTGCAGTCAGTTCCTGAAATCACATGATTTAATTCGATTACTTTCCATTACCCTTATTTTATTTCAGTTAATGTTCATCCAGTAATTCCTTTTCAAGTCATTACCCCTTCCATTCAACTGATTTTACCGTTTGTGACAGGATTACACTGTCATCGGCAAACTTCGAAGTTTTTATTTCTTTTCTTTGAATTTTATTGTCTTTCTAAATTTCCCTTTTGTCTTTTTTACCGCATGCTCAGTATACGTGGTGAATAACATCGGGGATAGGCTACAACGTTTTATTATTGGCGTCTCAATGATTGCTTCCTTTTCACGTCCTACGACTCATAACTTTTGTCTAGCTTCTGTACAGTTTATAGATATCCTTTCGCTCCCAGTACCAGGTAGTACTTGTCAGTGATACGTTTTCATTCAAATGTCCATTTATCTTCAATAAGCAATTGTTATTGGTTAATTCCACTGTTAACAAAACGTTCATAACGGGTGGCAGGGACAAAGAATCCAGTGACATTTTTTTTAAGTGCTTTATCTGAAAACTACCTTGAGCAGTTAAACAGAGAACCGACTCGTAGCGATAACATATTAGACCTTCTGGTGGCAAAGAGACCCGAACTATTTGAAACAGTTAACGCAGAACAGGGAATCAGCGATCATAAAGCGGTTACTGCATCGATGATTTCAGCCGTAAATAGAAATATTAAAAAAGGTAGGGAGATTTTCCTGTTCAGCAAAAGTGACAAAAAGCAGATTTCAGAGTACCTGATGGCTCAACACAAAAGTTTTGTCTCAAGTACAGATAGTGTTGAGGATCAGTGGACAAAGTTCAAAACCATCGTACAATATGTGTTAGAAGATTATGTGCCAAGCAAGATCGTAAGAGATGGAAAAGAGCCACCGTGGTACAACAACCGAGTTAGAAAACTGCTGCGGAAGCAAAGGGAACTTCACAGCAAACATAAACATAACCAAAGCCTTGCAGACAAACAAAAATTACGCGAAGCGAAATGTAGTGTGAGGAGGGCTATGCGAGAGGGGTTCAATGAATTCGAAAGTAAAGTTCTGTGTACTGACTTGGCAGAAAATCCTAAGAAATTTTGGTCTTATGTCAAAGCGGTAGGTGGATCAAAACAAAATGTCCAGACACTCTGAACCAAAATGGTACTGAAACACAGAGGATGACAGACTAAAGGCCGAAATACTAAATGTCTTTTTCTAAAGCTGTTTCACAGAGGAAAACTGCTCTGTAGTTCCTTCTCTAGATTGTCGCACAGATGACAAAATGCAGATATCGAAATAGACGACAGAGGGATAGAGAAACAATTAAAATCGCTCAAAAGAGGAAGGGCCGCTGGACCTGATGGGAAACCAGTTCGATTCTACACAGAGTACGCGAAGGAACTTGCCCCCCTTCTCGCAGCGGTGTACCGTAGGTCTCTAGAAGAGCATAGCGTTCCAAAGGATTGGAAAAGGGCACAGGTCATCCCCGTCTTCAAGAAGGGACGTCGAACAGATGTGCAGAACTATAGACCTATATTTCTAACGTCTATCAGTTGTAGAATTTTGGAACACGTATTATGTTCGAGTATTATGACTTTTCTGGAGACTAGAAATCTACTCTGTAGGAATCAGCATGGGTTTCGAAAAAGACGATCGTGTGAAACCCAGCTCACGCTATTCGGCCACGAGACTCAGAGGGCCATAGACACGGGTTCCTAGGTAGATGCCGTGTTTCTTGACTTCCGCAAGGCGTTCAATACAGTTCCCCACAGTCGTTTAATGAACAAAGTAAGAGCATATGGACTATCAGACCAATTGTGTGATTGGATTGAAGAGTTCCTAGATAACAGAACGCAGCATATCATTCTCAATGGAGAGAAGTCTTCCGAAGTAAGAGTGATTTCAGGTGTGCCGCGGGGGAGTGTCGTAGGACCGTTGCTATTCACAATATACAGAAATGACCTTGTGGATGACATCGGAAGTTCACTGAGGCTTTTTGCGGATGATGCTGTGGTATATCGAGAGGTTGTAACAATGGAAAATTATAGTGAAGTGCAGGAGGATCTGTAGCGAATTGACGCATGGTGCATGGAATGGCAATTGAATCTCAATGTAGACAAGTGTAATGTGCTGCGAATACATAGAAAGAAAGATCTCTTATCATTTAGCTACAATATAGCAGGTCAGCAACTGGAAGCAGTTAATTCCATAAATTATCTGGGAGTACGCATTAGGAGTGATTTAAAATGGGATGATCCTATAAAGTTGATCATCGGTAACGCAGGTGCCAGACTGAGATTCATTGGAAGAATCCTAAGGAAATGCAATCCGAAAACAAAGGAAGTAGGTTACAGTACGCTTGATCGCCCACTGCTTGAATACTGCTCAGCAGTGTGCGATCCGTACCAGATAGGGTTGATAGAAGAGATAGAGAAGATCCAACGGAGAGCAGCGCGCTTCGTTACAGGATCATTTAGTAATCGCGAAAGCGTTACGGAGATGATAGATAAACTCCAGTGGAAGACTCTGCAGGAGAGACGCTCAGTAGCTCGGTACGGGCTTTTGTTGAAGTTTCGAGAACGTACCTTCACCGAGGAGTCAAGCAGTATATTGCTCCCTCCTACGTATACTCGCGAAGAGACCATGAGGATAAAATCAGAGAGATTAGAGCCCACACAGAGGCATACCAACAATCCTTCTTTCCACGAACAATACGAGACTGAAATAGAAGGGAGAACCGATAGAGGTACTCAAGGTACCCTCCGCCAGACACCGTTAGGTGGCTTGCGGAGTATGGATGTAGATGTAGACATGGATATTTTCATGGCTTCTGGATAATACCAGACAGCTTCCTACTCCTCTCTAAAATTTTAGTGTACATTACTTTTTCACTTCCTTCAGCTGCGGCGTCATTTGTACAGATTTGTTGTCATACTGTAACAGATGAAATAGCAATTGATGCACAATAAGTAGCTAATTAATCGTACTTCTGCGCATCTCTAGGTCTAAGCAAACACATACACAAAATTTGAAACACATGTGCTCCTCTGTACTGAAACCACACAAAATATTTAACATGTTTTCTTCTGTCCAATACTTTCGTAAAGAAACGTTCACCACGATTTTGATGTTTCATATGTGCGAGGTGTGAATAGCAGCAGTAATACAAGGGAGATTTTGGAGCCAAACCCTCATGCCACATTTCACCAGGACAATGCCCGACCACATGTATTGAGGACTACCACTGCTTTTTTGATCCGCACGTTCTCCTGACTTGTACCTCACCGAACAAGCATAGGTGATGGTCCTATACCAACCACTATTGACGTATGAGGACCCGCATACGAACTGCGTGGAAAGAGATTCCCCAGGAACATTTTTAGGTGTTTGTGATGCGTTTCACGTTGTATAGGGACCCTTGTTGTGGCGACTAAGGACATCACTCTACACAAAATTCCTGTAGTCAATGGCCTACAGCTGTGAGTAAGAGAGAGTGTAATCCACCACACGGGGTGGCACAGTATCCCCAAAACGTAGGCTTGTCACTGGTAATTTTTTATCCTCTTGAATTCTCCAACTGTATAAATAAATAAACTGGTTTTAGTTTCACTCTCTCTAATTGTCAGGCGTTTACCAACAGTGTACTTCTGGCATAAAACTCTGAATTCTGGGCGCATATACATGGGCTGTGTTTCAACTACTCCTGAAAGAACTGATCAAAACATTAATTAATCAAGCCGTTGATTGATCGTGGTGAGGTGTAGCATCGTTGATTAAGATGTCATGTTACGCTTCAGGAAACGCGTATGGAGTACGGGGCACAGGCTTTTAATCTATCGGCAGGGAGAAAAGCCCTGAAATAAGTAATGATAAAGCGACATTTTTCTTTTTTTTTCCTTTTCAAGCTCACTTCTTTGTAAGTCTTTCACACATCGCCAGTGCAGTGGCTTTCTGCTAGGTGACGTGAAGACTAACGAAAATATGTTGGTTTTGTTACTGTAAAGCTTTTGGGAATGAACAGCGTGCCAAAATATAAGGAGTTTGTGGTGACATGTTATTTCGCTGCAAAATATCCGCGTACAGAATTCTCTCAACAGCAGCTTCCTGCATGTGAACCATGACGCTTGACATTTTGATAGAAAATTGCGACATCAAATATGATGAACATGGCACAGGATTCCATCAATATCTATTATAAGCTAACAACAGAAAAGCGGAGGAAATTCGGGTCTAGTTATTTTAGCGAATTACTCTTGGAGAATGAACAAGGGTGGCTTTAATGGAAAGGTCAAATGAAAAGGCTCAATCATCACAGTACACTAGCATGTTACATGAATAGACAAAAGGCTTTTGACAGCAGTCATTTAGTTTAAGAACACAATTTTTAATCGCACTGTGCTCAACACTTACGCTTAAAATAGTCGATCAATCTTTGTACTGTTGTTAATATATTTTGAATTATTTAAGTGTGATGACAATCCAAATGCTGAAAATATCTCAGACACGTACTATAGCTAAAACAAAGTAATGGTTAACCCAAATAGAGATCGACTTTTTATAAACACTGTTATGTGAGTCAGCGTTGGTCACTGTCGCAATTAATTCTACCCAGTTGTCTGACTGATTGATTCCTGTGTGCTGGTTTACTCCTTCAGTGTGTCTAAGGACCAAATACAGTGGCTTTAAGTGTGTCCACCTCGTCACCTTATATGTTGTAACATAATGCACAACACATACCTTCTACTAATCAATAAAACAATATCGCACAGGACATCCGTGCTATAGACTTCCAAGTCAAAGATGATATTTGAAAATCTTATTCTTATTCGCGTTTGCTTCACTTCTTCTTCACTGGATTTCTGAAACGATATTCAGTATTTAAAGTGATCAAAACAGCGTACATATGGCCCGGCAGCGACCTCTCTTGTGAGACTGAATGTTTAGTGTTACGCCAAGCTCACCCTGCGACGAGTCATCAGACAAAGCAGAAAAGTGAAAGCAAGTCGCAACATCTATCGTCAACGTCAAAGGTTGTGATATCAGTACTGAGTCAGTTCTAATGAGGCCAAATGAACAGTGTGGGAATTGAAAACAGAAGGAAGGCTTCATCATCTAATTATATTATTCATCTTCGTCTGCATTGATCAATCCGAGGATTGGTTGGCAGCAGTAAAGTTGTCAGTAGATGTCCACTATTTCAAGTCTTTACGCCTTTTCTATTTCCTCTTCATTTATCGGTAGGTCACTCACGCCACATCTTTCAGAATTTGGTCTATGTACCACAGTCGTGGTCATCGTTTACGTCTCTTCCTGTTAACATAACCGTCTGTTACTGAGATCAGGAGTCCCTCATATCACAATAGATGACCAATGAGTTGCACTTTTCTTTTGACAAGTTATTTTCATAGGCTTCTCCTTCCACTCACTCTGTTAATGACCGCGTTGGTTCTTTTCCCCTATTTTGAGCATTCGTCTATAACATCACATTTCGAAAGTATTTGGTTTCGTCTCCTCTTCGGTTCCCAAATTGCATGCTGCACAGCCATAACTTGAAAAAATTGAAACACGAGTTATGAAAAACCTTTTCCTGATTTCAAAGTTGGTGATTTTTAAAATTAAAATCTTGTTAGTTTTGTTAAGAGTAATTTTTGCTTGGGCACCTTTATTTCTAACTTCTGCTTCACTTCCTCTATTCTGACAGAATTTACTTCCTAAATAAGTAAATGAGTCAGCTTCCTCAAGCTACTCATTACCCATGTAAATTCGGGTTTTGACTGCTTGTTCTTTATCACAAGCCATCATTTTTGTTTTGGACTTATTTACTTTCATATCATGTTTTCCCCATAACCTGATCCATTTTAATTAACATAGCTCCATGATCTTCTACACTTTCAAGTAAGACATCTATATCATCTGCTTATCTTAAAGTATCTATTATTACAAGGGAAACTCCCCGTCGCACCCCCCTCAGATTTAGTGGTAAGTCGGCCCAATGGATCCTTGTCAAAAACTGAACACAGGTCAAACATGAAAACAGGAGCAGGTGTACTGAACTATAGAAAAAGAAGCAAAAAAGAAACAGTAAACGGTCCATATTTAATATGTGTTATATCGAGCGACATTAACGACCGACGCGTCGTGGTTGTGTGGTCACGGTGTCAGACTACGACTGGGAAGATCCGATTTATAACCTTCCTCCTACCTCATATTTCTCTTTTTCACAAAATCACAAATTGTCCATCAGGTCATTGATGTGTGTGTTCGCTATATTCAAGTTTGTGTATGTGTCATGGTGTAATGTCCGTTTTCAACAGCGAAGTGTAACGAAGGGGCCTCCAGACGTACGTACCCCCTATTTGTTCTACACAGAGACCACATGTTACGCCTCTTGCGTTACTTTTTGGAAGTTTTGAGTCTTGAATTCCTTCGTTGTAACTTAGTTCACAGACGCTTATTAGTTGTTTCAATTTCTGTGAGAGGTCTATATGGCATCTCGTCTGCTCTCAATATTCATCACAAAATATGAGTCATGTGATAACAATATATTATCGTCGTAAGTAAATATGATAAATAGTAAGAGCAGACGAGATGCCGCATAGAACGGGTGTGAGCTGCGTTACAACGAAGGAAGTCAAGAGTCAAAACTTCCAAAACGGAACGCAAGAGGCATAACATGTCGTACCTGTGTAGAACAAATAGGAGGTACGTACGTCTGGAGGCCCCTTCGTTACACGTCGCTGTTGCAAACGGACATTACACCACGACACATACACAAATTTGAATAAGAGAACAGACACTTCAGCGCCCGGACGGACAGTTCGTAATTTTGTCAATAAGAAATATATGGGGTAGGAAAGAGATTAGAACCCGGAACTTCCCCGTGGCATTCTCACACCGCGACCGGACAATCACGACACGACGGTCGTTAACGGCGTTCGTTATTGCACATATTAAATTTGGACCGTTCACTATTTCCATTTTGCTTCTTTTTTCCACTGTTCAGTTCACCTTCTTCCTGTTTTCATGCTTGATTCGTGTTCAGTTTTTGACGGGCTATCCAATGGGCCATTTTACCACTAACTCTAAGGAGAGTGTGATGGGAAGTTTCCGGTGTTAGAACATGTTTTATTGTTGTTGTTTGTGTGTGGGGTGGGCCGGCCGGAGTGCCCGAGCGGTTCTAGGCGCTACAGTCTGGAACCGCGCGACCGCTACGGTCGCAGGTTCGAATCCTGCCTCGGGCATTGATGTGTGTGATGTCCATAGGTTAGTTAGGTTTAAGTAGTTCTAAATTCTAGGGGACTGATGACCTCAGAAGTTAAGTCCCATAGTGCTCAGAGCCATTTGAACCATTTTTGTGTGGGTGGGGGGAGGGGGGGATAGCGGGGTGAGAGAGGGCTGCACCCGTAGTATTCTCGGCGAAGCTCCACGGGTCCGCTGGGTCGTACTAAATGGCGAGTAACTTCTGGGAAACCTACCGCTCCTCTGTTGTATAAGGTTTTTCCAGGCAAGCAAGTTTCTATCTGAGTGGACCCTTATTTCCCTAGCTGCTCGTGGGAGAGAGTGGAACCGTCAAACTTACCTACTTCAACTTCCAGCCGGATAGGTGTACCGCTAGTGGGTATCAACATCCAGCCAAACAATAGAGACCACGTCAACAGTCCTCCTGAAAAAATGATTATTCAAAATATTTTGTTTTATAGTAACATAACACATGCTACTAGTCGGAATATATTTTTTATAGATGCAAGAAATGAGTGTAGCTTTGAGAGAGTTTCACCTTTCTTCATCCATAAAGGTTTAGAGGGCGTTACGGAGGCACGGTAGCCACCTTCAAATCCATAAAGCGTTTGATAAACGGGACACTGTTGCTGAAAAAATCTTGTTCTCAGCAAGCAACCAATAAGGCCACGGGGAATATGCCATTGAAACAGAACTACACAATATCTAGAGCTGTAACGATAGTTGTGTCATGCAGGAATATTATAGATATTTCCGAAGAAGAAGTGAAAGTGGAGTGGACTCGTGAAGGTGTTACTGCCGCGCAAAATGTAGTGAAAATGGTAGATACCGAACTGGTAAAAACAGATGCCTTTATTCTTACATTCATCAGCACAACACTTTCAGAGCATATCAAACAAAGATTCATTTGCTGTTTTAAATGCCAGAACATTGGACATAACACTCTAGCGTGTAAGGGACAAGGAGCTTGTGGCAAATGTGGGAAAGCCGCCTCTGATGGAAAGATTGTTAACTGCGCTGGGGATCACACTGTTTGGAGCAGAGATTTCTCTATCTCGAAGAAAGGAAGATACAGGACCTAAAAACAACAAAGAGTATTCCGTACAGTGAGGCAAAAAGAGATTCCTCAACGTGGGCAACCTACTCATTACAACGGTACTACTGGGTCATCCTCAGCAAAAGACTTCTTTTTCTGCTATCCAGCTCTCGCAGATTCGGCTTAATGGGAAGTTACTGATGACCGTCATTCCAGTGGCCATTTCCCACTTTTGATCCACTTACCAGATAGAGCAGTCCTCCAAAGAAAACAACCAAGATGAGTGATCAGCAGAGCAAAATGGTTGCTGTTCGGCCAGCTGGCTTTGCTCGAACACGAAAGCAGTGTCAAAGGATAAGTGGACGACATCACAAATATAATATACCATGCCACTGACTTATTCATCCTAAAGTTCCCACTTCATCTTAGAAGACAGCCTGTACCTTGGTGGACTGATGAGTGCCGTGCAGCGATCCAGGTCAGCTGTGAGGCGCAGCGAGGGTTTAAAAGCCGAGCAGCAGCAGAAATACTGGAAGACTTCCGAGTTGCGACAGCTAAAACTCGATGCGTAATCAAGGTGAGCAAGAAAATTTCTTTGCATATGTTCCTGGATTCTATCAATCGCTCCACTAGTTCTACGAAATAACAGAAGGCTATCAGGAGGATTGCCAATAAATGCAGTCGTCTATCGGCAGCCGCGCTGAAGAGGAAGGGCTGTTTCCAAAAAATGTCCAAAGACATTACCGAGACTATGGCCGAGCGTTTTGTGATGGCTCCCGTCACTGTCACCCAGGATCCGTGCGACCATGAGGTAGGGTGAGTTGGACTTAAAGAAACTTTTAATGTAATACTTGGTTCACATAAGAATGTTGAATTATTTAAAGAAATGCAGTTGTGTACCATAATAAAAGGTTGCATTCATGAGATAGAGGAAGATGTTTTGTCTGTGAAAGAAATGAAACATATAATTACAGGAAGAGTCTAACCTGTAACTAATATTGAAGTATGGAAGGAAGTAAGACTGCCTTAGTGGATAATGGATGTACTATATGTCCTAGAGAATTTTTTGACTACATTACGAACAGGATTACTGTAGAATTTCCAGTCACAGGGATGAAAATTGGAAATGCTACTGGAAACTATAGTAAGCCAGTAGGAAAAGAGGTAGTATTAAATGTAGGCATGGATGTGGGTTGATTTGATCATACTTTTCTTGTTATCCTAGGGTAATATGTTAGCAGAGCTTTAGGGATGAATTTCCTGGAAAAACATATAACAAACCTTTGTTTCAAGGACGACGTACAGGAATGAATGCTGAAGGTGGCAGACAGAAGGATAATTTTAAGAATACACTGACTGGGAGGGACTGGCCTGTTTGTGTGTGGAGGTGACGAATACAGAATTTACTGAAAAAGAAGATAAAGGATAAAATGTTTAGTGTTATATGAATAGACACGTACACAGTGTGGTCAAAAATTCTGAAAAGCTTGTAGGGTTGTTGCAGGGTAAGTTGTGCTACGAAATAATTATTAAGAAAAAGCTTCGGTATGTTGATTTATTTCCGAGTTAATTAGCACTGAATTTAGCCAACCAAGCCATTGTGCACGTAAATTCAAGAGGCCTGTCAGATATAACCAGTGTCAGTTTTTCTCATAACGTAGAAGATGATGCATAGGAGCGTTCAGCCTTTGACTTTGGTTCGATTCTTACTACTATCCCATATCCAGTTTCTGTATTGCTCTCTTGATGGGTTTTAGGAAACCAAACGAAGAATACACTTGACGAGTCAGCTGAATCTGCGCACCCAACCGTCTTATTGGCTATCTTCAGTGCTAATTAACTCGGAAATGCCACAATATCTCGATTTTTTTCTTAACAGTTACTTCTTACCACAACCTTCCCTGAACCACCCTTTACAAGCTTTTCGGACTGCTTCTGATTACTAACAACGAAAGCCGGTGATGCCCAGGTACTTATTTATAGCTGTGCATCCATGCCCATAGCACGCAGCGTCTGCCCTTGTGCATAATGTCAATGGCGTCATATCTCCAGAACTATGTGTCGTACGATGATGTAATTTAATAGATACATTTAGCAGCATATGTAGATACTAACTGCAAAATTTGTTGCGAATAGAACCAGTAGCAACGAGGAAATAAATTTAAACGTCATGCACATTGCAGCAGTTTTTCACGCTACTCACTGTTTATGACCTCATATCTCCTGAATTAAATGTTGTACAATGATATAATACCGCAGGTAATACTGTAGGTACATTCAGAGAATATGTCAGTGAAATTTATTGTGAATAGAGGTAGTAACAAAGAAGTAATAAATGTAAATGTCATGCATGATGCGGCTGTTTTCCACGCATCTCACTGTTTATCGTATCTCGTGAACTATGTGTCGTATAATTACACAATTTTGCACTTAAATTCAGTGCTATATGTGCATGCTGCCTGTGAAATGTGTCAAGAATACAGCTGATAGTGAAGAAGTAATAAATTATAACGTCATCCCTCATCTGATACTTTTACCGCAAGAACAGTGGACAAGTAGTAAGTGACAAACATTTTTCTTTTCATCATTTTCTAGGAGTTTTCAACTAGAAAAATTTCATAAAAGGTTTTTTGCAAGTCGCTAAATGCTCTAATTATCAAATATTGGATGAACAAATTCTGGGAATTAACGCTTCTTTCTCACCACTACACACACACCCTATTATAGGTAGGCGGTTCTCAGCTCCACTGTGATTGTCGCCTGACAGTGAAATATATGTGTATCAAGTTTGGTTGAAATCGGTCTTTATAATATGTATGAATTAAGTGTTACTAGATTGTTGCAAACAGTGAAAATGTGACTGGGATGAAATAAGAGTTTGTCAACTACATGAACCACGCTGATAACGAAAACGACAGTGGAAAACCAGAATTAGTTCTCGATTCCAAATTAAAGGGGGAGGTGCATTTAATTGTAAATATATTTTATTAGGATTCATTGTCAGTTCCTTCCCATACAGGCTTCGAAATCCCCCTTATGCTAGAGTGATGTTTTTACCCGGGGTTCGTAGCAACAAGGGGTAGGGGAAGAGGAAGGCAGGAGAGGAGCATGTTTCATTTAAGCGTAGTTTCAGTCTGTTAAAAGCTGTATTCTGTTCGTGTGCTGGTAAAGCGTATTACTGAAGTGTAATTAATGCGAGCGATAAGTGACTCACGGAGATGGACTGCCTGTTCCTGCCCAACCTGATTGTGATGGTGACGAGGGCGGTAATGAAACTAGTGCTGCACCAACACATTCAAACCCCAGCTCTTCGAAAGATCCTGATTTTGTGTGTAACTATATGTGTACAAAGTTCACAAAACAACTCGGTGTGAACTTAATGACATGGTGAGAGATCAAAATTTGTCGAAAAGTCAAGCTGAACAGTTGGTATCAAGTCCACAACAGTAGAATTGACCTGACAAGACAGTAAACGTCAGTGCATTCCGTAACTACCATATGCCATTCATTCCATTTTTCGAAAGTGGAAAGAATTTGGTATTTTGTAGTGATGTACTGGGACTAATGGCAGCTATACACATTAATTATTGAAGTGATTAGTGTCGTTTGTCCATTGACTACTCCAAAGAAAGTCTCAAGCGTGTGTTACAATCGATTCCGACTGGGTATGCACCTTACATGTAAGGAACATACGATAACATGAAACAGTTGTTATTGCGACTGAACTATGACAAGTTTAAATGGTAGATTTTCGGCGATCGAAAGGTCGCAGACATATTACTTGGGTTACAACACGGCTACACCAAATTCTGTTGCTCCCTGCGCCTCTGGGACAGCCACGCCAAAGCGCTTCATTACAAAAGAAAGATTCAATAACTTAAACCAGGATCTCACTACGTTATGTACAAAGCACGTGTCGAATCCAAGAATATTATTCTCCCCGCTCTTCATATAAAATTGGGCCTAATGAAACCTTCGATAAGGCCGGCCGAAGTGGCCGTGCGGTTAAAGGCGCTGCAGTCTGGAACCGCAAGACCGCTACGGTCGCAGGTTCGAATCCTGCCTCGGGCATGGATGTTTGTGATGTCCTTAGGTTAGTTAGGTTTAACTAGTTCTAAGTTCTAGGGGACTAATGACCTCAGCAGTTGAGTCCCATAGTGCTCAGAGCCATTTGAACCATTTGAACCAAACCTTCGATAAGGTCATGGACAAAGCTGGGGAAGCTTTTCTTTATTTTCGTGAGAAATGTCCACGTCTTAGTGAGAGGAAAATAAAATAAATTTTCGTGGGTCCTCAGATACTTAAACTGTACAAAGATGAGCATTTCAATACCATCTTGAAAGATGATGAAAAGTTAGCTTCCAATATCTTTATTCAAGTGTCAACAAACTTCCTAGGAAATAAAAAGGCCGAAAACTGTAATGAACTTGTGGCAAATCTTCTCCATTCCTACAATAGAGTGAGGTGAAACATGTCCTTAAAGTTACATTTCCTAGATTCCTACTTGGACTTCTTTCCCGTCAACAGTGGTGCTGTAACCGACGAGTAAATTCCGGACATGGAAATGAGATACCAGGAAAAGTGGAGTGCATCAGTGTTAGCTTGTTACTGCCGGGCACTAATCAGCGAATCACCAGCAGAAGACCGCAAACGTCAGGCGAAGCGGTTGCGCCCTCAATGACCTTCCTTTGAGACATAAGCTTACATAGGCAACAACGTAAACAATTCATAACTTCAAAACGAGAGCTAATCTTACATTTACACTAACATTTCCGTTATAAGCACACCCTAAAATATAAGGATCAATTGTTTTCACGCCAGTTACAAAGAAAAAGTAAAATTTTTTTGCCTAGTGTTATTATTTAAGCGTGTTTTGATGAAAATCTTTGCTGAGACGGCAGAGAACTGAGTAAGGGGATCAAAATTTACGATTAGGTCTGTACATTTCAGAAATTGTTTATTGTGGCTACATGTTAGATTAAAATTTTTTGAAAGGGTAAATGCTTACGTATTGTGTTGTTACTGAAGTGTAATTGTTAATTTAATGGGGAAGCTCTCATGGTGAACTGTTGCTACAGATGGCTATGAGACAGAACTTGTTGTTCAGTACTTTGCAATAACAAGAATTGCTTTACAATGTTATATGTATATTTGTTTGTGCTATGTGAGAAAGAAGTAGAAATTAAATTTTCCTTTGGTTACACACCCAAATTTTTGTTGCGTGGGGGTCGAGTTCGAAACAGAGGGAAGGTCAGCTTCTTTTTTGAAATGTGTGATTCGGTGAAGTGTTTACATACTGTTAACGTAGGATCTCAGATTTAAGTCTGTTTCTTCACAATTTTATTGTTTCATGGGATACTGTTAATTTGCGGTTGGTTGATTTTCAGTGTAGGATTAATAAATATTTCGACATGTGGAAACCAGTTGTGGTATATGAAGCAGGTTGTGCACTTATTTGCCTGTTTTAAAGTGACAGAACTAATTTGCTTTGCAAAAGTTTGTTCATGATGCCTGCCATGGTACATCTATAATTTCTGAGCTTTATTTGCTGCACATCATGAACTCATTCTTGATTAGAGACACTTTCTCTTTATATTCTATAGCTGCAATTGTTTGAGCTGTTGTGAACTTGAATGGTGTGAGCTGTTGCAACGGATACGAAGGGTCTGTACTCAACATGTATTCCTTGCGAACAGTATGAACGGTTCGTTTGTATCATGTTTTTTTTCTGAGATTTAGTTTTGATTGTAAAAAGTTTGGATGGAAAAGTTGTGGATGTTGATTGGACTGGTCCTTGGTTATTTCGGATGATTGAAAACGGACAGGTGACTCATTGGGTGACTTCTTGTGCCTTGTTATTGTCTGTATTACCTACCTGGCAGTACAGTCTGCAAAAAGAGGAAATGATCTGAGCAGCATCCACAAGTTAAAGAGATACAAAAATAAAACTGCAAAATGTGCTATGAATGTGTAGTTCATTGAAGAGAATATAATATGCTTAATCTATGGTAATAGAGAGTTTTTTAATCCTCGTCAGCGAACGAGAGTGGCACGATATTTATAGTGCTGATAACATAGATGACAAATATAATGCTTTCTTTAACACATTTCTCATGCTCTTTGAGAGTTAATTTCCATTAGAACGTTCTAAACGGTGTACTAGCAGTAAAAGGCAGCCTGGTTGGCTGACTAATGGAATAAGAATATCATGTAGAACAAAGCGGGAATTATCAAAATGTTAGAAGTAGTCACAATCAAGCTACACTAGCCAATTACAAACAGTACTGTAAGGTGCTTAAAATGTTATTAGGAAGGCAAAGACTATGTGGTACGCAAATAGAATAACTAATTCACAGGATAAAATTAAAACCGTATGGTCAGTGTTGAAGGAAGTGTCTGGTCAGCAGCACAAGGTCGACGACGTAAAATCAGTTCGTAATAAAAATATTTCTGTTACTGATAAATCGGACATATGTACAGTATTTAACAATCATTATCTGAGCATTACTGGTGAATTAAATAAAAATTTAGTTTCTTCAGGGAATCATGTAACTCTCTTGGCAAATGTCTTTCCGAGATTGATGTTTGAAATACTCTGTGATACAGACAAAGGGGGGATTGAGTCAATAATTAAATCACTGAAGACTAAGGACTCTCTTGGATATGATGGAGTGCCTAGCAGAATATTACAGTACTGTGCTGCAAATGTTAACCCTTTATTTAGACCGAGAGAGGTGGCGCAGTGGTTAGCACACTGGGTTCGCATTCGGGAGGACGTCGGTTCAATCCCGCGTCCGGCCATCCTGATTTGGGTTTTCCATGATTTCCCTAAATCGCTCCAGGCAAATGCTGGGATGGTTCCTTTGAAAGGGCACAGCCCACTTGCTTCCCCATCCTTCCCTAATCCGATGAGACCGATGGAATCGCAGTCTGGTCTCCTCCATCAAACAACCTAACACCCCCCCCCCCCCCCCCCGTATTTAGCCAAATTTATAATTTTTACTTTGGGAATGGTCAGTTTCCTGAACGATTAAAGTACTCAGTAGTAAAGCTGCTTTATAAAATGGGAGAGAGGGATAATGTAGACAATTTTAGACCTATTTCTATGTCATCAGCTTTTGCAAAAGTTATTGAAATGGCTGTGTATGTAAGGACAATTGATCATTTTATATTAAACAATTTGCAATCAAATGTACAGTTAGGCTTTAGAAGCCGTTTAGCAACTGAAAATGCTATATTCTCTTTTCTCTGTGAGGTACTGGATGGGTTAAACAAAAGGTTTCGAACGCTAGGCATATTTTTTTTATTTAACTAAGGCGTTTGATTGTGTTGATCACAAAATATTGCTCCAGAAGATGGACCATTACGAAATACAGGGAGTAGCTCACAACTGGTTCACCTCTTACTTTAGCAACATACAGCAAAAGGTCATCATTCACAGTGTTGAGAATGGCTGTGATGTGGCGTCTGAGTGGTGTACGGTCAGATGGAAGGTGCCCCAGGGATCAGTGTTGGGGTAAATTCTTTTGCTTATTTATTTAAATGATATGCCCTCTAGTATTACGGATAATTCTAAAATATTTCTGTTTGCTGATGACACTAGCTTGGTAGAAAAGTATGTTGTGGGCAACATTGGCTCGATTTCAGATAGTGCAGTTCATGACCTAAGTTCATGGTTTGTAGAAAATAAACTAACTCTAATCACAGTAAGACTCAGTTTTTACAGTTTCTAACACACAATTCAACAAAACCCGACGTTTTAATTTCACAGAATGGCCATGTGATTAGTAAAACTAAACAGTTCAAATTTCTAGGTGGTCTGAAACATAGTAAACTGTCGTGGAAAGACCATGTTCAGGATCTTGTTCAGAGACTTAATGCTGCCATTTTTACTATTCGAACGGTATCTGAAATAAGTGATCGTTCGACAAGAAAATTAGTCTACTTTGCTTATTTTCATTCTTTTATGTCGTATGGTATTATATTTTGGGGTAACTCTTCCCATTCCAAAAGCATTTTTTTTCCTCAGAAACGGGGCGGTTCGGGCAATAAGTGGTGTAAGTTCGCGAACCTCTTGTCGACCTCTGTTCACTAGTCTGGATTGGGTTGGATTGTTTGGGGGAAGAGACCAAACAACGAGGTCATCGGTCTCATCGGATTAGGGAAGGATGGGGAAGGAAGTCGGCCGTGCCCTTTCAAAGGAACCATCCCGGCATTTGCCTGGAGCGATTTAGGGAAACCACGGAAAACCTAAATCAGGATGGCCGGACGCAGGATTGAACCGTCGTCCTTCCGAATTCGAATCCAGTGTGCTAACCACTGCGCCACCTCGCTCGGTACTAATCTGGATATTTGACATTGGCCTCTCAATAAACATATTCTTTACTGCCATTTATTGTTAACAATATCAGCTTATTCCCAAGAATAAGCAGCTTTCACTCGGTTAATTCTTGGCAGAAATCAAACCTGCATTTCCTTAATTCTTATGCTGAAATGTTTCCAGTATACTGCTTCATACATTTTCAATAAGCTACCACAAGAATTCAAAAATCGTAGCAGTAATCCACGCGCTTTCAAATCGAAACTGAAGAGTTTCCTCATGGGTCACTCCTTCCGTTCTATCAAGAAGTTCCTTGAAAAATTACGCTGATTCTTATGCTGTATTGTCGATTGCGTTTACTTATTCTTATGGCTTCACTTTTTTGGTTTCATAAACATTTTATTTTTATCTGTTATTACTTTTACGTTACAATTTCATGTACTGACACGTTCCATGGGCTTGGAGATTTACTCCTCAATTTATTCCTACGGAACTTGATGTGCAAATTAAATAAATAAAACGAAACCAATTACTAAAAGGACAGAAATAATGAACAACTAAGAATTAAATTTTAAGAATTAGTTGTACTGTCAACAGTTTAATTTTTAGAGCATTTATTCTTGTTTAATTATTTTCCCAGATTTTTTTTATTTACACAAACAGACAACAAACCCGAAATTGAAACGGAATCAAGTGCGATGTGGCTACTGCCTCCCTTCAGGTAGATCGGCCACTTGATTCAAGTCTTTTTAGTGGATATCACTTCGTCGACTTGCACCTCGATGAGGATGATGTAGTGATGAAGACAACACCCGGTCCCCGAGTAGAAAAAATGTCCGACCTGACCAAGGTGCTAGTACGGTATTCAACCACGCTGACCATTCAGCTATGGAGCTGGAAAACTGGAGTTTAAAGTCAGGTGGTCATTTCGTTTCTGTCTATTGTACATGTTTATTTTAGAGAAACTTTTTAGTTTGTACGTCGACACTCATTTATAAATAATTTTTGGTACAATGGTTATGTTAGGAAACGTAGTGCCACATACACTGATGAGCCAAAACATTATGACCACTGCCCAACTTGACGGTGACTGCCGCCTAGTGGCGTTGCGGGCACATGACGTGGAAACAAAAGTTTGTAAGCGGAGCTGAGAAGGACGTGGATTCAGCGAAGGTATGAGTTACAAATGGGGAAAGCCATTGCGATGAGCGACCTTAACAAAGGACAGATCATTATTACGCGGAGCCTGTGAACGAGTATCTCCAAACGGAGAAGCTGCTCGAATGTTCACATGCTTCTGTCATGAGCCTCTAGGGAAAGATGTAGAAGAGCAGTGAAACTACCACTAGGCGCTAAATGGTTGGTCGCCCGCGACTCTTGACAGAACGTCGGGTTCGAAGATGTGTCTGTTCTGTAAAATAGAATAGATGGTGGTCTGTGGCATCTCTGCCGAAAGAGCACAATTCTCTTGCACGAACAAGTGTTTCAGAGCACACCGTTGATCGTACGTTGTTGAACATGGAGCTCCGCAGCACACCTCCCCCATGTGTTCACATGTTGAGCGAACGACATCGTCAATTACGACTGCAGTGGGCTCGGGGCGATCGAGATTCGAGCGTCCTTGGGTGAATCACATTTTTGCTGCACTAAGTTGATGGTCGTCTCCACAAACGTCGTCATCGAGGTGAACAGCGGCTAAAAACGTGCAGGGCGCCACGGACACAGGTTGGTGGGAACAGTTTTGTCCTATGGGAGATATTTTCCTGCACTTAGGTATGACCTGTGGTAGTATGGTTCGAATGGCTCTGAGCACTATGGGACTTAACTGCTGAGGTCATCAGTCCCCTAGAACTTAGAACTACTTAAACCTAACTAACCTAAGGACATCACACACATCCATTCCCGAGGCAAAATTCGAACCTGCGACCGTAGCGGTCGCGCGGTTCCAGACTGTAGCGTCTAGAACCGCTCAGCCACACCGGCCGGCCCTGTGATAGTAAACTAAGACATGCTGACAGCTGCGAACCACCTGTATCTCTTCATGCTTGATGTCTTCCCTGGCGGCAATGTCATCTTTCAGCAGTATAATTAATTGTCCGTGTCTCGGAGCCAGAATTGAGCTATATTGTTTTGAGGAGCATTATAACGAACTCACGGTAATGTCTTGGCGATCAAATTCGCCTGGTATATGTCCTACGGCACCCATCTGGGTCGCTATCGGGCGCCATCACCACATACACTAATCGGCAGCCGGCCCTTGTGACCGAGCGGTTCTAGGCGCTTCAGTCTGGAACCGTGCGACTGCTACGGTCGCAGGTTCGAATCCTGCCTCAGGCATGGATGTGTGTGATGTCCTTAGGTTAGTTAGGTTTAAGTAGTTCTAAGTTCTAGGGGACTGATGATCTCAGATGTTGAGTCCCATAGTGCTCAGAACCATTTGAACCATCTGGAACTAATCAGCAGCCCCTTATTTACGCGAATTACATGACATGTGACTAGACATCTAGTGCCACACACCTCCACAAACCTACCAACGAACTGTTGGATCCCTGATGCGCAAAATCAGTTGTGTATATCGTTCCAAAGACGGACAGACAAACCATTAAGCAGGTGGTCATAATGTTTTGGCTCATTAGTGTAAGTTAGTAGAGCTGCTGTTTGTAAAGTGTTTTTCGTTTAAATGTAAGAACATTTTGTGAGATTTTGAACGCTATCATTGAATTAATCTTTATGATGCTATTTGCAACTCCAGAAACTGTGTGCATAGGAAGTCAGGGTTGTTGTGAGGTAAGAGACAGATGCAGCTAAACACCAGATCTCCAGAGATAGATGCGACTAACCACCAGAATTCTAAAGACAGACACAGCTTTATGCACGTCATGCTGTGAGAGCCAAAGACAGCATGGCCATTCCAGGCTGACCACAAACAGATGGCATCATTGACAAGAAGGTGGCGGCTAGGCTTCCGCCGCTGCCGTGGTCCACTTGCCTACCAAGTTGCAGAGTCCGCATTTGGCAGAAACAAGAACACGCAAAAAGTAAACGGCTATCAGGAGGCCAGCAGGTAGCGAGCGAGTGCTGCTGCTAGTGTTAATGACACTGGGAAAACCCAACCGTTTGCTAGTTAGGCGGCTGTGGCGGGGAGGGGTTGTCTTATGGCAGCAACGAGAGTCTCTAATATTCGCTGAACGGATCGAAAATCAATAAAATCTGAAATAATACAGCTAAGAAATAAGCAAGTATCTCAATTCAAACAGAAAATTAAGACAGGACACGCATTTAAATACACTTTCGATAGGAACATTAGTTTTACAATTATTCAAGATGAGAGATTTATAAAGGATCATGAATTTTAAAAATTAAAAACTATTTAACGTCCTGAGTGATTTTCACAAATTGCATCTCGACACACAGTATTTTAAAAGCACTATCGATACATACTAACAAATTTCTTGTTCCTGTAGCTACATCTGAAATATATACTGGTATGTACATTCTGTATTATAAAAACAGGAGTTTGACTTAAAACAACATGTAAAAAAAAATTTGCGGCTGTATCCTAAACTAGACTAAGATATATTTCTATAATTATGTTTATTTGATTGTGTTTTTAATTATTCAGTAACAAATTAGTGTATAAGAAGTACCACACTGATAAAACTGTTAATGTCTTTGGAACTAATGGCAGCAACAAAAACTTGGGGAAATATAAGTATAGACTGATGTGGTATATGTATGATTATTGTGTGATAAATGTGATTTTGAGAATTTGACTCAACAGAACAAAATCTATAAGAAAGTGGCTTACAGTTTGGCTCATGACACTCTGCATGTGACCGTGAACAGAACTGTGTCGATATGCACAACATATCGTTCGTTTTGTAAATGTGTTGGAAAATTTTCAGAGCTCAGTTTAAGAGTCTAAGAATAATTTTGCACATGAGTGCTGTGAACCTAGGATTTTTCTGGGGACAGTGAGAGACTTAGAATAATTCCGCAATGCAGTACTATGGAATTGCCATACTCATGAAGAAATAATGTGAAAATTTGAAGTTTTCATTAGTAATAGCTCTCATTTTGTGAGCGCCAGTGTAGAACTCTGATTTTCGAGAGCATATCCTGAACTTGCAAGTTTCACCAGTTAACAATGTACATGAGCTAGCTTGGTTGGGACTTAAACATTCGAACCCAAATTGTATATTTGAATTGAACTTTGGATAGGTGTCTGATACTAATATGGTGGGCCACCTTTACTGAATTTTTTGTAAAGATTTTCGTACTTTCGTTGAGTGAATTCAGAAACTTAAACGATTCTGTAGACTTTATTTATTTTCAAATACAATCCATATGGGTTGCGAACATTATTTCAGTTTATCAACATTCACAATCCTGCCTGCATTTATTTAAATTGTATTGTCAATATGACAAATTAATTGGGTGATGTGACTGGTGTGTGGCTGTCCCCTATATGTGTTTAATGTAGCCAAACAATAACAAATCAGCTACACTTCTAGTACCCAATAGTTGTCAAGACATTTATATCCATACATATTATAAAAATGTATGTATGCATGTGTATATGTATGTGTGTATGCATGTATGTATTATGTATGTACATATGTTCCATATCTTCTCCAAAATCATTGGACCGATTTCAACCAAATTTGGTGAACACATCATGCACTGTCTGGAAAGAATCACCGTGGAAGTAATAATCTTTTACCTACCAAAGGGGTGGGAGTGAGGCGAGAAAACAGTATAGCCCATCACATGCGAATGTCCATACTTTATTCATTCAGTAATTGAAAATGAGTGGCTTGCAGCAATCATTACGCATAATTTCAAACCTTTACGAAACTTTTTATAGCTGACAACCCCTACAAAATTATGAAAGGAAAAAACTTTATTGCTTTATACATTTTCACTGTTCATTCAGAAAAACTACCTCATGAAGAATGACGTTTTAATTTATTACCTCTTTACTACTAACTGTATTCGCCATATATTTTGCAGACGGTATTCATATATACCACGGAATGCACCACCAAAAGTATGTCATTATAGCCACACATGGTTCAGGAGATATAACACCAAATACTGAGGTGCGTGAAATATTGTCACATAATGCACAAGGTTTTAGTTTACATCTTGTATTCTGTTGTACTGTATGGAACCGGGGACGTAGAAACGACGGAGAGGCTTCGTCCCCGCCGTAGCCCTCAGTGGTACACAACCCCACAACAGGCTACAGCAGTCCATTCACAACATATCACACCAGATGAGTGTAACCCCAATGTTTACGTGGTAGAGTAGTTATGGTGCACGCGTACGTGGAGAAAGTGTTTGCGCATCAGTTGCCGACATAGCGTAACTGAAGCGGAATAAGGGGAACCAGCCCGCATTCGCCGACGCAGATGGAAAACCGCCTTAAAAACCATCCACAGACTGGCTGACACACCGGACCTCGACACATCCGCCGGGCAGATTCGTGACGGGTACCTGCACGCCTTCCTGCCTGGAATGCAGAGTGTTAGACCACACGGCTAACCGGGCGGGCTAATTTATAACTTCCTTGCTACTTACTCTATTCGCAACACATTTCTCAGACAATATCCGCATATGCCGCCGGACATACCTACAGAAATATTAAAGTTTTGAACATCACAGCATGGTCAGCTAAAGCTTTATCGCTTGATATTTATTTTATAAGTGACATGTAAGTACTGTTTCTTTCTTGCACTGTAAGTCAGTACTTATACTTTAAAAAAATTTTCCTATAATTTTTGTACTTACGTTATAGGCCAGTTTGAGTGTTTTACTTCTGATGAAGGCACGCATAGTAGTGCCAAAATCTAGATCAAAAGACTTCTTTTTTGCGATCGAGGGCTGTTATTGCTTTAATTCTACTAAAATATATCATTGTACAACACATAATTCAGGAGATATGGCGACATAAGCACTGAAACGTGCTAAAAACTGTCGGACCATGAATGATGTAGTAATTTATTACTTCTTTACTACTAACACTATTCACAACACATTTCGCAGACAGCAGATACATATACCATTGGATGTTCCAGCAAGATTATATCACTGCACGACACATAGGTCACACGATACGACGTCATACACACTGAGCATCGTGACTAAGAAACTGCAGGGCGAAATTCGCTGGATATACATGTGAAATATGTATACAGATTCGTGTGAAATAGTTTAATATATGTGAAAAATATTTGACATTAGCAGACACAGAGAAATCCATGTGTAAAAAGTTCATCCTTAACTCCGGGAACAATTTCAGTTTAATCTGTTGCACACATTAGTTATGATCTGGGGTAACAACCATCAGCCTCCTATTGGGGTAGGAGTGATAATGTGTGGAGCAAAAGGGGGATGGGGAGATAGACAGAGCGAGGGGGGAAGGAAGAGCTGGAGCTGCTATTAAGAAGACTGGGATAAATACAGACCCAGGCAATGCTAGAAGTTCAGCTAGTACGTTTATAATACATAGGGTCAATGACACCTGCCTGGATAGCCGTTCGAATTAAAGCTTCACGTCTGGGACAGGGGAGGAGGGCCGGCCCCGGACTGAATTTATCCTGCGGATTAACGACAGTGGTCGTCGTGTCAGTCTGTCTAGATTTTTAAGTGGTTTTCCACATCCCATTAAGTGAATACCGAGCTGGTGCCCAAGTCCCACCTCAATTACACGATTCGCAAACGGTTAGGTAACTTTCGCTCACTTTCACACGAATAACACTACATGCAGACAGTTGGGGTGTAGGTATTTCGCGCTGGGGGGGGGGGGGGCTGGGGGGGGGGGTGGTAACTGAGTGACAACAGGAAGGGTATACGGCCACCCCTTAAATTAACCACGCCACATCAGTTATAACCACAAAGACCCTCTGCCGATGCGGGACAAAAGCACAAGAACATGATGACAGGAGGCAAGTACGTCGCAGAGAGAAGCACCGAAAGTGCTCCAGTTAAAAAATAGTGTCTCCTTAACGACTTAACGAGATGTGTAGAAAAGACCATGGAGTGAATCGTCAACTGTCGTCTAATCCGGACATTCGAGACCTGCAGGTCCTTAGCGCTCTGAGTGTGGATCCAGAAAGTATTGATCCACTGTCGATAATCTGACCCTGCTTTCCTGCACTGACGGCTGTGTAAGGAAAATTTTTGATATCAGTAAGGCGTACACTACCTGGAGGCATAATATTCTAAGACAATTCCACTAAAGGGCTATGTAGTCACTTACCAATATTCATTCAGCTCTTCTTATTAAAACACATTTTTAGGTATCGAGTTGGTGATATTCTGTCAAACAGCTTTGAGCAGGAGAATGGTGTTTTCCAGGGAAGTGTTTTGAGTGTTACACTCTTCGCCACAGCTAACCAAAATAAGTATACGTCTACAGTAAGGAGACCTGTGCAGTATTACTTATTTGTGGACGATTTTGGTGTTCTTTGTTCTTCCTCGAGCGTTGCAACAGTGACTCGTCAGTTGCAACTTACAGCTGAGAGAAAATGGTTCAAATGGCTCTGAGCACTATGGGACTTAACATCTATGGTCATCAGTCCCCTAGAACTTAGAACTACCTAAACCTAACTAACCTAAGGATATCACACAACACCCAGTCATCACGAGGCAGAGAAAATCCCTGACCCCGCCGGGAATCGAACCCGGGAACCCGGGCGCGGGAAGCGAGAACGCTACCACACAACCACGAGCTGCGAACACAGCTGAGAGACTGAAGGACGTGGCTGCAAAGAAAAGTACTGAGTTCTCTGCAGCTGTGTGTATGTGTGTGTGCTTTTTCTATGTATGTGTCTGTGTGAGTGTGTGTGTGTGTGTGTGTGTGTGTGTGTGTGTGAGTGAGTGTGTGTGTGTGTTAGTGTTAATTGTATCATTCTCGACATGTTATGAATTTATTTTAAAGATTCGTTGTGGTTTCTAGGTAATATTTTACTGTCATCGTTACCACATTATAAAAGACTGAGGGCCTTAGCCACATTCCTAGGAGAGCAGACTTGGCGCCTCTGCTCCAGTTTCATAAGGCTTTTGTGAGAACCCGTCTAGATAGTTCTTCCTGAAGTTCCCTGACGTATCCACTGTGAAGGGATCAGGCTGGCCACGTGTGCTTAAAGGACCAGACCCATAACCTGTCTCGGTACTGAGGCTGGGGAACCGCCGTCCACCAACCGGCAGCAACACCTCATCGTGCGGCAAACATATAGGATCCTCGCTGTTCTAAACTCATTAGCATACCATACTACTATCGTCCATCTATGGAACATCTTTTCTCAAAGCGCTCAAGAGTAACAAGGCCATTTCGGATCCGCGCTTAGCATAAGCTGGAGTCGCTTGATGTAGGACAAGGTTTGGAACTGACTGCCATTCTGGTTACTACACAGGCACACAGTAATTTTAGATTTAGTGAGATGCAGGAGAGACCTCGGTATCGGTTCTTAATTAAATATCTTACGACATGTTAAATGAACAGTACTACTATACTGGGTGATTCTTATTAACACTTACTAAAAACTCCCTTAGCGAAGCGGATGATGCTAAGACAAGTAATTTAATATAAGACACATGGGACCTCACCTATCGTGAAATACCCCAAAAGAGGATGACAAGTGTTGAAAGCTGTAACGTCGCATCAAAAGTTTGGAGGGTATTTTCGAGCGCGTGCGTGAAGGGATGATTGAGCGACCTCATACTTGCATTCAAGTAAATGGTACAAATTTTGAACAGCTTTTGTAAATGTGTTTTGAATCGTAAATGTAGAAGCTACATAATTATTTTCCTCGCTTTAACCAAGTAAAAGCTATTCTTATTTATTTGTTTCTTTCCTTTGCTCTCTTCTTTGTTTTGGTTTACAGACATTATACAGTAAAGAAAACGTGGGTCATTGGCTAGCGAAGACGCAATTCGGGAGCTTCTACTCATTTACTTGTGACGAAGTACGGTAGGTTTTTGTTGTACTCCACTTTGGAATACACCAGCGGAGACCGCGAGACCGGTAAAAAAATTAATAAATTAATATTTCAACGTAAACACATAGTTGACTCACCCAATGAAAATTATAGTAACTGCTACACGCATCACTCGAACTCTGTGACCCAAACGCAAACTTCGCGCACGTAGGCTCGGAACCACACAGACGTGGATATTTGACTTGGTTCGGAATAAGCAGGTGCGACAGACCGATAGCCTCAACTGCTGCATGTGGTGCGAGGTACGTCAACTGGTGATGTCATATATTCAACATTTGTCATCCACTTTTGGAGTATTTTCATACACTTGTGGCCCCTTGTGTCTCACATTAAATTACTAACTAACTAACTAACCTAAGGACCTCACACACATCCATGTCCGAGGCAGGTTTGGAACCTGCGACCGCAGCAGCAGCGCGTTTCCGGACTGAAGCGCCTAGAACCACTCGGACACAGAGGCCGGCTCAACGTCGTCAACGTTGCTTCAGATGTTTTTAAACGTTAATAAGAATCACACTGTAGAGTTGTATTCATGGTTCTGAACAAGGGGACTCCCTTGGCGTCTCCATTGTTTTTCCTGACCATGCCCTCTGTATACAGTTACCTCAAGAAATTGCCGTTTTTGAAGCAGAATCATACGCGATCTTGAAGGCACTGGGGCAGATGAGATGTGTTGCGACTGCTAAATTCCTCGCCTGTCTGTACTCCATAAATGTCAGTCACTCTTTGCAATACTTCTAGCCAGCATATTAAGTAGTTCCGAATATCGAGGATGCCCCTCTCCACCTACAAAGTCTGGGGAAGAAGGTGTCACTCTGCTGGGAGCCAGGGCACATGGTCATTAAGGAAAACGAAATAGGAAATGTAGCAGCCAAGGAGGCTTTCAGTGATAATCAGTTCAGTGTGCTATCCCACTACATGTTGCTGCGATCCAAGGGGCTAGGGTCACGTTGTGAACCGGTGGTCTAGTGCATATTGTGGGTGAGTGGTCTAGTTCACGCCTGGAGGCGTCATTGTCACAGTGGTATCTGTAATATCATTAATTTGTTTAGTTTGCAAAATGTACAGAGTTACACAGTGAAGAGCCAAAGAAACTGATACACCTGTCAAATATGGTGTAGGGCCCCCGTGAGTGGTAACACGAAGTGGCATGGACTCGACTAATGTCTAAAGTTGTACTGGAGGGAATTGACACCATGAATCCTGCACAGGTGTCCATAAATCCGTAAGAGTACGAGGGGGTGGAGATATCTTCTGAACAGTACGTTGCAAGTCATCCCAGATATGCTCTATAATGTTCATGTCTGGGGAGTTTGGTGGCAAGCGGAAGTGTTCCTGGAGCCACTCTGCAACAATTCTGGACGTGTGGGGTGTCGCATTGCCCTGCTGGAATTGCCCAAGTCCGTCGGACTGCACAATGGATATGAATGGATGTGTCACAGTCGTATCTAGACTATCAGGGGTCCCATATCACTCCAACTGCACACGCCCCACCCCATTACAGAGCCTCCACCAGCTTGAGCTGTCCCCTGCTGACATGCAGGGTTCGTGGATTCATGAGGATGTCTGCATACCCGCACACGTCCATCCGCTCGATACAATTTGAAACGAGACTCGTTCGGCTAGCCAAAATGTTTCCAGTCATCAACAGTCCATTGTCATTGTTGACGGACCCTGGCGAGACGCAAAGATTTTTGTCGTGCAATCATCAAGGGTACACCAGCGGGCCTTTGGCTCCAAAAGCCCATATCGATGATGTTTCGTTGAATGGTTCGCAGGCTGATACTTGTTGATGGCCCAGCATTGAAATCTTCACCAATTTGCGGAAGGGTTGCATTTCTGTCACGTTGAACAATTCTATTCAGTCATCGTCCGTCCCGTTCTTACAGGATCTTTTTCCGACCGCAGCGATGTCGGAGATTTGATGTGTTACCGGATTCCTGATATTCACTTTACGCTCGTGAAATGGTCGCATGGGAAAATCCCCACTTAATCACTGTTGGAGTTTCTGTGCTCCATTGCTCGTGCGCCGACTATAGCACCACGTTCAAACTCACTTAAATCTTGATAACCTGGCACTGTAGCATCAATAACCGATCTAACAACTGCGCCAGACACTTTTTATCTTACATAGGCGTTGCCGATCACTGCGCCTTATTCTACGTGTTTGCGTATCTCTGTATTTTAATACTCATGCCTGTGCCAGTTCCTTTGGCGCTTCAGTTTAAGTGTTCTCAGAGGTCTGTTCAACGACCGAGTGCAAGTAAGCGTGCCACGAAGTGCTGATGCTGCGTCAGAGCAACATGGTGTGCGGATGGCGGCAGAGGAGTAGAAAGGCGCCGCCTGCTTGGATGCTCCGTAATGACTCAGTACGGCTTCCACCTCAAGGCTCTCGAAGACAGACCATAACGCGCTCACGTGGAGACTGCCGACTGTCGTCCAGGATGTCAGTTGTTGTGAAGACTACGCCCTGGTTATCCACTATGGATCGACCAAGGCGGCAGCAGACACTCACAAGTCGGCCAGAAGGCTGCACCGACGCGCCACTCCTGGTCGGTGTGAAGATGGCAGCTGGTACATCAATCACGATGACCTGTAGTTTAGGAGGGATAGCCGCGCAAAGGTGTTCTCATCCGTGATAATCCAGTAGGCAGCTACGGCTGTGGTATGCATCCTGCTGGCCGAATCTTGCTGTTGAAGACAGCAAGCAGGTAGCAGGCTGGCCATCTTCGATCAGCTTGCCATGGTTTCAGTGAAACTAAACAGATTGTTATTCTCTCCATTTTAGCGATACGGACAGACTGGCAGCATGACAGAATGTTTTCTTGAGCTACAAAGCCTGCGCTTATGACGTTGTGGCTGTGGGTGTACGAGCGCATTTGCCCCCGTTTATCGGACCCATCAGCGGCCCTTGACTCGCTGTGGTAATTCAGTAATTATTCTGGGTCCCCGATCTCAGTTCTTTCTGCCTGCATTGAATTTTCAGTGGCGCTCAGATGATGAAGTTACGTTTAGCTCACAGCGCCTTGTTATGTAGCACGGCAACACTTGCGTTTCTCTCCGCCTCACTTTGATGTTTGTTGCAATGGTGATACGATTTATTGGCATTCCAAATGGGGCACCAGCCCAGCGCTAACTTACTCTGTTCTGATATCGCCTTGTGCAACTTTAAAAAAATTTTAAAGTGTACAATAGAACTGTTCTGCTGCGCAACAATGCTATCACCTGGCTATTGACGTACATAGTCAGGGCTGGAAGTGATCTGTACCTATTAAAGTCAAGAACTCGACCATGGTGAACTTCCTCCCAGCCATACAGTCGAGATCAGGTGCTCCTCATTCGTCTTCACACAAGACGTAGCCCTACGAAGTATGGCTTCTCGCTCCAGTGAGAGGACCTTCAGATATGGTGCTGGTGGCATACAGACCACAGTATGCTGCATCTTAGTAGACTATTTTATATTGCAACAGGAAGGCAGCAGCTTATTTACTTGCATATTTGCCGTCCCTTTCAACTGACAATGAGACGAATGTGGCAAGACTTATCAAGGGTAATGTGAAATATCCGATCTGTTCCATAAAATTATAGGGAGAACTTTTTAGTATGTTATCAGGATGGCTGCTTCATCCACGTTTTTTGTAAGTGATCAGCCAGCCACATAGGTCTGTGTAATTATTTAAGATTTCCTGTTGTATTATTTCTGTTTGAACTGAAGCTTCTAAAACATTTGAGGATATTTACGGTATCTTAAAGACTGTATGATATTGTGGTTGTGTAGGTGAACGTGAGTGAGACAGGGAGAGCCCATGAATCACAAACACACACATGTATACACACATCGTGTTTTGGTATACGTATTGGTGAATCGTCTCCGTGATTTTTAAGCGCCAGTTGTGTATAAGGGTTAAACATAATGGCTGATAATGCACATCCATATCGGACACTTTTTTATATTTGCAGTCTTTCGTGGTTTCTCCTCACAAAAATGAAAGCTGTCTCTTTTTGGTAAAGGCCCCATATTATTCCTAAATCTTTACAATCTGTTTCCGTTTCCATCAAGACCTCAAATATTTTGTAGAATTTGACATATTGCAGCAATTAAAATACAACAATCAAGATCATACACATATTTAGAGCGTAGGATAACTGAAGACAGAAGAACAAGGAAGACATAAAATAAAGAATGAGAGCAGTAAAAGCAGTATTCATGAACTTAAAATTTTTTTTAATTTAATGAGCAGTGTCGGCTGCAGTATTGCCATAAGTGTACTATATTGTTGTTCCCTTTATGTTACATGTTATGGCTATGTTCTTTTTAACGGTATTTGAATTTTCACAACTCGTGACTAATCAGTTCTCAGGATGATTATTAAATACAATCGAACCTAGTTAATACATATGATTAATTACAGCCGTGACTGTTACAATAAATACTTTAAAAATATAAGACAGTGGGGATATCTCTCATGACAATATGTCATTCATTATAAAATAAAAATGCTTTGTTCAAACAACGTAAGTATTGAAGGGAGTAAACAGGTTGTGATGAGCTGCGTTTGGTTATGAAGTGTGGACGTTAAGTACAAATTATATTAAATAAGAATTTTAGGTAAGGTGCTGGAGGCGCCTATCTAAGACAGATAAAACCTGCATCCAGGAAGTCTTGCAAATAACTGTCGAATAAAGGACATTTAGGACAATAACAGAGAAAAGGATGTCCGAGTGAATTGGCACATTATACGACACAACCAGTTCCTCGTACATATCTTAGGAGAAAAATTATTTGGAAAAGTAGCCAGAAGGATACTAAGACTGCCAATTTTAAAACAACTTATATATAATGCAGGAATCTCTAATGACATGAGTGAAGAAGTTAGCTTCTAATAGAACCAGATGCAGAGCTGCCAACAAATACAAAGAATTATGATGATGATGATGATGAGATGATAGTTTTGTGATAATGATGACGATGACGATGACGAAGAAAAAGGCTTTTCCTCTGCCTGTGAAAGCTACGTATGTAGTTAGATTTCTTTCGAGTCGTTTCACTACAGCTAATTTTAGAACTAGTTCAAATGTGTGTCAAATCTTATGGGACTTAACTGTTAAGGTCATCAGTCCCTAAGCTTACACACTACTTAACCTAAATTATCCAAGGACAAACACATCAAACACATACACCCACGCCCGCGGGAGGACTCAACCTCCGCCGGGACCAGCCGCACAGTCCATGACTGCAGCGCCTGAGACCGCTCGGCTAATCCCTCGCGGCTTAGAACTAGTATTCTTCTCTTCTTTTTTCGGGAATTGAAACAAATCTTCTGAGAGTGCAGATTCAACTTTCTGCTCTATACGGCTTAGGACAACTGTGTTTATTATTACAGCCAAATGATCAACTAGACTCAGAGTTTTGTAGTTTTCACATTTTAAGCCATTTGTCTTCTTAGGGATAGATATCACAATATTTTTTTCTAACAATCCGTGGACAACTTTCCCTGTCCATACATACTGCACACAAAATTAATCATCTCATTTTTAAGTTTAATGAAATATTGTGTATACCAGAAGCTTTGTTGTTTTCAGTTTCTTCAGCGCCAATGGAGACTCATCTTTCAAGATACGTTCAATCAGTCTGTTTGTGTCTGCTTCTGTGTCTTCCTGAATACTGTTTTAGCCAATTTTTCTTCGCTGCATAGTGTTCCTATATGATGTTTCCATTCTCTTGCAACTTCATCATCATTATCTAACATATTGCCATTTCCATACATAGCAGCCGGCAGGGTGACCGAGCGGTTCTAAGCACTTCAGTCCAGAACGGCGCTGCTGCTACGGTCGCAGGTTCGAATCCTGCCTCGGGCATGGATGTGTGTGATGTCCTTAGGTTAGTTAGGTTTAAGTAGTTCTAAGTCTAGGGGACTGATGACCTCAGATGTTAAGTCCCGTAGTGCTTATAGCCATACATAGCTCTTCTGTTTATTTTTCGTTTCTCCTCAAGGAAATGAATTATTGATTTATGACCTTTGCCTAATTTCCTACTTTCGTGTTACCTTCAACGTTATTGATAGCACCCATGAAATAATTGACATTTTTAGTTATGAATACAGATATCTATTTCAATCGCCTTTTGAAGAAGATGCAATGATGCACATAAGGATTCTTCCAAACTGATGACTCTAGCATATAAAATTACCTCAAGCAGCAACACAATCTTTCCTGGTCTTGCTACAAAAATTTTATTTTCTGTTTGTTCCAAAGTTCTCAATAATTTCATAGTACAAAATTCCTCTGTCGTAATTTGGATATGCCATGGTAGGTGCGAGTTAGCCATTCGCCGGTCTGGTCTATGGCATTTCATGAGCAGGAATAGTCTGTAAGATGATTTACAGATGTTGCATTTCAATCAAGTGCGAAAAATGCAAATTCTTTGCATTTGAAATACTCTTTTCCTTCAGTGAAAAACTGCATCATTGCGGACTGCCAAACGGCTGTCACTCCTGTTTGGTGAATGAATATTTATATCAGTCGTTTAATCATCCCTCTCAGAGGTATTTGTTTAATCAACCTATGATACAAAATTAGCGCAAATGTTGTCCCATCGACTGTTAAATCGTTACTAGACTCTAACATCCCATCTTTACAGCATAATTCTGATGCAAACGAACGATAATCACAATTTTAGAAAGGTCTTTCTACTGACATGTGCTTAAAATGCAATAGTTTAGATTCATCTCATTCATGGTACAAATACTAGGATCAGGCGTACACATCATACAGCAATGAATATATATTTTTCTACCAAACCTATTGTAAATTATCATGTGGTTACCATTATGAAAAATACTCAGATCATGACTAGAATTTGATTTCCTCTTTACCTGCAATGCTCTGCAACATGAAGCAAAGACATTCCCTAGGCGGGGTGGCTTGCTTACCTCAGAGATACAGATAGCCGTACCTGAGCTGCCACCACAACGGAGGGATATCTATGCAGAGGCCAGACAAAAATGTGATTCCTGAAGAGAAGTAAACTATTTCCTGTCACTGCACGTTGTTGCTCGTATTGCCAATAGCTGAAAACAACGGGAAACTAGAGCCGCTACTTTTTCCAAGGACATGCCGCTCTGCCGTAAGGTTAAATGATGATGACAACCCGCTGGGTAAAATATTCAGGTGGTAAAGTAGCCTTCATTGTGATGTTCGGGTGGGGACTACCCAGGAAGCTGCCATCATCAGGAGAAACAAAACTGGCATTCTACTGATAGGAACGTGAAATGTTAAACCCACTCGTTGGTTAGGTAGATTATAAAATTTAAAAAGGGAACTGTAGAGGTTGAAGCTAAATATAGAGAGAATTAGAGAAGGTCTGTATCTGGATAAACAGGTCTTCGGTCGAGTAAGTACGGGGCTTTACAGACAAAATCAAATAAAGGTAATGCAGGAGTAGGTCTAATAATGAATAATAAGATACGAATGTGGGTAAGCTACTTTTAGCACCATAGTGAACGCATTGTCGTCGCCAAGATAAACACAAAACCAACACCCAACACAGTAGTACAAGCAGTCCGCAGACAATCAAGAGATCGAAATAATGTATGATGAGGTAAAAGAAGTTATTCAAATAGCCAAGGCAGAAGAAAATTTAATTGTGATGGGAGACTGGAATTCGAGTATAGGAAAAAGAAGAAATTGTAGGAGAATATGGACTGGGGAAAAGGAATGGAAGATGAAGCCGCCTGGTAGAGATTTTCACAGGTCATAATTTTATCATCGCTAACACTTGAATTAAGAATCATGCAAGAAAGTTGCCTAAGTGTAAGATACCCGGAGGAAACTAAAGATTTCATATTGATTAGATAATGGTAAGGCAGAAATTTTGGTACCAGATTTTAAACAGCAAGACATTTCCAGAGGCAGGTGTGGCCTCTGATCATAATTCATTGGTTATGAACTAAAGATTAAATTTGAAGAAATTGCAAAAAGATAGGAAATTAAGGAGAAAGTATCTGGATAAGTTGAAATAACCTGAGATGGTTGATATTACTGAGCAACTATTGACCGAAAAGGGTGAAAAGAATACATTAAATGACTAATGGGTAGCTTTGACAGATAGGAGGCAGCAGAAGATCAAATAGGTGAAAAGACAAAGTGTATTAGAAATCCTTGGATACCTCATGAGATATTGTATGGAACTGATGTAAGGAGAAAATATAAAAATGTAGCAAATGAAGCAGGTGAAAGGGAATATAAACGTCTAAAAAAATGAAACTGACAGAAAGTACAGAATGGCTAAGCAGAAATAGCTAGAGGACAAATGGAAGCCTGTAGAAGCATATATAACTAAGGGAAAGATAGATAACACCTACAGGAAAATGAGGCTTTTGGGGAAAAGAGAAGCAACTGAATATCAGGAGCTCAGATGGAAATCCAGTACTAAGCGTGGGAAGAACGCTGAAAGGTGGAAGAAATACACAGAGGAGCTGTACAAAGGAAATGAACTTGGATGAAGAATTATAGAAAGGTGACAGGAATTATATGAAGATGAGAGGGGAGGTATAATACCGCGAGAACAACTGGACAGAGAAATTAACGACTTAAGTCGGAGGAAGGTCGCTAAAGTAGAGGACATTCACTCAGAACAACTAACATCTTTGGGAGAACAAACCATAACAAAACTATTCCACTTGTTGTGCAAGATATATGAAACAGGGAGAATTCCCTCAGACTTCAGTAAGAATGTAATAATTCCAATTCGAAAAAAAGCGGGTACTGACTGGTGTGAATATTACCGAATTACCAGTTTAATAAGTCGTAGCTGCAAAATACTGACACGAGCTCTTCACGGAAGAAGGAAGAAACTGGTGGAAGCTGACCACGGGAAAGATCAATTTGGATTCCGGAGGAATTCTGGAACATACGAGGCAATACTGACCTAACGATTTGTCTTAGAAGATGGATTACAGAAAGGTAGACCTATGTTTGGTAAATTTCGAGATAGCTTTCCACGATATTGGCTGCAATACACTTTTTTGGAATTCTGAAGATATAATTGGTAAAATATAAGGAGCGAAAGGTTATATATATAACTTGTATAGAAACTAGACGGCTGTTCCAATTGTCGAAGGGTATGAGAGGGAATCACTAGCTGAGATAGAAGTGAGACAAGGTTGTACGTATCCTGATGTTATTCAGTCTGCTGGAAGGGAAGTCAAAGAAAAATTTAGAGAAGGAATTAAAGTTTAGGGAGAAGAAATAAAAATTTTAACATTTGCCGATGACATAATTCTGTTAGGGAAATCAAAGGACTTGGAAGTGCAGTAGAACGTAACGGACACTTTCTTAAAAGGAGGATATAAGATGAACATCAACAAAAACAAATCAAGAGTAGTGCAATGTGGTCGAAATAAATCAGACGACACTGAGGGAATTAGATTAGGAAATGAGACACCAAAATAATAGCTGTAGATGAATTTTGCTGTTTGGGCAGTAAAATAACTGATGATGGCCTAAGTACAGATGATTTAAATGTAGACTGCCAATAGCAAGAAATGGGTTCCTGACGAAGAGAAATTCGTTAATATCGGATATATATTTAAATGTTAGGAAGTTTTTTCTGAAAGAAGTTGTCTGGAGTATAGCCTTGTACGGAAATGGAACGTGGACGTTTGGCAATTTAGACAAGAAGAGAATAGAAGCTTATGAAATGTGGAGCTACAGAAGAATGCTGGAGATTAAATGGATATATCGCGTAACTAACAAGAAGGTACTGAACAGTATTGAGGAAAAAGAAATTTGTGCCATATCTCGACTAAAAAAACGGATCGTTTGATAAAATACATTCTGAGACATCAAGAAATCGACAATTCAATATTGTGGGAAGTGTGGGGGCTAAAAATTGCAGTGGGAGAGCAATATAATCTTCTAGGGTAACTGAATGTGGTGATCGACACAAAAAACAAAGTACACCAAATTGTACGTCTTCTCTAAGAAAATTAGTGACGCAGAGATTTGTCCTGCAGGATAATTACTATGAAAGTTATTGGTGAAAAATTAAGTTGCGTAATATAGAATTTATTCATCAGTTATTTGTTAAAACCTATAACAGTCCATTTTGATGAACATCAAAGAGCGCTTGTAATAGTGTTTCTGCCATTAGTGCCAATAAAGCTAGATTTTACAAACTGACTGTGAATTTGTGATGAAGCTTGGAAACCTATTAGTATGTTTGATGGAATCCTCGCTGCATAAACAAATTAACGTAAAGCATACTAATTTATTCCACTATTTCGAAAACAGCGAGGAAATAACACTAAAAAGCAAGAACATCAAACAAGGACAGTAAAACACAACTTTTTAAAAACACAAAACTGGTGACTGATGGGGCAACACAACAGTTTTAACCGTTCGCTGTGTAACGGGATATCCTTCTGCAGCATTACTTTTCCTCAGCAGTAGTTGTCTACACCAGTACTATTTTTAGAATTTTGGACAGATCAGTATTATCTCAGTTAATTTTCTCAAAACTTTCAAATAATTTTACACACAGTATGGTATATTTCAAGCTAAAATTTATGAAAAGGAATTACTTTATAAAATATTTTAGTTATGGTGTTATAATAGGTAAGTACTGATTTTGAATATACAGTTAAATTATTTTTGTCGAAACATTTGAAATCACGAAATATTTGCACACTTAAAATTTCTATTATTAATTACGCAATCCTGAACTGTGTACTATATTTATTTCTGGATTCATTTACGAAATAATCATCGAAATTAATAATGTAACGAAAGCGAGTAGGAATTCATTCGTTAAGAAAAATTGTAAACCGTTTGGATTTTTTTTTTCGCAGGGAGTGAGAGTCGTAAGCTTTCCTCTGATATGATCGGACGTATTTTTGTATAATAGGTGAGAACATTGTAATTTTTCTGATGTGAAAATATCAAAAGGCTGTATGATATACTAAAATGTGAGAAAATATATTTACGAAAAAAAAATCTCCAACAAGAATCTTCAAATTTATTTAGTTCAAACCAACCGGAGGATTTTCGCCTTCAATAATCAGATCCCTAGAGAAGAAGAATTGAAGCCATTTCAAGCTAAGTAAACTTGAAAGTTTATTGTAAACTTCGCTCCTCTCAACATCTTCATAAAGAAACTTATTTATTACTTGGACTGGGTATTGTTTAATGTGGACAATAGCTGGAAGTAAGAAGGAGAGGGAAGATTGCAACTGTAAGCCGGATGCGTCGCAGATCCAGTAAAGAAATTCGCAGCAGCAGTATGCTGGCCAGTCACGATTTTGTAGCGGTTCCGGTAGGAATCTGTACTAAATTGAGTGACGCTCAGTTTCAGTTCTCAGCAGTGTTCATTTTCAGGAGTAGTATATTTTTCGGCATCTGCAATCTAGCCTACATAGTCGGGGCTTAGATCTTTGCAGTGTCCTGTGGACTCCAACTTTTATTAGTGAACTCGTGTAAAGTTATAATCAGTTCTGGTGAACTTAGGAAGAAAGTGTGAATTGGGGCTTGAGGGATTTTATATAACTGTGTCAGTGAGTATGATCTCGCCTCTCCCTTTTGACTAATAAAATTAGTATTAAAAGCTGCGGTCGAAATAGAAGATGGCCAGTAAATGTGCAACCCAGTAGAAATATTTGCTCGAACACATGTGTAAGGGGTGGTTACACATCGCTCCATTTAGCATCTTGTGTCAACCTGACTGTGGAACCGTTAGTTTTTTCTGAATTTCCAAGAATTTGAGGAGTATGGCAAATTGGACAACATCTCCAAATGAAATTAAGAAAACAGGGTAGTCAGGTAACTGAAGGTGAAAAATATTTATAACTGAAATTGAAAAAGGTTCATTACTTATTTCTTCGTCCAGGATTAGTCTGTTAACCTGTTCCGGCCTCAGTTTTCTTTCCATCTCTTAATAGGTCGACAACATGTATTCTTCCAGTAGGATGATATCTAAGAGCAAGCTTCGGTATTCTGTTGTTCTCCGGTCTAAATATGTGGCCTTCCCCATGTCTCTAGTTTTGGCAAATTCTGTCATTCAACGCGAATTTATTAAATTGCTGCTAATTTTGGTCAACGGCTCCCGCTGTTCCTTTCGCACATGACATCCGGCTCAAAATGTGGTGTAAGTAAACTTAAGTTTCGAAAAAAGATAAATAACAATAGTTATTCCTTTATTAACTGTTGACGTAACCCATTTTAATTAAAATTTACGTTTATTATATCTTTTTCCTGTAATGATGTCAATGGGAATGATAAGCTTGCTACTTCATGATCAGTAAGATTGAATTCTTTTTCCACATTCAGTCGTGATCTATATTTCGTGTTGATGACAAAATACTGAAAACCCTACCTCAATTAAGTAGGGTGTTGCAAAAGTTATCAAACGACGTAGGACCTTGTTACCTGCTTGCGGATACTCCTCCTCTACCAGACTCCAAAACTTCAGCAGTGATCTGGAAACGATCTTCGATTTCAATTTGCCGTCTGAATAAATATCAGTAAATTGCTCTTGGTCTTTAGTGGTAAGTGTTGATGGAAATTCTGTACTGAAACGTACTTGAAGAGGAATCAGTGAGTTCAATTAAATGAACCACAAACGCATACTTCAGTTTTTTACCCAAGTGAAAGTCATTGCCTTCTAAAATAGTGTAAAGACCAGGGAAAATGTAATGTATCACTTTACCACCCATTCACCTCCCCTACTGCCGACCTTATGTGCTCGTTCCATTTCACATTGTTTTGCAACATTACCCCTGGGTATTTAATCGGTGTGACTGTGTCAAACAGCACATTACTAACGCTGTATTCGAACATGACAGGATAGCTTTTCCTGCTCACCTGCATTAACCTATACTTTTCTACATTAAGATCAAGCTGCCATTCATCATACCAACTAGAAACTTTATCTAGATCATCTTGAATCTTCCAAAAGTCACTGAACTACTACACTTCCCCGTACAAAATAGAAACATCAGCAGCCGGCCGCGGTGGTCTCGCGGTTCTAGGCGCGCAGTCCGGAACCGTGAGACTGCTACGGTCGCAGGTTCGAATCCTGCCTCGGGCATGGATGTGTGTGATGTCCTTAGGTTAGTTAGGTTTAAGTAGTTCTAAGTTCTAGGGGACTAATGAGCACAGCAGTTGAGTCCCATAGTGCTCAGAGCCAGAAACATCAGCAAACAGAAGCAGATTGCTGCTCACCCCGTCCGGTAGATCATTTGTAAGAGCGGTCCTATCGCACAACACTAGGGCCCTTCTGACATTACTCCTGTCTCTGATGAACACTCGCCGTCGAGGACAACGTACTAGGTTCTATTACTTAAGGAGTCTTCGTCCTATTCTCATATCTGAGAATCTAATTAATCCGTATGCTCGAAGCTTTGTTAACAATCTGTAGTGGGGCACTGTGTCACACTCTTTCCGAAATTCTAGGAATATGAGAGCTGCCTATTCCCGTTCATCCGTGGTACATAGGATATAATATGAGCAAAGGGCAAGCTGAGTTTTGCACGAGCGATGATTTATAAATCCGTGCTGACTTGTGAACATAAGCTCTGTCCATAAACAACGAGAGGATGTTCGACAAATGAACTTAAATACTATCGAGCACCTGTGGGATGTATTACGGAGAAGTATTGTAGCACGTCCACCTGCACCAACGACCATCCACCATTTGTCAACGGCGCTGGTGGAGGAATAGGGCACCCTGTCACAACAACTCGTTACCAATGGCATGGATTGCTGTCCGTGGTGACCACACGCTCTAGTAAGTACCATGTCGTCCCCCACCCCCTTTCGTAATGTCTAGGGGACCGTAATCAATCGCGATGACTTCGGTGTTATTATTGTGTTTGAATGTGTCATTTCCGCTAGTATCATGTGTGTTTGTTTCAGTTTCCTTCTGTATTATTCTGTAGCAGTTCTTTCTATGTATGGCCCAGGTTTTATCGAGTAATGTTACTTGGCAGTGGCACATCATGCGAAAGTGACTTTCGTCTTTAAGTTATGCCCTAAATTGTATACAAGCGAAGACGTGACGAAGGGGAATCATTCTACGAATAACATGGGCGACAAACTGAGGCATCCACTGAGATAAACGACTTCGACAAAGGGCTCACTGTTACGGCCAAGCGCCTGGGAACGAACTTCTCGAAAAAGGCAAAGTTAGTCGGCTGTTCTCATGCTAACTGAATATCTACGGAAGGTGGCTGAAGGACGGTGACACCAAGAGCACACTGCAAGGCGTTACAGACTTGCCTGCTCTGGAACGCATGGAAGGTGGCATTCTGTGTCAGATCTGATGACACAGTACAACGCTAGTGGTGGCGCAAGTGTTTTGGAGCACACTGTTCAGCGCAGGTTTTTGAACAAAGGGCACCGCAGCAGACGACCCCTACATGTCCCATATTGATCCAGCGACATCGTCAGTTACGATTGCTTTGGGCACGGGATGAACTACACTGGACTTTGGATCCACAGAAATGCGTCGCATTGGTCGGATCAGTCATGTTTCTCATTACACCATGTCGATGGTAGAAACAATAGATGCAGATGTAGGATTTAATGTCCACCTTGTATCTGTTGTCTTAATTATGTGACAAATTTGCTACAGCACACGAGCACTGAAAACGGGTGGAATATATAAAATCACTTTCAGTTGTGGCAAGTTCTACTACACGAACGTGGCAGAGCAATATCCAGCCGCATTAAGAAACACCACAGAAGTTGGAGATTCAGAAAAGGAGGCTCTACCTTTGCCGACCACCTTCTTAATGAAGAGCAGTTACAAGGTGTAACAGCCGGCCGCGGTGGTCTCGCGGTTCTAGGCGCGCAGTCCGGAACCGTGCGACTGCTACGGTCGCAGGTTCGAATCCTGCCTCGGGCATGGATGTGTGTGATGTCCTTAGGTTAGTTAGGTTTAAGTAGTTCTAAGTTCTAGGGGAATGATGACCACAGCAGTTGAGTCCCATAGTGCTCAGAGCCATTTGAACCATTTGAACCAAGGTGTAACATGAAGTTCTACACAACATCCACAACGCGAGTAAGATCGACCATATTGAAATAATGAAAATTAATAAACGTATGGTTATTTGTCCAAACTTGGTACTAAATGATCCCACACAACTCCATTACTCACTGTGTCTAACCTTGATGCTGCAAATAAGCCCATCCAGACTACTGTGTAAATTACCCTTCCTAGTTATATGCCTCATCTTCTGCTTTATTTCAGTTACTATGGTTTCACTTGCCACGTGATTTTACTTTGTATAATTAGAGTTGTTTCTCTCTCATGAGGTCACTCGCTTGTAATACTATAATTGGTTAAGACAATATTATCTACTTCAGTCGTATCCTCGAAACATTTCAACGTAGTTTAAAGCATTTTACCCAGTTTATTTAAATTCTCCGAATAATTGTCTTAATTTGTCTTGATAGCTCATTAATCCAGTGTATCATATACACACATCACGAAAAGTTTTGCATCACCTCGGTTCCGAGAGTCCCGGAACCTGCACACCAAATTGGAATAAAGATCAATATAAACATCATTTCCGCCCTTTTTATTGCTCATTAAAATCGCACATCGCATATTGTACCACCACACAGCGAGAACTTCAGAGGTAGTGGTCCAGATTACTGTACACACCGATACCTCTAATACCCAGTAGCACGTCCTCTCGCGTTGATGCATTTCTGCATTCGTCGTGGCATACTAACCCACAAGTTCATCAAGCCATTGTTGGTCCAGATTGTCCCACTCCTTAACGGCGATTCGGCCTAGATCCCTCAGAGTGGTTGGTGGGTCACGTCGTCTATAAACAGCCCTTTTCAATCTATCCCATGCATGGCGATAGGGTTCATGTCTGGAGAACATGCTGGCCACTCTAATAGAGCGATGTCGTTATCCTGAAGGAAGTCATTCACAAAATGGGGGCGCGAATTGTCGTCCATGAAGAGGAATGCCTCGCCAATATGCTGCCGATTTGGTTACGCTATCGGTCGGACGATGGCATTCACGCACGAATCGTACAGCCATTACGGCGCCTTCCATTACCACCAGCGGCGTACGTCGGCCCCACGTAATGCCACCCCAAAGCAGTAGGGAACCTCCACCTTGCTGCACTCGCTGGACAGTGTGTCTAAGGGGTTCAGCCTGATCTGGTTGCATCCAAACACGTCTACGGCGATTGTCTGTTTCAAGGCGTATGCAACACTCATCGGCATGTTGTTGAGCCCAACTGTACCGCGCTGCATGGTGTTGTGGTTGCAAAGATGGACCTCGCCATGGACGTCGGGAGTGAAGTTGCGCATGATGCAGCCTGTTGCGCACAGTTTGAGTCGTAACACGACGTTCTGTGGCTGCACGAAAATCATTATTCAACATGGTGGCGTTGCTGTCAGGGTTTCTCCGAGCCATAATGCGTAGGTAGCGGTGATCCACTGCAGTAGTAGCCCTTGGGCGGCCTGAGCGAGGCATGTCATCGACATTTCCTGTCTCTCTGTACCTCCTCCATGTCCGAACAACATCGCTTTGGTTCACTCAGAGACGCCTGGACACTCCCCTTGTTGAGAAGCCTTCCTCACACAAAGGAACAATGCTGACGCGATGGAACCGCGGTATTGACCGTCTAGGCATGGTTGAACTACAGACAACACGAGCCGTGTACCTCCTTCCTGGTGGAATGACTGGAACTGATCGGCTGTCGGATCCCCTTCGTCTAATAGGCGCTGCTCATGCGTGGTTGTTTACATCTGTGGGCGGGTTTAGTGACATCTCTGAACAGTCAAAGGGATTGTGTCTGTGATACAATATCCACAGTCAACGTCTGTCTTCAGGTGATCTGGGAATTGGGGTGATGCAAAACATTTTTTGATATTTGTATTTTTCTTCGCTTCATATTTTATCGAAATAAGTCTTCTCACTTCAGTATTGTATCGGACGTTAATTATTGTCATCTTTGACAGCAAATTGAGAGACTGTTAGGAGGCTCTTAGTCTAAAAAGTTTGTTCTCCAAAAATTCACAGTCATACATACTTATCTTTTCACGTGATAATGACCTAAAAGCCGAAAACCGGTTAATTAAATAAAATGTTGTAGAATAGCACACAAATATTGTGAGTTTTTAATTTATAATATACAATCTAATACCAATAATTGGAACTCTTCGAATTCATGGTTTCATGACAAAAATAGTGGTATAGTTTGATCAGTGTCGAATAGGTTGCACCGTAAGAAAACATCTGGAGCAGTTCCAATCTTCTCTTCTTTACCGAGCTCCACTTCTCGGTGCATGGGAAGGGCACGCTAAGAAATTTGCAGACTCGTGACAAAACGAAGCCCGGAGTTGCTTTAGAAACTAGCTTGGTGGCGCTGGTTGTGTGACAGTTTGCGCTACTTTCGCCCCCGGCTGCTGCACTTTCGCATTTCGTTGTATTAAAGCGACATCAGTACGGAGGGCGCAAGATGAAACTTTTTTTCGTAGCGGCAGCGGTGTCTGCTTTACGACACAGCATATTTCTGCAATACGTATTCGTCGCGTCGCGAGACCCTGTGTGCCGTGGCCTCTCGCTGTCGGAGCTGCTGCTCCTTGCATTATATACCGTCACACAGCATTCTGGCAACATCAGATTTCTATTTAAATGCTAGGCCTTTTTAAAATGATCCATCAGGAGCAACGTATTTACAGAAGTCTCAAATCAATCGAGAGTACTTTGTAAATTACTCCTCCGAGTTATATGCCCTATATTTTAACTTATTTCAGCTACTGTACTTTCACTTGCCCCATGTACCGAGCAGCCAAAACATTATGACCGCCGATCTGCTATCGATATAAAGCCTCCAGGCTATAGGAGTGTCACCTACGATGAATAGCTGCTAGTCAGACACATGCAAGGTGCATGTAGTATCGGTGAGCGTACTGTCCATACGTAGAATGGGGAAGGTGCGGGTCTGTCTGAGTTTGACTGAGGGCAGATTAAGATGGCGCGAAGGCATGGCACGAGAATTTCGAAAACTGCACAACTTGTCGGGTGGTCGACAAGTATTTTGGTGAGTGTCTTCAACACGTGGCGAAACCAAGGTGAAACCACGTCCAAACGTCGTGGTGTTGGGCTGCTACCCCACAGGTGGCGAACTGTGGCGGAACTAACATCAGACTTTAATGCTGGGAAGAGTAGAAAGTGTGCCTGAACACACATTGCACCGAACATTCCTAACGATGGGCCTCCGCGGCCGATCACCCATGTATGTGCCAGTGTTAACACCAAATCAGCAACTACGACTGAAATGGGCGCGTGACCATCGGTACTGTATGTTGGCGCAGTGGCAGAGCGTTACATGGTCTGATGAATCTCGATACTTTTTTCGTCATACCGATGGAAGGGCACGAATCTATCGTCTTCCAGAGGAATAGCTCCTTGACACCTGTACTGCGGGACGGAGAGAAGCTGGCAGCGGCTTCATTATGCCCTGGGGAACATTCACGGGGGCATCCATGGGTCCAGTGGAACTCGTGCAAGGTACCACGACGGCCAAGGAGTATCGTACACAGGTTGCAGACCATTTACACCCTTTCATGAAGATCATGTTTCCCGATGGCAGCGGCATTTTTCAACAAGATAATGCGCCAAGTCACAAGGTCAGGAGTGTGATGGAGTGGTTCGAGGAACACACTAGCGAGTTCCAAGTGAGGTGCTGGTCCCCCAACTAGCCAGATCTGAACCCGATCGAACACATGTGGGATTTGATTGAATATGGCGTCAGAGCTCATCGCCTCCCTCACCGGAATTTAGAGGAATTAGGTGTGTGCAGATGTGGTGCCAACTCGCTCCAGCGACCTACCGAGACATCATTGCTCCCCTGCCACGACGCGTCGCCGCTGTTATCTGTGTCAAAGGTGGACATACCGGCTATTGGGTGATCATAATGTTCTGGCTGATAAGTGTTATTTTACTTTGTACAGTTACAGTTATTGTTTAGTCTGCAGCGATTGTGTAATTACATGTCACTCTCGCCACTCATTGAAAAGAGTAACACAATATGAACTGCAGAGAGGACAGCTGATCTCCTCAAAGAATGCACAAATCGTTTGCATCCGTACTTACACTAAATAACCTAATCATTTTTAACAACTCACTCCTGACGGCATCTTAATCTTTCAGTGTTCTAAAACTGAAGATATACTCCGATCTATGGAGAGATTGTTTACTCGTTCGTAGCCATATCTGTAATGTTATTCCAGTTGCATTCTATTTCCTCATTTGAGTGCAGAGTATAGTGATTTCACGCTATCAGTATTACAGCAATGATTTGGGAATAATACACAGTTTTTGTAAAAAATGATTTTGTTGTGACTATAATACAAATGTCAGAGGTAAAATCTACATATAATTTCAACAACAATACCTCTAGTTTGGCACCTGCTAAGGGTTTATGGATTCTATACGAGCACCGTGCGCAGTACGGTACAAGTAACGATAATCCATTTCGTACCATACGCGTAACAGCTGGACTTTAATTACCTAGTGCGCAGTACGGTACAAGTAACGATAATCCATTTCGTACCATACGCGTAACAGCTGGACTTTAATTACCTATTTCCCAGAGACGCTTTGACCTCTTTGTATTTGCGAAATGAACCAGTACACACTGACATACATTATCTGATAAAAAGTATCCGAACACCTACTAGTTGACATTAAACTGGATTGTGTCCACCCTTCGCCTTTATGACAGCTTTAACTCACATATCTGAATGTCAGTGCAGGAATGATAGCCCACTCTTCCACAAGAGCCAAACCCAGAGACGGTAGCGATGTTGGACGCTAGCGTCTGGAGCGAAGTCGAAATAATTCTAACTCATCCCAAAGCTGGTCCACTGGGTTCACGTCGGAACTCTGAGAAAACCAGTCCTTTTCAGGAAAGTTATTGTCCTCAGATCATAGCCTTACAGATGTTGCTTTATGACAAGTTGCATTGTCATACTGATGGAACAGTAATCATCTCCGAAATGTTACCCTACTCTGCACTGTGTACAATGCTGTAAAATGTGTTCATATCCTTTCGCATTTAGCGAAGTGCAGTAAGAGGTCCAATTTTAACCACGAAGGTGACCCCCGTACCTAACACCACTTACAACACACTTCACTGTTGGCACTACATACATGAAGATTTAAAAAAAATCTGGTACACATGCTTAATATCGTGTCGAGCCCCTTCCAGCATGTAGAAGTGCCGCAACACGATGTGGCATGGATTGACTAGCGTCTGAAGTAGTGCTGGAGGGAATTGACACCATGAATCCTGCAGAGCTGTCCGTAAACCCGTGAGAGTACGAGGGATGGAGTTCTCTCTTGAACAGCACGTTGCAAGGCATCCCAGACATGCTCAATAATGTTCATGCCTGAGGAGTTTGGTGGCCAGCGGAAGGGTTTTAATTCAGAACAGTGTCCCTGGAGCCACTCTGTAGCAATTCTGGACGTGTAGGATGTCTCATTGGCCTCTTGGAAGTACTCAAGTGCGTCGGAATGCACAATGGACACGAATGGATGCAGGTGATCAGACAGGATGCTTGCGTACATGTCACCTGTCAGAGTCGTATCTCACGTCCATTCGCTCGATACAATTTGAAACGAGACACGTCTGACCAGGCAACATGTTTTCCAGTCATCAGCAGTCCAATGTTGGTGTTGATGGACCCAGGCGAAGCGTAAAGCTTTGTGTCGTGCGGTCATCAAGGGTACACGAGTGGGCCTTCAGCACCGAAAGCCCAATTCGACGATGTTTCGTTGAAGGGTTCACACGCTGACACTTGTTCCTGACCCAGCATTCAAATCTGCAGCAATTTGCGGAAGGGCTGCACTTCTGTCTTGTTGAACGATTCTCTTCAGTCGTCGTTGGTCCCGTTCTTTTAGTATCTTTTTCCGGCCGCAGCGATGTCGGAAATTTGATGTTTTACACGATTCCTAATATTCACGGAACACTTGTGAAATGGTCGTACGGGAAATCCCCACTTCAACGCTACCTCGGAGATGCTGTGCCCCATCGCTCGTGCGCCGACTATAGCACCACGTTCAAACTCACCTAAATCTTGATAAACTGCCACTGTAGCAGCAGTAACTGATCTGACAACTGCGCCAGACACTTGTTGTCTCATATAGACGTTTCCGACCGCAGCGTCGTATTCAGCCCGTTTACAGATCTCTATATTTGAATACGCATGGCTATACCAGTTTCTTTGGCACTTCAGTGTATGATAGTATATACTGCTCTCCAGGCATTCGCCAAACTCAAACTCTTCCATCGCATTGTTCCAGCCTAAAGCGTGATTAATCACTCCAAATCATTGGTTTCCAGTTATCCACTGTCCAATGGCATCGCTCTTTGCACTACCACGAGTGTCGCTTACCGTTGACTACATAAATGTGTGACTTACGAGGAGCTGCTCCACCGTTGTACCCCATTCGTTTTAACTCCGTACGAGCAGTTATTGTGCTAGCTGGACTGATGGTAGCACTATGGAACTCACGAGTTATTCCTTCCATTAATTTCGTGCGATTTTTTGCAACCACCCTCTGCAACGCTGGACAGTCCACGTCTGTATGTACATCAGGTCTGCCTGGTCTTGGTCTCGCTGTAGGTGACCATACACGTTTCCACTTCACAGTCACATCAGCAACAGTCGACTTGGACAGCTTCAGATGGGATGAAACGTCCCTGATGGATCTGTTACTCACATGACATCCAATGACTAGTCCATGCTAGTCCATGATCTCTCCTGCCCGTCAAAAATGGTTCAAATGGCTCTGAGCACTATGGGACTTAACATCTGAGGACATCAGTCCCCTAGAACTTAGCACTACTTAAACCTAACTAACCTAAGGACATCACACACATCCATGCCCGAGGCAGGATTCAAGCCTGCGACCGTAGCGGTCGAGTGGTTCCAAACTGAAGCGCCTAGAACCTCTCGGCCACAACGGCCGGCTTCCTGCCCGACACATTTTTCTCTACTGACAACACGATACTTCACGCCTCCCTTTAATCTGACGGAATCGCGTGTCGTCATATATAGCGGTCAGTTGCTAATTACATAGTGGTGTGCAGGATACTTCTGACTGGATAGAGTACACATTCCAAAAATGGCCAGCAATTTTCCATTTTGAATGCGGAAAATACGAGGGTTGAAACTTATATAGTGGCAATTATTTCTTCACAACCGATACAAAACAGTTAAATGTTTGTACCTGCCACTGTCCTTCAAAGTAGTCACCAGCGTTCTGTAGAACCCGTTGCCAGCAATGTGGAAGGCCTAGTATACCGTTAGCAGAGCCTGTTCTGTTGATGGTGCGAATGGAGCGGTCCACTGCCTGCCGAATCTCTGGAACAGTTCTGAAGCGAATGCCATGAAGTGGTTCCTTCATCTTCGGAATCAAATCAAAGTCACAAGGACTCTAAGTCCGGAGAGTATGGTGGATGGTACAGTACTTCCCAGTCCCATCGACCGAACAGAGCAGCCACATCTTGCCCTGTATGCGCCCGCGCATTGTCGTGGGTTGCGCAGAAAGTGTCGCCGCTTCTTTCGCAAAGCTGGTCGCCGGTGATGCTCCAAAAACGAACAGTAATACTGTGCACTGACGGTCTTCCGTGGAAGAACGTAATGCGTTAGGATAACACCATCACAGTCGTACACGACAATCACCATAACTTTAGACCGCTCCATTCGCACCATCAACAGAACAGACTCTGCTAACGGTATACTACTCCTTCCACATCGCTGGCGACGGGTTCTGCACAACGCTGGTGACTACTTTGAAGGACAGTAACAGATGCAAACATGTAACTCTTTTGTATCGGTTGTGAAAAAAAAGTTACCACTATTTAAGTTCCAACCTGCATATTTTATGCATGCATTCATATATATACTACTGTCATATTGGTAATGTACTATGCAAAGAAAGAGAATTTATAACTATATTCTCGGTATCGAGTCGAGTCGTGTAAGGAGGTTAAAATTCTCTGAGATTTGCTCAGAGTGGTCCTCAGCCACATTACGGGTATTCAGCTCGTGTAGCGTGAGCTGGCTGAGGTTTAACTATCGGCGCGGCGCGGCCTGCCAGGACTGGCCACAGATAAACTGAGTGGCCAGTGGGTGCGGGATATTCCCCAGCTGGTCCACGCAGGCACGGATGTGGCATTTGGAGAAGACATAATGTCACCTTCAGTGAGCGAAATATAAGATTGATATTGCCTTTCAGATCTAACAAACATGACAGAATAAAACCAAATAAACATTAAAGATCGCGCCGAAGTGTTCATTGCAACTTTAAACATGATTCTACGATAACCATTAAGAAAGTGAAAACTGTTTTCAATGATGACTATTATCCTGCACAATAAAAATTAATTACAGTTAAATTATTGGAGTGATCACAACGCCATCAAATGTAACAGTAGGCTACATTTCATCTTCTATATTTACGCGAGCGTGCTGAAAAGTAATGACTTTGAAGATTTTATGTGAAAACTGTTAAAGCTTTGCAAGTAAAACAAACGTTATTAACCTTCTACAATTTTATGCTTCATGTCTACATATTTGCAGCCATCTACCACTAGTGTGTCCTGAATTGTAGAGTGTAACATGGCGGTGTGTAACGGAACTATGTCGCTCCGTTAGAAACAGCGTGCTGTAATCGAGTTTGGAATTAGAAGAGTTCATCCACATATGGAGCAGCCTCTCCTTTAGGATGACAGTACCAAACCAAACACGAGCACTGTGACATATACAACAATCTGAGATCTTGGGTTCACTCTCATCGATTATCCTCCATACAGTATCGACTTGACCCCGTCCGATATTCATCTGTTGCCAAAACTTAAACAACACCTTCGACGACTTCCCTTTGATGGTGACGAAGCGATGCAAACAGAGGAAAGGTTTTGTCTCTAGCAACAAAGTCAAACGTTCTATAGTGACGGTATCAACAAACTGGTCTCTCGTGGGAGAAATGTGCTCGTCACCAGGGAGACTATTTTGAGTAACAAATACATATATATATATATATATATATATATATATATATATATATATATATATGAAGAATAAAGATATACAATGTTAATTACGTTTTTTTATTTAAAAATCTTTGAGAGTTTCCACATAAAAAATTCGAAGGCATTAATTTTCACCATGGAAACAGTTATCGACATTCTATAAAGTATTGATATGTAAATGTGCGACAGCCATAATTACCTAATAATCCTAGATAATGACTACCTTAGTTAACTGTCAGATAATCTTTAAATGATTACGTTTGTAAGTGGCCACTAGGCCCGCCCGGTTATCCGAGCGGTCTAACGCGCGGCTTTGCGTAGCGGGAAGGAGTGCCTGGTCCCCGGCACGAATCCGCACGGACTTGTGTCGAGATCCGGTGAGCTGTGGATGTTTTTTAGGCGGTTTTCCATCTGCCTCGGCGCATGCAGGATGGTTCCCCTTATTCCGCCCCAGCTACACTATGTCGGCGATTGCCGCACAAACAAGTTCTCCACGTACGGTTCACCACTATTACTCTACCACGCAAACATAGGGGCTACACTCATTTGGTGTGAGACGTTCCCTGGGGGGCTCCACGGGGGGCCGAACCGCACAATAACCCTGGGTTCGGTGTGGGGCGGGGGAGGGGTGAAGTGGACTGCGGTAGGCGTCGTGTGGTTGTGGACCGCTCGCTGCAGCTGCGGCGGGGATGGAACCTCCCCGTCGTTTCTAGGTCCTCGGTTAACATACAACATACATACAAATGGCCACTAATAAAAGTTACATTAATATCGTACGAATAGTAAAAAGAAAAGCAAACATTTGCATCAAATAATATATAGGTGGAGGGCAGAAGGATGCACTTTCTTTAAGCTGAGTATAATTGATTCTAATTATTTCATATTGTAAAACCGGATACAACCATGTTTAGGAATATTGATAATAACCTATGTAATAGTGTAATTTTTTTAATGAGAGGTCGCAAAATGACCGCAATGATTCTGGCATTGTTCTAATACTATATATATCTCCGCAAACAGACTCAGTTTTGAAAGGCGGTCGTTATTTCAATTCAAATATAAATTTAGTAGTATGTGATGTCGCAGAAAGTATTTAAGGCAAGCAGCAGCGAGAACACAGGCTTTAGTTTTCAGTCTTTCGTTCGTGAAGGCTTTCGACATTGGCGCGCAGTAGGTGTGTTTGGCGGCAGTCGAGATGGTCTAGACGGTGAAGGAACCGCGATAGTAAAACACTTTAGCTTTGTTTGGATGCCGATCGTTGCTCTCAGAATAATTTTGATGAGCGGAGGATAATATTCCAACTTTTCCCTGGACTAAAAGTATCTATGGTTGATCGAGGGCCTGTACTTTAACTTTTCGCTGGACTTGAGAATATCTGATTGTGATTCCGGTGACTGAGTTTGAGCACTGATGCGAACTTTATTTGTATGACGTGAGGCAGCTGAGAACTTTAAGTAAATTTCTGCTTTTAATACTGAGACTAGCGTGTGATAGCCTTCTTTACAGGGTTTCGCAGTGATTATTTAGGTTAAATAACTTTATTTTTATGTCACAATTAATTGTGAGAAACTAAGCTGTCGGATTTTGAGCGTTTTCATAGAACTTCGTAATTAATGGGCTTTTTAATGAACATCGCACGCATGTCTCTTTTCCGTTGCCCCACTGCGCTATATTAACTATTATTTTTCGCTGCTGTCATTTGCATCCACAATTGTGTAAGACCACAATTTGCAAATGTGTGAATTATTTGCAACATGTATTTATTAGACTTAAACGATAATTATTCCGTTTTGACAACATTATTAATCCCACGAGATTTATTCATGTAGTCTTCTAATTTGTGTATTATTTCGCTAACCTATCTAGGGGTTTTATCTTGAACAAAAGCATAGGCTTTAAAGAGCTAGTGTACAATCGACTCCTACGCTCTGGAAACGAGAAAGCTAACAGTCTGCGTCGTACATTGCCCACACCAAAAGCAGATTATAAGACTGCTGGTGCAGTCGTAAGGCCGTAATGGAGTGACTAATTGTTTGTGCGTGGAAGGTGGTGACAGCGCGTTTCGCCCTTGCGTACTAAGGAAAATGTGCATGCATCTATCTCCCGCCTAAATGACTACCTACATTATTGACAGCATTCAGCTCAGTCGCCTCGCTTTTTCTCCTATTAAGTTGTTCGCGTAATTTATTTAGACGCACCTATTCAAAGTCTCCTCTTTTCCTGCGCGTAACGTAATGACTGTGATACGATTTTGCCGGCCGGTGTGGCCGAGCGGTTCTAGGCGCTTCAGTCTGGAACCGCGCGACCGCTACGGTCGCAGGTTCGAATCCTGCCTCGGGCATGGATGTGTGTGTTGCCCTTAGGTTAGTTGGGTTTAAGTAGTTCTAAGTTCTAGGGGACTGATGACCTCAGATGTTAAGTCCCATAGTGCTCAGAGCCATTTGAACCATTTGTGATACGATTTTGGCTTGTGTTTACCTGGTAAACTATGGTAGTGTGGAATGGTCTACTGTGTCTCAGGCGGCCAAGTTTATTGACAAGTGTGACAGATCAGATTCCATCGCTGCTACTTCCGGTATTAGTTGTAATTTTGATGCAGTATGGAGAGAATCTTCAATAGTATTTGCCATCATCAGCACTGTCTACAACGACGGATATGGAAGCCTCAAGGCCTCCCTGCGAATAGCCTCATCTATTGCGCTAACATGCCCCTAATCATGGTATCAGCGTATGGCACAGAAGTGATTTCTGGCGTTCCCCAAGGTAGTGTTATAGGCCCTTTTCTGTTCCTTATCTATATAAACGATTTGGGAGACAATCAGAGCAGCCGTCTTAGGCTGTTTGCCGATAACGCTGTCGTTTATTGACTAATAAAGTCATCAGAAGATCAAAACAAACTGCAAAACGATTTAGAAAAGATATCTGAATGGTGCGAAAATTGGTAGCTGACCCTAAATAACGAAAAGTGGGAGGTCATCCACATGAGTGCTAAAAGGAATCCGTTAAACTTCGGTTACACATTAAATCAGTCAAATATAAAGGCCGTAAATTCAACTATATACCTAGGAATTACAATTACGAACAACTTAAATTGGAAGGAACACATAGAAAATGTTGTGGGGAAGGTTAACCAAAGACTGCGTTTCACTGGCAGGTCACTTAGAAAATGTAACAAATCTAGCAAGGAGACTGCCTACACTATGCATGTCCGTCCTCTTTTAGAATACTGCTGGGCGGTGTGGGATTCTTACCAGATAGAACTGACGGAATAAATCGAAAAAGTTCAAAGAAGGGCAGCACGTTTTGTATTATCGCGAAATATGGGAGAGAGTGTCACTGAAATGATACAGAATTTGGGCTGGACATCATTAAAAGAAAGACGTTTTTCGTTGCGACGGAATCTTCTCACGAAATTCCAATCACCAACTTTCTCCTCCGAATGCGAAAATATTTTGTTGACACCGACTTGCATAGGGAAAAACGATCACCACGATAAAATAAGGGAAATCAGAGCTCGTACGGAAAGGTGTAGGTGTTCGTTCTTTCCGCGCTGCTATACGAGATTGGAATAAAAAGAGAATTGTGAAGGTGGTTCGATGAACCCACTGCCAGGCACTTAAATGTGATTTGCAGAGTACCCATGTAGATGTAGATGTAGACATTTTACAACCCTCTTTGCTGCACTTGAGCTTCTAACATTTGATTTGACCAATTAACTCCTTGACTTAATGGATTGTATGGTTGATGTGACCGTTTAACGGCTCTACCTCATATGCAAGTACCGTAAACTGCTGGTTCAAGAGCCATCCGTCGTTGTGCTGAATTTATTAAACGTCGACGGCAACTTCGGCGGCCGCTTGAGACCTATTACCGTCTTGAACTGCCAGCGGCCCAGAAACGATTTTGTATGCGCGCAGGCACAGTCCTGTTGAGTGACTCCTGCAGTTTTGGAACTATCATCCGTTTTGAACGTTCTGGAACGAGTTGAAGTCGGCTATCGCTGCTCTGCATGTTACTGGGACCGAGAAATTTCTGCAGTCTGGTGGTCTCATGCTGCCGTTATCGGTAAATCCACTGTCTGAGCTCGGCTAGGGGAATATCTTTCGCTGGCAGTATTGTTACTCAGGCCTCGTGCGATGACACAGTAGGTACGCTGAATAGAATAAGGAATGGGGACAAGTTTATCCAAGAATCATTGCTGAGGCAGACTGTATATACATTCTACGACAACAGAAAAAGACCACCACTCCTCGTTGTCGTGCCGTATAGGGGGCAACAATCAGGTTGGTATCCCCCGCCGACCTGGAAGTCTCCAGACACGTCTTCGCTAGTCGTCGGGGCTCAGTTCGAAGCGAGATTCATCACTGAAGACATATTTACTACATTCAATGAGTTTCCTGGCCGAAGACGTGTTTGAAGATGCTCTGGACAGCGGAGAGTACCACTCTGAGTGTAACCACCATACAGTCTGCCAAGAAGGAGTGATAGTCTGGGTGCCATCTTTTCTTAATAGCAGGACCCCTTGGTTGTCAGCCGCGGCACAATTACAGCACAGCGGTACATCGGTGGCATATAGCACACGTCGTTTTGGTGCTCTTCGTAGCCCGCCTGCACACAGCGAGAGTTTCTACTGCTTGTCTTCATGCTTGTCGAACCCTTACTTGGTCAGCAAGACCGGCGAATATCTACCCAACTGAGAATGTTTGGAGCATTATCGGTAGGGCCATGAAGCAGTTCGGGATTCTGACGATCTAACGCGCCAGTTGGACACAATTTGGCACGATATCCTTCAAGAGAAGATCCAACAACTCCATGAATCAATGCCAAGCCAAGTAACTGCTTGCATAAGGACCAGAGGTGGACCAGAGCGTTACTGACTTGCTCAATTTGTGCAGCTCTTTCTCTTCAATAAATCATCCAATTTATCTGAAATTTAAATTAAATTCCACATTGTCTTTTCGCATCATTGATGTCAGGGCTTGTGTAACAAGAAATGGAAGACATTGACTACACAAATCTGGAAATAACCGATTGTCTCAGATGCCGACTCACTATTTTTGCAGTGAGATGCACTACTTAGAAAGAAACCTGTCAAAATTATGACATCACATGGCGAAGTAAATTTCATTGTTCCTACCTAAGTACGATGTGTTGTGAATTTCCTGCAGCATTATGCGACGTAGCGTTTGTCCGAACAAAATCACGTTTTCTGATGCGTTGTATGAGAGATTTCAGAACATCACCCCAAGTGGACAAAAATGGAGAAGAAGACCCCCTTCCCCATGCTTGTGTCGTGATACCATCTCGACATTCACTTCATGCGAATTATGGAAGACCGTGGAAAATTAATTCACGGAGCCAGACGAATATTCGAACTCTTCCTCCAGAGCACAAGTCCACTGCATTATCCAAAACTCCACCTCGTTCAGTAGTTTATAATTGGCTCATGTTTCCTTAATGAAATGTTTGTTATATCAGTTACTAGGAGAATATCATCGTCGACGCCAAGATTGTGAAACTAAGTATGAATCAGGAGCAGCATCTACTGTACAATGAAGAAGTGCTAGATTACTCCCGGTATATGTATTATGACAATATTCAGTTGGAATGTAGAGCAAAAATGGGACTATAGAACCACAGGACTCAAAATCTCCATCTGAATCGAAACGGGACCAGTTCCCGTATGGCATCTAGATTCACGTTTTGCGTGGTTTGTCTAAATCGATTAAGGGCAATGTTGGGGTGGTGAAAATGACGCAACAATTTTCCACATTAATCATCGTGCTTCACCTCTAGTGACCTCGTGATTAACGAGGCGTTACATCCTTCCTTTATTTCTGCAATTTCTTCGATGTAGCTGCTGGCAGCATCTGAATGAATCTGCAGTTTTTAGTCGTCAGAATTGTCTATATTATCCAGTGACACCCCAAACTAATTATCTTCGTACGAACGAAATTTCAGCCCACACTAGCGAATTGATGCAGAACAGTCCAAATTGAAAAAGGTGGTGGTTTCAGACCACTATTGTTTCAACCTTAACGGCCACCTTGGTCATTCATTTGCTGAACTGTGTTGTGCTAAATATTAACAAATTTCTTACCACGTTGTGATGTATGATCCACACGGTAGAAATTTTTTCTCGCTGCAGCGGTGTACGAAAAATAACGCCAAAAGTACGTCTACAGGTTTACTGCGCCGTTGATTGCCCCGTTGGCCGTATAGCGAAAGACGTGCCAAACATATTCGTCGTGGTTGAGAAGACGATCAGATACCTGGCTTTACACGTAATACGATGTCTACGAGAAATTATCACGGCAGTTAAGTTGCAGCATATTGATGGTTATAATGAGAGATGACTGGACACACCTGAAAGTATTATGAAACTCAATTTTATGTATTAACATACAAATATTTATTTATTTATTTACAGTGGATAACATTTTGCTGTTTGCATGGTGAGGTAATGGAGTAAATGTCGGGTGTCTCCCCTAAGAGTCGTCAGGCCCATTTTCTCTGGTGTTTCAGCAGATATATGCAATTTCGTTTTTTTTTTTTTTTTTTTTAACGTGTGGTTGGAGTCAACCCAAAAACAATAGTGCTCATACGAAGACCAGTGTCAACGGAAAGCGGCGGTTTGTTTCCTGTTACAAAACAAATTGTTTTTACAGAGGAATTTTAGATGCCCATTCGTTAGACCGGTCTCAGATTAGTCTAGTTCGATAACTATTTTATCGATATGTGTTAACAGCGACTGTAAAACTCGAAGAATAACCAGTAGACCTACTCCAGCAGCGACAGTACTGCCCTGGCCCGCGCTGACTGCTACCGCCAAGCATGTTGTCTAACGCAACATTCGTGGAACAGCAGAGTGAACATCCTTCACGCTACGATGGAAAATCGCGACCAGTGGTCGGGTCCGCATCATCATGTTACGCACAAAAGACTTGTTAACCAAGGAAGATGTTCAACGTGTGCACCAGAGTCAAAGTGATGCGGTGATGTGGTTTCTAGTTCGCTGGTAGTTTTCAGAACTTATACTGCACTGATTGTCCTCGTTCGACAGTAGCACACGATGATCGATATCTCCAATTTTCAAGTCAAAGCAGCCGTAGGCTGAGTGTTCCAGAATTGAATTTGGGGTTCGATGAGGCGACAGGTCATCATGTATCGCATCAAACTGTTAGGTGATGGTTGCATAACGCGAATCTTCACTCCCGCCGACCATGATGAGCACCACGTCGTTCACAGCACTATGGACTCTGTAACAGATGCGTAAGAAATTATGCAGAATGCACACCACAGGATAGGCGTTGGGTACTGTTTGTGGACGAAACTCGGATATATTTGTACACTGATAATCACAGACAAAACGTTCGAGGACGACCCGGTAATACCGAACGCCTCCTACACTACATCCCACAAGTGCAACAAGGTAGTGGTGGAGCGATGTTCTGAGGTGGCATTACATGGAGTCACCGTACACATCTCACGGTTGTAGAGGAAAATCTCACTGCTCTAGATACAAGGACGAGATTCTGCAACAAATAGTGGGACCGTATCACCAACGTTTTGGCGATAATTTCACCTTGATGTATGATAACTCACGTGCTCGACGTGCTGGTTTCGTGAACACGATCATTCAGCATGCTAGGATCAATATAATGGAGTGACCTAGCCGTTCCCTGGACGCGAACACAATCTAACAGGGATGGGATCGATTGAAACGAGCTATTTTGGTGCGTCGCCAATACCTACATAATCTGCGCGATGTACTGATTCACGTCTGCATCCGACCAGGACAATAGGACGTTACACCACGTTTTGATGTTACTCAGGAGTCCTGCGAAAAATCCTCTATGGGAAATAGACAATTTTGTCGCTACAATTTTTTTTTATTTGGTGATCTAGAAATACTGAAAATGAATATATAAGCATGATTGAGAACCAATTTTTGTTTCCTGTGGCATTAATTTAGAAATAAAGGAGTGATACAAGACTTTTGTTGACATAGGATGATTCAAGAAGAATGTCACAAAATTTATGAGGTGATTCTCCATGTAAAAATAAACGGAAAATGTCCTACGAACATGTGTCCGATTTCCGATGGTTACAGAACTGAAGTGGGTTGTAGGCTATGCACTTTCATGAACGATTCTGAAGAGAAGTGTGAATATTACTTACCGAAATGCTGTGTAGCCGCTGTACTGTACAGAATAATGGTAGGACAGATGACTGATCCATCTCAATGCACTTCCCAACGCATTGGAGAGTGTGTTGTGTGGCATATCGAACATCATCACGGCGGGCTTTAATGTGGGCAACGGTGTCAGTGATGCGAGCGACAAGTTCTTCGCATGTATCCACCGTCGTAGCATACACATCCACCTTCAACCAGGCCCTTAACAAAAGTCTAATTGGGTTAGGTCAGGTGATCTGACAGGCCGGTTAATGGGTTCGCCACGGCCAATCCACCATTGAGGAAATGTATTATTCAGATACTGGGATATTTTTCTGGTACAGTGGGTCGGTGATCCATTTTGTTGCAGGTACAGTTGCCGTCGTTTCTCTAATGTAGCGTCTTCCAAAAGTGCAGGTAGGTCTTCTATCAGGAAATGTGTGTATACTGCGGTTGTCACGCAGTTTGGCAGGAACACAGGCCCTGTCACCAGGTCATCAGTCATACCCCACCACAAGTTCACTGAGAATCTAAATTGGAATTTTTTCCGTAGTGTCATGTGGGTTTTCCATCGCCCTTGTATGAGAACTGCGAGTGTTCATGATGCCTTTGCTTGTAAATGTGGCCTCATCTGTAAACAAAGTGTATTGCACGATGTCTCTGTGTACAGCCAACCATTCACAAAATTGTTGTGTGCTTATTGAGTCACGTGGATGTGGATATTGCACCGGCTGTACATGAGATGGATACAAACCTTCGAAATGTGATGTATGTAACTTGTGTTTGTGGAATATCGAGCTGACGGTTATTGCGCCGGATACTGGTGGTGGAAGTCTGTTGTAACTTTGAAGTGATATCTTCCCTTTCCTCAACCGACTGGATGGCCTCACATTCTGATGTTACGTGTACACTAGATAGTGTTTCGCATTCACGTTGTGTCTGAAAAACCCTGGGAAATACTCTGGCATAGAGGGTTCGTCGATGAGGGAAACGTCTCTGGTATTCTGTCACAGCTGTATGGGCATTGCCATTACAGTACCCATACACAAACGACGTGTCTGCGTATCTTGCGTGGGTAACGTATGAGGCATTTTGGTATCACAGAAAAAATTGCCTTGCTCAATTAAACAACACTCAAGCAGGACGCGCACACAGCCTCACGACTGCTGACTGATCCAACTCACGATTTCACACTGAGTATGATTGCAACTGTTGCTTCGGTGCGACGTCACAACGCTGCCATCTGTCGGAGAACCCCCCATCTCTTGTAGGATGGATCAGTCATCTGACCCACCATTATTCTGCCCATCATGGGGCCTACACAGCATTTCGGTAAGTAATATCACCTGTCTTCATATCCATTCATGAACGTGTGTAGTATTCAATCCGCTCCAGTTCCTTAACAATCGAAAATCGGACACACGTTCATAGGACTTTTTCGGTTTATCAGAGACATCGGGCGAGGTTCCTCTGGTATTTCAGCAGATGTTTGCAATTTCGTTTTTGCATTGTGTCCAAGGAAAACGTCGGTTTGTTTATGCAAAAAAAAAAAAAAAAAAAAAAAAAAGAATTTTGACGTGTCCATTGAGCCATTCAATAGAGTTGTCCCAAATTAGTCTAGTACAATATTTGTTTTTAGTGATGTGTATTAACAGTGACAGTGAAACACGGAGAACAAACAAAATGGTTCAAATGGCTCTGAGAAGTATGGGACTTAACTACTGAGGTCATCAGTCCCCTAGAACTTAGAACTACTTAAACCTAATTAACCTAAGGACATCACACACACCCATGCCCGAAGCAGGATTCGAACCTGCGATCGTAGCGGTCGCGCGGTTCCAGACTGTAGCGCCTAGAACCGCACGGTCACTCCGGCCGGCGAGAATAAACACCAATCCAGCATCGACTTAGTAGGGCTACATGCTTGGCGGTAGCTGTTCCACGCAGCAGCATTATTCGTTCTCAGAGAAACGGCATTTCTCTTCTTTTCCCCAAGTATTAAATGCTTCATTCTACTACGATGAATGTATAAAGGGAGAACCTACTGTCATTACTTAACAAAATTCTATGGTTTCACTCCTACAGTTGAAAGTTTCGCTACATATCAGATGAGGGGTGATGGTACGTTGACTGAGAGTAGGAAGAAGTGTAGTGAGCTGCATTCTTGTCCGTAGCTCATCTCATAGCAAACAGTAGCTGATTCTCTTAATCGACACAAGGGTTCTAACTGTGGTCCTGATTTAAGGAGCGATCAGCGATGTCTGCTCTTCTGAGACACAATTTTCAGCGTGTATTTTTACACCACTAGCGTTTAGATCATGGATGACGAATATCTGTCCTTTCCTTGGACTTTCGACCCCTCACATGTGCACCAGACACCATCGTTCGATGTGGTAGACAACTCTGCAGCAAGAGCAGACATCCTCCAGCAGATTGCAAAGGTACAGATACCGATACAGTTACTACGTATCGAGTCGGGCTCATACTTGTCTCTGCCCGACCAGAGTTCACAGGTGGCCTTTTTATGCCCCATCATCCCTGTATAGGCGTGTTTCGGCGTCTTTCAATTTGCTGCGCGGCAGTCTAGTGTAGCGGAGCCTGCAGGGAGGGTCGCATGCAAGCATGATGTGCGCAACCACACACCCGAGTGCGGAAAGTAGGCACGAAAAGTAATAATTGCCGTTTCAAGTTAGTTTCGTGCGCCGGCCGGTGCGGCCGAGCAGTTAGTTCTAGGCGCTTCAGTCTGGAACCGCGAGACCGCTACGGTCGCAGGTTCGAATCCTGCCTCGGGCATGGATGTGTGTAATGACCTTAGGTTAGTTAGGTTTAAGTAGTTCTAAGTTCTAGGGGACTGATGACCTCAGAAGTTAAGTCCCATAGTGCTCAAAGCCATTTGAACATTTTTTTCTTTTTAGTTTCGTGAGGAAAGGACAAAACATATAATGTTTTTACGAAGACCAATCTGAATCTATACAGCAGTGGCTAATTCGAGTGAAGTTATGAAATTGTGTGAATAAAATTTGTTGTTGGTGAACTTTAGCTATCGTGGAGACATTATGTATGGACTGAAAATATAATAAATTCAATTTGTAATAAAATTTGTTTCTGATATCAAGAAACCTAGTTCATTATTTTTAAGGAGGTAACGAATTAGCTATGTGTAATAGTGAGAGTGAGTGTTTGATAGGATACATGTCACTTAGCAACACAATTAAACACTTTGTTATTGTGAAACGCATACGTTGAAAGAAAAACTGATCATCAACAATGTCAAGGTCTACAGTCCGATGCCAAACGAATACAATAGGAATCTAAAGAATTCAATTTTCGGGGATCAACATTTAATACCAAGATATGTCTTCGCCTTTATAGGGTCCACAACACGACCTCGTAGAAATTCAGTCACTTGCACGAGTCGTGCTCGTCGACACTTCCTTGTGTTTGCTAATCCAGCGCGCTCTTCCTAACAAAAAACCACTAATTTGGCAGTTCAAGCACAGGTATTATGTGCTCAGTGTTTCCAGACTAAGTACATGGTTCCTACTGCGTCTGCAGTACAGCACTTTCAGTTATTCCGTTGACTGTCCCCTGTCAGTTCCCCACACTAATATGTTGTGTCTTTCCCACGTCTTTACATGTGTATATTTTTCATTTTGAACTAGTGTATATAATGGATCTGCTAGGTAATGTACATAGTTCTGTGAAGCTGTTCACAGATGTCACAGTCAGATACATCGAGGTTGAGTATAAGAAAAAGATTGAAAAAGGCGTCAAATTCTGAATACGACCATCACTTGATGGAAAAATTGGCAGATGAGCCCCATAGTCATCCAATCTAAAATAATATGCGAAAACATACTGCTTCACTACAGCATTACCAAATGATTATTATTTTCAGCAAAACCGTAAAATATATCGTTTAATCCATCGGAAGATACTTAGCGCCGGCTTACCACGTAATTTAGTTGTGAGATAGCTATTGTTTCAGCCTAAAATTCTGTGGAATGAAGAATTTAATACTCATCCGCGAAGGAGAACACTTACAAATAACTCGTCCGACCGATTCTAGGGTACCGACATGACTCATTTTTACTATTTAGCTGAGTGTAGTAAGTGATCATCTCAACGATTTTTCTTTTTTTTACCAAAGTAATGTGAAACAATTCAGTTTGCAGACTACGTATACATGGGCAGTTTAAAATTAGTAGTTTTAACATTAATGGGCATATTTTTCAGTCCTACTCGTGCAACTACTCTTAAAACAACGTTTTTTTAAAGGATACAAACTCTTAAATAACAATTCGTCTACGGAATAGAAGCTGTAAAGAAGAAACGATTCTGTGATATGTTTAAAACTTACTTTGCTACCTGTTGGACATTTCATGTTGCGAGCTAACAAAGATGTTCGGGCTCACATGCGGTTCCTCTTCGTCGAAATATCTTGGCTCATACTCGTCTAGTGGTTGAACCGCACGCATCGCATTAGTCACCCTAAATCAGACACTTGTGACCCTTTGGTTAAATTGTCTGGCTGATGGAAAGTTTGCGAAATACAAAGTTAACACAACATATAACAATAGTAATAGTAATATCAGGAGCTAAATTAAGGACCCATAAATGATGTAGGCCACACAGTTGCGATTTGGTTAGAATAATGTTTCTTCAGAAAGCAAACTAATAGCGAAAGTGGTCGTATTTAGAGTTACTGTTACACTCGAGGGCATATCTATCTGACACAGTCCGATCATTCACAGTCTCATCGCGAAATACAAGTTATCTACAGGAAAACTTAGAGTTCACACCACGCCCGCGGCTGCTCACCGTTCAGAGACTAAGTCCCGCAATACTACACATATGCCTAAAGACAGACTGTCCGCTTTCGTGTCTCAATACGTCTGTCCACTTTGGTGTCTCCAGCCGAACTGTCCGCTTTCGCGTCTGCAACAGCACTCCCTCTGCCCGTCCCCGTGCCGCGTTTCCCGCCCGCCGAACATACTCGCTCAGCTGACTAGGGCAGTTCGCTTTCCTGAGGCCGTCCATCTGATTGGCTACAGCTGCTTCTACATTATTTTACATTTTAACATATTTAAATAATCAAAGCCTGACCACTTCCACGATCTAAATAAAGTAACAGTAATTGTTCTTGTTGTTGTTGTTGTTGTGGTCTTTAGTCCTGAGACTGGTTTGATGCACCTCTCCATGCTACTCTATCCTGTGCAAGCTTCTTCATCTTCCAGTACCAACTGCAACCTACATCCTTCTGAATCTGCTTAGTGTATTCATCTCTTGGTCTCCCTCTACGATTTTTACCCTCCACGCTGCCCCCCAATACCAAATTGGTGATCCCTTGATGCCTCAGAACATGTCCTACCAACCGATCCCTTCTTCTAGTCAAGGTGTGCCACAAATTTCTTGTCTCCCTAATCTATTCAATACCTCCTCATTAGTTATGTGATCTACCCATGTAATCTTCAGCATTCTTCTGTAGCACCACATTTCGAAAGCTTCTATTCTTTTCTTGTCCAAACTATTTATCGTCCACGTTTCACTCCCATACATGGCCACACTCCATACAAATACTTTCAGGAACGACTTCCTGACATTTAAATCTATACTCGAAGTTAACAAATTTCTCTTCTTCAGAAACACTTTCCTTGCCATTGCCAGTCTACGTTTTGTATCCTCTGTACTTCGACCATCATCAGTTATTTTGTTTCCCAAATAGCAAAACTCATCTACTACTTAAAGCGTCTCATTTCCTAATCTAATACCCTCAGCGTCACCCGATTTTATTCGACTACATTCCATTATCCTCGTTTTGCTTTTGTTGATGTTCATCTTATACCCTCCTTTCAAGACAATGTCCATTCCGTTCAGCTGCTCTTCGAGGTCCTTTGCTGTCTCTGACAGAATTACAATGTCATCGGCGAACCTTAAAGTTTTTATTTCTTCTCCATGAATTTTAATACCTACACTGAATTTTTCTTTTGTTTCCTTCACTGCTTGCTCAATATACAGATTGAATAACATCGGGGAGAAGCTACAACCCTGTCTCACTCCCTTCCCAACCACTGCTTCCCTGACATGTCCCTCGACTCTTATAACTGCCATCCGGTTTCTGTACAAACTGTAAATAGCCTTTCGCTTCCTGTATTTTACCTCTGCCACCTTCAGAATTTGGAAGAGAGTATTCCAGTCAACATTGTCAAAAGCTTTCTCTAAGTCTACAAATGCTAGAAACGTAGCTTTGCCTTTCCTTAATCTATTTTCTAAGATAAGTCGTAGAGTCAGTATTGTCTCACGTGTTTCAACATTTCTACGTAGTCCAAACTCATCTTCCCCGAGGTCGGCTTCTACCAGTTTTTCCATTCGTCTGCAAAGAATTCGTGTTAGTATTTTGCAGCCGTGGCTTATTAAACTGATAGTTCGGTAATTTTCACATCTGTCAACACCTGCTTTCTTTGGGATTGGAATTATTATATTCTTCTTGAAGTCTGAGGGAATTTCGCCTGTCTCATACATCTTGCTCACCAGATGGTAGATTTTTGTCAGGACTGGCTCTCCCAAGGCCGTCAGTAGTTCTAATGGAATGTTGTCTACTCCCGGGGCCTTGTTTCGGCTTAGGTCTTTCAGTGCTCTGTCAAACTCTTCACGCAGTATCGTATCTCCCATTTCATCTTCATCTACATCCTCTTCCATTTCCATAATATTGTCCTCAAGTACATCGCCCTTGTATAGACCCTCTATATACTCCTTCCACCTTTTTGCTTTCCCCTCTTTGCTTAGAACTGGGTTTCCATCTGAGCTCTTGATATTCATACAAGTGGCTCTCTTTTCTCCAAAGGTCTCTTTAATTTCTCTGTAGGCTGTATCTATCTTACCCCTAGTGAGATAAGCCTCTACATCCTTAAATTTGTCCTCTAGCCATGCCTGCTTAGCCATTTTGCACTTCCTGTCGACCTCATTTTTGAGACGTTTGTATTCCTTTTTGCCTCCTTCATTTACTGCATTTTTATATTTTCTCCTTTCATCAATTAAATTCAATATTTGTTCTGTTACCCAAGGATTTCTACTAGCCCTCGTCTTTTTACCTACTTGATCCTCTGCTGCCTTCAATACTTCATCCCTCAGAGCTACCCATTCGTCTTCTCCTGTATTTCTTTCCCCCATTCCTGTCAATTGTTGCCTTATGCTGTCCCTGAAACTCTGTACACCCTCTGGTTTAGTCAGTTTATCCAGGTCCCATCTCCTTAAATTCCCTCCTTTTTGCAATTTCTTCAGTTTTAATCTACAGTTCATAACCAATAGATTGTGGTCAGAGTCGACATCAGCCCCTGGAAATGTCTTACAATTTAAAACCTGGTTCCTAAATCTCTGTTTTACCATTATGTAATCTATCTGAAACCTTCAAGTATCTCCAGGTCTCTTCCATGTATACAACCTTCTTTTATGATTCTTGAACCAAGTGTTAACTATGATTAAGTTATGCTCTGTGCAAAATTCTAACAGGCAGCTTCCTCTTTCATTTTTTATCCCCATTCCATATTCACCTACTACGTTTCCTTCTCTTCCTTTTCCTACCTCGAATTCCAGTCACCCATGACTATTAAATTTTCGTCTCCCTTCACTATTTGAATAATTTCTTTTATCTCATCATACATTTCATCAATCTCTGCTGAGATAGTTGGCATATAAACTTGTACTACTGTGGCAGGCGTTGGCTTCGTGTCTATCTTGGCCACAATAATGCATTCTCTATGCTGTTTGCAGTAGCTTACCCGCATTCCTATTTTTTTAATTCATTATTAAACCTACTCCTGCATTACCCCTATTTGATTTTGTATTTATAACCCTGTATTCACCTGACCAGAAGTCTTGTTCCTCCTGCCACCGAACTTCACTAAATCCCACTATATCTAACTTTAACCTAAACATTTTTCTTTTTAAATTTTCTAAACTACCTGCCCGATTAAGCGATCTGACATTCCACGCTCCGATCCGTGGAACGCCAGTTTTCTTTCTCCTGATAACGATGTCCTCCTGAGTAGTCCCCGCCCGGAGATCCGAATGGAGGACTATTTTACCTCCGGAATATTTTACCCAAGAGGACGCCATCATCATTTAACCGTACAGTAAAGCTGCATGGCCTCGGGAAAAATTACGGCTGTAGTTTCCCCTTGCTTTCAGCCGTTCGCAGTACCAACACAGAAAGGCCGTTTTGGTTAATGTTACAAGGCCAGATCAGTCAATCATCCAGGCTGTTGCCTCTGCAACTATTGAAAAGGCTGCTGTCCCTCTTCAGGAACCACACGTTTGTCTGGCCTCTCATCAGATTCCCCTCCGTTGTGGTCTACGGTACGGCTATATGTATCGCTGAGGCACTCAAGCCTCCCCACCAACGGCAAGGTCCATGGTTCATGGAGGGGGGGGGGGGGGGGGGGGGGGAGTAACAATAATATCCATTACATAATAAACGTTAAATTCTTGTACATAAAACCAATTCAATTTCCTTCTTAGCTTTGAATGCCACGGCCAGTAGCCTTTCCCCAATGTGCTTTCTGATAAATAAATAAAGAACAAAAGTAACTAATATGCGCTACACTTTACAAGAAATATTCTATTACCTAATGATTCAATAAGGTGTCATGCTGCTACCATTCTCTGCGTTTTGTGTGGAGGAAATGATGATCTGATGCTTAACTGAAAATACTGATAATTTAAATTTACTATATCTTTTTAACAAATGAAGTTACAGAGTTGATATTTACAACGTTTGTCATTTTAATGATGCGCTTCTATATGAAATGTCGATCGTTAAGATCGACCAAAGCGTTCTGATTTTAGCATTCAGGTCTTTGTTACAAAACTTGTTAATTTCACTTTAACAGTAAATCCTAAACTATTATAGACATGTTGCGTTACTACAGAATTAAATAGTTTTCATAAATGTTTCCCTTTATGACCGATCTTAGGTCCGCGATATTTAAACTACTACGTCTCCTTGGCCACAACGTCTTCTACTGGGTTTCCCTATGACGTAGGTTCTCGTCTGTCTCACTCGCACACTGCAGCGCTTAGGCCTCAATAGACAGTAGACGTCTGTGAATTTCCTCATCTCGTGGTGAATCTGCGCCCTTTGTGGCACACGGTGCTCGACGACAGAGTTCGTTTTACAATTCCTGTAGGCTGACTCCTTCGGCCACATATTTAAATGAGAGCGCAATGCTCGTTAACTCACAATGTTATTAGGCATAATTTTTGTCGGGGCATACTGATCTCTTTTCAGAGCAATTGGCAGCTTCTATGATTAATCAGTAATAAAGGTTATTTTTCTCCTCAAGTTGTGTCGGATTATTTAAGACGAATTTAATTTGCGAAGATGTAGTTAAACGGCCTAATTACTTGAAGACTTTTTTGCAAGATGGTTATGGGTGAACAACACGAAATATACTTACTGCTGGCTTTGGCAATCAGTTCTTCGTTTCTAAATGATAAGTTACTCCGTAAAATTGTTCCATAAGACGTTACCGAGTGGAAATATGCAAAATTTGTCTGAAGGTTAATGTGATTGTTTCCAAGTCTAGTAATTATAAGTAAAGCTGTCTGAACTTAACTGTTTAAATGGCTCAGTAATATGCGTCCTCCAGTTCAAGTTTTCATCAATATGTGTACCCAAAAATTTGTAGCTTTCTACCCCCTTTACTGACACCTGTCCCTGTGCTACAACAACTGTTTCTATTGCTCTTATTTCTTTTACAAAACTAAATATGTGTGTCTTCTCAAACTTAAGGGAGAGTAAATTTTCAGAGAATCACTCTTTGAAAAACACAATTAAAAATTTGTTTTGTTGATTTATCTCTAATGGCATTTATTATGACACTAGTATCGTCTTCAAAAACTACCAATGCTGCTTGATGAATATTAAATGGAAGGCCATTTACACTTACAAGGAATAGAAGTAGACCCAAAATTGAAACCTGGGGGACTCCCTCCCGGTTTTTTTATTGTCCATCCAACCACTAAAAATGTCTCCCCTTCAAACATTGTTTGAATTATTCGTCACAATGTCTTTCAGTAAAAATACGGCTGCATAGCCCCTCAAGAGCAGACCGATTGACAATTTCTTGCATTCTATTTGTTAAATATGATTAAAAACAGTTGTTCGTAAAGTCATCAATTCTATATAACTTAAGCTTTTGGTTTGGAGTAAAATGAGCTGTGCAGTTAAATGCCATATAAAGATTGCATAAAATACCAGCTGGCGATATTTTATTATTTGAGGTTGGTAATATTTTGTGAATGAATGTATAGATAGCATTCTTAGCCTAGCAATCATTCTATAATCCAAGCTGTGATGTGCTAATATAACTATTTCTGCTTAAATGTGAGATTACCTTAGAGTACATTACTTTTTCGAATATTTTGGAAAATCATGTTAGTAGAGAAATTGGAAGATATTTGTTCACGCCTTTATTGTCATCTTTCTTATGAAGATGATTAACAGCTGCATAATTTAATCCGTATGGAAAAATTCACTGTGTCAGTGATGCATTACATATATCACTAAGGACGTTACTTATTTAGTTAAAGCAAATCATTAGAATTCTGTCGTACGTTCCATCACCATCATATAGTCCGATGAACGTTTTGTGACAAGTTATAGCTGTGTGCAGGATGAGAACTCGACGCAGCATACCTGTCTCTCGCGGGCAGTGCTGTAACAATTATGTTATCTGAGCACGTTCTACGGAGCGCCTCAGAACTTTAATTTGTCACTGGTTTCTCTCCACTCGTCGATCTGAGACCCTTACCACGTTTTACTAATGGAAGAGATCGAGAAACTTCACAGTGGAGATGCATGGTTCATCTCGTGCTAATTTAGCAATCGCGAAAGCACCACACAAATGAGTACAAACCTCAGCGAAAGAAAAATATTAAGCATCGCGGAAATGCGTGTTCTTAAAACTTCAGGAGTTTGCCATCTAAGATCAGGCAATAAACATAGCCCTATTGCTTTTCCTAGCACACTCCCTCATTTAATGCTAGTGGCTAGTCATAATGACAGTTTCAGCTGCCGCACAACATTTGCAAACGACAAAGGATGGGGAGACAGTCGTATGGGTTACTTTGTTCATCTATACGTGTTATGAATTAAAGCCTCCCGCAAAGTTTTTCTCTTTGTATGGGATGGCTAATCTCAGTAACTACTGTAGGGATTTTGGTACGGTTTGCTCTAATACATGAGCTAAATCACGTGGAAAGTTTGTGTATACAATTTATTACCGTTATGCCACACGAAAGGAGTCCCACAGGCTTCAATCTTGGGTTCACTCCTACTCCTTGTATGTTTGAATAGCATCCATCAAGCAGAATTGGTACTTTTTGCAGACGATACTAATTTAGAGATGTATCGTACGGTATCTTTCGAAGCAGAGCTGGACATATACTAAGATAAAATGAATTGTGCATTCGGAACATGTGTGCGTCTTTCCTGGCCGCATGAGAAGTTACTTTGCCAACTTTTTTGAGTATAACCCCTGGTCAGACGTAATATGATATAACTCGATTCTCAGGCACGTCACAGGAGGGACAGTGACACTCAGAGCCGGTACACAGTTGTTCCAAACCCAGAGCGGTGTATAATGTGCGTAACAGAGTAATTACGAGGGCCACTATCCCGTTAAAAGGGTACACGGAAACTGCACTTCACAGAGCGTAATCGCTTTTCATCTGCCTGTGGCGGGATTTCGCACCAGCTCTTTAGCCGAGGACTCCTTTGAATAACCACGTGCGGTGAAAAGAAAAATTTAAATGAAAAGCTTCGTGGCTTTGTTGTGCCAGCCAGGTCATTCACTGTGCGCAGCGTGTGATCGCTTGTGTTCATTTGTCCTGTCGCACCGTCCATTCAGATATTCGTAAGAACTTCTTCGATTTTTCTATGCATATACACAAAGGGTTGAGAGATACAAAGCACAAAAGTCTGTAAAATACATGCTTTTCAATAAGCTACACGAAAGCAAGTAGATAGAGTCATGACACGAGCATTCTGTTACGTCACTCCGAAAATTTCGGGAAGTTGACATAAAAAACCGACAACCTAACAGTCACCGATGCTAATAAAGCTGTAGCTGGTTTTCAGTCAGAGAGAATCACAAGTATTTTCAGACTGTTCAACGACAAATCTGTGGTCTCCTAGCAACTAATAGGGCATATGATTGGGTGCAATTGCAGAACGATTTAATAAATTATTTGCACTCGTTCTAAATAATACCTCTCCTAAGATACTGATGCAAAATAAATACCATAAATAATTTGCAGTGTCCGTGCTACAACCCCTCGCACTCCTTGATTATTCCGCTCTTGCTTCACCTCCCCCCACCCCACCGCCATTTTGCAAGGTCTAGACAGTGCAATTTCCAGTTTGCAGTGCTCAAGTTATTTATATGCACTTGTTCCCCCTTGCCACCTTCCCCCCTCTTCCTACCCACCCAGACCGCTCCCATCTTTCAAGATTTATGTCCTGTTTAACGTGTCTTTCGGGAATATTGGGTAGCGTGCGGAGATAAAAAAGCAGACTATGTACGTACCGACAGCACACATACAGTAATGTAATATAATAAAATAAATATTAAAATCCTATCTACGAAGGATATTATAAATGAGGCCTCTTGTAGAAGTGTATAAACACCTATTACGTAAAAATCAGTGTAGTTTTCAACTGTTAACAAACTACTCTCAAAGAAATTTGTAATTTTAAATTAAATGAAAAAAATGTACAAACTGGTTTTCAGATACCGATGTAAGAGCCATCAAGTGGCTGGAATTATTTGCATGCCTTACCTTTACCTTATTGTCAGTCAGTTGAACTGTGTACTTCAAATAATGCGGACAAGTGGTGTATTAAACTCTCCATGTAAATCTAAACATGCACACAAATGTGCACGGTTACGCAGTTCAACATCTAAGACGCGTCAGTGTAATGCTGTGTGTGTGTGGACATCCTAAGTTACAAAGGCTCTTTTTAACTATATTGTTTTTATTTGTGAGAAACCTGTTTTTATTTTTAACAAACTTGTGTGGAATGTGCTACATACTCTCAATTATAATGTCAGCATGGCAAGTTTAATACACTCACACTGGAATAGGACGTATAACAATAAGGTTTTTTGAAATTATGAAAATGTAGAATTTCAATTTCCTCATTTGTAATGGCAAACAATAATAATGATTGTGTACGCGCTTAACTATTGAAACTGGTCATCTCGAATAAACAGTACTGAATGTGATCTTTGCTCTCAAGTTTCTTCAGAATTATAGGAATAACCGAAAGCATTAGAGAGAAACTAAATTAAAATACTTCGTATTCTGTCAGAGCGTTAATGAATGAAGAACAGAAAAGGGTAGGAGGAAAGGAAATGAAGCTTGACAAGTTGAGAGGGTATGTGAAGTTATTTCAGTGATTCCGAAATCGAGTCAAATTTACAAAGAACTTGGCAGTCTGAGCCCATTTAGCAGTATGAAGTTGAAACACCTCTGGCCTAGATGCATTCACTGTCAGGGTTGGGAAGATTCTCATAAAACCGCTGTATCCTCTCCTGGGCTAAGCTGCCCCACAGTTGTTATGACTGTTCCTTAATATCCTGGATACTGACACTGGGACGGAGTTGACGTCTGAGCTGGACCAACCCATGTTTTATCAGCGACAGATGTCAGATCTTGTTGGCCACGGGAGTACATCAACCTTACGCAGATACTTCAGAGAGGCACGTCCCATGCGTAGACAACCATTTTCCTGTCGACAAATGGCACCACTATACTGCCGCACGACAGGAAACACACAAGTGAGGACCCAGGCTGTCCGTGAGGTCCCGTCGTGCCGCCAGAGTTGACTTGAAGCCATTCCCGCTGGCCAGGAGTAACACCGCTGTGCCTGTCCAAAACGTTCGAAGAACACCGACGATGTTCACTCTGGGTAGTGTAGAACCGCGATTCATCATTGAAGACAATGCGACGCGATTCCTCAACAGTCCATGCTTCATAGCCACCGTGATCACAGTACAGCGGTTTGAGTGACTGCTGTTATTGTCGTCTGTCAGTGGCCCTGAAAATATGGTTTTCCTACCTTAAGTCATTAGAGGTCTTCATTTGTCTTTTTGTACTAGTGTATCTGATGTTCACTAAAATACCGTTTGAGTCATCAAAGGCTATTTTTATTCCTCGGAAACAACTGTTTTATCTCTTTATTGAATGTGTTTGTGTGTGTGTGTGTGTGTATGTGTGTGTGCGTGTGTGTGAAAGAGAGAAAGAGCGAGGAAGAGAGAGAGAGAGAGCGAGAGACATAGGGTGAGAGAGAACGCGTGGGGGAGAGAGAAAACGAATGCAAAATTAGATCACGAATGTAAAATTAGAGAGATTCGAGCACGCACGGAGGCTTTCCGACAGTCGTTCTTCCCGCGAACCATACGCGACTGGAACAGGAAAGGGAGGTAATGACAATGGCACGTAAAGTGCCCTCCGCCACACACCGTTGGGTGGCTTGCGGAGTATAGATGTAGATGTCGACCACTCCAAAAGCGGTTCGTTTTTTCTTCTTTTGTGCGTGTGTGTTTAGCCTACTCCTAATGACCATCGTCGGCAAACATGGCAGCGGCCTGCGGAGAAGTCTCATTCTTCCAACGTTTTGGAGAGGCACAACGGTGTTATTCCTGGTATCATGGTGCGAGAAGCCATCGTGTGTAATTTCAGGTCACGGTTGGTAAGGATTGAAGAAACTCTGACAGCACAACGGTACGTCGTGTGACGTCCTGCGTCCTGCGTCTTTTGTCTTTTTGTACTAGTGTATCTGATACCGTTTGAATCATCAAAGGCTATTTTTATTCCTCGGAAACAGCTGTTTTATCTCTTTATTGAATGTGTTTGTGTGTGTGTGTGTGTGTGTGTGTGTGAAAGAGAGAAAGATAGAGGAAGAGAGAGAGAGCGAGAGACATAGGGTGAGAGAGAACGCGTGGGGGAGAGAGAAAACGAAGAGAGAGAGAGAGATGTCACCAACGTATCGTGGAATAGTCACATAATTTAGGAATCCGTCTCTTATGATTTTATTGCTTCCAAGGTATATGAATACTAGATGGGCATAAACTTCATTCAAAATGATGACTTAGTGTGAGATTAAGGCAGCCATCGACATCCGCCTGTGGATTTCAGAAAGATCTGTACCGAGTGACCTTACCGACAATCAGATCGCTCCCCATAGAATCACGAGAATTTAATTACAAAAAAAAAAAAAAAAGGCTCAAATGGCTCTGAGCACTATGGGACTTAACATCTGAGGTCATCAGTCCCCTAGAACTTAGAACTACTTAAACCTAACTAACCTAAGGACATCACACACATCCACGCCCGAGGCAGGATTCAAACCTGCGACCGTAGCGGTCGCGCGGTTCCAGACTGTAGCGCCTAGAACCGCTTGGCCACACCAGCCGGCATTTAATTACAGGTGTTGTGAAATGGATTACCTAATGAATTTAATTTATGAAACAGGGGTAGCCCTAGCATACGTGAACCATGATTGTAGCAACTCACAAGATGATAAAATACAGAGTTGCATTAGACTAGGTTGTTTCTGCACCACCAATGCTTTCAAATTTATATATGGGCCAACTGTAACAGAAGAATGGGCAAAGCACCTGATAGCTTATAGTATTTAAAGATTTTTACAAAACTTCTTTTGTTTGTAGACGATTAGTTCTTATAGGTAAAACAAGTTAAAAACTTTAACTCCAATTATCGCCGAACACAAACAGATACTGATTGTAAGATTTCTGTCAGGAAAATAAAGATAATGATGTGCAGCTGCAAGGAACTCATTACATCACAGATTTCGCTGCGAAACACTAAACTACACAACACATTACCATGCCTAATACCGTGTAGACCGAGTGAGGTGGCGCAGTGGTTAGCACATTGGACTCGCATTCCGGAGGACGACGGTTCAGTCTCGCGTCCAGCCATCCTGATTTAGGTTTACCGTGATTTCCCTAAATCGCTCCAGGCGAATCCCGGGATGGTTCCTTTGAAAGGGCACGGCCGACTTCCTACCCCGTCCTCCCCAAATCCGATGAGACCGATGACCTCGCTGTCTGGTCTCTTCCCCCAAACAACCCAACCCAACGGTGTAGGGAAACCGTTGGCCTTCATAGCGGCTTCCAGTCGTCTCGGAATGGGTAAATACAGGTTCTGTATGGATCTGGAGGGAATTTTTGACCATTTTTCCCGCAAAATAGTGGCAAGCTCAGGTAACGATGATGTTGGTGGTTAGCGATCACTCAACCTTTTCTCGAAAGTAGACCACAAAGGCTCAATAACATAAACATGCGGTGACTGTGGTGGGCAACGGAGATGCGACAATTCAGCCTCGTGCTAAAAAAACCAGTCCTGGACGATGCGAAATGTGTGAACAGGAGTCCTATCGTCTTGGAACACAGCATCACTTTTGAGGAACAAACATTATATCAAGAGATTGGTCTCTGATCAGCCAAAATATTCTTATAATCCTTGGCAGTAACGCGACTTTGAAGAGTAGCTACGGGACCCATGGAATACCACAATATTGCTGCTCAAATCTTCACCGAAGCCTCCGCCATGTTTCGTTCTTGGGGCTTAAACTCGGCCAAAAGTTGGAAACAGTATGAAACAACACTTATCTGACGTTCTTCCATTACTCCATTGTCCGGGTTTTATGGGTTCGGCGCCACGCTTTCCGGTTACGGGCATTTCTCATCACTGATGTGTGGTTTTGGAATTCCAGCTCGGGCTACAGTTCTCTGTTCCTGGAACTCCCTTCAAGTTATTTTTGTGTTCTCAGTGCTCGAACTTGTGGAATTTAGTTATCCATTGACTTTTATAGCTGTCACCTACTTATTTTCCGTTACAATTCTCTTCAATAGCCGTTTGCCACAATCACTGAACACACACTTTCGTCGACGCTGTGGCTTAGCGGATATTGTTTTCCCACTTCCCCTCTAACAAGCCTAGAACGACATGAAAACTAAAAAATTAAAATATATTTTTAGGTAGATATAACGCAGTAAATTGACTGTATCCCGACTTAGACGCACGCCACACATAAATTGCCTCCTCTGCATATCACTACGGTGCCCGAAATATACCCATTCGCAAGTAGAATAGGACGCCGTTTCGCTGGCAAGCATTCGCCCGATTTTTTCATAGCAGTTGGAACTCTGCGAGAAGAAGGGTAGACATCCAGCTAGTGTCACAGATTGCTCCCGTTCTTGAGGTCCGTTGTGATAGCTAGTTTCCGTCATGACTATCATTTCAGTCCCATCGGTTCAGTAGGTGTCATGTTGCCCAGTAGGAATAGGGGCCGCCTCGGGCCCTGATAACTAGCTCCACGCGTGATGCCATCGTCGCATATAAGGCGCGAATGTCGTCCTGTGGTATAGCCATACATGCTGCATTCGCCTGGTTCCGAAGTTCATCTGTGGTGGTTGGCGTTGGGTCACAGAGCTGCACTCGTTCTTTCACCATATCTCACATATTTTCGATTGGCTACAAGTCTAGTAATCTGGCGAGCCAGGACAAAAGGCTGACATCGTGTGACACCAAGAAGGTACGTGTTTGTGCAGCAACATGTGGTCGTGCATTGTCTTGCTGATAAATAGCGTCTGGGGTTTTGTGCAGAAAGGGTATGGCTATGGGTCGCACGACGTCATTCACGCAAGACACACTGGTCACAGAGTCTTGTACATGTACCCAATACCACCCCACACCATAAAGGCTATAGTTGGCGCTGTATGTCGTGCAAATGTAGCCACTGTGATGCTGCTCCCCCTGTCTGCGGCGAACCAAAATGCGGCCATCATTTTCGAATAAACATAACCTGGATTCGTCCAAAAACACTATATTATGCCATCCTGGCTCCAGTGACGTCGTGCTATACACCATTGCAGTCTAGAACATTTCTGTGAGCGGAGAAGTAGACGACGCGCAGGTAATCCATGCCGTAACAAACGGGGACGGATCGACATCCCTGATAGTTCACGATGTGTCGGCCAGAGCCGAAGAGGACGCAGATCTGTCTTGGAATGCCATTCGGATGAGGTGTCGACAACGAGAGCTCCAGGTACATTTTGCCGGTAGGTGGTGTTGTGCCGCGATATCGATGTTGGCCCTGAACCCGCTGGCCGACATGGATCAAACGCCAACCATTTCTGCAGAACACAGTAATGTATATGTTCTGTCAGTATGAATATCCTATCCCTAGTCGTTCAAGGTGTTCTATTTTTTCTGAACATGAGTGTCGAGAGGAAAATGGAAACCAGGGATCAAGCAATGACGGAACGCACAAAGAATGTATGATATCACAGTGTCCAGAATTGTGGGAGAAAAATAAACTCGTATTAATGTTGAAGATGGGAAGCCTCGGTGCGAGAAAGCAACCTAGAAGGACCTAAAATAGCCTGTAAAACCCTGGGGATACCTATTAAAGTATTTCAGGCAGTCTGTAGAGTGAGTCATTTGTAAGTTCTGCAAGCATTCGCCACAAGATGGAAAGCAGTCCATTGGCCGTTGCTGGAATTCAGTAATGCGGCACGCAAGAGATCAGAACAAGGGACTACTTGGATCAGTACTTCGCTGGTTTCACCATCGTTACTACCGCTGCATGCACTTGCGTATTCACCACTCTCCGTCACATCTGTCGTGATAAAACTGACTGAGGCACGTGCTAAAGCTAAGTCACTTTTCCTGCTGATTAGCAAGTAACTCCCTAACATAGAAGGTGCTGAATGTCATAGTAAATTTTGGATTTATTTTATTCCTTTACCTATGATTTAAATATAATTCGTTAATTCATACTGTAGATTGAATTTTTCAAGTAAATATTTAATCTGAGTCACTATCGCTATATGTTAGCTTTAATAACGTAATGGAACCGCCAATCCACCATGTGATTTTAAGTGTTGCTATTTTGCTTCAGCTGTTTGCAGCGTGTAGCCTGAGGTATCAGTTACTGCATTCGAGGATATTTACATAAATTTGTATTCAAGATATTTTTAATCATTTTTCCCCTCGAAGAGACTGACTAACCAACGTAATGAAATGATTTTACAAATATTTTTCGAGGTATTTCAGTTGCCACTGATCTTATAATAAGTTACGAAGAAAAGTGCGTAAGTCAGCTTGTGATATTGATGAAACTGGACAGATTTACAATCCGGTTATTGAATTATACCTAAATCGTAAAATATGTAGACTACAATTATGTTGGATGAAATAGGACTCAGATTGATGACGCATTTTTTTTCTACGTTCGTAACTTCTTTTTGGCGGTACAGCTGTGAGACAATCCACATGATTTGAAAAAAAGTCGCACACTCAACAGAGTATTTGTTTCAATGTTTCTAACAGAAACTCTCACGCATTGAGCACAACCGTTTGTAATTTCGGTTGTCCTTGGGCCTAGGACTCTAGATCAAAGAAGCTTTGAAATTTCTTTAGTAAATAATTTTAAACAGTTATGTTTATGTGCCAGTGCGGAGGATTACAGGGTGTGCTTTTAAACCAATACGCAAAGACTAATAAGCTTGCCTTCAGTAAGACTTTTGCCTACATGATGTGTTGTGACAGTTATGGTTGTAAGCTGATTGGTATTTTCAAGGCTATACTTGTCACATTTGACATATGTATGTGCAGGAACGTGCTTGTCCCAACATAACACGAAACAAGTTTTTAAATGTGACACATACACATCACCAGCATCACACATTTGAAAATTGTCTAAGGCCGAAACTGCCTAGTAATGTTATTCATGTGCATGGAGCATGAAAGGAATAAAACTGACAGCCTTCGTTGGTTTAAATGGTTCCGTTATTTTAGATGATTATTCTGGAGTTTTCGAGGTATAAGGAATAACCTGCATGATTCAAGTAAACCACATTTCCCACACAAGCTGGAGAATGTAACGAACTAACCCCCCTTTGCACAACATTGACTAAACGCTAGCAACATGATCATAATAAAGCTAAAATTCTGCACTGAAAACGCAGACGACAGGTTTCGCAGTTAAAATAAAAGGTAAAAAATTAAAATCAAATACCAGAAAGGTGTCACAGAATGAGTCTTCATGACCAAACCCAGTTTAGTTACTTACCTGTCTTGGCCCCATTAAGATCCCAAGACACAGAAAAATTTCGTCTACAACTCCAGAATTTCCTTTGATAACGGTTTCTTCAACTATTGCATTCACAATGAGGACAATATAGACAATCGAGATTTATGTCTAATTTAGTTGCTAATCTCACACCTCTATACTCATTATAGCGCTGTATTAAAATCTATGGTTTTCAGAGTATTTTGCTGGATTAGAAAGCAATAACTCGAAACCTAGCAAGTACGAAAGAAAAATTCCGTAGAATATAACCTGCAGAAATGAGAATTTCTCGAATTTCTCACAGATACGTAGACTTAAATGAGCACTTCAAAAATTTTGGTACACCTATATTCTTATAAAAACATAAACGAATCTTCAACCTGAAGGTTTGTTGCTAAACAACAGTGTTTTGCTAGGCATAGTTTTATTTGAGAACATATGCCCTTGATTTCCTTCAATCTTTACGGTAATTTATTAAGCCAGTTATCAGGTGGGTTGTAGTTTAACAATGGCTGCGAACCATGTCATATGAAAACTGAAATTTGGAGCTTCAAAAAATATTATACAAGTGTATATAAACATTAGAAAAGGTCTTACACTACAGTTGAATTTTAAATTGAACTTTACTCAGTAGATCAAATAAAATTTGGCATCAGCGCTACAATTAACAATTTTTATGGACTTATATATCTCATTCTGTCTTTTCCATTTTCAGCGGCATTTGTAAATGCCCTCCATTAATTCATTCATATCTCAACGGCAGCAATTGGAAACAAAGCATCAATTTATGTTGTAGATACAGAAAATGAGACCGTTCATTCATTCATTCATGGGCACTAGGAAAGTTTGGTTCGTAACTCACTTGTACTGTCAACAGAGTACTACTGCTCAAGGGATGGAAGTAACATCTGGTTGAAGTAACAGAGAAGACAGACATGTACAGACAAGAAAAGTACAAATGGACGCAGACTACTTTATCTCTTTGAGTTCGAACAGCATGAAAACAAACGTAATTTTAAAATTTTTCGCAAAAGTAACCTTTATTATCATAGGGTAATCAACGAACACAAGAAGAAATTGGCAAAAAGTAAACCCTCAATTATTTTAAGGAGGTGGTTTCACTTTGGAATATATTGTTAATTTCACAAAATTAACTTTTATTATCATAGCAAGCAACGAATACAAGAAGAAATTGGGCAAAAAGTAAACAGTCAATTGTTTGAAGATGACCACTTCACTTTGGAAGCACGAGGACATACAGTTTTAACCATCCTTCATTTCATGTGATATATTTGAAAACAAATTCACATTTTTCCTTGACACACTCTTACACCTCGAAATTTGCATTAACACATAATGCCTAACACAAATTATAGTCCTAAATAACAAGCAAAAATAGTCCCAGTATTTGATAAATTTTGTATCAAAACTAATAGATACTGCCCCGGCAGTTTAATTTCGAAACCACTCATAAACGCAGTAGTGCAAGGTCAAATTTACGTCGCAATGACTTTAAATATCGTTACTTTGACTGTAAAATATCTCCTCAACATGGTACTACTAAAAAATCACATGTCACTTTTTCCTACAACCACGTAGGACAATAGCCGCTCCGATTGTTGTTTTGAAAGTTATAAGCATCGGCTACATTGCACTAATTTCGTAGAAGTACATCGGTGTACCACTAGATACCTCTGCCTTACAACAGCACCAGTGCTTTTATGCTAAAGGCACTGGCACTTAAAAAAATAATTAATAAAATTTCTCGAAGGGTTAATCACTGGGTTAATATAACAGAAACGTAGCAAGTTCTTAACCATCAGGCACTTGAAGAAAGATTTTAATGTATCGATAAAGCCTGCTTGTAAAATTCCCTAGAGCCGTTTCACGGGCGTGATCATCTGTCATTTTTTAGCTGTTTACGCATCACTCCATAACAAACTACGAAGCAAAATTAAGAGTAATGAGAACTCGATTAGTCATTACTGCCACCCTCCATCTGTGAACGCAACAAGGGAAACCTTTATTATATGGTACTATAATGAGTATCCTCTGTCGTGTACTTTATAGTGACTTCCAAAGGTTAGATGTAGGCATTCTTATTGTGATATTCTACCTGTGTGAGAAATGAGACTCGACTGAATTTTTTCCACACTCAATGCTCTTTACACAGTCTATCTAAATGTGAAATATTTAATTTCGCTCTGTACTGAAAAGGGATAAGGTAATATGGAGTGAAAGATGAAATGTCTTCCTGGCTCACTTTGGACTCAGTCCGGAAAGGTTATCAAAATTCCAGGTGTCGACAGAAGAGACGGCACATAACCTGGGAATCTTGGCTGCGCGGATTGGCTGGCAGCGTGTGAGTCACCAGACCTGGACCTACATTTCCTTGTGGGTTTCGATTTAAAAGCGTGGATAATGCATGCGCCGGCGGTGCGGCCGCTGCTAGCTCGGAGCTCCGGGCCCGGCGCGCTGCCTCTATCGACCGCCGGCCACACCCAGCTCCGTGACGTCACGCGCGTGCGTACCGGCCGGCCGGGCTGCAGCGGCGCTTTGTAACTGTTGATTAGGGAGGTTTGGCCAGCGTAATGTCGACGGCGCGCACATGCCTGCCGTGTGCTCGCCCCACTTAATCCAAACCCTGTCGTCCACCTGGCGCCCTATGGTCCTGCCTGAACTGCCTGAAGAAACGTCAGGTTGTCAGCAACTTTAGCACAAGCTATAACCGTATCTAAACCCTCTTTCTGTCTGCAATGTAAGTTGTGATTAACTAGTAGCTTGGAATAAACTCAGCATTTTAGGCTTATCCTGACTGGTTAGCAACCAAAGGCTATCCTTGTTAATATATGAATAGTATCTTGACTATTAGGCCTGTTGCTAGCACATAAGCCTCGACCAAAAGCGTCATAAACAAAATACTATTCCTTTGAACTGTGACTGTGGATATAGAATGACCAAATCCAAAATTCTTATCACAATAGTCTGTTGCGCATATACAGGGTGGTCAGAAAACGTGTGAAATGCTCGTACGGATGTTACAGGGCAGGTTGTACTGAGACATAAATGTTAAGAAAGAAATTCGATACGTTGCTCCGTTTCCGAGTTATTTAGCATAGAATTTAGCCAATCGGGGCGTCGCGCGCTCGCATTCAAGCGCCCTGCCAGGGGCTGTGTTGCCCAACGAGTGCTTTCTCTCGTTAGCTGAAACTTGAATTTACGCGCGCGACGATCTGATTGGCTAACTTCAATGCTAAATAACTCGGAAACGGCGCAACGTATCGAATTTCTTTCTTAACATTTATGTCTCAGTACAACCTGCCCTGTAACATCCCTACAAGCATTTCACACATTTTCTGACCACCCTGTATATCTATAATTTCTCTGAGAACACGAGGAGGGTAAATTCATCAATAATACGAAGAAATATTGCATAAAACATAAAATTAATTTGTATTGAGCTATTAATGGCAACTATTACCAGGCAACTACGAAACTCAACCAGTGTGGTACGCAGCACAGAAATTGCAAAGTGCCTTTCTCTCATGTCAATGGACAAGGACTCATAACATTAATGTAGTTCATATTTTAAGGAACTCAGTGCCAATAGTGCCACTGATAAGCCACTCCTTCTATCAGTACAATTATATAATATGTTCACGTACAAAACTAATATTTTCTGTAAATACGTAAATCTACAGATGCCAAAAATCATAAAATAATTTGTAAGTAATCACAACCACATAGCGTCAAAATAAAAACTTTTATATTTCTTATATACACATGTTATAATACTGCACTTGAGATATTAATTAGTTAAATATTTTCTTAAATTCACATTAAGTGACATCGTTAGTAGTATACACAGCAGTTATCCATGATAACTTTACAATCTTTGATGGATGATAGAAAACCTCAAATACTTCAATAATCCAGGGAACGAAATTTGGTGCAGAAATGAGTGAGTCAAAAGTTGTACGATTCTTCTTTTCGCTACCGCCTGTATCCCGCAAGGTGAGCAGGATCGGCAGGGTTAAGTACGGATTTGGCATGGTTAATTGGAAGGGGTGGCCGGATGTCCTTCCTGCCGCCACCCCATACCCCCCGGGACGGAATAAGTGTACCCCCAGTCAAAAGTTATACGATGCGAAACCTAATTGTGGAATATCTCCACTATTGGAATACAATGATCTACAGATTATTGTTTTAAGATGCAATAAACGACATATAGACGAACACAACCGACATATAGACGTTCACCACGACAGGTGGGGACAGGAAAATCCACTGATAGACTGCAGGGAGCACGATGTGTACATTTATATCGTCAGTAATAATGGAAGCTCTGCACGACTGCAGTCTGTCTTTGCACTTTCAAGCCTATAATCAATTAGCCCTTATGAAATAGTGGTGTTTTCGGGTATAGAATTATCAAACATGACTTTTATATAAAGACAATCGTTGAAACTATAAGGAAGGTGATAGGTTATAGCGAGCTACGTACATACGTAGGAAACGTCCGACGCACACCATGTTTCCAACACTGACCCAATAGTTGGGGCAGCCTAGGCAATCGGTATCACAATACAGCGACCGAAAATCACGAACTGTACGGATTCCCGTCTCAGAAGAAGCAGTGCTTACTAGGATAAGAAGCTTTCAGTTAGTCGAACATAAAATAATTCTTGCGCACAGTATTTTGTGGAGTGTAACATGAAACAGCAGTTAAACTCTATCGTTCACAGATATTGATAACTATAACTCTTGCTGACTTTGGACCTTGCATCGTGTTGAACCAGTGGGTGCTGCACTGCAGTTTGACTAATCCTCATCTTCCTGTTAAGTACGGTTCTCGGATGCAACTAGTTTCACTTCAGACGGAATGATCAGTAGTCGCAATAGACGCGTCTGAGCAGCTGAGAATCTTCAAGCTACAGTTGTGAAGAGTCATCAACGCAGATCTGTAGTAAACTTGTGGGCGGGCGTAGTCAGTGATCCGTATCTGCCGTGAATGTAGCACTTCTTTATTACAAAATTGTGTCTACATATTGTCATTGTCGACAGACAAACAATAACGTCAAAATTTTCTGATTATATTAATGACTTTGATGTTAAGTCTTATGTGCAACTAAATAATTACAATTTTTGTTTTGCCGTACACGTTTTGCCGCAATATGTTGATGCATTTTGAGTGACTCGGAACATAGATATTTTCATATATATGCAACACTTTTTACTTACATCTTTCCCACCTTACTTACTAGTGATAAGCAGTTCAGGCCCTGGAAATTTCTTCCTGTGTTTATGTCGTACTACTGTAACATAGTGGGTGTTTCAGTGAAAATGCCGGTTGCTGCTGCGGTCGCAGGTTCGAATCCTGCCTCGGGCATGGATGTGTGTGATGTCCTTAGGTTAGTTAGGTTTGAGTAGTTCTAACAAGGAGATGGCACGAGCGTGGGGTCGGGGATTTGTCCGAAATTTTGTGTGGTGACAGAGGACCCCTAACACCTCACGTGGTTAAAATATTGGGACGCACTACCCGGAAAATCCCGTGAAAAATCGATTCAAAGTTTCTTAGGTGCCTTATGAGTATAAAATGTAAGTCAACTGCAGAGCCGCCGTCTGGCCTTGATGTTTTCAGCCGGCACGGTAGCTCAGCGTGTTCGTTCAGAGGGTTATCAGCCCCCTGTAATAAAAAAACTGAGCTAATCAATCAACAACGAACTAAACGGATGTCTTACGACGTCCGCCCCGAGCAGATGCAACGAACAAAAGCGAACAAAATGAGAAAGGTTTCCAGTTTGAACCAATGAACATTTCTGCACAATTGAACGGAACACATCAATTTCGAGAAGACGGGACTCAACATATAACCAGCGGCGCGCAGGAGGCCTCTGATCAATTACACAACAAAATAAATAAATAAATTAATTAAATAAATAAAAACAATAAAAATAAAATTCAGAAAACGGAAGATTTTGTTTTGTTTGTAAGGATAGCCCTAACCTTGATTTCCCATGTTTCCCCTGGTATATAGGTAGCTCTCTGGAGTAGGTTTTGTCAGGGGCCAACGCCTGAGATGGACCAGATTTTTTTTGTTATAGGATGAAAAGTGGCGGTGGCACTTAGTTTCTTTTTTAGTTCCATTTTATTAAGGGCCTTTCTAAAAATAAAAGAAGGAAAAGAGAAAAGAAAAAGAAGAAAAAGACGGTAGAGCACCTGCAAAAAAAAAAAAAAAAAAAAAAAAAAAAAAAAAAAAAAAAAAAAAAAAAAAAAAAAGGTGTTTAGGACTCGGACTCTTACGCCAGAGGTCTCGGGTTCTATTCCTCCTGTGGCCCTTTTTTGTCTTCTGTTTCATTTTCTTTTGTTAGTCCACCAGTTATTCAGAAAGTTTCCCAAACCTACATTATCTTTAACAAATTAGTTACATTATTAAATAAAAATAATTTTCTTTTTGTCCAACAATACAATTCATGGCGTTGGGTTTTCCATTCTTCATTGTAAAGTATATAAGGAGAATCATTGGGTATTTTATCAGAATAACAAATTCGATTAGGAAACATTCAATTTTTATACATATAATGATTATAAACAAGAACCGCAGCGGTAATTATCGTAAAAACAAACAAAGTAATAATTTTTGCGACATCTTCCGCAACATATAAAAGCGGATTTTTTACAATCACAGGGCGTTTGCAATAAATCTGTACAAAAATATGCCCCATTAACATTTACGAAAATGTTTTGAGTTTCTGATAATTGTGAGCCAAACCAGGCATACTGAATCATGCCTCGGAATATTGGTGACGATAACTGATGGTGAATTATAGAATGAATTTTTATACAGTCTTCCAGGGAATTAATTTCACGATTCTCCTGTAACAATGCGCTGCAATTTTGCAAGCAACAGAAGGAAAAAAAAAGTACCAGAGGAGGAATCGAACCCCGAGACCTCTGGCGTAAGGGTCCGACTGGCCGGCCGCGGTGGTCTAGCGGTTCTAGGCGCGCAGTCCGGAACCACGCGACTGCTACGGTCGCAGGTTCGAATCCTGCCTCGGGCATGGATGTGTGTGATGTCCTTAGGTTGGTTAGGTTTAAGTAGTTCTAAGTTCTAGGGGACTGATGACCTCAGATGTTAAGTCCCATAGTGCTCAGAGCCATTTTTTAAGGGTCCGACTGCTAAACGTGTAGGCCAGACGGGGGCTCGGCCGTGGACTAACATTTTATACTCATAAGGCACCTAAGAAACTTTGGATTGGTTTTTCTCGGGATTTTCCTAGTAGTGCGTCCTAATATTTTAACCATGTGAGGTGTTAGGGGTCTTCTTTCACCACACAAAATTTCGGACAAATCGCGGACCCCAGGGTCGTGGCGTCTCGTTGTAAGTCTAGGGGACTGATGACCTCAGATGTTAAGTCCCATAGGGCTTAGAGCCATTTGAACCATTTGAATTCAGTGAAAATGTAGAAAATTCAAACCGGATATAGTGGATGTCCCGCTAAACATTTTGACGTAAGGAACCTCGAGTCTGGAAAACTTAATGGAGAAGGAAAGAGCTTGTACATGCCTGCCAATATTGCTATACTGAATTGGTGGTGGTAATGATGATAAAATAACGGTTTGGGGCATGGCATCGAGGACTTTAGCGCCCACTGACTTGAAGTAACGCACGAATCGTTGCTTCATCCGAATGTTTGGCTCCGTCTATCCTTGTATGCATCTCTTCTCGTCCTATGTAATGCGTACTGCCAGCATTTCAGAGTCCTTTCTTTTTTCCGAATAATACTTGAAAATTGTAAATTCCGGTTACAAGCTTCTAGGTCTGGTAGAGAGGACTGAGCACACAAGCAAGATAACAACCAAAGGGGTCCTGCTATGAAGAGAAATGGCACACTAGACCATCACTCCTGGTTATCTGGCCACATGGCGGTCGACAGAGAGGTTAGTAACCAACTGTTGTCCGGTGCATCTCCAGACACGTCTTCCGCCTGGAATCGCATTGACTGCACACATCCATGCCCGAGGCAGGATTCGAACCTGCGACTGTAGCGGTCACGCAGTTCCAGACTGAAGCGCCTAGAACTGCACGGCTACACCGGCCGGCCGCCCAGAACAATGGTGGAATACCAACCTGACTGTCGCCCGCCGTATCACCCGACAACCAAGACTGATGGTCTGGGCAACCATTTCTTTTCATAGCAGAACCCTTTTGGTTGTCATCCGCGGCACCATTACAGCACAGCAGTACGTCGACGGTATTCTTCGCATGGTTTTGTTGTCCTTCGTGGTAAGCCATCCTGGGCTTACATTTCAGCAAGATAACGCGCGTCGGCAGACGGAGAGAGTTTCTAGCGCTGCGTGCTACCCTACTTGGCAACCAGCGTCGCCGGATGTCTCCCCACTTGAGAACGTATGGAGCATTATGGGCAGGGCCCTCCAACCAGTTCGTGCTTTTAACAATCCCTCAGAAGGAATCCCAAAAACTCTGTCAGCAACGCCAAGCCGAATAGTTGGTGCATAATGGCCAGAGGTGGACCAACACTTTACTGACTTGTTCAATTTGTAAAGCTTTTTCTATGGAATAAATCATCCAATTTTTCTGAAATTATAATCATTGGTTCGTCTTCATGTGTACATCACATCTACCGATTTAAGCCCCATTCGGATAATTCCTGCGTAGTGCGTCTCGTGTTTTTTTTTTTTTTTTTAAGTGTATTTGGTTATCGGTTACCGAAAGCCTGGTATGATGCTGTTCGCCAACGAGTACAGTTGACGAACTCTGCCATAGAGCTGAAACAGCATCAAATAACTAACGTGTACTTGTCACCCAAGATCAGTTGGACCCATCCGAGATATGCCATAGCTTGGTAGCTTTGCGAATCAATTTCTGCACCCAGTATCGTCCATAATTACTTACAAATTTAATCATGAATTCTTCATGTCATACTGTATACGCACAACAGGCAAAATTTTGTTATTTGCTGTCTTCTACATCTACATTTATACTCCGCAAGCCACCCAACGGTGTGTGGCGCAGGGCACTTTACGTGCCACTGTCATTGCCTCCCTTTCCTGTTCCAGTCGCGTATGGTTCGCGGGAAGAACGACTGTCGGAAAGCCTCCGCGCGCTCGAATCTCTCTAATTTTACATTCGTGATCTCCTCGGGACGTATAAGTAGGGGGAAACAATATATTTGATACCTCATCCAGAAAGGCACCCTCTCGGAACCTGGACAGCAGGCTACACCGCGATGCGGAGCGTCTCTCTTGCAGAGTCTGCCACTTGAGTTTGCTAAACATCTCCGTAACGCTATCACGCTTACCAAATAACCCTGTGACGAAACGCGCCGCTCTTCTTTGGGTCTTCTCTATCTCCTCTGTCAACCCGACCTGGTACGGATCCCACACTGATGAGCAATACTCATCTATAGGTCGAACGAGTGTTTTGTAAGCCACCTCCTTTGTTGATGGACTACATTTTCTAAGGACTCTCCCAATGAATCTCAACCTGGCACCCGCCTTACCAACAATTAATTTTATATGATCATTCCACTTCGAATCGTTCCGTACTCATACTCCCAGATATTTTACACAAGTAACTGCTACCAGTGTTTGTTCCGCTATCATATAATCAGACAATAAAGGATCCCTCTTTCTATGTATTCGCAATACATTACATTTGTCTATGTTAAGGGTCAGTTGCCACTCCCTGCACCATGCTGTAGATCTTCCTGTAGAAACTATAATGCCTAGAAGTGTACTTCTGACGTGCTCTTTCCCTCATTTATTCCTTCTACACATAAAAATAACCTGAAGGACCATAAGCCTTGGCTATTAAATTTCAAGTACTAATTCTTTACAGATTTCAAGCTTGAAATGATCTGTTAGTTTTTCCGCGCTATTCAACAGCAATCACAGTTGTACCGCTTATCTGCACGAGAAAAACAATGAAAATTTGCTACAAAAATATACAAGGAAAGTGCGACAAAATCATCATACGAACACAACTCACTTTCGTTTTCAAGATGTGAAAAACTTATAGTTTGAAAAGGTCACGTATATCTAAGTAACATGACGCCGTCAGATAGTAACAGTCTCAAGAATCGCATTGTGTCTTAGGCTGTCATTCCTCCAATTTCCATCCGTTTGAATTCTTAGTACGCAATATATATGTGAACAGTACACGGATATCCGAATTTCAAGGAAGAGAGACATTCTGGTGATGTTACTGTAGATGGAGTTTAGTTGGAATTACTTGAAGAAGAAATTTAAAATCAGCAGTTGCCTTTTTTTTTTTTTTCAGGAAACCATCCGTTCAATCGGGCTAAGATATTTGTGCGAAACTCCGGAACAATAAACTCATTTGAGCACCATATCTCTCATATGTGAGTGTAGTATATGGAAGAGTGTTGCACCTGTATGATAGTTTAACTACGGATACATGATGTTTCCTCGTCGGTATCTCAATCTAGTGACTGATTTAGGAATTACGTGGAGGAATCCACAGTAGAAACCGCCACAGGGAGTTTCCGGCATTTACTACTGTTTTTATTCTAATGAGGTATGATTTGCTTTGTAAATATTACGAGCTGTACATTACGAGCTGTAAGTGCTGTATAATATATTAAAGCTATTTGGAGGATATTGTTAATTCTTTAGTAGCAGACTTTTATGATCAGTAAAAATCTGTATTTTTTTAAAAATCAGTTACATGACGTGTGGGCCGTTCAGCCATACTTCGTCGGTCATGCACCATCTTGAAACTAAAGGTTTTCTGCCGCTGAACACGTGACATTTGCAAATTAAATGGGTCTCTTTAAGCTCTTAAGAGTTTTGCCTGTCCTGAAAATGTAAATTTACACTCCTGGAAATGGAAAAAAGAACACATTGACACCGGTGTGTCAGACCCACCATACTTGCTCCGGACACTGCGAGAGGGCTGTACAAGCAATGATCACACGCACGGCACAGCGGACACACCAGGAACCGCGGTGTTGGCCGTCGAATGGCGCTAGCTGCGCAGCATTTGTGCACCGCCGCCGTCAGTGTCAGCCAGTTTGCCGTGGCATACGGAGCTCCATCGCAGTCTTTAACACTGGTAGCATGCCGCGACAGCGTGGACGTGAACCGTATGTGCAGTTGACGGACTTTGAGCGAGGGCGTATAGTGGGCATGCGGGAGGCCGGGTGGACGTACCGCCGAATAGCTCAACACGTGGGGCGTGAGGTCTCCACAGTACATCGATGTTGTCGCCAGTGGTCGGCGGAAGGTGCACGTGCCCGTCGACCTGGGACCGGACCGCAGCGACGCACGGATGCACGCCAATACCGTAGGATCCTACGCAGTGCCGTAGGGGACCGCACCGCCACTTCCCAGCAAATTAGGGACACTGTTGCTCCTGGGGTATCGGCGAGGACCATTCGCAACCGTCTCCATGAAGCTGGGCTACGGTCCCGCACACCGTTAGGCCGTCTTCCGCTCACGCCCCAACATCGTGCAGCCCGCCTCCAGTGGTGTCGCGACAGGCGTGAATGGAGGGACGAATGGAGACGTGTCGTCTTCAGCGATGAGAGTCGCTTCTGCCTTGGTGCCAATGATGGTCGTATGCGTGTTTGGCGCCGTGCAGGTGAGCGCCACAATCAGGACTGCATACGACCGAGGCACACAGGGCCAACACTTGGCATCATGGTGTGGGGAGCGATCTCCAACACTGGCCGTACACCACTGGTCATCGTCGAGGGGACACTGAATAGTGCACGGTACATCCAAACCGTCATCGAACCCATCGTTCTACCATTCCCAGACCGGCAAGGGAACTTGCTGTTCCAACAGGACAATGCACGTCCGCGTGTATCCCGTGCCACCCAACGTGCTCTAGAAGGTGTAAGTCAACTACCCTGGCCAGCAAGATCTCCGGATCTGTCCCCCATTGAGCATGTTTGGGACTGGATGAAGCGTCGTCTCACGCGGTCTGCACGTCCAGCACGAACGCTGGTCCAACTGAGGCGCCAGGTGGAAATGGCATGGCAAGCCGTTCCACAGGACTACATCCAGCATCTCTACGATCGTCTCCATGGGAGAATAGCAGCCTGCATTGCTGCGAAAGGTGGATATACACTGTACTAGTGCCGACATTGTGCATGCTCTGTTGCCTGTGTCTATGTGCCTGTGGTTCTGTCAGTGTGATCATGTGATGTATCTGACCCCAGGAATGTGTCAATAAAGTTTCCCCTTCCTGGGACAATGCATTCACGGTGTTCTTATTTCAATTTCCAGGAGTGTATATTAGCTGCTAATAGCTTCTCTTTCAGAACGTTTTTTACTTCTAACTAGTTTTTTTATAATTTTTCTTCTTAATTTGATTTCACTTAATGATTATTTGTGTGTAGTAGACTAAAAATGTTTGATTTCACTTAATGATTATTTGTGTGTAGTAGACTAAAAATGTAACACAAAAACTATTAAATGCACTACTGAGAAGATTTTCTCGATAGCAACACTTTTTAACTCGAATAGAACATTAGTTCCTAGGTATACGACCATGTTGTATCTTAGAACAGATTTTCAGCTTTGGAAAAACGTTAATTTTCCAGAGTGCTTCTTGTAATTTCATAAAAAAGTCTGCAGCACGTATAAAGTGAATGCTATAATTTCAAAATGTAATAAGATAGTATATTAAACTTCTACTACACGGCTGCGAGGCGAAAGTATAAAATGTATTCTAAAGTAGACATACCCCTAGTAACAACGCGCAACTCTCCGTGTGAATTTCACATTAAATTTTAGGCACCATATTGTTGAGGCAGGTATTTAATACTACAACAAGACGAAGACATTTGCTGTTAAACGAACTCCACCAATTTCTTCCTTAATCCCAAGCATTTTGAAGAACGTAATCGCTGTACTTTTTTGGGAAATTTGATTTCAATAAGAAATATTTAATTTAAAGATATTTTTTCTTACACAATTGTTTTAATATGCAACAGAAAATTTCCTTTAATAATATTTACACATAATCAGCAACACGACCAAAGCCAAAGTTTACACTGTAAATTTTCAAAGAAATCCTAGAAAACTGTTTATTTAACTTGTGAAAGTCAATAATCCTTTCAACCTGTATGTTTACATAGGTATGGCTTACTAATTCGTTCCACATAATGAGAAATAATGACCCTGCTGTGTGTTGATAGCAGAGATACGAAAGTTCTCGTATGTCCCTCAGTAGGACAGTTGGCAACAGGGATATCGGCTTCCCCATATGCAAAAACATTTGGTGTAATCGGATAATATTACATCATATAATTTATAAGAAAAATCTTCCTTTTTTTAAACAAACTGTGTTTATTTGAACGATGATCAAACTACAACGAATAACACGATATAGTTTATACACATTCTGTCCTACCATTTACGTGTTGTTCCTCTCATGGTGTATCTACCTACAGTTGTTTCGAAGCGATTACAATAAAATTAGAGAAAGCAGAGCTCGCACGGAAAGATTGAAGTGTTTGTTTTTCGCGCCCACTGTTGGAGAGAGGAACGGCAGAGAAATTGCTTCGAGGTGATTCGATGACAGGCACTTAATTGTGAATTTCAGAGTGATCATGTAGATTTAGATTATGTCTTTCCATGTGAGATGTGCATCGAGCAGTCCCATCACACAAGATACTCTTTGTACCAGAGCGTACACTATGCATGTAACTCTGTATCATACACAATGGTTGTAATATAGAGAGATTGCAGTCATATTTCAAAGGATTTAATGGTGAATATCATGTTTTCTCACAAGTAGGAAAAACATTGTATTTCCACTTTGCTGCGACTACACGAGAAGCTGTGATGGTTTCGTGATGTGAAAGATTATCCTGTAGTTCGTGTGATGTCAAATAACCATCACATCCGAAAGGGAAAGAAACATTTGACATAAAGCAACTCCTGTTCTTCACTTTTTCTAAGTGTTTTCTTTTTTTCCATATGAAAATCGTGAAGACTAAAATTAGAAAACTTTGAGTTCACACTGAGACGCACCAACAGCCGTTCTTCCCACGCAGTATCTACAACAGGAACAATAACTGACAGCGATACACAACATACCCTCCACAACACACTGTAAAAAGGACTGCGGAGTATAGCTCTAGATATACACGTAGGTATACTGAATCAGATGACAGTATTAAATAATTACTTTGTGTCTATGAAATTAGATTATCATTATTTAATGCTGTAGTTTGATTAGACCACTTTTAAGGTATTATTTTTACGGTCAAAAAGTTACACGCTGCATAGCTTAACTATTTTACTGTTTGTCCAGAAAGTCTCACATTCATAAACTTTCCGTTGGCGCTACTGTCAAAGGATGCTTTTTCGTAGTAGCGAAAGAACATAAGTACTCACATTTTGATTGTAATGCCGCTAGATGCGCCACTCTTAACGCTTGCGACAATGTCTGATTGAGAAGAATGAAAACATTTTTGTTTCCAAATTAAAGGAATCGGGTTATGCTCAGGGAATTAGATTAGGAAATGACGCACTTAAAGCAGTAAAGGAGTTTTGCTATTTGGGGAGCAAAATAACTGATGATGGTCGAGGTAGAGAGGATATAAAATGTAGACTGGCAATGGCAAGGAAAGCGTTTCTGAAGAAGAGAAATGTTGTTGTTGTTGTTGTGGTCTTCAGTACTGAGACTGGTTTGATGCAGCTCCCAATGCTAATTATCCTGTGGAAGCTCCTTCATCTCCCAGTACCTACTGCAACCTACATCATTCTGAATCTGGTTAGTGTATTCATCTCCTGGCCTCCCTCTACGATTTTTACCCTCCACCCTGCCGTCCAATGCTAAATTTGTGATCCCTTGATGCCTCAGGACTTGTCCTACCAACCGATCCTTTCTTCTAGTCAAGTTGTGCCACAAACTTCTCCCCAATCCTATTCAATACCTCCTCATTAGTTACGTGATCTGCCCATCTAATCTTCAGGATTCTTCTGTAGCACCACATTTCGAAAGCTTATATTCTCTTCTTGTCTGAACTATTTATTGTCCATGTTTCACTTCCATACATGGCTACACTCCATACAAATGCTTTCAGAAACGACTTCCTGACACTTAAATCTATACTCGATGTCAACAAATTTCTCTTCTTCAGAAACGCTTTCCTTGCCATTGCCAGTCTACATTTTATATCCTCTCTACCTCGACCATCATCAGTTATTTTGCTCCCCAAATAGCAAAACTCCTTTACTGCTTTAAGTGTGTCATTTCCCACTCTAATTCCCTCAGCATAACCCGATTTAATTCGACTACATTCCATTATCCTCTTTTTGCTTTTGTTGATGTTCATCTTATATCCTCCTTTCAAGACCCTATCCATTCCGTTCAACTGCTCTTCCAAGTCCTTTGCTGTCTCTGACAGAATTACAAGTCACAGGCGAACCTCAAAGTTTTTATTTCTTCTCCCTGGATTTTAATGCCTACTCCAAATTTTCCTTTTGTTTCCTTTGCTGTTTGCTCAAAATACAGATTGAATAACATCGGGGACAGGCTACAACCCTGTCTCACTCCCTTCCCAACCACTGCTTCCCTTTCATGTCCCTCGACTCTTATAACTGCCACCTGGTTTCTGTACAAATTGTAAATAGCCTTTAGATCCCTGTATTTTACCTCTGCCACCTTCAGAATTTGAAAGAGAGTATTCCAGTCAACATTGTCAAAAGCTTTCTCTGAGTCTACAAATGCTATAAACGTAGGTTTGCCTTTCCTTAATCTTTCTTCTAAGATAAGTCGTAAGGTCAGTCTTGCCTCACGTGTTCCAACATTTCTACGGAATCCAAACTCATTTTCCCCGAGGTCGGCTTCTACCAGTTTTTCCATTCGTCTGTAAATAATTCGCGTTAGTATTTTGCAGCCGTGGCTTATTAAACTGATAGTTCGGTAATTTTCACATCTGTCAACACCTGCTTTCTTTGGGATTGGAATTATTATATTCTTCTTGAAGTCTGAGGGTATTTCGCCTGTCTCGTACATCTTGCTCACCATATGGTAGAGTTTTGTCAGGACTGGCTCTCCCAAGGCAGTCAGTAGTTCTAATGGAATGTTGTCTACTCCCGGGGCATTGTTTCGACTCAGGTCTTGCAGTGCTCTTTCAAACTCTTCACGCAGTATCGTATCTCCCATTTCATCTTCATCTACATCCTCTTCCATTTCCATAATATTGTCCTCAAGTACATCGCCCTTGTATAGACCCTCTATATACTCCTTCCACCTTTCTGCTTTCCCCTCTTTGCTTAGAACTGGGTTTCCATCTGAGCTCTTGATATTCATACAAGTGGCTCTCTTTTCTCCAAAGGTCTCTTTAATTTTTCTGTAGGCTGTATCTATCTTACCCCTAGTGAGATAAGCCTCTACATCCATAAATTTGTCCTCTAGCCATGCCTGCTTAGCCATTTTGCACTTCCTGTCGATCTCATTTTTGAGACGTTTGTATTCCTTTTTGCCTGCTTCATTTACTGCATTTTTATATTTTCTCCTTTCATCAATTAAATTCAATATTTGTTCTGTTACCCAAGGATTTCTACTAGCCCTCGTCTTTTTACCTACTTGATCCTCTGCTGCCTTCAATACTTCATCCCTCAGAGCTACCCATTCGTCTTCTCCTGTATTTCATTCCCCCATTCCTGTCAATTGTTCCCTTATGCTGTCCCTGAAACTCTGTACAACCTCTGGTTTAGTCAGTTTATCCAGGTCCCATCTCCTTAAATTCCCACCTTTTTGCAATTTCTTCAGTTTTAATCTACAGTTCATAACCAATAGATTGTGGTCAGAGTCCACATCTGCCCCTGGAAATGTCCTACAATTTAAAACCTGGTTCCTAAATCTCTGTCTTACCATTATATAATCTATCTGATACCTTTTAGTATATCCAGGATTCTTCCATGTATACAACCTTCTTTTATGATTCTTGAACCAAGTGTTGGCTATGATTAAGTTATGCTCTGTGCAAAATTCTACCAGACGGCTTCCTCTTTCATTTCTTAGCCCCAATCCATATTCACCTACTATGTTTCCTTCTCTCCCTTCTCCTACTGTCGAATTCCAGTCACCCATGACTATTAAATTTTCGTCTCCCTTCAGAATCTGAATAATTTCTTTTATACATCATACATTTCTTCAATTTCTTCGTCATCTGCAGAGCTAGTTGGCATATAAACTTGTACTACTGTGGCAGGCGTTGGCTTCGTGTCTATCTTGGCCACAATAATGCATTCTCTATGCTGTTTGCAGTAGCTTACCCGCATTCCTATTTTTTTAATTCATTATTAAACCTACTCCTGCATTACCCCTATTTGATTTTGTATTTATAACCCTGTATTCACCTGACCAGAAGTCTTGTTCCTCCTGCCACCGAACTTCACTAAATCCCACTATATCTAACTTTAACCTAAACATTTTTCTTTTTAAATTTTCTAAACTACCTGCCCGATTAAGGGATCTGACATTCCACGCTCCGATCCGTGGAACGCCAGTTTTCTTTCTCCTGATAACGATGTCCTCCTGAGTAGTCCCCGCCCGGAGATCCGAATGGAGGACTATTTTACCTCCGGAATATTTTACCCAAGAGGACGCCATCATCATTTAACCGTACAGTAAAGCTGCATGGCCTCGGGAAAAATTACGGCTGTAGTTTCCCCTTGCTTTCAGCCGTTCGCAGTACCACAACAGCAAGGCCGTTTTGGTTAGTGTTACAAGTCCAGATCAGTCAATCATCCAGACTGTTGCCTCTGCAACTACTGAAAAGGCTGCTGCCCCTCTTCAGGAACCACTCGTTTGTCTGGCCTCTCAACAGATAACCCTCCGTTGTGGTTGCACGTACGGTACGGCTATCTGTATCGTTGAGGCACGCAAGCCTCCCCACCAACGGCAAGGTCCATGGTTCATGGGGGGGAATATGACCATGTTATTTATTTGAACTTTACTGTTATTTGTTGCAAAAAAAATAATTTTACTTTTTTCTTTACTACACTGATATGTATTCCAAGCTTGTTCTGATCTACTTCAGCTGCTGTGTGCATACAAAGTATAAGTTACTTACTGATAATACCAATTTACTTACTCAAACTTCAACTACAGCAGTGTCTAAAACTAAAATGAGAAGGGGAAAATGAAAAGAGAAAATACTCACCATAAATCAGCGTAAAGATTCCTCCGCAAACCGGAATTATCATGGGTCGAGAAAATGAGTTCTTCCTGCTTGAATAGATACGCGATTACAAGATAACGAATCAGACCTATAACATCTGAATCGAGTTTCCACCTTTCTGTAAGCAAAGCGGTGTCTCTTGATGAAGCTTACAACACAATACTGTGAAATTGGTACTTAAATTCAAATTGGTACTTAAATTCGTAGCGTTTTGATTTTGCGTGTTAGTATTCCGGTTGCTATGGGTTTATTTATCGATCGTCATTTTTTATTTGTGTCACTGTTGCCATTTGAATTTACATATCGTCATTTTGTCGTTTGAAGATAGTGAGTGGAACCGTGGACGCTAGAAAATGGAGTGCCAAGTGGAGAAATCGGGACATTTCCGACATATTCCTTTGTTTGAGTTCAGTGCAGGAGTAACAGCAGCGGAGGCAGACAGAAACATTTGCGCAATATATGGGGATAATGCCACAGGACAGGGCACGGCAAGGAGATGGTTTTCTCGTTTTAAGGAGAATCGTTTTCACATTAGTGACTCTCCACGTTTAGGAAGAACTTCGGGAAAAACATTGAAATGTATTAATTCCCAATGACCCACGTCACTAATCTGGGGAAATGGCAAATGTGTTGAACTGTGATCATTCCACCATAGTGCGACATTTGCATGTAAGTTCAAAAATCGCCTGTGTGTGTACCGCATGCACTAAATCAAAATCACAAAAATCGGCGGGTGGACATATGTGCATCTCTGCTTGCTCGTCGTCAATTGCATCATGAACAACACCGACCATTCCTATCTCGTATCGTTACTGGTGACGATAAATTGTGTCTTTACGCCGAAATAAGGAAAAGGAGGGAATGATTCAGCCCAAACAAAGCAGCAACTTCTCGTTCAAAGACGTGCGTGCATCCACAAAAGATATTGTTATGCATCTGGTGGAACAGCGGCAGTGTGGTGTACTACAAATTGCTTCCCCGAGGTGTAACCGTCATTGCTCACATTTATTGACAACAACTGAGACGTCTTGCAGACGCAGTCCGAGAACAACCAGGAAGGCTGCGTTAAGTGATGCTACTTCACAATAACGCCGGCCCGCATTCGGCTAGGCTGACGAAAAACATTATACCTTGTTCACCTGATCTTGCGTCCTCTGATTTTCACCTTCTCCGCTCCCTATCGGGAAACCTTCAAGGAACTTCCTTCTCGGATACATATACGCTCCGAACATGTCTCGAAGAGTTCCTCACCTCCAAACCACGAGATTTCTACAGGCGCGGAATTGAAAAATTACCCCAGCGTTGGCAGAGTGTTGTGAATAGCAAAAGTGAATATATGACTAAGGTCTTTGTTATGTGTATCTGTTGTGTTTTTTAATCTTATGGAAAAACTCTACGAACTTATACACCAACCCAATACATATAGACCTTTCGGGTCCTGTGTTATTAGTGGAATTGTGTCCGCCCCCGGTAGCTGAGTGGTCAGCGTGACAGACTGTCAATCCAAAGGGCCCGGGTTCGATTTCCGGCTGGATCGGAGATTTTCTCCGCTCAGGGACTGGGTGTTGTGTTGTCCTAATCATCATCATTTCATCCCCATCGACGCGCAGGTCGCCGAAGTGGCGTCAAATCGAAAGACCTGCACCAGGCGAACGGTCTACCCGACGGGAGGCCCTAGCCACACGACATTTCATTTTTCAGTGGAATTGTTGCGCGCTTTGGAACAGATCAGACATAGTAGATTGCAGTCATAGCAGCATAAAACGTACCACAAAGTGTCATTTCAAGGATTTCGTGTCGATTTCGAGAGACAGGAAGTGGTCGTCGAATACCAGTACAAGATCGGCCGCAATCAGTCACTACATAACCCGGCCGATATTTAGCCTTAACTTCACGCCGAAATCCAACAGTTTCTACAAAATAAGTACTCATAAATTTACAACTCCCTCAGAAATATCCGCTTCTCGACAAACTATACACAGAACAAATATTTAGATGTCATATGTTTCGCAGCGTACCACCTGTGGTAATACTGAGAAGGAACCTTGTCCCTTGGAGTCAGTAATATCGACACTGGACCATGAATTTATTGAGATATGTGGTCTTTATATATGAGCTCTGCTTTGATCGTTAGAGCGTGTCCCTTCGAGCATTCATCTGAATGGAGAGTCGCAGGCGATAGAGTCACAGGAACTTCGGGAAAGAAACCTTTATGGTGACAGATTTGGTGAGAACTGGTACCATATTGGCTGGGTGTATAGAGCTCCATGGTCTTAGGACTGTTGTTAACGTCTAGAAATAGAGAGATGATCCACATGTGCCACTTTCCCAAAGTGGTGTTGATCCATAATTTCCCTTCATAGACATTACTGCCCGATCGCATCGAGCTGGAAGGAATTTCTCGCAGACGGATCTGAATCCTGTAGAGCGTGTCTAGGAGACAAACAGCCCTGCCAAAAACTCTTCCAGACCTCCAAATGGTTCTATCTCATGAAAGATGTCGACAGCAGATAGACTCCTTGAACCAAATTGTAGACAATATGCAACACTATTGCCACGGTTGTCTGGCAGCTAGGGACAACCAAGTTTTCCGCCTTCATTACTTTTTTAAAATATGTATTTTCCTGTTCGGAACTTTATTAATTAGTCCCACTTCTACGGACACTGTTGTACGAAAATTGTCATACGAATAAGCTTCACGGTGTTCTGTAACATTATGTTCAGGATATACAATGTACTTCGTTTATGATGAAGTTTGGACACTAGCGTACCTGTGGATCTGTGCCATCCAAAGTACACCGATGAGTCAAAAGCCGCGCGGGATTAGCCGAGCGGTCTAGGGCGCTGCAGTCATGGACTGTGCGGCTGGTCCTGGAGGAGGTTCGAGTCCTCCCTCGGGCATGGATGTATATGTTTGTCCTTAGGATAATTTAGGTTAAGTAGTATGTAAGCTTAGGGAGTCATGACCTCAGCAGTTAAGTCCCATAAGATCACACACATTTGCACATTTTTTTGATGAGTCAAAATGTTATGACCATTTCTCACCACGAGATTGAACACGTGCACGTTAGAAAAATATATAATCGGAACAGGGACGAATGAGGAATCGTTATAATAACGACACGTGCCGCTAGTGGAGAGATCCACCGACACAAGCGGCTTTCACAAAAGGGCAGATTGTTATGGCGCGGCTCCTGGAAACGAGAATTTTGGAAACGGCAAAGATGGTCTGCCGTTAGCGTGCTTCAGTCGTGAGCATTTACGTAAACTGGTAGAATGACTTGTTAGACGTCCACACCTCATCGCCAAACGTGGAACTCGGAGGCTTGCCCGAATTTGTAAAACAGGATAGGCGGCATTCTTTGGCATATCTGACGGCATAATAAAATACTAGCGCAGGCACAAACGTTTCGGAGCATACCGTTCAGCGCATTGTTGAACATGAGACTTCGCAGCAGACGACCTCGACTTGTTCCTATGTCGACCCAACGGCATTTTCAATTACAATTTCAGTGCGACGTGGTCATCGAGATTCGGCGATGTATCAATAGAAACTTGTTCCCTGGAAGGATGAATCACATTTGCGCTACTTGCTACGCCACGCTGATAGTCGAGTCCGGATAGGACATTCACCTGGGCTTCCATGGAACTTGTGGTATTGGTAGTAATCGAAAGCATAGTGTCAGCTATGTGAACATTACAGCGGACCACCTGCATCCCTTCATGCTTGATGTCTCCACGGATGACTATGGCATCTTCCAGTAAGACAATTGCCCTTAGCACAAAGACAAAATCTTGAATAGTGGTTTTAGGAGCGTGATAGTGAACTCCCGATGTCGTCTTGGCCACCAGACTCGCCTGATCTGAACTCGATGGAGCGCATCTGGGACGTTATCGGGTGACATCCCCGCGCACACAAAACATAGGCACGTAATGTACAGGATTTTCGTGATCTTTGTGTAGACATCTCAGAGATACTATGACGGATTCGACGAACCCATGGCATGCAGAATCGCTCCTGCATTGTATCCAATGGGGGGTCAACAGATTATTAAAAAGGTAGTCATAATGTTTTTGATCGTCGGTGTGTATTTTGATTATTCTCACGTAGACTGTTTTAAAGATCCTCAACAAATGAAAGATAGCACAGCTCTACGCAATATCAGCAACAGTAACAACTAAGTTTCAAACTCCTTGCTTTTTGTTTCAGTAATCGTCGATAGACGCTTAACATAATGTAAATAAAATGATAATTAAAAACTGCAAACTAGCATTTTTCTCTCATATATTTCTTATTTGTTAATACAAAAAATGACAAGCTGCATCGTGATTCGAAGACCATGTGAAACAGTAGATCCCCCTGTATATGGCTGTTTAAATTATTTCAAAGGCAAGAGGAATGCAGGGCGTACGCATACAACAGGGCCATGCCTAGCAAAGCACTGTTCAAACCAGCCTTCAGGTTTATAACACCTTTGATCATTCTTTACACAAATATAGCGAAACAGGGAGAATGTAAAGTGCAGAGACTGAGTTATATGATACATCAGGCGTTCGGAGGAAAGAGGAAAAGGTGTAAGTTCAAAAGGTGCCACCCACGGAACTAAAGCACAAAGGCAAATGAGAGCGCAAGGTAGATCCAAAGGGAGTGCCTGGCAGTCTTTTACTGAAACTGTATGGCGTGTAGCCGTGGCTCCTAGTAGCGCCTGTTGAACGCCAGGGCACTGCGCAGGTGGTGGGCGCTGTGCCGGAAAGAAACCTGATAGGGATAGGTCGGGTGACGCAGGCTGAGGCAGGCGGGCGCCACAGGTACACGTGTCCGGCGCCAGGCGTCCGCCCTGTCCATCGATCCGCAGAAATCTCATTCAGCTGGGTTCAGCTTCGCCCTGCAGCCCCCCCTCCCTGTGCTCCACCCTCTTCGAGATATCTTATTCCTAGCGACACTACCTTTAATTACAAGAGTAGATTGAGTTTGTGAAATCTCTTTTTAAAGCGCTCCTACGAGAATAGAAAAGACGACAGTCACAAAACGTAAACACCCAAGACGGCAACAACTCGATTTAACGCTTTCTTGTTCACAAGTAGAATAGTGTACCACTGTAATAATTTGTAAATGAACAATCTAGATACACTTATAATTTGTTGTAAGTTTCTCGAAATGCTACGTAGACTTATAACAGCAAAAAGAAAACGGAAAGGGGAGCATGATCGGGTGAGGTGACAGTTTTTAAACAGAAATACTCAACTCCAGAAACCTACTTCTTTATTTTTTTTAACAGGGAAATATTTTCGTTACAGCACTGATTGGCTTATTTATGAACTCAAGCCCTACGTTAGTGAATCAGTTGTGTAGTACCTGGTTTCTATCCCATCGGCTTACATGTTAGGGAAATAAATTATGTACTAGGTGCACACATTTGTATTCATTTATCACCTATTAAAATTTGAATTTAATACGTTTTCTGCAGGTCAGTTATTTGTAAAAAGGAAGAAAAGACGATTAGGCTTTAACGTGATGTCCACGATGTGGTCGATCTCGAGTTAGTGAAGAAGGGGAAGCGTATTTGGACAGGACTTTTCAGTGGAACCATCCCGGAATTGATCATAAACGACTCTTGTAACAAAGAAGAACCTAAAACTGGATGGATGGACGTGGATTTGAACTGCTACCCTGCCGAATTCGAACCTAGTGTCTGACCATTATGCCACAGATCTCGTTCCCAGTTTTTTCTGTATCAGTTAATACTTCATAAGATGTTCAGGAGGTAGTCGTCAGCTCTAATGAAACATCTGTGACACATCCGTGGCATCTCAAGTCGGGCTATATTCACAGGACCACACACGAGGCTGTACACTAACATAACATGGATCTGGGGTACTAAACTACATTCTCAGGATCATACTCTAGGCAACACATGAACAGTACATGGATCTTGTGCATTTCACTGCTCTCTCCTGTCGTGAGAGTTTCTCAGGATAGCACACCAGGCACCACGCTAACTGTGGTGTCACCGCCAGACACCACACTTGCTAGGTGGTAGCCTTGAAATCGGCCGCGGTCCGTTAGTATACGTCGGACCCGCGTGTCGCCACTATCAGTGATTGCAGACCGAGCGCCGCCACACGGCAGGTCTAGAGAGACTTCCTAGCACTCGCCCAGTTGCACAACCGACTTTGCCAGCGATGGTTCACTGTCTACATACGCTCTCATTTGCAGATACGACAGTTTAGCATAGCCTTCACCTACGTCATTTGCTACGACCTAGCAAGGCGCCATATTCAGTTACTATAATTACTTCAAGAATGTATTCTGAACAGATAATATTGTGAATCATGTACCGTCAAGAGCGACGTTCATCATTAATGGATTAAAGTTAAGAATCAAACTAATTACGTCCGCTTTCTGAATTCTCATTCCTTGTCATGTTCCAGACCTCACGTCAGTATAGTTCTTGCCTCCTCACACTAGCCTGCTTGAGCTAAAACGCGTGCATTTCGGCCTCCACTCGTAACACGGTGTTGGCTCTTCTGCTAACACGACACTAACATTACTCGAGGCTGGGGTACTGCTCTGCTTACTCCTATCCCTGTAATTTCACAGAACACATGCAAGACAGGACACTAAAATTACATTGTAGTATTAGGAGCAGATTTGAACTTACCAGCTATAGACTGGGAAACTCGAGTGACTAGGGTGGGTTTTAGGGGACAAGAGTTGGAGCATAATTGTGAATTTGAGTCAAATTTTACTTTAAACTTCCGCCCTCACCCCCGGCCCTTCTCCCCTCCTATTTAATTACTTCGAAATAACATGGCAAAAAGAAAATGATACAGCCAACTAGAGAGCTTCTAAACCAATTGCGTTATAATAAACACACATATTTAGCTCTCTTAATCACAACAAAATGAAACTGCCTATCGGTGAACTTCCTACGGCAAATATGGAACGAGCATCGCGTCTTTCTCGTCAAGTGTTGAGGGCTCTTATTGTGCGATTACATAATGTCTGCAAGTGATAGAACAAATTGTCCACCGTACAGATCGGAACAGGTTCTTTTACCCAATGGAGAGTATCCCAACAGGCCAACATGCAGCATCACGCAGACCTGCTGACGCACATTGACGGGATAAGACGCACACGCGACAGCTAACTCTCGCGTAGATAATACCCATCTGCTCCTACCAACCTCTATAATATTTAAGACGACGGCTAAACCTCACTTCCTACAGTAAGAATGAAAATAAGTACTGACAAATATGAGCTAGCGACTGGTAAATTAAATTTGAAGTTAGAAATGGCTCTGAGCACTATGGGACTTAACTTCTGAGGTCATCAGTCCGCTTGAACTTAGAATTACGTAAACCAAACTAACCTAAGGACATTACACACATCCATGCCCGAGCCAGGATTCGGACCTGCGGCCGTAGCGGTCGCGCTGTTCCAGACTGTAGCGCCTAGAACCGCTCGGCCACCCCGGCCGGCTTTGAAGTTGGATTCTTCATTTGTGTAGCCATATTGTCCATAGTTGCTTTGCAATTTTTGAGAGTATTTTAGTTCTGCCGCGGAATAGGGAGTCAGTTGTTGTGGGAGAAAATATTGCCCGGTGACGATGGTACAAGGATGGAGGACTGGTGCATTGCCGGCTGCGGCGGTCTAGCGGTTCTAGGCGCGCAGTCCGGAACCGCGCTACTGCTACGGTTGCAGGTTCGAATCCTGCCTCAGGCATGGATGTGTGCGATGTCCTTAGGTTAGTTAGGTTTAAGTAGTTCTAAGTTATAGGGGACTGATGACCACAGATGTTAAGTCCCATAGTGCTCAGAGCCATTTGGACCATTTTTTGGACTGGTGCATTGTAGCGATAGGGTAGGAGTGGCTGATCGCTCTGAGTTGCGGTGCGCTATTCATAGGCTCTACGTTTTGCGATTACAGCGCCATCTGTTATCAGCTTTTCAAATTATTTAGAAACTTCTCTGTAAAATTCTTACAGCTTTTGCCATAAACATACCGTTGTTGCACTCTTCTATCGGTCTTATTTTTCGAGATGTTTAATCTTGAAATCAGGGACTCCTTCACTGGACACACTGTATGTACAGCTTTCTGAAGTGAACAAACAACAAAACCAGATCCTAGAAACTGATCAGAAAGCCATGTTTCTAGAATGTTATAACGAAAGTAAATCTACATCATGAAAATGAATTAAAGGCCGAAAAACATCTCCTCTTAACTCAAAAATAAATATAAAGTTGATAAGCAAGTGGAAATAGACTACTGTAAAAAATGCAACACCATCAAGAACTGTGTTCAGTGACACCAGGGTACTATATGTGCACACTTAGAGGTTAGAGTGTAAGTGATTCATTCGTCACGATCATCGGCGATCAGATGGCGCTCAGATAGCCTGCCTGTGCACCCTGTTTTTTGACTCTGCGGGCAGTAATCGTGCTGAGTTTAGAGTTGAACAGTGATCGCAAAATACATTCTATGGTACAAGCATGCCCCACCAACGAACACACAACGAGTACTCCTCTTGAACAGCTTCAGCCACTTGACCGGGTGTCGCATTTTGGGCCAGCGGGAAACTAGATGGACTTATCGACTGATTGCTGCACATGTTGAGCACGTTGTATTGATGGTTTGTCGCTGCTTTCAGCAATGGTCACTGACACCACAATATACCGCCAATCATGATTATTCTGGAGTCGTGAAAGAGTTGAATGGAGAATGAATGGAGCTCTGTTGTCTTCAGTGATGAGAATAGATTCTTTCTGTACGCCAGTGATACACGTACACGCATATGGCGCAGACCTGGTGAACTGCCTACTCCACCTATGCAGTCGTTCACGACACGTAGCTCTCATCCCAGGCTCCGTGGTGCGGGAGCCATTAGTTACAACACGCAGTGTTTCTGCAGGCTAAAGCAACCAGTGCCCGCTACATTGCACAGGCTGTTATCCCCATACTACTGCCACTTCTTCGACAGGAAGGTGATGTGCTTTTTCAGCAGGACAATGCACGCCCACATACTGCTGCTGCGACGCAACGTGCTGTTCGTTGTGTACAACAACTGCTCTGGACAGCAAGATTACCAGATCTCTCGCCAGTTGAATACGAATGGAGAATGATGGAGCGGGAACTTATTGGTCTCCAGGGCCTGAACGAACCATTGACGAACTGCAACAAAAGGTGCAAGATGCTTGGGACAATCTATAGCAGGATGCCATTCGGCATATTTATGATCCTTTGCATGCCAGAAGTGCATGTTTGGGCACTCTTTACTGTGACATGTGTGTTTCATTTGGTCTGAATTTGTTATCATAAACTTCTACAATGATGAACAACATGTCACCTCACTTGTTAGTGAAATGACCTCTTTAAGTGTGGTGCATTTTTCAGGCAGTGTGTAAATGGACAGATTGGCAGTTACGTGAAGTGTAAGACGGTTCAAACCCGCAACCGGACATCTAGATTTAGATTTTCCGTGATTTCCCTAAATCACTTCAGCCACACAGTTACTTTAAAAGGTTGCGGCCGATTTCCTACCAGATCCTTGAAACTATCAGAGCTTGTGCTCCATCTCTAGTGTCCTCAATGTCTTCCTTCGGTAATTTCAAGAATTAGTTCCCACTCTGCCACATTACAATGCTCCTTTAGGTAACGGTGGGTAGGCAGAAAGAGACTGTTGGCAAGTGATATGTCGCGACGTTATGCCAGCAAATCCAATAACACATCATACGACGCAGAGTTGTGGGTTGCTCACCTGCCATGCAATCACTTTTCGCCGAAAAGTATATTTCCTGGGTTTCCACTAGGCGATTCTAGGAGAGCAGCCAGAGATCGCGAGGACGTACTTGCATCCGCAACACACGTGATCGAAAATAGATCCGAAGATATCCTGCCACTGGACAGTATTCCTGCCAGTTCAGGGCCGATCGAGCCCACGACGGCGTCACCGTCTCCGCCGCTGAGCAGCCGCCGCCGCTACGGACAACACTCTGGGTGTCCGCGGCGTCGCTGACGGATCTGTCTTCGTGGTTGTTCATTTAGTAAAATTTAGCTCATATTATTCTTGTAGTACATTGACTGTAGACTGTGTCTAACTTAAACCTTTTGTGGAAATTTAACTTGCATTGAGGGAAGAACCGAACGCTTAGTTGCACTTTGCTTCAAGACAGTCTCAAAGAGACCCAGTATTATGATTTTGTGATCAACTTTCACTCGTCCATTTTGTATTTTTATTCGTCGGAGTAGACTGACAGTGCTTCTTGGTTTTCTCAATTGGCTTCTTGAAGGATCTATGACATTGTTTGTGTTCGCTACGACGGAATCTTCAGTATGCTTTCGTATGAGTTCTAACTTCTTTCGTTTTTCTGCTGTGGTCATTTCACGAGGCTTAGATGCGAAAACGTAACATATTCCCTGATTCTTCTTGGAACGTACGCTCTCCGAATTTCGAGACTAAACCTATTATGAACTACACTACTGACCATTAAAATTGCTACACCACGAAGATGACGTGCTACAGACGCGAAATTTAATCGACAGGGAGAAGTTGCTGTGATATGCAAATGATTAGCTTTTCAGAGCATTCACACAAGGTTGGCGCCGGTGGCGAAACCTACAACGTGCTGACATGAGGAAAGTTTCCAACCGATTTCTCATACACAAACGACAGTTGACCGGCGTTGCCTGATGAAACGTTGTTGTGATGCCTCGTGTAAGGAGGAGAAATGCGTACCATCACGTTTCCGACTTTGATAAAGGTCGAATTGGAGCCTATCGTGATTGCGGTTCATCGTATCGCGACATTGCTGCTCGCGTTGGTCGAGATCGAATGACTGTTAGCAGAATATGAAATCAGTGGGTTCAGGAGGATAATACGGAACGCCGTGCTGGATCCCGTCGGCCTCGTATCACTAGCAGTCAAGATGACAGGCATCTTATCCGCATGGCTGTAACGGATCGTGCAGCCACGTCTCGATCCCTGAGTCAACAGATGGGGACGTTTGCAAGACAACAACCATCTGCACTAACAGTTCGACGACGTTTGCAGCAGCATGGACTATCAGCTCGGAGACCATGACTGCGGTTACCCTAGAGGCTGCATCACAGACAGGAGCGCCTGCGATGGTGTACTCAATGACGAATCTGGATGCACGAATGCCAAAACGTCATTTTTCGGATGAATCCAGGTTCTGTTTACAGCATCATGATGGTCGCATCCGTGTTTGGCGACATCGCGGTGAACGCACATTGGAAGCGTGTATTCGTCATCGCCATACTGGCGTATTACCCGGCGTGATGGTATGGGGTGCCATTGGTTACACGTCTCGCTCACCTCTTGTTCACATTGGCGGCACTTTGAACAGTGGACGTTACAATTCAGATGCGCTACGACCAGTGGCTCTATCCTTCATTCGATCCCTGCAAAACCCTACATTTCAGCAGGATAATGCACGACCGCATGTTACAGGTCCTGTACGGGCCGTTCTGAATACAGAAAATGTTCGACTGCTGCCCTGGCCAGCACATTCTCCAAATCTCTCACCAATTGAAAACGTCTTTTCAATGGTGGCCGAGCAACTGGCTCGTCACAATACGCCAGTCACTACTCTTGATGAACTGTGGTATTATGGTGAAGCTGCATGGGCAGCTGTACCTGTATACGCCATCCGAGCTCTGTTTGACTCAATGCCCAGCCGTATCAAGGCCGTTATTACGGCCAGAGGTGGTTGTTCTGGGTACTGATTTCTCAGGATCTATGCACCCAAATTGCGTTAAATTGTAATGACATGTCAGTTCTAGTATAGTGTATTTGTCCAATGAATACTCGTTTCTCATCTGCATTTCTTGTTGGTGCAGCAATTTTAATGGCCAGTAGTGTACTTCTCCTTGGCAGTAACGGCAGTGAGTTACGATGATGCGGATTATCGATAAGGAGACAGTCGCAAGCACAACAAGCTTATAATACGTCAACTACCTGTCACGTAATCGTAGAACACAGACAAAACAGGCCGGACCACAAAACCAAATCGATTCCGAATGAATAGAAAATTTCATCGCTCATGATACGCCACTTATATTCATTGCTATGCTCCCCCACGGGAATAAAGTCAGTACCATAGCTCTGCGGAGCAGGCAGATTTATCGTCAGGCATCTGTGCACTGCATGGTTGTAGGATAATGGGCCCTCAGCAAACGCAGTTTGTTGTAGGACCGCTGACCTGTGCTGGTGTCCTAGTCGATCTGACTATCAGCATCTTTCTCAACGCGGATAACTTTGCTGGCGGCGTACTTGTACTTGGACACGGGCCTTTGCTGACCAGTCAGCTCTGGATTGTATAGTGAAGATGTCCTCGCTAGTGTCATCAGCAGTACTCAAAACTTTCTTCTGCATACTTATAGCTGTTGCTGTTTCGCATTACTTCTCACCCGAGAAAAGAACATAGATATAGGTGATACCAAAATAAATTCAGGACATGCATGCGATTTTTTCATAAAAGACATTAACAATAATTATTCTAAATGTTAAAAATGTTAATTGAAACAGAACAAGTTTTTTCCCAAAGATAATTGGGTATAATCAAATGAACGTACAGGAACCAGTGCTTTAAGTGTCAATCCCTTTCAATGACGTAACTTGACCTACGTGAATATATTTTTTATTTAATTTTTTTGGTATTTAGCGTACATACAGCGCAGCCAGAAGCATATTACATTAGTAGTATATCTGATGACTAAAATAAATATACTCGCATTCGGGAGGACGACGGTTCAATCCCGCGTCCGGCCATCCTGATTTAGGTTTTCCATGATTTCCCTAAATCGCTCCAGGCAAATGCCGGGATGGTTCCTTTGAAAGGGCACGGCCGACTTCCTTCCCCGTCCTTCCCTAATCCGATGAGACCGCTGATCTCTCTGTCTGGTCTCCTTCCCCAAACAACCCAACCCAACCCTAAAATAAATATAGGTTAGTACACACAGAGCCCATAGTATTTTCGAATTACATCTGTAGATTATAATCTGTTAAGATCTGCATTATTATTTTGTAAGGTTTTCCTTTTTATGATCTCTCTGTCTGGTCTCCTTCCCCAAACAACCCAACCCAACCCTAAAATAAATATAGGCTAGTACACACAGAGCGCATAGTATCTTCGAATTACATCTGTAGATTATAATCTGTTAAGATCTGCATTATTATTTTGTAAGGTTTTCCTTTTTATGATACGAGACAAGTAGTGATATTAGTGGAGCATTGGTGTTTCGATTTTCTTAGCCGCTTACACAAAGTTACTCCTTGATCGCTATAGGACCCATACGATAAGAGTACATATTTTAAATCACTGCCTGACGTTAAGTATCACTATCTAGCTAAGGAGTGCCTAACATCTGACCTGTGGAGGTGACTATAAAAGTTTCCACGACGGAAACTCCTTAAAATGGACGTTATATATTGTCTGACACATATAAAATCCGTAAATCACGGTATGTCGAGGGAGTAGACTGCATACTACATTACTGGCGGCCTCTCTGGCACCGTGTTTGCTTCCATTCTTCTCTCCAAGCATTCGGGGCCCTCGGCTTAAGATCAGGATAGTGAAAGCAGGGATAAGTAGGCACCCATTGTGGGCTGTGACCTTCATGAAGCATTCCACGTACTTTTTGTGGAGGCCGTGGTGCGATGCAATCCAAGGAAAGTTCACCGAAGTTCCAAACAGCTGCAGCTCAACCACATTCAGCAACATATTCATAAGGCTCTCGTATGCCTGGAAGATAGAGAGCTGACAGTACCCTTGAAGATTTATATGCGATGAAGATCATGTTCAGTCCAAACCATTTGACGAAGTGGAGAGTTTTTGTGATAGACACTGCCTCTAGTAAAAACAGGCGTTTTGTGAGAGAGGGAATATTACTGTCCTGCTTGGAGACAAGGATGAAAGACCTGCTTCGGCTTTTCAATGATAGAACTAAACACCTATGGACGGTCGACATGTCTGGCATAGCGGTAATAAATTATATACACAAACCTACCTTGTGAAACAGTCCATCTTTAGTGAAAACCGTATCAAAGTCTCTATAAAAGTTCCTGCGATTATCCTTCATATAAAGGCACAAAAATACGGCTGGGGACTTTATAATACGTATAAATGTACGTTCCGCTAGTGAATATTTTAATCGTGTCTGGCCATTGCATTTTCGCGGTTGTGTTGAATATGTTGCTAATGTTTGACGTTTTACTTTGACGGAGCAGATGAATGTTGCACGAATCGAGTAGCTGAGAGAAAGGAATTCAGGAGATATTTCTAGCCCGGTGAGCTGGGTACCAAAGAAGCGTTCCTGTTAAGTAGAAGTTACTAATCAACAGCGTGCTTTGTTATGCAGAGGAGAAACGATAATTGGTCCGACGAAGTTCCAGAAGCCCATTTAATTTATGATTAAGTGGCAAGCAGGGACGCGGTTGGGAGGGGGGGGGGGGGGGACGGCGGGCGCAGCCGCAGTGTCTAGTCACACTGCAACCGAAATGTATCTGCATTGATTGACTTTCCCGTCGGATCTTGGTAGAATACTTTATACGTTATGAATGAAACACACAAAACGCTGGTGTAACATTCTGAAATGCATATTGTAGAATATTACACCAGTGTTGTTTAGGTTTCATTCATAAGGAAATGCACCTGTCCAGAGCTGCGTCGAGTACGCAGGAGCATCTGTGTTGCTTCCGAAAGCGGAGCATTGGTCGGAATTGAAGGTATTACTGCGATCAGCTTCCAACGCTGTGGTACCGTATTTTGATTAATGTAGCTGGAGGTAAATTGCAAATACAGGTGATTTCCAGTAATACAACGAAAACATAAGATAGGAGATTCCATCGCTGTTGAACGACTCAGAATAATACGGTTACTACTACGCTTCGTGGACGATTTACCTGAATACTGAAACGTTGTTCAAATCTGTGTGATTAATTTTGTGGTAATTTGGTATCCTGTGGCTCTACAAGTTAATCGAGAACGTGAATGCTTCTAAATGTACTGTTTGATTATAATTAAAGTGCGGGTACTCACGCAAGTCCATTGTGGACTGTAATTATCGTATGGCAGCGAATATTGATAGATATGCTAATGCGTTAATGCGGAACCGATTTAAGTAGACAGAAAATTAATTCCAATTTTGGCAACCAGGTGCAAATCTGGCGCTATACAGCTTCTCGTCGACGTCATATTGAACAAAATTTGTCAGCAGTGGTTAATAGTAAATGTAACATTATGCCTTTCTCACTTGTTTGACCTGTTCTGCCCACCTCCCATTCCTAATTCATTACATGTGGAAAAATTTCTGTACGTCTTTCTCACATTCACAGCGCCAGAGTTGCTCATGGTGGACAAAACTGGAACTATTTTTTTTTCAGCATAAATCGGTACCACATTAAAGCATTACAATATCTACAAAGTTTCGCTGTCATACGGTAATTACAGGCCACATCGGACGTCTGTGAGTAGCTGCATTTTAATCATAGCCACCCGGTATGTCATGTCCATCACATACGTTGTCATTCTTAATAATGGAAACATGGACTCATCAGTTTAACACGTCATGATTGCAAAATCCTAACACGAACTATTTACAAAAAAAGGAAGAACTGGTAGAAGCCGATCTCGAGGGAGATCAGTTTGGGTTCTGGATAAATTTATGAACACATGAGGCAATACTCGCCCTATGACTTAACTTAGAAGATAGGTTGAAGAAAAAGCAAACCTGGGTTTATAGCATTTTCAAGCTTAGAGAAAGCTTTCGATGATATTAGCTAGCCTAAAATTTTTAAGGTAGCATGTATAAAATAAACGGAGTGAAATGTTGTTTACAACTTGTGTAGAAATCTGACTCTAGTTAGTAGAGTGGAAGGACCTGAAAGGATAACTGAAGAAACCGAGGAAACATTCAGAAAGGGGATTCAAGTTCAGTGAGGAGACATAAAACTTAGAGGTTAGCCGATGACATTACGATTCTGTCACAAACGGCAAAGAACCTGAAAGAGCAGTTAAATGGACAGTCTCATGAAAAGAGGTTATAAAATGAACATCAATAGAAGCAAAACAAGGGTAATGGAATGTCGTCGAATTAAATCAGGCGATGCTGAGGAATGGCTCTGAGCACTATAGGACTTAACTTCTAAGGTCATCAGTCCCCTAGAACTTAGAACTACTTAAACCTAACTAACCTAAGGACATCACACACATCCATGCCCGAGGCAGGATTCGAACCTGCGACCGTAGCGGTCGCGCGGTTCCAGACTGTAGCGCCTAGAACCGCTCGGCCACTCTGGCCGGTGATGCTGAGGAAATCAGATTAGAAAATGAGTAGTTAAAAGCAATAGAGGAGTTGTGCCATTTGGGAAGAAAAATAATTGCGATGTAGAGACGATATAAAACTAATACTGAGGACAAGAGAAGCGTTTCTAAAAATGATAAATTTACTAACATCGAATATAAATTTAAGTGCTAGGAAGTCTTTTCTGAAGGTATTTTGCCTTGTACAGAAGTGAAACCTGGACGATGAAAAGTGCGCTGCAGTCATGGACTGTGCGGCTATTCCCTGCGGAGGTTCGAGTCCTTCCTCGGGCATGGGTGTGTGTGTTTGTCCTTAGGATATTTTAGGATAAGTAATGTGTAAGCTTAGGGACTGATGACCTTAGCAGTTAAGTCCCATAAGATTTCACACATATTTGAACATTTGATGAAACGTGCGGACGGGAAGGGATAGAAACTTTTGAAGTTTTATGCTTCAGAATAATGCTGAAGGAGAGGTGGGTAGATCGTATAACTAATCGAGGGATACTGAATTGGATAGAGGAAAAACGAAATTTATGGCACAACTTGACTATAAGACGGTATCGGTTGATAGAATACAGTCTGAGGCATCAAGGAACTGTCAGTCTGATAATGGAGGGAAGTGTGGAGAGGTGAAAATTGTGGAGGAAGACCTAGGCAACAATGTAGTATGCAGGGTCAAATGGGTTTCAGAGATGAATAGGCTTGCATAGGACAGACTAGCGTGGAGAGCTGCATCAAACCAGCGTTCGGACTGAAGACCGCAACAACAACAACAACAAGCTTCATAATTTGGCTAACTACCAGGTTGTTGAAGTTAGTCTAGTACAGACTGCTTTTACACTGAAGCCGGCCAGTGAGGCCGAGCGGTTCTAGGCGCTACAGTCTGGAACCGGGCGACCGCTACGGTCGCAGGTTCGCATCCTGCCTCGGACATGGATGTGTGTGATGTCCTTAGGTTAGTTAGGTTTAAGTAGTTCTAAGTTCTAGGGCACTGATGACCTCAGCAGTTAAGTGCCATAGTGCTCAGAGCCATTTGAACCAATTTTTTTTTACATTGAAAAAAGGCATCATTCTACGTAACTGAAATTTTACCCGAAAATCGCAAAACTTCCTGCAGCTAATATCGTGTTTTACACAAATTCGGTTTGGACTACAACACACAGGAGCCCAGTCAAGAATCACATACGACATAATGAGGCAACACATTTACCATCCACTGCTCTCCAGTGTTTGATCTCTTTAGAGCCACATAATTTCGTGAACGTCGACCTGTTACTCACCACTGTGCTGTACACAGTCACCCCTTAAACTTTCTCGTCACGTGTTGGCTCACAAAATTGTCGGGAACAAATGGCGCCTACCACGAAGTAAAAATAAGTTACCCAATGGCATCTAAACACACAGTTGGTTTCGTTACTTCAGTAGTGTGTTTCATCCACTGTTGTAATTGCACAAGGACTCCAAACTTGAGCCACAAGAGCTGCATACAAAGGGAACTGATCCTTCACAATGCTAATCCGTCAGACAGCTGGCCGAGAGGAAGGCTGGAGGAGAGAGCTCGCCACCTGCCACATATGGCCTTTCGGCTGGGATGTAATTCCTGACCTGTCACGTTAACGGCGGAAAGGCCAGGCGGTCAGTGTGTGCTGTCACAGGCGCGACCTGGCCAACATACAGGCCGCGGTGCGCTTCACGCCCAGCTAGCTTTGCAGTGGCAGTTTTGCTACATGGCTCTCGTGTTCCAATTTTAATTTTCCAGTGTCGCTAATTACTGAGATAGCTGACACGGACAAAAAGGAGAATCGAACTGTCTGTTATTACGAAAAAAATTTAATTCCGTAACTCCAAAAAGGAATAAAAGGCAATTAAAACAAGTGTCACAAAAGGTTCTCATTTCTAATGCATCTCAGAGAATTCAAATTTCATGAAATACAGTAGCAGCAAACAATGTAATGACTTAAAGCTCTGTCGTACAATATGGTGAGGCTCTCAGTGAGACACTATACGTGTATTCCTTATCATATAAAACTGCGCACACAGAACGACTTGCCCGCATCTCGTGGTCGTGCGGTAGCGTCCTCGCTTCCCACGCCCGGGTTCCCGGGTTCGATTCCCGGCGGGGTCAGGGATTTTCTCTGCCTCGTGATGGCTGGGTGTTGTGTGCTGTCCTTAGGTTAGTTAGGTTTAAGTAGCTCTAAGTTCTAGGGGACTGATGACCATAGATGTTAAGTCCCATAGTGCTCAGAGCCATTTGAACAGAACGACTTGAGCAATTTTACTTAGTCAAAACCATTTAAAAATAAATAATATTCTAGAATGTTTCTGTAAATGATTTTGAATGATACATCTACTGAGCGTTATGTCAGTGAGTACAGTGTGATGTTTGCGCAAAAAGTAAATAGCCTTGAACACATCATACCCATCTATGAGATTTTATTTTAATACAAAAGATAAAGTTGAAAATTCTCCACTGAAGAATATACGAAACACGAAGAAGATGCTACATAAAATCGAATACTGGTCAAAAGAAAAAAGGAACGGTATATGAATGTTGTTAGTAACTATGTCCACTGTCTCCGAAAAATGTCGGATTCTGTTCCGAAACATTTGCCTTCACCATCATTTTAGTTATTAGTTTTATAAATAACATGTAACTAGACTACGGTTCGGTAGTCTTGGTACAGTAGATACATGACGTAGCAAATGGAAGGATCACCGGTAGTGGTATTTGTAGGGAAAGAAACATAAATTAATGTGTGAGAAGGAACTGGGAGCTGTCGACTTCTCTTCGGTTTTTATCCGTTCGTTTTGCACATAATTACAACCACACATCGTTTAGTGTTAGTCCATTGTGTATTTTGTATCATTAAAAAATATAAATTTCATTTAATAAGTAATAATAATTAGGTGATAGTCCTTTTATACAAACAATGTAATTACATTTGATGCAAGTACAGTTTACATGCTCAAAAAATGTATATGATAACTGTTGTTTTGTTCTCAGTAGAATATTCTTCATTATGATAAAGGCAAGAGTTTGCTATTATTATTGATAAGTGCGAAAGCTATTTATGAGTTACAGGATCACGTTTCATATAAACTCGACGAAGTATTGGGCGATGTTTGGTATGTTTTTGTTTTGCTTTTTTTTTTAATTTTACCTCTTTTGAGGAAGTTGAGTAGTCTAACACTATATGATAAATCTGTATTTTTTGTATTAGAACATTCCTGTCTTTCTCGTTACAAATCGATAATTTTTTATTAAAACCCGAATCAAACATTGACATTTTCAATTTGGCTATAAATAAATTTTTTTAAGTAACAGGCAGAAGGATAATTATGTAAAACTAAAAGGTTCCTTACGTTATGCGGCCCTTTATATATCCTCACTCAGTTTTTAGACGGTTCATCGCTTCCAGTCTCTAGGGGAATCTAGTAAGACACCGATCCATATGCAAGCGAAGGGTTCGAAATGAGATAACGCCCGATAGGGCTGTAACTAACATAACATACATGTAATGCGGTTACGATCTTAACTCACCAAGGTTGCTAGGGAAACTACCCTCGTGTACACTTACTTCTGGTAGTCTATAGTAGCCTACTGTAGCTTTAGAACTTTACATGTCACAAAAAAATTCATACGGCTTTTCCTGTCACTCAGACTCAAACGGTATATTAAAAGCTGTTTACACTTCTAGCGTGTTGACTAACCACATCCTTCAGAGCAAAAGCATGCTTTGGAAATAGCACACCTAACGAATACATCCTAGGACACTTAACGAATACGTGTTATATTACACTACCGTTGAAATTATTTTCGCAATCATTTGTTAGGACATTTATCACCCGGACATAAACCAAACAAAGTATATGGTAATACTGTGCATCAACGCGGAACGGAAATGGATTCATTCCACACAACGCAGGACAAGCAGATTGGAAAGAAAAAAGAAACACAAAAAAAGATTTAAAGAAGCTACTTAATACTACGTTTGGAACTGCAGCAAAACTTAATTACTCACGGCAGAGGAACTGAATTTAAAATGTTTAAGGCTCTGATAATAAGACTGAAGAGATTTGTATGAACGTAATCTGTACTGAAACTTCCTCGTACGTGCAAGTGCTCTAGCGACTAAGCTGTTCACGTACGGATTACGACAGCCCCCTCCCCCCCTCTCCCCCCTCCCCCCCCCCCCCCCTCACAGTTTCACTTCCACCAGTACTTCTTCTCCAAGCTTCACGGAAGTTTTCCTACATACCGTACGAGACTAGTACTCCTGGAAGAAACGATATTGTAAGGAAATGGCTTAGCCACTGCCCGGTAGACTGTTTCCAGAATGAATTTCCATTCTGCATTGAATGTGCGCTGCTTGAAACTCCCTGGCTGGTTAAAACTGTGTGCCGGAAGCTTCAAACCAGAGCACACATCGCTGCTGAGTGAAAATTCATTCTGGAAATAATCTGTATTGTTCTTCAGTTTGGTTGCGTTAGTGATTTCTTTTTTACGTGATTTGTCCCAGACGGAAGCAGCAGGTTGTACCGCCAGCCTGTTACCGTGTTAGTGGTCGTCTTGGGGTAACTGCAGTCCCTGGTGTTGTGATAACGAGCTGAGGGTGGTCGGCGAAGAAGCACCGCACAGCCCCTTCCACAGTCGCTGGCCTTTTGTCGCACCGTTAACAGCCGGACACCTGCGCCCGCTAGGACCTATTCTTACCCTTCTATACAGCGACGACCTTAGCTGTTAGTCCACTCTTGGACAGCTGAAATTCTTCACCCTCCACCCGTTGTCACTAGATGGCACTGGCTGGTTTAGGAATTACTCGAAAGGTGGAAAGAGGTTATACGCGCTTCCCATTTCATCGTGCCTTTTTTCTAGGAAAATAAAACATATTATAAAATGTACTAACTAACGGTGTGTTTGCTAAAAGCAATCCTAGACCGCTGGTAGACTTATTTGGAGATTTTTGAACTCTTTTAAACGAATTATGTGTTGTATAATATTAAAATTTTACATTGCAGAATATGTCTGTAGGTATATTTTGCTGCGAACTCAACTCACATTGTACACTCAAGCCACAAAAGCATGCTATTTTTTTTAAAATTGTGAATCTGTTAACACACGAATTCTCTTTTCTACATGACATATATTATGATGAAACAAATACTAAAATTTCAAATCATAGTGGCTGAACACACAGAATAAATATTTGAAAACAACCATTTTAAAACAATTTGCTTCTGACTTAAAAATATGTCAAACAAGAAGTTCGACAGTTAATTTGTCCAAGATTAAATTTTCTTTCACTTGAGACTATAGTCATCCATACCTCTCTCATTCTAAATACTTGAACTTTCAGCTTAAGTGTGCTTCTTCCCTCTCACCTGACACATACACCACGACAGTTTCATAAATACTAGCAAAACACATGATTTAGTCCCCCAAAATAGATATATATATATATATATATATATATATATATATATATATATATATATATAAATTATTTGTCTGAATTACTATTATATTATCAAATCATTTTCAATTTTTTATGATTGAACTAAGTTCTCGAAAGTAAATATTTTGCTTTTTAATTTTCGTTGTATCATTGGCAAACTGTTCTTTCGTTTTGTCCACTCTTCAAGTGCCACTACTTAGTTTTGATCAGTAGCAAATAGAGCACCTACACAATATACGTTGGTGACTCTTCTCTCTCAGCGGAGCTTGCCTGTTGCATCAGAATAACAGCGTGATGACAGTTAGATACTGAAAGAAGTGAAGCTGTCAGTTTGCTATCACACGCTAGCCCAATATGGTTGTGACAGCAGCAACGGCAGTTCATTTCATTGCTGAATTCTTTGATGTTTTCCGTTAATTTGCAGTAATGAGATAGCCTAGTGAGATCGTAATAGCCTTATCACTTTGCTGCTCACTTTCTCTGTTAGCTGCAGACATTTTTTGCTTATTAATATAAAAAACAATAAACACAAAGTAAAAAGTGCGTGACGGAAACAAATGGTAACACTTACGTCACCGGCCATAATTATCGTCTGCAGAGAGCTATGGCAACGACGAACAAAACAGGAGACACTACCAAGCTCGTTCTCTGTTTGGTTGTTACTGTGACAGTTCTTTTGTAAATAACTAGCTGTCAACCACTTTGTCATTCTGATCCGGTTACAGGAACTGCTATGACTCCGTCACTTTCTCTATACAGGCCGCAATTGAACCACTATGTTTCGTTCCTGGTAGTTTATTTCACTTTTTACCGTAGCGCACATAAATAGCACATTCAGTTCTGTCTCTGCCCCTCTTTGTCAATGACACCCTACGTTGTTCGTTCCTGTAACTGATTTCTAAGTCCGCCCCCCGGCAGCTGAGTGAAGCCGGCACGGTAGCTCAGCCTATTCGGTCAGAGAGCTGCAAGTTCTCTGTACTAAAAATAACTGAGTCAAGGAATCAACGGTCAACTTGAACGGATGTATTGTGACGTCCACACATACCAAATGCAACGAACTATATCGAACAAAATGAAAAAAAAGTGGTCAGCGCGACAGAATGTCAATCCTGAGGGCGCGGTTTCGATTCCCGGCTGGGTTGGAGATTTTCTCTACTCAGGGATTGGGTGTTGTGTTGTCCTAATCATCATCATTTCATCCCCATCGACCCGCAAGTCGCCGAAGTGGCGTAAAAAAAACTGATTTCTAAAATTTAAGTTGCGCACATGTCAAATACAACTTTTCTGTATTTCCAACCCCATCTTGTTAACATTTTACAAATGATAAAGTAATTCGAAAACTACTTATTAACTAACTCACTCATTACATGTCACGTGTTCTTCATTCATCCAACTCATCTTCTGTTTAAGATTTAAAGCAGAAGACTTGCTATTCACCACCACATACCTTTTCACCTTTTTCTCTGTTTGTTCCTAATGTATAAAATTTCAGTCCAATCTCCTCCTTTAATAAATACTGTACTGTATCGCCCTGTTCCATCTCTGGACCCATCGCTTGCATATTATTCTCATCTGATGGCTCTTATTTTTTGTCTTTCCTTTACATTTCTCTGAGCTGGACATATGTCTCACTAATTTTCCTATATCCCTCCCTCCCTGGCAGTCAGGCAGTCTTAATATTATCTCCCATTTGTCCCATACATACCTGTTGCATATTGTTGCACCTAGTTTCATTATCACTGATATTCTCTCTCAAAAGCTATCCTAAACTGAATATTGTTGCGAACTTACATTCTATGGCCCTCTCTCGAAATTCTTGTACCGTCCTCATTCGCATCACTGGTAGACTCCTCTTCCAACTCACTATCATACCCAGAATACTTTCAACACCATCATTCCTATTCTCCTCATCATTATCTACTTCCTCTGACACCGAATCATTTTCCTTATTCTTATTTTTCTCTTGCTTCTTTGTTTCACATTCTGCTTCCCTGAAATGCACCAAGTTATCTGCAATGGTACATAGCTTCCCTCCACATTCTGAAAAATTTTTTAAATTTTCATCTGGGCACACTTTTCTTTCTTTGCCCACTACGTCCAATGTCGTTGAACTTCAAACTCTGTTATCTTCCTCCTTCGCATATTATCATCTCAGAATGTCCTTGTCTTCTTCCCACTGAATAAACAATCTGAGGTCTACATTTATTGGGTTTTTGTATGTCCATCCTTCTGATGGAAGGTCTGAGGGACTTCGACTCCTCACTTATATAATAAAATGGAACACCTGCAGCCGCTCTTTCAATGTTATTTGTTATATAGCCACCACTTTCGGTGATTCGGTACACCATCTTCAGACCTTAACTGACGCTGAGCGGGTGAACTCCAATCGTATTCACGATCCCATCAGTGGCCAACATCTGTGAACTGGTTTCCGTATACTACTGTAACAGCGATGTTGTGCCTGCAACCATCCTTAGAATTTACATCCTCAGCATCAGTTAAGGCCTGAAGATGGTGTACTGAATAACCAAAGCTGGTAGCTGTATAATATGTAACATCGAAAGGACGGCTACAGGTGTTCCATTTTGTTACATATATATATTGGCTTTTCCTCACACATATTCCTAACAATCCCTACCATTTTCAACGTACCTTCTACTACCTCTTCCTCTGGTGCCATGACCAGATTGATTGTTGTAGCTCGGATCCCATATTTTGTAAACCCTCGTCGCCAGTTTTGTGAAGGCCTCGTCGCTACTGCTGTGGAGGCCGAGTTGCCACTGTTGTTAATGTAGGCCGAGTTTGTGAGTTCGTGAAACGGCTTCTGGTGCAGTACACCGCTAAGACAATTTCTCCCTATCACTATTACACAGCTATGCCCCAGGGTCAAGTAACAGGATAGGAGACCGAAGATTCTACAACACACCAACTAATTAGTAACAAAGTCACACATATGAGTTAAAAGGTTTACTTCTCTTTGTGACTTGTTGAAATATGAGTCTGCAACATTGCTTGTAATATAACACAAAAAGGTCCCTCAATGGCTAAGAGCAAATAATCGAGGTAAACTTCACAGAACATAGCAAATGCAATTTACTTTTAAGAGTTCACTAAACGACGTTCCCTGTCTAAGTCAGCCCTGGATGACGATCTGTAAGCAAGTGGGCGAGAGCTGCTCTTCTATCTTCCAAGTAGGCTTCTGTCCGTTGTCGTCCGGTCATTGGCAGATTACATTCTGCCGGCAAGTGGCCGAGGCGAAGTCGATATCTTCATCCTCAGCGCCACCCGTGACAACCAGCGAGTTTCTATCGCACTGGAGCCAGTTCGCATCTTTGCACCTGACCGGCCGTGGTGGCCAAGCAGTTAAAGGCGCTAAAGTCTGGAACCGCGCAGCCGCTACGGTCGCAGGTTCGAATCCTGCCTCGGGCATGGATGTGTGTGATGTCCTTAGGTTAGTTAGGTTTAAGTAGTTCTAAGTTCTAGGGGACTGATGACCTTAGAAGTTAAGTCCCATAGTGCTCAGAGCCTTTGCGCCTGTGGTGGTTTTGCCCTGGCTGTGTCTTGTTCGGACGATACAGCATTTCAACAAGTATTCCCTGACCTTCCACATTCTCTGTAGAACTCAACTCCATCTCCCCAGCACCGGTCATCGACTTCATTTACACGGCTCAAAAATTGCATTATTTTGCACCTGGTAACTCTCACACTCATCTGCATTTCCTTGCGGAGCTTCCTGTATTGGTCATAGATCATATCTTCTTCCCCGACAGGCTGTTCAATGTATTCTATTACCGTACACAAGATTTCACAATATTCCTTCGTGGAATATCTAGAGTAGAGTAATCTCGAGCAATTCTAAATTAATTCAATTCTCCCTTTGCTTCTTCTTAAACCAGTTCTTGGGCCGAAATCTTATCTTGAATTCATCAAACGCATCAATCCCTGCAGTGCCTTGACTGCCCATCCTCGGACCTCTCCTACCAGTCGCTCGTCCACTAGTCTTATCGTTCCTGTTTCTGAGAACTCTTCTGGCAACCACTTCCTGCATTCACTTACAAATACCACGGGTTGAATATCCCATTTTGGATCAAATTTTCTCTCCATCTCTGGTGTGCTATTGCACTAATAGGTAAAGTTAATCTGGCCACCTCTCCTACATTTCTTTCGAGGTTACCGAATGTTACAATTTCTCTTCTGCGTCAATCTGGATTTGCTCGATTTCGCTTTGGGCGGACTGAGCGGATGAGGTTTCACACAATTTTTGTTTGTGGAATTCCTACAGAGGCGACTTCGACCTCAAGAAACATCGTAACACGCTAGCGCAAAAACATGTTCCAAAATGCTATAACAAATCTACGTCAACGATATAGGCCATTCGTTGTGTACACCTGTTTGTTTCTTGAAAACTGGAATGACGTACCAATTTTTTGGATCACTACGAACGCTTCGTTCCTCTAGTGACCTAGGTTAGACTGCAATAGAAAGGAAATAAATTGTTTCACATACTTACTGTAGAGTACCAGTATAGGCATCCCATCACGCCCAGTAGCCTTCCCACTGTTGAGCGATTTTAGCTGATTTTCTTCCACGCGACCGTCTATTTGGACAACCTTCATTTCATTGATCGTATGATGATTGAAAAAGAGGAGCCTTAGTACAATATTCTTCAGTGATACCATGTTGCAAAAGGGAATTAAGTATTTCGAGCTTCTCTGTTTCATACTCCGCTTCGGTATCAGTCTGATCACCGAGTGACTGGGTGGAAGGATTTCATCTGTTTACTGGTTTAACGCAAGACCAAAACTTCTTAAGATTTTTTGTCGTATCAGTAGATAGAATTTTACATTCGCGTAAGTTGAACGTTGCCAAACTACGCTTTCACTACATTTTAAGTTCGTAATGAAGATCTCTTTGCATCCGGAACAGCATACTAACCGACTACTGAACCACGGTCGGTCTCTCTCATTGCTGATAAGTCTGCTCAGTACAGACCTGTTTAAAGCGTATTGTGCAATACTCTTCAATTTATACACAAAACGTTTAACTCTGTAGCGAAATGTATGCTGTAATAAAGCTATCAGGTAAATTAAGACTGTCTACCCTACGAAGAGTCGACCCTGGGCCCTTCCAAGATTTTATCACCTGAACTATCCGAGGCCGCCTCACTGCCCTACTCAAGACCAGAGCCACAACCGATATTCCGCCTCTCTCTTCTCCCAGTGTCGCGTATTAAACAAGGAATGGCGAAGAGTTTCTGTGGATATTTAACAGTATTCACTGAAGATTTGAAGGGTCTAGTTAGTCAATGAAGCGTGTTCGGAGTACCAAACTGATACGATAATCACAAGCAAAATAGCCAGTCCGGCACATAGAATAAATATACCAGAAAGTTTCATTTTAATATCGGCAGTTTTTCTGTACGGTGCAAGATTGCTATCATAGCTAAAGCAATGACTACTACTTTTCTTTCAGTTTCACTGAAGTATATAGTGCCATACTTGTACCTTAAGAGAGGTTGTGTCATAAAGGTTGTAGGCTGTAGCATCTACTTTAAAGGTACCGGTTTCTACATTACTCTTCTTTCTTCTTCATTTGTATGTACAAGGTATCAGCATGTTAATCTGGATATGGCGACGTCAGTGGTAGAGGGTGTCCCGATGTCCTTCCTGTAGCCACCCCTTGGACCGTCTTCTCCCTCCCTCCCTCCCTCCCTCCCCCTGGGACAGAATTTGTGTTCCCCATCTGTTTGCGTCTTATGTCATTCCATGTGGAAGTCAGGGGACGTTTCTCGAAATGTTTATGAATCGTGTACTGAGGAAGGATGTGGGTACCAGCCCAGTATTCATCTTGTCGGGCGTGGGAAACTACTGATTTCTACATTACCCAGATTGAAAACCTTTTCCTTCCCCTGCTGTTTCATTTTTCATTTTTTCATTTTATTTCATTACGATAAATATGTAAGGAATTCAGTTTCCTCGCTCGTTTGAAATTGCATTTTATAGGTATGTCAATACTTGTCAAAATTTGTAAGTTGTATCAATACTAAACAACACTAAACAACCGAACTAGGTTAATAATTGGCTCCTTTTACCGACCTCCCGACTCAGCAGCATTAGTGGCAGAACAACTGAGAGAAAATTTGGAATACATTTCACATAAATTTTCTCAGCATGTTATAGTCTTAGGTGGAGATTTCAATTTACCAGATATAGACTGGGACACTCAGATGTTTAGGACGGGTGGTAGGGACAGAGCATCGAGTGACATTATACTGAGTGCACTATCCGAAAATTACCTCGAGCAATTAAACAGAGAACCGACTCGTGGAGATAACATCTTGGACCTATTGATAACAAACAGACCCGAACTTTTCGACTCTGTATGTACAGAGCAGGGAATCAGTGATCATAAGGCCGTTGCAGCATCCCTGAATATGGAAGTTAATAGGAATATAAAAAAAGGGAGGAAGGTTTATCTGTTTAGCAAGAGTAATAGACGGCAGATTTCAGACTACCTAACAGATCAAAACGAAAATTTCTGTTCCGACACTGACAATTTTGAGTGTTTATGGAAAAAGTTCAAGGCAATCGTAAAATGCGTTTTAGACAGGTACGTGCCGAGTAAAACTGTGAGGGACGGGAAAAACCCACCGTGGTACAACAACAAAGTTAGGAAACTACTGCGAAAGCAAAGAGAGCTCCACTCCAAGTTTAAACGCAGCCAAAACCTCTCAGACAAACAGAAGCTAAACGATGTCAAAGTTAGCGTAAGGAGGGCTATGCGTGAAGCGTTCATTGAATTCGAAAGTGAAATTCTATGTACCGACTTGACAGAAAATCCTAGGAAGTTCTGGTCTTACGTTAAATCAGTAAGTGGCTCGAAACAGCATATCCAGACACTAAGGGATGATGATGGCATTGAAACAGAGGATGACACGTGTAAAGCTGAAATACTAAACACCTTTTTCCAAAGCTGTTTCACAGAGGAAGACCGCACTGCAGTTCCTTCTCTAAATCCTCGCACAAACGAAAAAATGGCTGACATCGAAATAAGTGTCCAAGGAATAGAAAAGCAACTGGAATCACTCAATAGAGGAAAGTCCACTGGACCTGACGGGATACCAATTCGATTCTACACAGAGTACGCGAAAGAACTTGCCCCCCTTCTAACAGCCGTGTACCGCAAGTCTCTAGAGGAACGGAGGGTTCCAAATGATTGGAAAAGAGCACAGATAGTCCCAGTCTTCAAGAAGGGTCGTCGAGCAGATGCGCAAAACTATAGACCTATATCTCTTACGTCGATCTCTTGTAGAATTTTAGAACATGTTTTTTGCTCGCGTATCATGTCATTTCTGGAAACCCAGAATCTACTATGTAGGAATCAACATGGATTCCGGAAACAGCGATCGTGTGAGACCCAGCTCGCCTTATTTGTTCATGAGACCCAGAAAATATTAGATACAGGCTCCCAGGTAGATGCTATCTTTCTTGACTTCCGGAAGGCGTTCGATGCAGTTCCGCACTGTCGCCTGATAAACAAAGTAAGAGCCTACGGAATATCAGACCAGCTGTGTGGCTGGATTGAAGAGTTTTTAGCAAACAGAACACAGCATGTTGTTATCAATGGAGAGACGTCTACAGACGTTAAAGTAACCTCTGGCGTGCCACAGGGGAGTGTTATGGGACCATTGCTTTTCACAATATATATAAATGACTTAGTAGATAGTGTCGGAAGTTCCATGCGGCTTTTCGCGGATGATGCTGTAGTATACAGAGAAGTTGCAGCATTAGAAAATTGTAGCGAAATGCAGGAAGATCTGCAGCGGATAGGCACTCGGTGCAGGGAGTGGCAACTGACCCTTAACATAGACAAATGTAATGTATTGCGAATACATAGAAAGAAGGATCCTTTATTGTATGATTATATGATAGCGGAACAAACACTGGTAGCAGTTACTTCTGTAAAATATCTGGGAGTATGCGAGCGGAACGATTTGAAGTGGAATGATCATATAAAATTAATTGTTGGTAAGGCGGGTACCAGATTGAGATTCATTGGGAGAGTCCTTAGAAAATGTAGTCCATCAACAAAGGAGGTGGCCTACAAAGCACTCGTTCGGCCTATACTTGAGTATTGCTCATCAGTGTGGGATCCGTACCAGATCGGGTTGACGGAGGAGATAGAAAAGATCCAAAGAAGAGCGGCGCGTTTCGTCACAGGGTTATTTGGTAACCGTGATAGCGTTACGGAGATGTTTAACAAACTCAAGTGGCAGACTCTGCAAGAGAGGCGCTCTGCATCGCGGTGTAGCTTGCTCGCCAGGTTTCGAGAGGGTGCGTTTCTGGATGAGGTATCGAATATATTGCTTCCCCCTACTTATACCACCCGAGGAGATCACGAATGTAAAATTAGAGAGATTAGAGCGCGCACGGAGGCTTTCAGACTGTCGTTCTTCCCGCGAACCATACGCGACTGGAACAGGAAAGGGAGGTAATGACAGTGGCACGTAAAGTGCCCTCCGCCACACACCGTTGGGTGGCTTGCGGAGTATCAATGTAGATGTAGATGTAGATAGAAAAATTCTGCCCGTTTGAATGAAAAGATCACTATATCTTTTATTGTTGGTTGTAACTTGGTGACAAATAGCAAAGTTCTTACAATCACAAAACCAAATCCAGCAACTCTGCGCCCACTACTTTTTTTCAGAAAAATGGCGTTCTGAAAGCAGTTCACTCCGCCTGATGAATACGATTCTAAGGTCCGCGATTTGTTCCCCAGTCTGCCGTAGGATTTCATCTGTCATATACCGCTTCTTTCAGCTCTAATATGATTTATTAGTATGAAAAATACTAAGTTGCGCCGTTGTTTGAAAACCACGTTAAGCTTTATATTCTCCTTTAACTGAGTGGGAAAGTTAGGCCAAAAATCAAAGGAAGACAGGGATGACCCTTAGCAAAGCATTGCAGTGTTAAAACCAATCTTCCGTTCAAAGACACCTTTTTTTTTCTACATTCGTCTATCCATACTAGTTTGCTCACGGTAAGTTTATTAGTGATTTTGAGACCATTAATTAACTTCAATGACTGTCGTTAATTAAAAAATATATTACACAAGTTGTGAAGATCCAATGAGTTTGTCTCATAAATACGAAGAGATTAGGTGTACTCCGTTTTTCTAGGATTATGCAAGGACACGTGTCACTTCAGTCTCGCAGGAAAACAAGACATCTGAGGCGCCGCACCCCTCGGCTGCTACGCATTCCGCAACTCGAGGGTGAGTTCCCTTCCGCCTCATTCAGACCCTCGCCAGCACTTTCACAGGAGCCCCTGGTACCTATTAGTTCCCTGCGGGCTGCCGTGCGGAGAGGACGCGTTTCCCTTGTGTCGCCTGGTCAGCTGTCGGCTTACAATGTTTTGTGACAACGAAGTCTTCATTCCAGCGTGTAGCGAGCGGTGCATAACTGTAAGTACGTTGCAGCCCTTGCATTGCAGCCTTGCGTTTTGATTAATTTTCCGTGTGGAGCGACCTAAATTCCGTATCCGACCAACGGCTGACAGCTGCCGGAAAACATCACAGTCTCTTATTGTCTCTGTTTCTCTCCCCACACAAATATAACCTGCTCGCGCCCCTGTTTTTAATATGACATGTATGTGTACGATTTCAAAACAACAACACTAAATACATATAAAATGTTTTAACATAATAATAATAATGTTTTTTGCTTGCCTTAAAACATACAAAAAAATTTAATGTAATAACAATAGCAATAATAATAATAATTGGTTACATCAATGAACAGTACATTGCTTTAGCATAAAGTCCAAGAAATTACAATTCATAAAAATTCAGCCTTCTTAGTTTATGTCCAAAAACTTCCATGTGTCATGCAATTAATTCAATAACTATAATAACAACAAACTATCGCAAACTCGATAACGTCATAATTTATGCAACATAAAATCGAAAAAGCATGTGGTTCCTGAAGATACGCAGCAGCCTTCTCAGTAATTAAAGGGACAATTGACCAGGTCTTCTAACGTTCGCCAATATGGTCTTACTATACTGCTACCGCGAACCACTGGAAAACAAGGGCAAGCACAGCCGTTATTTTCCCCGGGGCCAAACAGCTCTACTGTCTGGAAAAATGATGTTTGCAACATCTTGGATAAAGTATTCTGGTGCCAAAGTAGTCCTCCATTCAGATCTCTGGGCGGGGAACACTCAGGAGAATGTCATCAAGAAAAGCAGAACTGGTATTCTATGGGTGGAATGTTACATCTCTTAATCGGGCAGGTACGTAGAAAAATTTAAGACGGGAAATAGACGGGTTGAAGTTAGATGTAACGTGAATTATTGAAGTTCGATCGCAAGAGGAACAGGAACATTGGCAAAGTAGGTCTAATAATGAATGCGAAAATAGGAAATCTACTATGAACAGCATAGTGAAACTTGACCGTAGGTAAAACAGATAGGAACCGAACACATACACAGTATTACAAGTTTATATAATGGGTGATCAAAAAGTCAGTATAAGTTTGAAAAGTTAATAAACCACGGAATAATGTAGATGGAGAGGTCACACATGCTTGGAATGACATAGGGTTTTATTAGAACAAAAAAAAAAACAAAGTTCACAAAATATCCGACAGATGGCGCTGGACAGCAAAACTGCTACGTGACGGGTGAGAGGTACGCCGATATGTTACAGAATCGCATCATCCCCAGCCTGCCTGAGAAACACCTGCTGGAACGTACGATGTTTATGCAGGATGGCGCTCCACCCCATATTGCTAGACGCGTGAAAGATCTCTTGTGCGCGTCGTTTGGTGATGATCGTGTGCTCAGCCGCCACTTTCGTCATGCTTGGCCTCCCAGGTCCCCAGACCTCAGTCCGTGCGATTATTGGCTTTGGGGTACCTGAAGTCGCAAGTGTATCGTGATCGACCGACCTCTCTAGGGATGCTGAAAGACAACATCCGACGCCAATGCCTCACGATAACTCCGGATATGCTTTACAATGTTGTTCACAACATAATTCCTCGACTACAGCTATTGTTGAGGAATGATGGTGGACATATAGAGCATTTCCTGTAAAGAACACCATCTTTGCTTTGTCTTACTTTTTATGCAAATTATTGCTATTCTGATCAGGTGAAGCGCCATCTGTCGGACATTTTTTGAACTTTTGTATTTTTTTGATTCTAATGAAACCCCATGTCATTCCAAGCATGTGTGTCAATTTGTACCTCTCTATCTACATTATTCCGTGATTTATTCAGTTTTCAAATTTATACTGACTTTTTGATCACCCGGTACTTACTAGCACCACAGCTCATGAAAAATTGAAAGAATTTATGATAAGGTGAAAGAAACTATTCAGATAGTTAAGGGAGAGAAAAATTAGTAGTAATTGGGAATTGGAATTCGGTACTAGGCAAAGGAAGAGACGGAAAAGTGGTTGCAGAATATGGACTGGGGGAAAGGAATGAAATAAGAGGCCGCTTAGTGGCATACAGAGCACGAATTAATCATTGCTAACACTTGGTTTAAGAATCATGAAAGAAAGCTGTATACGTGGAAGAGACCTGGAGACACTGGAAACTTTGGAACTTATTATACATTGGAGTGGCAAAAGTCTCGAGATAGCGATATGCACATACTAGTATACAGATGGCGGTAGTATCCTGTACACAAGGTATAAAAGGGCAGTGTATAGGCGGAGCTGTCAATTATACTCAGGTGGTTCATGTGAAAAGGTGTCCAGCGTGATTATGGCTTCACGACGGGAATCAACAGACTTTGAACGCGGAGTGGTAGTTGGAGCTAGATGAGCGGGGGTATTCCATTTCAGAAATCGTTAGGGAATTCAATATTTCGAGATCCACAGTGTCAAGAATGTGCCGAGAATACTAGCTTTCAGGCATTACCTCTCACAACGGACACGCAGTGGCCGAAGGCCTCACTTAATGATCGAGAGCAGCGGCGTTTGTGTAGAATTACCAGTTCTAACAGACAAGCAATGCTGCGTGAAATAACTTCAGAAAATTTTGAATGGTGATTATCAACAGTCGTCAAGTAAAGTACAAAATTGTAGGATGCAAGTCCGCCAGTTATGCAAAACACCATTTTTTCCAAGTACCCAACCATGTTTCAGCAACACTATGACATCATCAGTGTTCACTGACTGGGCTGGGACACACAACAACCACAATTACACTGTGTTTTGGTGAAGCGCAAAGTGCTTTTAAGACCTTATTTGTGAAAATACGTGTTATATTTATGTGTGCATCACGATACCTCACCGTCATGCTGAGAATAAAAGGGCTTGCCACACGAAAACATGACAAGCTGTAATAAATAATACACAAATGGTCCTGAAAAATCATGCACACCAACTGTAAAGATTAAATAAAACGTAATCCCACTGATGATGACACAGGGGTGCTGAAACATGTTTGGAAACTTGGAAAAAACGGTGTTTTGCATAACTCGCGGACCTTCATTCCTACAATTTTAACTGCAAACACGTTAAACACAATGAGCTGCAAATCCAAATGATGAATGTACAAAATGCGTGTTTGACCATCAGCCGCTTTAATTTTAAACCCAAAAACTCGACCGGTTTCAGTCATGGATCACCTTCACGGATAAGGGTTAAAATGGTTTAAGCCACAACGTTACATTTGTCATCACTTAATAATGTGTAGAGCGTGTCATGAATATCAATATACGACACAGGACATTTAGAAGTAAACATACTAATAACAAGTGTACACAGAGCAGTACTGAAGCGATAAATGTGGCTGATGGTCAAACATGCATTTTATACAACCTCAGAAATCAATGTGAGACGTACGGCAAACACATGTGTTAGGCCAATGCGGTGAAATTTGGCGTTAATGGGCTTTGACAGCAGTCGACCGACTCGAGTGCTTTTGCTAACGCCTCTCCTGCGCTCGTGATCATATCGCTTGGGCCCTAGACGACTGTAAAACCGTGACCTGGTCAGAAGAGGCCAAACTTCAGTTGGTAAGAGCTGGTGGTAGGCATCGAGCGTAGCCCAGATCCCACGAAGCCATGGACCAAGTTGTCAACAAGCCAATGTGCAAACTGGTGGTGGCTCCGTAATGGTGTTCGCTGTGTTTACATGTAATGAACTGGGTCCTCTGTCCAACTGAATCGATCATTGACTGTATATGGTTATTTTCGACTACTTAGAGACCATTTGCAGACATTCTCCAGAGTAGACGAAATTCTCCTGGAAGTACTGATATCCTTGAGAGAGCCACCCACGACCGAACTATTCTACCTGGTGTGCAAGATGTATGATACGGGCGAAATACCCTCAGACTTCAAGAAGAATATAATAATTCCAGTTCCAAATGATGCAGGTGCTGACAGATGTGAATATTACCTAACTACCAGTTTAATAAGTTGTGGTTGCAAAATACTAAAACAAGTTATATACAGAAGTATAGAGAAACTGGTAGAAACCGACCTCGCGGAAGAGGAGTTTGATTTTCGGAGGAATGTAGGAACAAGCAAGGTAATATTGACCTTATGACTTCTCATAGAAGATATGCTGACGAAAACCAAACCTACTTTAGTAGCATTTTTGACTTACAGAAAGCTTTTGACAATGTTCGTTGAAATATACTCTTTGAAATTCTGAAAGTATCCGGGTTAAAACACAGGGAGAGGAAAGTTATTCACAACTTGTACGAAAACAAGAAGCCAGTTATATGAGTCAAAGGCGATGAAAAGGAAGCAGTGGTTGAGAAGGGAGTGAGAAAGGATTATAGCCTATCCCCGATGTTATTCATTCTGCACATTGAGCAAGCAGTAAAGGACACCAAAGAAAAATTTGGGGAAAGAAGTAAAGTTCAGAGAGACTAACTAAGAATTTTCAGATTTGCAAATAACATCATAATTCTGCACGAGGAAACAAAGGTCTTGGATGACAGTTGAACGTATTGGCCAGTGTTTTGAAAGGAGGATATAAGATGAACGTCAAAATAAACAAAACAAGGGCAATGGAATGTAGTCTAATTAAATCAGTCGATACTCATCTAACATAAATTTAAATATTAGGCTGAAGGTATTGGTCTGGTGTGTAGTCTTACATGGAAGTGAAGCATGTATGATAAGCAATTCAGACAAGATGAGTGTGGGAGATTTTGAATGCTGAAGGTGGGTAGATTGCGTAGCTAATGAGAAGGTACTGAATATTACTGGGGAGAAAGGAAATTTGTGGCACAGCTTAAATAAAAGAAGGGCTCAATTGATGAGGCACATCCTGAGACACCAAGGAATCATAAATTTAGCATTGGAGGGAAGTGTGGGGCTTGAAAATTGTAGAGGGAAACCGAGAGATGAATAAAGTAATAAAGTTCAGGGATGTATGTTGCAGTAGTTATTCGGAGATGGAGGCTTGCGCAAGATAGAGTAGCAAGGAGAGCTGCACCAAACCAGTTTTCGAACTGAAGACCACAACAACAACAAAATCGAAGTGTGTACTCACACTTATCAATATTTCCCTAAGCAGTAAGACTGTGAACACTGGTCTGCAATCTAGAGCCGTACGAGCGTGTAAAATAGAGGAATAATATCCGTTTGTGAAGCCAGTTTTTTTGTTGCTGGTTCTTTCTGTGGATTCACTTTCCTGATTCGATTCTAAAGTACTCTCTGAAAGTTAGCTGTGAAATTAGGAAATTGATATCCAAGATGTGTTCAAGAAGTTCGCTGGTCTTTGGTGCTCAGCTCGAAGCGGGACGTGTCACTATATAATTCTACTACAGTCAATGAGATTCCAAGCCGAAAACGTGTCTAGGGAAGCCCAGGATGGCGGTGGGTTACCCACTTAACTGCCACCCGCCATACTGCCCAACAACCAGGAGTGATGGTCTGGCGTGTCATTTCTTTTCAAAGTAGGACCCCTTTGTTTGTCTTCCGTGTCACCTTTACAACACAATTGTACGTCGACGATATTCTACGCCCGGTTTTTTTTATCCTTCGTGGCAAACCATCCTGGGTTTACATTTCAGCAAGATAATGCCCGCCAGCACGCGGCGAGAGTTTCTACTGCTTGTCTTCGTGTTCGCCAAACCCTACATTGGCCAGTAAGGTCGCAGGATCTCTCCCCGATTGAGAGCGTATGGAGCATTTGGGCAGGGCCCTCCAGCCACCTTGGGATTTTGACGATCTAACGCGCCTGTCGGTCAGAATTTGGCTTGCTATCCCTCTATCACTCAATGCCAAGTCGAATAACTACCTGCATAAGGTCCAGAGGTGGACCAATGTCTTATTCACTTTCTCAATTTGTGAGGCTCTTTCTCTTGAATAAATCATCCATTTTTTCTAAAATTATAATCATTTGTTTATCTGCGCATTTACATCACATCTACCTATTTCCGTGCCTTTCGGGCAATTCCTTTGTGGTACGTCGTTTAATTTTATTTTTTATTTATTTATTTATTTTTCCTTAGAGCGCAATAGATGACTACCAGAAAATCAGTGGGGCATTATTAAATAGTCATAAATGGGCAGTCCTCAATTTTGCCGATACAACAAACATCATAAGGCAACTTTGGCTGCCGCCGGAGGAAAGCTGATTCCAATTGGGGATGCATATCACGCCAAGGCTACGAGACGCGGTAAGAAGTAATTGGAGTTCATGGCTCAACTCATTAACGCCTCCCTACGTGAGCAACATATTAGAGAGTTAGACGGCCTACGATATGAGTATTACATCAATACGTATATGGTGCCAAAAGTGTAGCACATAGGAGCGGTTTTACCAATACCAGACCCCACTGCTAAGCAGATTTTAGCTGCATCGTCATTGTATATGAGATACTTAAATCTATTTAAAATGTCCTTTGCAACGACGGTCACGCCATGTACGACAGGCGGATTCGGACTGAACACCCCGTGCTTACATAGTTCACCGTTTATTTCAAACATATTATCAACATCATCCGTACGCAATAAGACACAACATGCATAAGGTTCTTCCAATTTTTCCGGCCTCTGGACATCAGGGTACTCGCTGACGTCAGCCAGATTATATCAACTCATATTATCTCGAATTCATTTCTGTCAACGAGGTACCGTCGACGAAAAAACCGCTAAACTAGCAGAGGTCAAAATACACTACCTCATCAAAAGTATCCGACACCACTATGTAACGCGGAATTGACAACTGCCGGTCGTTGTGGCCGAGCGGTTCTAGGAGTTTCAGTCTGGAACCGCGCGACCGCTATGGTCGCAGGTTCGAATTCTGCCTCGGGCATGGGTGTGTGTGATGTCCTTAGGTTAGTTAGTAGTTCGAAGTTCTAGGGGACAGATGACCTCAGATGTTAAGTCCCATAGTGCTCAGAGCCATTTGAACCATGTGAATTGTCAACTAGATGTCACGAGAGGCGGATCAAAATGGTTCAAATGGCTCTGAGCACTATGGGACTTAACATCTGAGGTCATCAGTCCCCTAGAACTAAGAACTACTTAAAGCCAACTAACCTAAGGACATCACACACATCCATGCCCGAGGCTGGATTCGAACCAGCGACTATAGCAGTCACGCGGTTCCGGACTGAAGCGCCTAGAACCGCTCAGACACCACGGCCGGCAGAGGCGGTTCCGACAGTTTAAAAGAAGGCAGGAAGTATTGGGTTGTCAGTTGAAAAGCAGTAAGAGCAGAATGGGTCAGCCAGGAGAAGTCAGTAACTTGGGACATGTTCTAGTTCCTGGATGTCAACAGATCCATCAGGGACATTTCAACTCTTGTAAAGCTGCCCAAGTGGACTGTTGGCGAAGAAACTGTGAAGTGGAAACGCAGATTAACAACTGCAGCTGAACCAAGATCAGGGACACCTCATGAACTAACGGACAAGTACCATCGAGTATTGGGGATGGTAACTGTAAAAAATCGCATGAAACCCGCGAAGGAATCAATAGTGATTTCCAAAGTGTTACCAGTAATCCACCTAGTACAATGAGTGTGCGTAGGGAGTTAAAATGGACGAGGTACAATGATGGAGCAGCCCCTCATAAGTCACAAATTCCTGTAGCCAGTGTTAAGCGACGCTTGAGGTGGTGTAAAGAGCGACGCCATTGGGCAAAGCATGACTGGAAGAGAGTGATACTGAGATGAATCACATTGTACCCCGGGAGTTTTGGAATTTGATAAATGCCTGGAGAACGTTACTGCCATCCTGAGTAGGGCCAAAAGTGAAGTAGGAGGGAGGTGGTGTCATGATATGGAGGTTTTATCGTTTTTATATGGTGTGGTCCACTTATCACACTGCAGACTAAGGGTAGACTTAACCGATATTAATGTCCACTAATAGGTGTCCTGATATTTTTGATCACTTAATGTACCTCAAGCCTTTGTTCAAAGTGTATCTAACTACACAAAGCTTAGCAAATATTCACAGACAGGTTGAAATCGTATATAGGAAGCCATTCGTAGTACGTTTCTAAGCACTAATATCAGGACCACGTGGGACGAAACAGTAATAAAACCTTTAGCGATACCTGAGAAGAAATCGTAGATTACGTTTAATACCGTCCTCACGCAGCAGTGCCTGTAATCATGACGCTAACATGCCGTAACATTTCCTGTGCAAAGAAACTGCAAAAATATGGAAATGGATGCGTCCCTAATTAGCAAAAATCACCAGGACGGTACCCCGAGTACCATACGTCTCGTGTGTATTACCAACTGATGGAAATTTTTCTCAAATGCTATAACTCCGATTAAAATTACTTTTTGATTGACGTTTCAGTAAATCGAGAGGTTAAAGGCCAGACGTCAGCCAGTCGCAGCTGTTCCTCGGGCTCCACGTGCTTGCTGCGTTGCCTGCTGCGGGCACAAGGCTTGCCACGTGACGCGGACTCGCCTGCAGGGGTTGGGAAGGCATCAGGTCGGCAGGTCGCCAACTGTGGGTGGATAAGGGAAGGAGCACCCAATACGTAATTATTTCTGCGTTGTGACACGATACGAATATTTTAATGCAAATAAAGCAAAAGTATATATGCTGCTGAAGTTAGTCACCGTTAAACGTTTTAGTTCCCGCACAAAAATGCTGAAAAGAAAAACGTCCTATTCTCTCTCTTTATCACACGATCGAATAAATTATCTGATTAAAAGTTTAGATTCTTTCGCATCTTATAGTATCACATCATAGCTTCTCTTTAGTCATCACAGTTATTATGATCTTTTGAAGTTAAGAAACCTACAGCAGTTAGTTCAGAGAGCTTACAGTGAAAGATGTGATCGGTTTTCGTTCACTGAACTTTTGATCATACACTACTATACAAGAAATGCAGTCATCAGCTTGAAATTGTTTTTAAGGGTGGTTCAAAATGGCTCTGAGCACTATGGGACTTATCATCTATGGTCATCAGTCCCCTAGAACTACTTAAACCTAACTAACCTAAGAACACCACAGAACAACCAGTCATCACGAGGCAGAGAAAATCCCTGACCCCGCCGGGAATCGAACCCGGGAACCGGAGCGCGGGAAGCTAGAACGCTACCGCACGACCACGAGCTGCGGACTTTTAAGGGTGGAAGGAGACCCATATCTCACTGCAATCACTACAATATGGAGTAAATGTAATTTATATGCCGGAACTCGCAGGTATGCCACTGTGCGCCACAGTAGAAGTTGTTCCCGTGACTATGCCGAATTCATTTTTCGTGTTTCCGTTTGATATGCGATGTATCGCATCAGTCACAACCCCAACCTAAACTAGCATAAAAGTTACAGCATGTGGCAACAAGATTAAATGAAACGAAACTGTCTGTCTGACGCATTAGCATAAAAGCAAATCACTGGACTGGTAATGGAAATGAGAATTCAAATGAACATTCGACCTTTTCAAAGCTTGCGTTAATTTTTCTCTAAGAAAACTAACTTCTTGTAGAAATGTGGTCATAAAATTAATAGCTGAGAATTTATATAAACCATTATTCCTTGATTTCAGTTGATCGATGCATTAAAATACAATTAAGATTTGTCAATTTTTTCAGGCATACAGAATTGGAGTCTGTGAATCGTATGTACTCTACTTGATATCAAAGAGGTATCGAAAACTTGACCAAACCTTCAGCAATAGTTACGAACAACGCCTCATATCATTCAGTTATCCTTGATAAGGCACTAACAGTAACTTCTAGAAAAAAAGAACTTTCCCATACCACGCGCGACTACAGAAAGGGTGAAATACTGGACCTCATGGTTCCCAATAAACCACGTTATATTGTAGACGTACTAGCAAAAAATTATGTGGATAGGGTCCTCAGACTGCCATCATATCACTGCTATTTCGGTTAAATTGAACTCATATTGGCTCTAGTTAAGGGTTATTTGGCAAGAAACAACAACAAATGTACACTGGCAATAGCGGGAAGTCTGACAAAGGACGTTATAAAAAAAGCTTCGTCGTGATATTGGCATAATCTTGTAAGGCTCACGAAGGTAGTAATAATGAAAGCACGAGAAAATGAATATGTAGTGAAAAAATATAGAACATTTTAATTGTTTCATTATATTGTAACAGCCGTTCTAGTGACTACGCAGGAGGCAGAGAAAGTGATTCGGATATAACTGCCTGCATCCGTTAATCGTATATTGTGTACCAAACATTCAGTTGCCACTTACAATTGCATCTGCTTATTACATCAGTTTGTACTTTCTGACATGTATGTGTCGGAATGGTCGACTTCCATGGCATCTGTAACCAAAATAAAAGGAACTTTTTGCAGATTTCCTGGAAATAGCTCTGGAGATACGATGATGAAGAGATCAGGCAGACATATGGTAAAAAAGAAAAAAATCAAATGTATGTATTCAACAAATGTATGTATTCAACTGTAACAACCAAAACTAAGGAATCACAATATTCATAACAAAGCCTGTAAAGGATCAGATTTTTCGTATAAAAAACAACAATTTATGTCCTTTTATTTTAACATTTATTTTATAATTACAGTTTTGTACAAAATTAAGAGGTCGTCGCAAAATCAATCCAACAAAGCGAATATATCATGTGCAAAGAAGAAAGAAACAAGAATTTTTAAATTTGGCTAAGTGGGTAAGTACTAAACGAAAAATTCCAGTATTTGGGGTTCAATACCAAGTTGGTACTAGTATTACGTCTGTCATTTACCTCTTCTTTCACATGTAGTATGATTTGTTAATGTGAAAAATGCTAATTGGCGCCGTGATTCCACAGTAAACTTTGCGTCCCCCTGTAGCAGGCTGGGTAAATTGGCTGAAAGGTCATAAGAAGGCAAATGCATACAACACCCAATAGGGCCATGCATAGTAGAGCATCGAGAACATACGAGGGCTATCCACAAAGTACATTACGTTTTGGAATTAAAAATAAATAAAGAATTGGAATTTTTTTATTATATACAGATGAAAGCCATACTTAAATACTACTTTTCTACATAGTTGCCATTTAAATTAACGCACTTATCGTAGCGATGAACGAGCTTGGAAATTCCTTCGTCGTAAAATTCGGCCGCCTGCGCCTTCAACCACGTGGTTACCTCTCCTTGAAGCTGTGCGTCGTCATCAAAACGCTGCATAGCCAACCACTTCTTCATTGCTGGGAATAAGTGGAAGTCGCTCGGTGCCAGGTCGGGACTGTACGGCGGACGAGGAAACAACTCCCACTTAAAAGATTCGAGAACTTCAGGAGTGGCATTTTCCGTGTGGGCCCAGGCGCTGTCGTGAATCAGCAACATCTTTGAGCCCAACTTTCCCCTGCGCTAGTTTTGTATTGCTCTTCTGAGGTTGTGTAGAGTATGGCAATACCTTTGAGAGTTTATTGTAGTGCCTCTTTCCAGGAAATCCACAAAAATCACACCTTTTCTGTCCCAAAAGACAGCCGCCACCACCTTCCTTGCCGACATTGTGTGCATGCATTTCTTGGGTTTTTGGGGGGAATTTGTATGCCCCCACCGCATTGACTGCAATTTTGTTTCGCAGTTCACATGCTTCACCCATGTTTCGTCACCAGTAACGATGCGATCGAGCAATGAGTCGCCATCTTTCTCGTAAGCTTCCAAAAACGTTAACGCTGCAGCCATTCGCGGATTTTTGTGAATCTCTGTCAAGATTTTTGGTATCCATCTTGCACAAAACTTGTGGTAACCAAGCTTTTCGGTAATGATTTCGTGCAAAAAACTTCGTGAAATTTGTGGAAAACTCATAGAGAGTTCCGTTATTGTGAAATTACAGTTTTCACGGACCGCGGCATCGACTTTTTCGACAAGTTCGGCAGTCACTATGTTGGGTCTTCCACTTCGCTCTTCGTCGTGAACGTTAGTTCCGCCATTTTTTAATTTTATGACCCATTGACGCACTCCACCTTCAGTGATTATGTTGTCCCCATACACTTCACAAAGCTGCCGATAGAGTGCTATCGGTGTACAGTTTTTTGCATTCAGAAACCTTATTACAGCACGCACTTCACACTTCGCGGCATTTTCAATTAACGCTGACATTTCAAACTGTCACAGTAACTCAACGGAGTACAGCACGAACCTCTCACTAGCATGGCAGGATGCCGACTGAGCGGCGGAATGCCATGACACCAAGATGGCCGCGCTAGCCCCGCCCCTAACGGACACAAACGAAAACGTAATGTACTTTGTGGATAGCCCCCGTATTACCTCTTTTCCACGCCATTATATCTATATGTGATTTCACACAGTGATTTGCGTAAACAAAAAGAATTAGAAACATTGGAATTAGAGACTGCTGTTAAGTATCATGAGTTTGCTTCAGTAATGTAAATAATTTAGTTTGCTCAGCTTATCAGTGAAAATACCATAAAAGACGTAAGTTCACTCCAACAGGAAAGCAAGTAATCCCTTGCGAAGCTCCACTCGACGGCCAAAAATTCCCAAGCACAAGGATGGGTTTCCTTTCGCGTCACTCGGACTCTTGCCACCGCTTTCACAAGTGCTTTTGGTACATAATTATCTGCTTAGAACACGTTGACACTGGCAAACACACCTGGCCCTCGGGCATGCCCACTTTTCTGCTATCTCGACCCAATCTGAGAGCCGTACTGCTGCATTCAGACAAAGTGTCATCCATGATAGTAGAAAAAGTCACAGTATCAAAAAGAAAGTCGAAAGCCAGGCGAATAACAACAGGTAGGAGTAACAGATAACCACACACACGGCTAGGAAACTGCTTTATTCTGGTGTCGTGGACATGGTATCTTTCTATGGGACACTTTTTTGACATATTGGTCGAATGAACTGCGGTGGTCTTGGTGCTGTGGCTTCTGCCTGCAACGGAAATTTGCAGGACAGCGTCGTAGATGCTGGATGGTTAAGGAGCGACCAGGGTAGAGCCTTCCATTGCACCCAGTGGCAACAGATGGCCTGGGGTTGGTTCTGACATTGAAAGAAATTCAGGTATATGCTGATTCAAGACAGGTGGCCACATACTAGCGTCTAGCACTGTCCAGACGAGGTCCAAAGCCAATAGAGGCCTGAAAGAGGGTAGTGACAGTGGAGTTAACAAGGGGGTCGCCCATTGCCATCACTGGTCAGCGCAGGGTTTCTTAGAGTGTTCACCATCACCACTCACTACGAGGGTCATTTCAAAAGTTCTGCGAGCTATAAGACAGAATGGAAGAAAATTGATTTATTTTACAAAATACCTTTACAGGCCTTCAATATCATCACCATTTCTGCGTATGACAGTTTCCAAATGTTTTGACAAGTTCCACATTCCGGATAAGGCACCTTCGTTGCTGCGCTGTGTAATTACTCGGGTCACCTCACTGGAATCTTCACCAGTTGTATCAAAACGTTTTCTGCGGAGTTGTTCTTTCAATTTGGGATATAAATTAAAGTGTGTTGGGCTCGTATCAGGACTACATGGTAGGTGGGGAAGTATTTCCTATCCATATTTGTCGAGTGTTTCTCTTACTGGTAGGGCAATATGAGGTCTTGCATTACCGTGCAAAATGAGGGCACCAGTTACAAGCATGTCAAGCCTTCTTCCATGAATTTTCGAGCTCAAAACATTTTTCCGACAAAGCCTGTAGTAGGCGCCTGTTAAATACGTCACCTGGCGCACACTATTTGTAACTATGACTCCATTCATATCATACGCATCATTATTTTCACCCCTCATTGTTGGCGGCGGAATTTTTTCGGGCATAGAGAGTCGGAACTTTGCCATTGTGAGGACTGAGACTTCAGTTCTGGCTCAAAATCTCGTATTCCAGTCTCATCGAGTGTAACAATCTTTTTCAGAAACTCTTCTCCTTCTGTTAGATAACGTTGAAGCAATTCATCTGGAATTATTTTGCAGACTGCTGCCTGCTCTGTACTCATATCACGTGGAACGCACCTGGCATCAACTTTACTCACATCTAACTGTTCAGTTATGATTCTGTAAATTGAGGTGACTGATACTCTGGCGTCATATGCAATTTTCTCATACGTTTTTTGCCGATCCTTTCTCAAATGTCATTAACAATAACCTGAGAGGCGTTGTATGTTGCAGTTGATGACCCTCCACTTCTGAGTTTGTCCTCAGTGCTTACCAGACCTTCAAGGAAACGAACAGATCACTGTGATCCTGTGCTACAATCCGCTGAACTATTCCCACACATCTCTCTCAAAGTGTCGTAAATTACCGTTGGGTGCTTTCCGATTTTGATTAGGAACGTCGGTCACTATGTATGATCCGACCTCAGTTGCTTTTGGCTTTCATTTTAAAACTGAATTACTCACGACAGAGCCACAGGAATCAAGAAATATACATACGATCGTCACACCTAAGGTCTCGCTCACAACTGACAAGAATTTCAACTTGATCATGCCATTTTAACGACCGCGCATGCTCAGAGTACAGGACTTTTGAGATGACCCTCGTATTTATCAGGTGGTAGATTTGAGCACCCTATGCAGACACCATGAACAAGCATCATCAGTGAAACACGATCATGGTGTCAGCAGTGGGACAAGGCCAGCGTCGCCACACTCTGCATTGTTGTCAGATTTATTCAAGATGGCAGATCCAAGATGGTGGCGATAGATATGGCAACATCACAATGATGTCATGGCGGGAAGTTCACCCCCACCCCTAACCCCCTGCCTAAGAAAATGATGGGAATTTCAAATTTTGGCTGAAAAAGGCCACTTGAGCTACCTCCACTAACCTAAGAAAATGGCGAGAAAATTTTGGCTTGAGAAAAGGTCATTTGGGCTAGTTCCACTAACCTAAGTCATCCAACCACCACCTCTTCCTTGTGTAAGTAGGCTGTTTAGTTTTTTTTTATTGGTAACGCCACCTCTGTATAAAAATCACTGGCTATGCTGTGTGAAGTCTGTGGCTAGTTTGCATTGTTGTCTGCCATTGTAGTGTTGGGCAGCGGCAGCTGGATGCGAACAGCGCGTAGCGTTGCGCAGTTGGAGGTGAGCCGCCAGCAGTGGTGGATGTGGGGAGAGAGATGGCGGACTTTTGTAATTTGTCATGAACTGCTATATTTATATATGATGATAACAAGGTAAATACATTGTTCGTTCTCTATTAATATCTTTCATTTGCTAACTATCCCTATCAGTAGTTAGTGCCTTCAGTAGTTTGAATCTTTTATTTAGCTGGCAGTAGTGGCGCTCGCTGTATTGCAGTAGTTCGAGTAATGAAGATTTTTGTGAGGTAAGTGATTTCTGGAAGGTATAGTTTAATGTTAGTCAGGGCCATTCTTTTGTAGGGATTCTTGAAAGTCAGATTGCGTTACGCTAAAAATATTGTGTGTCAGGTTAAGCACAGTCGTGTATAATTTGTTAAAAAGGGGACGTTTCATATGTCGACCCTTAGCCAAGGATACCTCACTGGAATCTTCTGATTTTTTTCTTGTAGTTTGTGTAATTAGTGTAGATTTTGTTTATTGCTAGCGCGTAATTATAGAGAGAATTTCCTTTGTAGTTGTAGTTTTTCATTGTTGTGCAGTAAAACAGGTGTGGCATGCATGTAGATTTGCACCAAGTATTTCGCAGCTGCAATTAACTAGATATTATTTTCAGTGCTATGTTAATGTGTTCTCTTATTTTTGATCTTCAAATTGTGTTTTTCTGTGTTGTCGTGTGAAATACTGTGACAATAATGGCGTGTGAAAAACGTAATACTAGGCTCCAAAGTAAACTGAGAAATGACAGCGAAAATGAAAGCAGTATGTTAGCGCCACCGAGTAATGAATTAACTGATGTTCAAAGTAGTAATTTGGTAATTGTGCATAGGGAAATGGAGCGGGCGGCAAACAATGGCGTGGACAGTGAAACAATTAGTGAAGAGGGAAGCATTATCGATCGATCGGTCGGCAACAGCTCGCCTCAGGAATCCGAAATGACAGGACACAATTTTGCAAATACTGTAGATTCAGGTTTTGCGTCCTCACCGTTTTCTCAAATGAGTCAAGACTCATTTTCCGCTTGTCAAAATGTGAATGTTGCCGGTGCAAATTCACTGCCGAAAAGCAGAGGAACAGATTCCAGACACTAATGCATTGTTATTACAATTAATGCAACAAATGGGACAAAATCTTCAAAAGTTAGACACAATGGAACAAAATCAGAGACAAACACAGCAAAAGCTTCAAAAGTTAGACACAATGGAACAACACCAGAGACAAACACAGCAACAGTTAGACGCAATGGGACAAAATCTTCAAAAGTTAGACACCACACTTGAACAAACACGTGAAGATTTAACTAGTGAGTTACACAACATTGAATCGAAATGCCAAAAAGTCTGTAATGACGTAAAAACACAAATTTGTGAGCATTTTCAACCCATTTTTTCGCGGCATGAAAATGTATTACAGAATCACGAAGCAGCCATAAAAGAACTGCAAACCATTGTTCATGAAAATCATGACACCTTGCAAGCTAAAATTGACTCAGTTGCATCTACCGATTCGGTTACGCAACTTGCAAAAACTCAGGAAAACTTAAAGGACACAGTAGATACTCTGAAACTTGGTTCAGAAAAACATACAGAGGAAATAATTTCACTATCGGATAAAGTAGCCGAACTTTCAGATCAGTTCACTAACTTATCTACAAAGGTAGATGATGATCTGAATAACACAACACCTGTAGCCTTCACTGACACTGAAGAGTATGTAGAAATTAGAAAATTCAAACAAAATCAAAATCAAATCAATACAGAGTACAAAAGAGAAATCCGAGAAGTGCAAGGTCAGTTGGCACAAGTAGTACAAGAATTACGTATTTCAGAGGACACTCGCGCCCCAATACGGGAAGAGGGACATAGAAATACGGAACAGCCACAAAATAATAACACAGCGCATTTCGGAAATTATGAAAGAAATGCACCGAATTTTGAGATTGAACAGCCGACACGACGTAACAATGACCGACATGCGACTCGCCGACATGATGATTTTGACTATAAGCTGTTCATTACTACACGTAAATTCAAAACATTTAAGAATTCTGGCAACGACATTCATCCACAAGCATGACTCCATCAATTCTCTCATTATTTTCCTCCCAACTGGTCGTTAGAACACAGATTAGAATTTATGTGTGGCTACTTAGAGAATGAACCAGCTGTAAGAATGCGATCGGTCATTCACGATTGTCACAGTGAAGGAGAATTTTACCATGCCTTCCTCTCAGCATATTGGTCTCAAGCTACACAAGACCGAGTAAAACATAGCATCATGATGATGAAACACTTTGAACAATCTGAATTTTCCAGTCTTGTCAAATATTTTGATGACATGTTGCATAAGAATCAGTATCTTTCAAACCCATACAGCCCCTCAGAACTCATCCGCATTTGCTTAATCAAATTACCTGAACATTTACGACATATTATTTTAGCAGGACGTTGCAAAGAAGACATTGAGGCTTTTCAGGGACTGTTACAAGAACTGGAAATTGATACAGACAGTCGCGGGATGCGAAAACAGGAAAACAATCACTACAGGTCACATCCGTCACAATTCCGTGACGACAGAAACAATAACTGGACACGACAGGTCTATTCTTACAACGCAAATCGGGACCAAAATAGACACCACCCGTACGACAACCGTTGGCAGAGTAGTAATAATTACAGGGAAAGATCACCTCTCCGCGGTAGTGACTATCACAGAGACAATCAGAGAAACAGACAATATGGGAACCAAAATAATTATTATTACGGGAGACAGAATAACTTTAGACGCAACGGTCCAGCGCGCAGTTACGATTCAGGGAGAAATTCTCCACCACTTAACCGACAAGAAAGAAACTACAGGAACTACCGACATGACGACAGACGATGTGATCGTAACGACAGACCTGAATTGCATCAGAACTGGTGGGACTTAAACAGGGCAGGGCCCTCTCGTCACGGGGAATTTGTAGAAGTTAGGTCTCCAAATCCCAATAACGACGCGCGCCAACAAAGAGACAATAGGCAGTGACTCACACCGCTGGCAGCCACAAAACGTTCTTATGACACTAACGACGCAGCTGCCGTAGCTAGTAATTACGTAAAAATGGAAGATATTAGGGACATCTTACTCTAAGAACACGACGTAAAACATAACAACATTGCATATCCTGTGATTCGCATTACAGTAAATGACGTAAAATTTACGGCAGTACTTGACTCTGGCAGTCCCATTTCAGTAATCAGTGAAACAGCCTTTAGCAAATGCAACAAATCGAACGATTGCCCCACACTTCCGTTACGTAAGATTAAATTACAAGGTGCAATCTTTGGAAAAAGTGTAGATGTACGCCAACAAACCAACTTAGAATTCTTTTGTCAAAGCCACAGCTTCGCTATGAACTTTCTCATTGTTCCATTATTGTCGACGGAAATTATATTGGGAGTAGACTTTTTGAATGAATACAAAGCAATCTTAAACTTTCACGATGCTGAAATAACTTTAGAAAAAGAAGCTAAGTCAGTAGCTTTGAAATTTGAAGATTGGCTCTCAAACCATGACGAAGAAATTAATCGGCTTTACCTCCTGTTAGACAACAGTTCGGAATTTTCGATGGAACTTGACGCTAACAATCATTCTGCAAGTACTGACAGGGATGATATCGACGGCGCATTTGACACTAATAAGTCAATTCAGAATAAAATTCAAACAATTGAGAATTGTAATGACACTGATAGGCAGGACCTTTTTGAGATTTTACAAGCACATTCCACAGTTTTTACTCACAAAACAGGAACAATCAAGGGATTTCAATACCAATTTCGTGTTCGTGAGCATACTAAATTTTGTGTTAGACCATATGTAATTCCAGCACATTATAGGGACCGTGTTAGAACAGAAATACAATCTATGCTCGACGAGGGCATTATTGAGCCTGCAGTAAGCTCATACAACAATCCATTACATGTTGTTGAGAAGAAAAATGGATCGATCAGGCTTGTCTTAGATTCGAGACAAATCAATACGATCATTATTCCTGAAACAGACAGGCCGCAAACGTTGGAAGAACTTCTTCAAAATTTTAATGGTGTAAAAGTGTTGTCTTCCATTGATCTCAGATCCAGCTTTTATCAGATCGAACTTCATCCAGAACGTAGAAAATACACAGCTTTCCTTTGTTTCGGCGTTTGTTATCAGTTTCGGAAACTTCCCTTTGGTTTGAACATTTCTTCAGCAGCATTCATTCGCGGGCTAAATTCCATATTACCTGAGTTCTTAAAACGTCACATCACCTTATATGTGGACGATATTCTAATAGCAGAAGCTTCATGGGAACTACATAATCGCATCCTCAACAGTTTGTTACGTATTTTTGCAGAATCTGGAATTACAGTTAACTTGGAAAAGTCTGAATTCGGTAGGTCAAAGGTGAGGTTTTTGGGACATATTATTTCTTCTGAAGGCATTCAGCCGGATCCTGAAAAGTTAGAAGCAATCAGAGCCATTCCAGTTCCATCCACAAAAAGACAAGTCCGCAGATTTCTAGGTCTCGTAAATTTTTACCGTCGTTTTCTGAATATGCAAATTCTTGTTACACCAAAACTTTGTTCTCTCACTGGAAAAAACACTATTTGGAACTGGGACGAACAAGCACAATTGGAATTCAATTCTTTGAAAGAATCGCTACTTAACGCGCCAATACTAGCTCATCCAGATCTGTCACAAGATTTCTGCCTTAGCACGGATTCTTCTAAAGTCGGACTTGGTGCCCATTTATTTCAAGAAGCCACAGATAATGACACTACTGTTCAGAAAACCATTGCTTTTGCTAGCAGAGTGCTAACCAAATCTGAAAAAAATTATTCCGTTACTGAATTAGAGGCTTTAGCTATCGTTTGGGGATTTAACAAATTCCGTTTCTTTCTTTCTGGTAAGCACGTAAAAGCGTACAGTGATCATCGTGCATTACAATTTCTTATGTCTTCAAAATTAAATCATGACCGGTTAAAACGTTGGGCATTGTTTCTGCAAGAATTCCGCTTCACAATAGTCTACATTCCCGGTAAGGAGAACATTGTTGCGGACGCACTGTCACGCGCACCGGCTGGGCTTGAGAAAAGTACCACAGAAGGTAACCTCGAGAAAAATTTCAGTATTCTTTACATTCAGAAAGTCGCCTTTGGAAACTTCATCACCACATCTTTAAAGGACATTGCTCATGAACAAGATAAAGATCCGATTTGGAAAGACATCAAGAGCAAATGGCATGAAAAGACACACACTCAGATTCGGCATTATTATCTGGTTAGAAACAACATACTGTTCAAACGCTGCACTGTTGATGACAAGCTATGGGTACTTTGCATTCCTGACGATTTTGTTAATAAGCTCATTTGGTACATTCATTTCAGCTATGCACATTTTGGCCCACGAAAATGTTATCATATTCTTCGAACGACTTGTTATTTTAGCAATCTGGAAAAGAGAATTCGAAGAGTCTTGTCTATTTGTAAACTTTGTCAAAAGGCGAAACCATCTACTATCTCACATCGTGCTCCGTTATTTCCTATTATTCCTTCTAAATTAAAAGAATTTGCGGCTGTTGATCTCTTGGGACCGCTTGTCAGAACATCTAATGGATTTTCGTACGTTCTAGTCGCTGTTGAGCTTACTTCAAAATTTGTTTCTTTCACACCGTTACGTAAAGCCACTGGACGGTCTGTATCCAACGCCTTTGTTAAAAATTTCTTACGTGAAGTTGGACACGTTAGTAAAGTCATTTCAGATAACGGACCGCAATTCAGATCTGCTGTTTGGTCACGCATGCTTCGCAACCATAAAATCAAACCTGTTTTTATTTCATTGTACTCACCACATTGTAACCCGTCTGAACGGATTATGAAAGAAATCAATAAGCTTTACAGACTTTATTGTCACAGAAAGCATCAGCACTGGGACAGATATTTACACTTATTTCAAAATGTGCTGAATGAAATGCCTCATGATTCCACTGCTTTGCCACCCACTCTTGTACTAAAGAATGAAGAACCACCGAACAGAATCAGAGAGCTTGTACCTTTCCCGAATACACATAAACTTCGACACAAAGACATAATTGATTTGGCTCTTAAAAATATAAAATCTGCAGCAGACAAAAGGAGAAAACTACACGGTAAAGCAAATGCAAAGAAATTGTATATTGGTCAGAAAGTTCTCATTAAAGCTCATTCATTGTCACATAAGAAGAAACACTTGAGTCACAAATTCTTTCTAGTTTACAATGGACCTTACAGAATCCGACGTATACCACATGATAATTACGTTGAAGTTGAAACTCTGCGTACTAGGAAGAGTAAAGGTTTACACCACATTTCACATGTAAAACCGTTTATTGAAAGATAGTCTGCTTTTTAACTTTGTCTTTGCCATATAACTTTTCCCTTTACATTACTAGTATGCTGTGTTAGACTTAAGAAACTGCTAACATACAACAATGTTTGAAGTTAAATATCCAGTCTACAACCTAGGGTACATATTTAGACAGTAATTACCACTTCATTGTGATAGTGAACAGAGGACACAGTGTTACTGTGTGTGTACATTCTTACTTGTTAGTTGCACGATTACGTAACGACTATGAGGCTTACATACTTAGGACATATACTGGTACTGCTAATGAGATTTTAATGCAACATTTTGATTTACTTGAAAATACATTCCGGATTTAAAGTACTTTCTGAGAGATACCAGATGACACAGTGGTTAGTTTACGTGACAGCTACACGATTATATCACAACATTACTAATGTGTGACACAATTTACATTGTTGCTTTTGCGGAGTATCTGTTTTGTATCTGCACAGCTTTCTGTATTATTCTGGAAAGTAAAACATGTTTTAATAGTAACTTTTGTGGTATAGCTACAATGAGACAGCCTTTTCCGTAGCACAACAATACATTACAGCACAGTAATTTCTTCATCACAACAATAAGCGTAATAACTAAGATATCTATATGCAAAGCATTTCACTTTTGTTTATCATGAGGTAAGTACATTAGCTTCTGCAGAACTTAGCTTTTGGAGGACGATAACTACGACACTTCCACAGAGATTATCTTACAACAAGATGCACATTTAGCGCTACAGGACACGCATTTCAGTGATTAATGTTGTACTTAAAACATTTATTTTTAAAGATTTTTGAATTACAAAGAAAGTTTTCCGTGATACATTTCATTCCATTGCTGTAATCTGTAACACCTGAGGGTATAATTACATTAATCCTCAGGGGGGTACACGCTCACTTTGTGTACCATGTGTTTGGCAAGCACAAGGAGCCCTAGCTAATATGGTATTTGCTTATACAACTTTACACATCGGTACCATATTTCTCTAACACAGAATTACACAGCTATCTGATCATTTAACTGAGAGATAAACATTTTTTTACTACATCCGTGACACATGTTTATGCAATACACAGTTGGGTAACTTCACACTTATGAAACTGTATTTTGTCTGTACTTTGTAAACTGTTCATATTTTTTCGGAATCATTGTGATACTATGAGAGCTTTGAATGATGTATTTGGTAAGGGAGCATGATTTTAAGGTACGTTTGAGGTAGATGACACTATTGAAATGAGCAGAGAATTTTTTTTAGGTTTTGAAATTATTGCAGAAAGCTACGACGTTTTTGAGACTTGACTGAGGTGTTATGATGTTATTATTACGACGACGATGTGTACTATGCTGTTGAGATATGTTTATGATCAATAAGATGATGCTACCGTATATGAGGAATAAGAAGTATGTTGGAAACCAAGAATCGTACTTTAAGAGTTATGAAATGTGCGTAAATGCGTGACTGTATCACTATGCTGACGAATATTTTATTTGGACACTTATATTTATAGGATTTTCTTTCTACAGATTTGCAACGCTAATTCTTGACCTGTGAAATATTTTTATGTGAGACTGTCACTGTAGCGGAAACTGGTGTCGTAAATATTTCCGTAAGAAAGTTAAGTGACCACCTGCACGTAATGCGTCGTGGGCACGCAGCTGTGTCAAACACCTGGAGAACAAGCCATTAGGGTGTGCCTTTCCAGAAGCACCGGTAGAAAAAAAAGAAAGGGGAGGCCATTGTCCTCGCTATTGACATTTCCTTGTTGAAAGCATACTGTGGAGCTCTTAATTTATGATATTTACTGCAATGCCTAATGAAATGACGAGAAATATTTTTATGTCTATACACCTGATTATGACAAGTGTCTTCCTACGAGAGTTGAGAGAATGTCTACTAACTTATGAAATGTCACATGACTATTGAACGATATTTTTATGCTTTGGTTTGCGTAATTGCTTATTTCATTTGACATCTGTTTTCCAGCTGTGTTGCAGCATTGGTTTCATAAAATAAAATTAAATGCATTTGCTAATGTGAACACTTTCTGTCAACAGATCTATTAAATAATAATTTTGTGATCGACATTCTTCAAAAAAGGAGCACTTGGAAAGGAAAGAACAATAAAAAGGGACTAGTAACAGTAACTGCATACATAATATTCTTTTCAAGTACATGGTAATATTTTTTTTACAATAAGTTGTTGTGGTGCACCACTTTAATTACTTAGACATTAAGATGTGATTATACATTTCCCTTGTCTGCATTGTTATCTTTAGTGTACTATTTTTTTTGCTTGAGCTTTGTCATGCTTAGGTATACGTTATAGCACTTACTGCTGCTGGTTGTCAGGCATAATGCTAGTGAGTTTTAATTTGTGTTACTCTGCTAAGCCAGTTTACTACTGATTTATTTTTCTTGTTTGCTGCTCATTGCCTTATATTAGTTGTAATTTATGCTGCTTGCTTTCCCTTTTGGATTTTTTATCATTGCTGTTTGTGTTAATTGTTTTATGCTGCTGCATTGCCTCGTTGCTTAGTTTAGTATCTGAGCTCAGTAGATTTAAGTTAGCTTAAGAGGGGGTAGACTATATAAGAGAATGAGTTGCGATGAAATGCATTGAGAAGTCATACGAAAAAAGTACAGAAAGCAGGTATAGATAGGACGTTTTGGAAATAATGAAGAATGAAGGGAGATCTCTGAGAAGTAAAGAAAGTTTTGTTTGCAAAATACTGCAGTAAAAGACACCCTGTCCTTTCCTTTTGTGTTATCCCCCTATGTGTTTGTGTACCCTTGTGAATTTGTTTTCTTCCTGTCTCTGTGCACTGTTTCATAGAATTTTTTTTCGCTTCTAATTCTAATCTACATTCACTATGATGAGGAATACTGTTATCTCAAATATAATTATCATTAATAATACGTTATTCACTTTGTAAAAATGTTTAGACATTATTTACTTTGCTTTGTTTTAATGCTCATGTGTGAAGCTGATGTTTCGAATGTTATTTTATGTATGTACTCATGTCATAATTCCTGTAACACTGATGTATATGTTAGTTCGATTCTTTTGTAAAGCCTGTTTTACTACAAATGTTATCTGTATTGTTATGTTCTTTAATGATGTATTTTGTACCTTTGTAATTGTATTCTCATGTTATAAAATTGTAATTGACACCAGTTCATCAAATTAAGTAACTTGTAAGTTACATTTCACTGCACACGTTTCTGTTGGTCATAGTATATGGACAATATGTGAGAAGTAGGGACTGATAGTGTTTGCACGTGTTAATAATTCAGCAAGGGACTGGATAACAGCATTGCTGGTTCTAAGGACAATTCCAGAAACTTTGTGAGTGCACAAGTTGTGGTTCATGGATTTGCTATATTATCCGCAAGACTCTTCAATGGTGATTGTGCACCTACAAAGTCACAACAGATGGCTGCTGGCCATCTCTACAAGGACTACAGTGGGTCTGCACCTCTGGTGGCCCACCAATACCGTAATCTCTACCAGAACTACAGTGGGTCTCCTCTGTGATGACCTATGTACCATTATTCTTCAAATCTTCGAATGACTCTGTTGTGGGTTTGCTCTGTTGTGGCCCATTACCTGTCTGCATGTCAAGAGTCAGCACTGTCTTCTCGTTGCAGGACAACACTACTCCTTGAAGACTGCATGGAAATCCACTACTTCTGTGTGCATTTTCTTTTACTGCTCAGACTTTGAGAAAAACACTGCAATTTTACTGTGACGAATGATGAGGACTGTCTTTATGGACTGTGAGAAAATTTTAGCTTTTGACCAACATTGTATCAATAAGTGTGTGCATTTTATATCTTTGTTACTGTAATTATGAAAAATTTTATCAAATCATTAATGGCCACTGCCCAAAACAATTTGTAAAATTTTTTTGTGGGGAGCATGGGGGCTATGTAAGTAGGCTGTTTAGGTTTTTTTTATTGGTAACACCACCTCTGTATAAAAATCACTGGCTGTGCTGTGTGAAGTCTGTGGCTAGTTTGCATTGTTGTCTGCCATTGTAGTGTTGGGCAGCGGCAGCTGGATGCGAACAGCGCGTAGCGTTGCGCAGTTGGAGGTGAGCCGCCAGCAGTGGTGGATGTGGGGAGAGAGATGGCGGACTTTTGTAATTTGTCATGAACTGCTATATTTATATATGATGATAACAAGGTAAATACATTGTTCGTTCTCTATTAAAATCTTTCATTTGCTAATTTCCCTATCAGTAGTTAGTGCCTTCAGTAGTTTGAATCTTTTATTTAGCTGGCAGTATTGGCGCTCACTGTATTGCAGTAGTTCGAGTAATGAAGATTTTTGTGAGGTAAGTCATTTCTGGGAGGTATAGTTTAATGTTAGTCAGGGCCATTCTTTTGTAGGGATTCTTGAAAGTCAGATTGCGTTGCGCTAAAAATATTGTGTGTCAGGTTAAGCACAGTCGTGTATAATCTGTTAAAAAGGGGACGTATCATACTTGGAATTGGCGGGAAAAGGACTCGGCCTGTTCTGGGCTGCTGGATAGGATGGACATAGGTCTTTATTTTGCATGCAGTGTTTATTTAAACAGTTTGAGTTGTCATAGACAGTATATCCATACAGTGTGTCCACCATGAGGTCCGGAGTCCAACTGACCTAGTACACAGTATTGCAAACTGAGGGTCCCGTCATCCCATGGCGGTCGGGTGCAAAGAGTTGGAAAAGGACTCAGTCTCTCTCCAGCTGCTGGAGAGGGGAAGGAATGTGCTTTATTGATTTTCAGTGGGAAGTTGGAACAATTGACACTCCTGGAAATTGAAATAAGAACACCGTGAATTCATTGTCCCAGGAAGGGGAAACTTTATTGACACATTCCTGGGGTCAGATACATCACATGATCACACTGACAGAACCACAGGCACATAGACACAGGCAACAGAGCATGCACAATGTCGGCACTAGTACAGTGTATATCCACCTTTCGCAGCAATGCAGGCTGCTATTCTCCCATGGAGACGATCGTAGAGATGCTGGATGTAGTCCTGTGGAACGGCTTGCCGTGCCATTTCCACCTGGCGCCTCAGTTGGACCAGCGTTCGTGCTGGACGTGCAGACCGCGTGAGACGACGCTTCATCCAGTCCCAAACATGCTCAATGGGGGACAGATCCGGAGATCTTGCTGGCCAGGGTAGTTGACTTACACCTTCTAGAGCACATTGGGTGGCACGAGATACATGCGGACGTGCATTGTCCTGTTGGAACAGCAAGTTCCCTTGCCGGTCTAGGAATGGTAGAACGATGGGTTCGATGACGGTTTGGATGTACCGTGCACTATTCAGTGTCCCCTCGACGATCACCAGTGGTGTACGGCCAGTGTAGGAGATCGCTCCCCACGCCATGATGCCGGGTGTTGGCCCTGTGTGCCTCGGTCGTATGCAGTCCTGATTGTGGCGCTCACCTGCACGGCGCCAAACACGCATACGACCATCATTGGCACCAAGGCAGAAGCGACTCTCATCGCTGAAGACGACACGTCTCCATTCGTCCCTCCATTCACGCCTGTCGCGACACCACTGGAGGCGGGCTGCACGATGTTGGGGCGTGAGCGGAAGACGGCCTAACGGTGTGCGGGACCGTAGCCCAGCTTCATGGAGACGGTTGCGAATGGTCTTCGCCGATACCCCAGGAGCAACAGTGTCCCTAATTTGCTGGGAAGTGGCGGTGCGGTCCCCTACGGCACTGCGTAGGATCCTACGGTCTTGGCGTGCATCCGTGCGTCGCTGCGGTCCGGTCCCAGGTCGACGGGCACGTGCACCTTCCGCCGACCACTGGCGACAACATCGATGTACTGTGGAGACCTCACGCCCCACGTGTTGAGCAATTCGGCGGTACGTCCACCCGGCCTCCCGAATGCCCACTATACGCCCTCGCTCAAAGTCCGTCAACTGCACATACGGTTCACGTCCACGCTGTCGCGGCATGCTACCAGTGTTAAAGACTGCGATGGAGCTCCGTATGCCACGGCAAACTGGCTGACACTGACGGCGGCGGTGCACAAATGCTGCGCAGCTAGCGCCATTCGACGGCCAACACCGCGGTTCCTGGTGTGTCCGCTGTGCCGTGCGTGTGATCATTGCTTGTACAGCCCTCTCACAGTGTCCGGAGCAAGTATGGTGGGTCTGACACATCGGTGTCAATGTGTTCTTTTTTCCATTTCCAGGAGTGTATTTAGGGATAGGTTTCATGTAATTTTTTTATTACGCTGATACAAAACACTCGCCCTGGCGTGTTTGAGGTCACAGTAAATAGCATACAGACTTGCAAACTGCTAGTAAATTACCGTAATAATGCAGTACACTGACGTACAGACACGCAAACAACTCGTAAATTGCCAAAATAATGCAGGTATAACGTTCTGCAAACACGCTCACTAATTGTAAACTGTCAGAATAATGCATTTCACAGCCTACAGGCATGTTCACAAAACAGTGCAGTACACTGATGCACAGACACCTTCACTATGTGTAAAATTGGCAAAGTAATGCATGTATAACGCTCTGCAAACACGCCCACAACGCTTAAACAGTCGAAAATAATGCAGTGCACAAATACTCATTGCATGTAAAAACGCTTTCAGACTATCGTTAAGAATTTCGACAGTGACATATCAGCGAACTGTTCCCTACAGTGTTCCAGGATGCATTCTTCCTTGCAATCCTAACAGAACAGCCTGTTCCACATGTGAGATGCCTCTGGCCGCACACATGTTTACTTAGCCTCCATGGCTGATGCATACCTTTCTAGGTGAGGGTCCAGCACTGAGCGAGATGTTTGCATAGTGGCTCACCCTCTCAGGTGCAGCTAAAAGGTTGTCAGTGTTATACTGACATCACATGTCTAAGTAAATAGGAGCTAAGTCTCCCTCTAGAAAATCGTAAAGTGTCACATAAATAGTTAACAGTAGCTTTTGTTGTTGCTCTAGGAGCTTTCGTGATTTCTCGGCTTGACTTATGGAAATTCTTGTCCTAACAGGCCCTGTTTACGAAAATATCCCAGAATAACGCCGAATGCATTCCTCCTGATGGTCCTAAAGAGGCATCCCGTCCATCATGTGTTACTGTCTGGAGATGTCCTAATGTCACAATGGCAGATGAGGTACAGCATCCCGCCAGAGATGGCTGGTCTGCTACAACTTGTCTTTGAACAGTTGCAGAAAGAAGACATCACTTACTATCATAGATATATTTCTTACATCATAATATTAACACCATTACATTCCACACGACTTACAGGTCAGAAACTGAAGCAATCTAACATTATAGCCTGTTTTAAGTGCAGAAACGGTTAGCCTTAGGAGTTCATGTGTTTATGTTCTATCTTACCAATACCTTCCCCGTACTGACCCCAGACACTAGAATAATACTTTAGAATTGATAGCGTAGTTGATTTACTTTAAATGCTTCGAACTTCATCCGTTTGGAGCTACATCATGTATAAAAATGAGACTTTCGATATCGACGTGGATATCTGCCCAGCATTCGTGGTGCCCGGTCAGAGCTTTTATCTTGGTCATCATCCAGTGGCTATAGTGAAACACCACTATCACCAGTGAGTAACTTTCCCTAGGGGTGATCTGTTAGAATATGAATCAGTCTGGAACCAGACCATCACACGGTAGTCACATTTTTATGATTCAGTCTGGAAGCAGACCATCACATGGTAGTCATATTCCTAATTGGAGCCAGGAAAGTTGATAATCCGCAAATTGATAATTCGGCTCAATACACGTTTTGTAGTTGCACACCGTTGAGTAAGTGATTTAGAGATAGCTTTTTGCTGAATAAAGCGAGCTCTTGTCGCCACGTATAGTGACTAGTATGTTATCAGATCTTATGCTGGGAAAAACGTGCGATATCAGCCCATTTGACTGCGGTCAGTTCGTGAGTGTTCAACGTATGAGAACTCCATCTTTGAGTAGACTAAACTCATGTGCCTCTGTTTCAAGGCTGTGTTATGAGTAGCTTGAATCGGAGAAAACAGCCATGTGCAACAATGAAATGGCGATAGGAGTCTATGTGATAACAGAAGCCATCTCTCCTCATGTATACCTCTACTCAAGGAAAGTCGCATGGCACAGACATTTGTATGTGCACAAGAACACAGAAATTGGACGCTCTATGTATGGACTGACGAATTGCAGTACACGCTGGTAGATGTCGATGACAAATTACGAGTGCACCGTAAATCACATAAGGTGATGCACCTTGTTTGTCACCCGAACATGTTTTAGACAAGTGTTGGAGTTATTCTCGTGTGACGGACGTGTTAGGCGATGAAAGGAGACCTCTGATACGTCTACTATAATCTCTCGCCATCGAACGGTAGACGAACCACAAACTTGCTGTTCTTACCATGTGCCAAATAAAGGAATATCAGGCTTCAACGACACATTGACGAAGACATCATTAAAAACAGGGCTCAAGCTCTGATCTGAACGATAGGGCAAGGAATCCCTTGTGTTCTTCTCATGGGAAAAATTCCGAGATTTACGTAAAATTATTTAGGAAACCCACAGGAATCCTTAATTTGGGTGACCAAGGCTTTATTTGAACTTCCGTCTTCCCTAATGAAAGTCCAGTGATGCACCACAGCACCATCTTTCTCTGTTGTATCATGCACATGTTTGTTTCCCCTACAGCACCCAGCCGGTGACATATACATTCAACAAAACACTACGCCACGCTAACACCCCCACACTGGGTCAAAATAGTTTAGTGAACATTCCATGGAGAAGGGTTCTTGTTGCACTCCCCAAATCACCTAGATTCACTTCAACTCAGCGAACCTTCACTGCTTTCAAAGAGATATTTGAGCGCTGAGGACCCATTTCTGAAGGGGCTATAGAAGTTGTGGGTGGTGACTGAGCGACGACTCATCAACATAAACCTAAATTTCAACAAATCACACACCTGCAGAGATTGAAAGATAGAAAATACTGCAACCAGTCACTTTTTTGCCACATGTAGGCCTGGCTGCTTTCACACATGGAAATAGACAGTGCAAATTACATACGTGTTCTCTCCCTGTACCGTCCGTGACGATAATATATTTACGGTGGTTCCAGTAGGTACCATAAACGCAAACTAAGACTTAGTATCCTGTCTAACGCTACAGCACTGCGTGTTGCAGTCTACGACATGTGTTACTAGGAATTAGTATACGAATCCAGCAGATTTGTTGCTGTTAAAGTTTTCTTTTCTTTCTAGCGACGCAAACAATTCTTAAGACCTTGGAATGCGGTAAATACCGATAACTGGCTTTGCATTTGTCACAGCTTTAAGATCACTGCACAGCCTCTCGGTCCCACTGGGCTTCCTAAAAGCAACCAGAAGAGCAATCCACATTCTGGAGAATATACCATCAGTAGCTTCACTGGAGATCAAGCAGTCTAGGTCTACCTTCAGAAAGGCCTTTATGGCTTACAGGGTGGGTCAGGATAAGGAATGCTTTGTAAGTTCTGGAGAATTTAGTTAAAAAGTTCTAATTTGTTTACATTTGTGACATGACAAGCCGACCAGAGTGGTCGAGCTGTTCTAGGCGCTACAGTATGGAACCGCGCTACCGCTACGGTCGCAGGTTCGAAGCCTGCCTCGGGCATGGATGTTTGTGATGTCCTTAGGTTAGTTAGGTTTAAGTAGTTCTAAGTTCTAGAGGACTAATGACCTCAGGAGTTAAGTCCCATAGTGCTCAGAGCCATTTGAACCATCTGACATGACAAACAAAACCCCTTTACCTATGAAGTCATCATGATAATTTCACAAGCCACATCACTTCCTCTATGCCATCACCAATATGATGAATGGCAGGAAATTAAAAAATTAAAGATGTTGGATGAAAGGAAATTTTAAAAATGCCAATTGGTGCCAGGGGGAAATAGTTGTTTTCAACCAATCATAGTGCAATATATAACTGTTTCCCAAATCCCGTCATGTGCAAAATATCCACAGAATATTTATCAAAAATTATGTACACACACATATTTCACATTTTTTAAGTATTTTCATTGCTTCCAAAACTGTATCAATCTGCCCTGAAAATGTATCAATTTGCTGCCCAAAAATGTATCAACTTTGCCCAAAATGTATCAACTTGCCCCTAAAAATGTGTCAGCCTGTCCCCAAAGTGCATCAACTTCCGCAAAGTGTATCAACTTCCCCCAAAAATGTATGAGTTTCCTCCAAATGTGTATAGACGTGTCCCTCTCAAAACTGTGTCAATTTGCCCCAATGATGAGAGAAATGTAAACAGCAGAGAACGGGAAGGAAAAGAGAACTAAAACAAAAAAATACTTGAGATGCAAAATTTATTATGAAAATAAATGTTTTACATTACTCTCGCATTCAATGTTTTCTTACATTTTCAGACAATATTTTTACATTTTCGTACAGGGTTCTTATATTAAATGGCTTTACATTTCAGCATAGGTTATTACATAGATTACATTTATAGCAAACATTCATTTTTACTCTCAGTCCTATGAATTCAACAATAATTTTTTCTGTGAATTCATGTCGCATTAGAATGACTTTCGTTTTATTGACATGTGGGATATTATAAATGTTATCATCAGAGTGAGCTGAACTGTCAAACCACCTATGGAGAACGCTTTAAATAACATCATAAATATCTGATGTGGTTACACGATGTATTAGGGTATCCATGTCTGCATAACACATTTTAACATTTTTTGGCTCGAATTTATTCAACATACAGCCATAATGAAAATTTAAAAGCAGTGCCTTGGAAATGTCTAAAATATACATTCCCACAGCTATAGGTTTATCAAAAACAATGTTAAATCTGCTCAGTTACAACCAGAGTTTCATGAAATATAAGACTGCGCTTGAAACTCCGTTTTGCAGTGAGTGCAGCAGTTCCATATGTACGTACCTTATCAATTTGTTGCTAGTTTCACGTCAGTCATCTTTCCCTATTTTGCATGGTTTTGCCGAAAACATTACTATTCATGAGTTTGAAGAATTTTTTTTCTAAATCGTTTCTTGCATTCATGCATTCCTCAGATTAACATCTATATAAGCTTTCAGGCTGATTGATGGAATGACAATATTCAGTGAATCTTTCTCAATGCCATATCGTACTGCAAGTTCTGTTTTGGATTCCTATAATGTATTACATAGTGTTTCTTATCAAGCAAAGAAGAACGTTTTAATTTTTCTGTACATTAGGCCTGCATCTCATGAATCTAGTTGGTGGTATCACTTTTTCAGGGCGCAGTGGTAGACAATCACGTCATACGTTTTCCACGTCAGAAGTTTGAAGTGTTTCTTGGCTAAGCCAAGCAAACTCGGAGACTTGGAGGTGTTGAATCATTGTCTAAATGTAGACGCTATTGACGTCGAGATATACAATGTAATACTCTCCGTTATTTTCATCATAACTAGACATGAACCTCTTGTTTGCAACTGCATGTGTATGGAAGCAGTGATCAATAGCACATGTGATGGCACGCTCAACAAATTGTAATTGTTGTGTGTCCGTAATAAGCTGCATTTTTATATTAGTAGTTTTGAGCAACGCGTCCCATCACAAGCTAGGAGAGGTTACATAATGTGTCGAATGTAGTTCATATGTTTTCAGGCGGAGTGTGAGGATTTTTCAAACACAAGAACGAAAACCAAGACGTCGGTTTTCAAATATAAGTTGAAGTAAACTCCTAATGTGTTGTATGCATGTAAGCTCCACCGTTTACATGCTCTTGGTAATGTAATTATTTGATTGCTGTCTCACTGTTAAGCAGGATTTTGAATGCTTCAATTGGCCATAACAATTTCTGCAACAAAACGGATTCATCATTTGAATATTTGTAAGAAAATACTACTTCCTTGTTGATCAAATTAAACTGATTACTGTTGCGGAAATACTCTTTTGTTACTTTTAGCTCTTTATACTTTAAATATGAGATACATTTCTCCTGGCGACAGTATTAACAGAAACATGGCATGTATTTATTTTAGTGATTTCTTCCACTCATTCACAAAGATTTGTGTTTATAAAATGTGCTTCATAATTTGTTATATTGTGAAACACAAAACGCACTATGAAATTAGGTCTATAATTTAAATTGCGGCTTCCATGTGAGGCCCTACGAAATCTGTCAGTAAAATGGCAATGATCACTGTTTTTCAAATGTTTTCTTGAAGTGTTCCTTGGAGATGTGACATATTTTTGCTGTTCAAAATGCTTCTTCCTCTTTCGCACTAACAATCACCTGCACGTTCTGCAACAAGTAATTTGTATAAGATCAACAACCTGATACAATTGTCTTATGCACCATTCCATACAATCTCCACTTCAGTACAGTTGAAACTCTGAATTTTCATCACTGTAACTGCAGCGCACAGAATACAATATTATGCGGTTTGTGTGGGTGCATTTCGTTACCAAAACCTGGTTGCAGGAAGAATTCTGTATCTCCAGCTGCTTGTAGATTCTAAAACAGTGAATGAGAAAAAGCATATCTTAGGAAAGACATCGTAGTTGTTCTTATAAACATAGAAAGTTCTGAAACAGAAACATGTACAAAGAATGCCTCCAGGAGAAAAAAGAAGATTGGAAGACTCTCTGTGAACTATCGGCATAAGCAGAAACATTTCAGGAAGAAGAATGAGGTGCAGTAAGATGAAATATTGTCAACAATAATGTATTTCAGACTTACATTTTCTTCACGATTGGCTTCTTTGCAAACAGATCTTGTAGTTATTCAACCACTGCTTTGATCGGATGCTATAGACGACAGCCGGCGGAGATTCTGCAACACTGAATAAAAAAACATCACTGAGTCACAGCAAGCAATCAGTAGGTGAAAAAATATGAAGATTGCTAACAGTAATATACAGGATGGTCCATCTGAAGTTTCGAATGAGATTATCTCGAAAACTATACATCGGATAAAAATAGTGGGTAAGACAAGTTCGTAAGCTCAAAGGGGGACATCAAATGATACTACACGTGACCCCAGCCCCCGCTCCCTTGGGTGGGACGGGGGCAACTTCTAAATCTTAAATGGAAACCCCCATTTTTTATTGCAGAACCGCATTCTCCGTAAAAAAAGTAATCAAGTTTTGTCTGAAACATTTTTTTAAACCATTGACAGATGGCGCTGAAATCGAGAAACATTAAAATTGGAGAATAACTCCGATTTATTTAGAATGACCCGAGAAGGACGCATCAAATCGATACAAAATGTGTACTAATTGTTTCATTACGCCAAATTAAGCTATTTTGTTACAAAATGTATCCTACCCGCCACAGTTTTTGATGGAGGGAGGCGGAATGGTATTACAATCTCGTTAGGGAACTCTTCACAATTGCATTACTCACCCGACTGTGGCACTACCGTGGCCAAACTGAGAACTATGGCTCAGTATAAAGGTCGGTGCAATGCGATCAGACGTCAATTCACTTTGAGATTGTGAAACGTAAGCATCAACTGATCAGAGTAAATTATTCTTTAGCGAAAATGGCTCACTATCCTCCTACAGAGATTGTTGATATGATGTCAATTTTAGGCGAATGCCATAACAATTACGCTGCAGTTGCGCAATTGTATGCGGGTTGTTTCTCAAACAGACAACATCCAAGTGAAAACATTATTCGAAATTGCACTCGATGAACTCGAAATGGATACACGCACCATCCACCTCGTCATCGCAAATACAGTGAAAATGACGCTCGTACCCTTACCGTTCTCGCCTGTGTTAAACTGGATCCGAAATTAGCAGTCGTGTGATTCAGAGACAAACTGGAATACTGAAATCAACTGTTTTGAGGATTTTGAAGGCACATAAATGCCATGCGTATCATATCACACTGAAACAGACATTAACGCCGAAAGATATGCAAATACGCGTGCATTTCTGCCAATGGGCCTTGGAAATGATAAGAGGTGACAATGATTTTTTTTAGATACGTTATGTTCACCGATGAAGCCACATTCAAAAACAATGGCGAATTAAATGTTCATGATTGTCATTATTGGTCCTCTGTCAATCCACACTGGCACAGATCCGTTAACAATCAACACAAATGGTCGTTAATGGTCTGGTGTGGCATTTTAACCGGTTACTTGATAGGACCGTATTTTTTTGACCGAAATGTTGCTGGGAAATCTTATTTACAACTTCTCCGCAATGATTTGTTGGAGCTAATGGAAGATGTTGATTTAGCAACTAGGCAACTAATGTGGTTCCAACAGGATGAAGCAGCTCCCCATTATGCTAAAAATGTGCTGAACGTTTTAAATTTACGGTATCCTGGTTGGTGGATAGGACGCGGTGGACCAATTCAGTGGCCTCCCCATTCGCCAGACTTAACATCTGATTTTTTCTTGTGGGGTTATTTAAAAAATATTGTTTATGAAAGACAGCCTACAACCCGAAACGATATGGAGCAACGCATTCGAAGAGCATGTGCAGCCATACCACGGGATGTGCTGCTCAAAACTGTGGCCAACTTTCGCAGACGATTGACTTTATGCATTGAAGCAAATGGGGATAATTTTGAACCATTTCTTCGTGGCTAATTTCATTAATTAAGCACCCCAACATGTGAGAGGCAAGGGGAATCACACTAAATGAAGCACCCCAACATTTGAGAGACAAGGGAACTCAGACTAATGAAGCACCCCATGGGAACATCATTCTACTACTTCCATGTCATTGTTCCTGGGTAATGCTAAACGTAGGATACAGTACATTTTGTACAGAAATAGCTTAATTTGGCGTAACGAAAGAATTGGTGCACATTTTTTATCGATTTAATGCGCCTTTCTCGGATAATTCTAAATAAATCGGAGTTCTTCCCCAATTTTACTTTTTTCCCTATTTCAGCGCCATCTGTCAATGGTTTAAATAAATGTTTCAGACAAAACTTGATTACTTTTTTATGGAGAATCCGAATCTGCAGTTAAAAATGGGGGTTTCCATTTAAAATTTAAAAGTTGCCCCCCGCCCCACCCAAGGGGGCAGGGGCTGGAGGTCACGTGTAGTGTCATTTGATGTCCTCCTTTGAGATTACGAACTCGTCTTACCCACTACCTTTACCCGATGTATAGTTTTCGAGATAATCTCATTCGAAAATTCAGATGGACCGCCCTGTATGTTAGCTCTACATTATGAGTGTCTGCTCTCAGTTTTGTAACCTCCATTCAGCTGAGTATCAGTTGCTGATGTCTACGCATTCACGTTCATGAAGTTTCATATTTTACCGACTCCACAAGTCCAGGCAAGTTGCATCTTGCAAAACACTCAATGAGCAATTTGAGACTTGCCAATGCCTAATCGACATGCATGTCATATTATGCCGATTGGATGTCATAGCAAGAAAAGACTTGTCATCACAAGCAAAACGCTCAGTCAGTGATTTCAGCCTTGGCACTGCCTAATGGACGTGTGTGTCACGCTCGCCAACCCGAGAGTCAAATACACCGGAAAAAATCAAAATCCATGAAACAAAATGAAATCATTTATAGAAACATCAAGCACTGTTTTTTCCAGTATAATATAACTAACCCACATCCACAGCATGATTGTTGATTATGATAAATAATGGTGCATTATTTAAACTTCCAACAAATCGTTCAGAAACTTTTGAACGTAAAATAGACACAGAATTCGGATCGTTTGCATACTTTTGAATATGACGTAAAATTCAGAAGCTCCTGAACATGAAAATTTGTGTGTGAGGGCGGCAGTCAACGTAACTCAAAGTGCGCCACCACATGCAACCTGAGCTGTGAGCCTGACGGCCCTCTCGTTCGAAAACATCCACGCGTGCCTTTTGTAGTCTTCTTACATATAACCCAAGTGTTGTAAATTTTTTATCGAGAGCATGTTATTGTGTCTGCAAATCCATGTCAAATCGTTTCGAAATGTCGCCAGACATATGACGTGGCTGGACAATTACACAAACTGTGGTGTCACCGCCAGACACCACACTTGCTAGGTGGTAGTTTTAAATCGGCCGCGGTCCATTAGTACATGTCGGACCCGCGTGTCGCCACTGTCAGTGATCGCAGACTGAGCGCCACCACAAGGCAGGTCTCGAGATACGGACTAGCACTCGCCCCAGTTGTACGGACGACTTTGCTAGCGACTACACTGACGAAGCCTCGCTCCTTTGCCGAGCAGATAGTTAGAATAGCCTTCAGCTAAGTCCATGGCTACGACCTAGCAAGGCGCCATTAGCCTTACATAGCAATTGATACTTATCGTATAAAGCATGTCTCATCAAGAACGATGTATACAACAAGGATGGAGTAAAGTTAAGTATTCCAAAAGCTACGTACTTTTCTTTATAGCATTCATTACGTATCCTGTTTCAGACCTCACGCCATTCTTCGTGTGTTTATAGCGTACATTGCGGTCCCCTCAAATCACACTGTGTGGGCACTTCTGTCGACACATCACAAACGATATCTTCTGTCGAAGAATATAACGCACTGAAACCAGTGCATGAGAATTAACAGGATTACAGTTACTTAAAAACGACATAACAAGTTGTTTAGGCACTTTCTCCAGGAAAACTGTGTAAGTTCCTGTAAAGAATTTTTTAAATTCACAGTACCAGCCCAACAATGCGTCTACTTGCATTGTCATTGCAGCAACAACAGACAATATTTTACTGCTATCGATGAAGATTATTAAATCAAACGTGGTTCTTATGCACGTGTCTTCGGTGTTTCATTGACAGTTATTCCATATTCTTTTTGTTTTCAAACGTTCGGAATTTTTGACTCAATGCAGCATATTAGTAATTTTTTCCAAGATTCACTTTGACATACCAGAAAATAAGAAGGCATGATCTATTGTGAGCTTCGTTATTAGAGATCGGACGACAGCTCTTACGTGGTCAGTAAGCAAATAACGCAAGGTGTGTGAAAACTGCATTGGTTTTATATAAATATTTTGTATTGTTCTGCGGGTATACAAATGTTGCTTACTTTGTTAAAATTCTGTTATCGAGTAACTTCGGAATAATTTTCAGGAGGACCACGAAACATTAAGCTCTATAGAAAGAGAAAAATAGGCGCTGGGTCTGTGGTATTCATTGCCTATTGTCCTTCAACTTAGATCTGATAATTTAGAAGCGAGAAGTTATTAACTGTATGTGATACTAAACTGTAGGCAACAAACGTTATTTGTAGCATGTGTGGATAAATATCAGAGTGACAGAAATACGCGAGAATATCAAAATGGCGGAAGTTTCATCAGATTTTTAAAATGTCTGCAGCTAAATCAAGTACCAAATACCAGTTTTAATTAACAAAATTTGCTCAATGACGGCGGAAAACTGCCAGTGTCGTCGAGATGTAAGCTTAGACTTTAAATGGTGAAACTTACAACGTGTTACATATTGTTCAGTAGATTACCGGACGTTTAGCTGCAGTGTATAGGTGTCGTTATGATGCTTATTCCAGTAATCTATAAGTAGGTAGTTATTTGATAATTGGAAAGACATTTCTCGATCCATTTGCTTGGTATTTATCGTTATTCGTTTCACGCAGCAGTTGAGAGTTTCTCAACTCCTCGTCACGACGCTAATGCAGATTTAGACTGCAGTTTCGCGAGACGTCATGGTATAAGAGTTCACATTTAATTCCCACATGCTGTGTTGATAACATGACAGTAAGAATGTTGTACCAGACTTATTTACTATTTGTTCCCAACGTCCTGAACGAAGGCTCTCTATTTATGGATCGGTTGCAGTAGTCTGACTTCAAGCAACGAGTCTTTTAGGAACATCTGATATGGCAGTCACCATTCGTGGTAATGGTTGTCGCCACGATTGGGGTAATGGCAGTCACCGTTGATGTGTAATGGTAGTCACCATCATTGGGGTAATGGCAATCAGCGTCGACTATTTAGTGTGCTACTTCATCGAAGTTTCCTGTAGGTCCCGCTTGTAACGGCATTATTTAGCATCATCAGCAGATTAAATTTAATTGTAAATGATTTATTGCGTAAAAAATAAAAAACATATGATACATCAATTTCATTTATTTCATCCAGAAGCTCATTCAGTTTAACAGCAGGCTGTACATTTATCTAACACATTATAATATACATTAAAGCGCCAAAGAAACTAGTATAAGCAAACGCATTCAAAAACAGAGATGTGTAAACAGGCAGAATACGGTGCTGCGGTCGGCAAGTGCCTGGCGCAGTTGTTAGATCGGTTACTGCTGTTACAATACCATGTTATCAAGATTTAAGTGAATTTAAACGTGGTGTTATACTCGGCGCACGAGCGATGGGACGCAGCATCTCTGACGTAACGATGAAGTGGAGATTTTCCCGTACGACCATTTCACGAATATCAGGATTCAACAAATCTCCGACATCGCTGCGGCTGGAAAAAGATCCTGCAAAAACGGGACCAACGACGACTGAAGAGAATCATTCAACGTGACAGAAGAGCAAACGCTCCGGAGAAATTGCTGCAGATTTCAATGCTGGGGCATCAGTAAGTGTCAGCGTGCGATCCATTCAATGAAATATCACCGATATGGGCTTTCGGAGCCGAAGGTCCATTCATGTACCCTTGATGACTGCATGACACAAAGCTTTACGCCTCGCCTGGGCCCATCAACACTGACATTGGGCTGTAGATGACTGGAAACATGTTGCCTGGTCAGACGAGTCTCATTCAAATTGTATTGAGCGGATGGACGTGTAGGGGTATGGAAACAACCTCATGAATCTATGGACGCTGGATGCCAGTAGGGGACTGATTCAAGCTGGTGGAGTCTCTGTAATGGTATGGGGCGTGTGCAGTTGGAGTGATATGAAACCTCTGATGCGTCTAGACATGACACTGACAGGTGACACGTACGTAAGCATCCTGTCTGACCACCTACATCCATTTATGTCCATTGTGCATTCCTACGGACTTGGGCAATTCCAGCAGGACAATGCGACACTCCACATGTCGAGAATTGCTACCGAGTGACTCCAGCAACACTCTTCTGAGTTTAGACACTTCTGCTGGCCACCAAACTCCCCAGACATGCACATCATTGAGCATATCTCGTGCATATACGTGCACTTACGTAATTTTTGTTAAATACCGCTGTGCTTACCTTCGAAAACGGTGGGCTTTGACAGAATATTATATAGTTCACTGTTACTGATTGAAAAAAATATTTGCCACCCGTGCCATCTTGCAATTTTCTAAATTCCCTGCCATCCACCATCTTCAATATTTTAAATTTACTGCCATCTTTAAATTTTAAGTTTCCCACTCCCAGCCATCAATAATTTTACATTATCCACCATCCGCCTAGCTCAATTGTTAAATTTTCGCCACCTTTAATTTTTAAATTTCCAGCTATCCAAGGGGCGGTGGTTGAGACATCATCGTGATGACCTCAAAGGTAACGGGCTATGACTTGTGACGTCACAAATGTAAGCAAATTAAAACTATTTGACTAGGTGGTCCGGAGCATGCTTAGCATTCCTGGTGTTGGGAATAGAGAAACAGAGGCAGTGTCGACGTCAGTGTAATGAGTACTACAAGTGACGTTTTCTGATCATATCTGGGTGAAAAATCCTTGGCAGTAGATCAGTACTAATTTGGCTTTGTAAAGAATATTGAGACTACTTACGTGTTGCGAGATGCAAAACCGAGGTTTAAAACTAGTATACAAAATCAGACATTCCCATGAACAGGAATAAACATTGTATTTGTCAACCGATGTGTATCTGATCCCAGAACAAGGCACAGTTCATCATGCCAAGCGGCAAGAGTTCCCCGATGATGCAGCAGGTTGAAACGTAGGAGAATAATAACAGTAGCAACTAGGCTATGTTTGCATATTAACACACGAGCAACTAAAATGAGTACAGTTCAACTGGCACTCGGCTGAAATCGAATGATTAAACATGGTATGAAAGTAAACATTAACTAACGCTACATGTCAGTCTGTTACCATAGCCTTAATTTGGAATTCACGTTCTTTGGCCTTCCCAAGTCACAACAAAATTATTTCCTTTCAACCTAAGTTAACCTACGGGCTACGCTACAAATCGATCTGTCACCACATCCAAATCTGTCGATGTCAGCCGAAAGTCAATTGTACTGCACTCATCTTAGAGACTCGTAATTAATACAAGAGAGACACATATAGCTGTGAGGAGACGTCACTTCACTGTGCAGGTCATGGGACTCCTCTGCGTGAAGCGTGTATGGGGCTCGCATTGGTAAATGGAAATGTCGTGTGGCTAGGGCCTCCCGTCGGGTAGACCGTTCGCCTGGTGCAGGTCTTTCGATTTGACGCCACTTCGGCGACCTGCGTGTCGATGGGGATGAAATGATGATGATTAGGACAACACAACACCCAGTCCCTGAGCAGAGAAAATTTCCGACCCAGCCGGGAATCGAACCCGGGCCCTTAGGATTGACAGTCTGTCACGCTGACCACTCAGCTACCGGGGCGGACGCTCGCATTGGTGGCAGTGCTGGCTGCCCACCACGAGCGCACCAAAGCTGGCGGCCCTGTCACTCCACCCATGGAGTCGGAGTGACAATCAGTATTTTATGTGCAGGTGCGTATTTAACACGACCGCGTTATACGATCTACTACTGTGTTATACAATCGTTGTTCTGATTCTTTGTAAATAATAAATACATTGCTGGCCATTACAATTGCTACACCACGAAGATGACGTGCTACAGACGCGAAATTTAACCGACAGGAAGAAGATGCTGTGATATGCAAATGATTAGCTTTTCAGAGCATTGACACAAGGTTGGCGCCGATGGCGACACCTACAACGTACTGACATGAGGCATGTATCCAACCGATTTCTCGTACACAAACAGCAGTTGACCGGCGTTGCCTGGTGAAACGCTGTTGTGATGCCTCGTGTAAGGAGGAGAAATGCATACCATCACGTTTCCGAATTTGATATAGGTCGGATTGTAGCCTATCGCGATTGCGGTTTATCGTATCGCGACATTGCTGCTCGCGTTGGTCGAGATCGAATGACTGTTAGCAGAATATGGACTCGGTGGGTTCAGGAGGGTCATACGGAACGCCGTGCTGCATCCCAACGGCCTCGTATCACTAGTAGTCGAGATGACAGGCATCTTATCCGCATGGCTGTAACGGATCGTGCAACCACATCTCGATCCCTGAGTCAACAGATGCGGACGTTTGCGAGACAACAACCATCTGCACGAACAGTTAGTCGATGTTTGCAGCAGGATGGACTATCAGCTCGGAGACCATGGCTGCGGTTACCCTTGACGCTGCATCACAGACAGAAGCGCCTGCGATGGTGTACTCAACGACGAACCTGGGTGCACGAATGGCAAAACGTCATTTTTTCGGATGAATCCAGGTTCTTTTAACAGAATCATGATGGTCGCATCCGTGTTCGGCGACATCGCGGTGAACGCACATTGGTAGCGTGTATTCGTCATCGCCATACTGGCGTATCATCCGGCGTGATGGTATGGGGTGCCATTGGTTACACGTCTCGGTCACCTCTTGTTCGCATTGACGGCACTTAGAACAGTGGACGTTACATTTCAGATGTGTTACGACCCGTTGCTCTACCCTTCATTCGATCCCTGCGAAACCCTACATTTCAGCAGGATAATGCACGACCGCATGTTGCAGGTCCTGTACGGGCCTTTGTGGATGAACTGTGGTATCGTGTTGAAGCTGCATGGGCAGCTGTATCTGTACACGCCATCCAAGCTCTGTTTGACTCAATGCCCAGGCGTATCAAGGGCGTTATTACGGCCAGAGGTGGCTGTCCTGGATACTGATTTCTCAGGATCTATGCACCCAAATTGCGTGAAAATGTAATCACATGTCAGTTCTAGTGTAATATATTTGTCCAATGAATACCCGTTCATCATCTGCATTTCTTCTTGGTATAGTAATTTTAATGGCCAGTAGTGTAATACATACATCCATTTTCTGCCAATTAAGCTATAAATGGAACTTTGACATAATGTTATAAACAACACAAATGTTAATATGTAACAACAATTTTACAGTTAAAAATAAAAATTAAACCCACTGAAGATAGCACAAAAAGCGCTGAACGCTGAAACATGTATGGGTGAAACAAAACAGAAGAAATAAAAGTGTCTTGCATAAGGCGGAATTACTCAGCCTACTTGTATACTTCGCTTACTTCCATTCTACAGTGTCATACGGGATCATATTCTGGAGTAACTCATCAAACCGAGCTGAAGTTTTTAGCGTGCAAAAGCGTGTAATAAGAATCATTTGTGGTGTAAATTCAAGAACATCATGTAGAAACCTGTTTAAGGAACTTTGTATTCTTACCACTGCATCCCGGTATATTTATTCCACAATGAAATTTGTTTCAAGTTATATATCCCTATTTCCAACCAGTAGCTCGATACATGTATCAATACCAGGAACAAGAACAGTCTACATAAAGACCTACAATATTCAGGAATACACATTTTCAATAAACTGCCAGCAATCTTTAAAAACTTACTTTCAGATAAACCACAGTTTAAACAGAATTTCTGCATCCGGGAATACACATTTTCAATAAGTTCCAAACAACCATTAAAAACTTGGTTTCAGATGAAGCACAGTCTAAACAGTATTTGAAAGACTTTTTGATAAGCAACTCCTTCTTCTCTATCGACGTAAATCTTAACGGGGACCGTTAGGCCAGCTTAAGAAAAATGTCTGGTAGATTTCAGTTTTGACCGCACTTGGTCACATCTGTCAATTATTAAAAGTGCATGACTATGTCCTTTCTTACAGTGTATTAATTGTGTAAATATTAACAGTTCCAGTTTACTGTAACGTATTCACCTGGGTCTATGGAACGAAAACTGATCTAATACAACCCAGTCTGAGATATGAATAGCAGTATGTCTTTTTTAAATAGATCTCTACATTTTTTATTCGGTAACCCGCTTCGTCTCATCAAGATCTGTTCAAAAGCAAATGGAGGCACAAGGAAAATGCATACTGGTCGTTCAGTCAACCATTATCGGTCGAAGGTTTCGGTGAGTGTGATGTACACGAACGGAGAACAGGCAGAAATGCTGCTCATCTACTGAAAATGTAAGTTAGCAGAACATTAATTACAATAATGTGCTTCCATTTGTTTACTGCCAATTCCAGCAAGTGAGCGACTTACGTTTCCTCAGATATCTACACTTTGTGATAGCACAGGAGAGTAAAAGCCAGTTAGTTATTACCCGAGGTCGCTAACGCACACCTAGAGGAACGCCGCTTTGAATAAAGGTGCTGGATGAAATTTCCACTGCCGGTATTTGGCCGGCAAGAGGAGGAGAGTTGGTGGTGTAAAGTTCCTGATCACCAGTCTTTGCATCAATGTTCTGGATTAAATTCCAAACCTCTGTGTAGTGTCTCATGAAGTGAGAGCATGTGACACTGCTGATGGTGTTCCGTCCGTCGGATGGGGACGTTACGATCGATGGCACTCTTGGTGCTATTCGATTGTTAGTGTGGTTGGTCCGTTTGGGGGAGGGGATCAAATAGCGAGGTTATCAGTGCCTCATAGGGAAGAATGGTGAAGGAAATCGTCCGTGCCCTTTCAAAGGAACCATCCCGGCATTTCCCTGAATCAATTTTACGGAAATCACGGAAAAAGTAAATCAGGATGGCCGGACGCAGGTCTGAACTGTCGTCCTCCCGAATGCGAGTCGCCGGCCGGAGTGGCCGTGCGGTTCTAGGCGCTACAGTCTGGAACCGCGTGACCGCTACGGTCGCAGGTTCGAATCCTGCCTCGGGCATGGATGTGTGTGGTGTCCTTAGGTTAGTTAGGTTTAAGTAGTTCTAAGTTCTAGGGGACTGATGACCACAGCAGTTAAGTCCCATAGTGCTCAGAGCCATTTGAACCATTTTTTTGAATGCGAGTCCAGTGTGGTAATCACTGCGCCACCTCACTCGAAGGTGCTATTCGAGAGGGGTAGACCATGTGCTGGCAGCGGGTTTCAAATCCTCCCTTCTCTCATTATAGTCGTCATTCAACACAAACACAAAACTGCAAAACACGCGCAACCATTACACTCACCTACGCTCCAATACAGTCACACTTACGTTCAGTGGGAACACTTCTGTATAGAAAGCAATAAATTTTCATTGGTTTTTATGCTCGGATTCTTATAAGAGGTAAAAAATAGACGTAGCGAATCTTAGGAATGTCCGGAGCTATAACTCTATGGGGAGCGTTCAAAATCTTCAAATCGTTCAAATGGCTCTTAGCACTATGGGATTTAACATCTGAGGTCATCAGTCCCCCTGAACTTAGAACTACTTAAACCTAACTAACCTAAGGACATCATACACATCCATGCCCGAGGCAGGATTCGAACCTGCGACCGTAGCGGTCGCACGGTTCCAGACTGAAGCGCCTACAACCGTTGAAAATGTCTTACCTCAGGAATGTAGTAATTAGTTCCACAATATAGGCGTATGTTTCACATAAAAATTATGACATATTGATAGCGGCATTTCTTAGGCCGGTTCTAGGCGGTTCTAGGCGCTGCAGTCTGGAACCGCGAGACCGCTGCGGTCGCAGGTTCGAATCCTGCCTCGGGCATGGATGTGTGTGATGTCCTTAGGTTAGTTAGGTTTAACTAGTTCTTAGTTCTAGGGGACTAATGACCTCAGCAGTTGAGTCCCATAGTGCTCAGAGCCATTTGAACCATTTCTTAGGCATACAACAAGGCGTTAATTTTTGATGTGTGTGTGAAATCTTACGGGACTTAACTGCTAAGGTCATCTGTCCCTAAGCTTACACACTATTTAACCTAAATTATCCTAAGGACAAACACACACACCCATTCCCGAGGGAGGAGTCGAACCTCCGCCGGGACCAGCCGCGCAGTCCATGACTGCAGCGCCTGAGACCGCTCGGCTAATCCCGCGCGGCGTTAATTTTTGAGGTTAGCCTCGTGTTCCTTTTTAATAATGTCATGTTTACGTGAATGATACACTGTGTTCCTTTTTTGAGCAGGTCTTGAGCAGACGAAGTAGAGTGCAAAATAAAAAATATAGGGTACTATTTAAAAAAGTCATGCTGATTTTCATATCTTCATAACGAACAAAGTTACAAGAAAGACAATCACTGTGTCACTGTAGCTAAACAACATTTACTTGACATATATATTTTTTATTCTGGACAAGAAGTTATGTGGGGTGGTCAAGATAAGCGGGGCACCGCGTGTAGTGAAGGGATGTAATGACATGCTGCTGTAGCTGCGGCGTGACAGGCACCCGCAGCTCGCCACTCGCCCGCCCCGGGCGCCCTGGGACCCGGCCGGTCTGATTCAGCGCACGTCAGCTGGAGTTGTCCCGTAACTGTCCCTAGTTATCGCACCCAGCTTCTGCTGCTGCCGCTGCTGGCCTGTGCTTCCCAGAGTTTGACGGACTCGCAACTGCAAGTTCGGCAGGCTAGCGGAGAAGCAATTACCTACTACTTGCGTTCACCGGGTGCCAAATTACTCCCTCTTAACTTATAAGAACAAATCTAATTTTGCTATCAGTGAGCCATATTTTTAGAATCCTGCGTCACTCTATAGTACTTGACGCCTCGAATGTGTTAGGCAGGCTGTATAAAAACATGTTTTACAGACTTTACGGGTGTATTCTTGACATCAAAACATTACTAAGAGTTCATACGAACATGAGCCCGAAAACCCTTCATTAGCGAGTTATGGAAGGCTTGTGACAGTGGTCCACAACGGAATGCGAAATGTAACCTTCGTATGCTACACGGTGGGTTTCTGAATGTAACACCCGCGCCCACTTCTCCTTAGCATAATTTCGGGCAATCTGCTAACCTCTTGCCTTGTAAAGATGTCTAATCCCCATTCACTTCTACTCCTGCATCTACAGACTTTAACGTGCGTGCAATGAACAGTGCATAAGGGAATGGCAAATGGGAATGTCTCAACGTTACTAAAATGAGAATAGCGAAATAGTTGGATGCCACCTGATTTTTTAAAATCATACGAGGGTAATTCCAAAAGTAAGGTCTCCTATTTTTTATAAGTACATAGACCTGTTTATTTCTACAATGGTTTATATCGGTTTACAGCTTGAACATTTAGCTATTTTTCGACATAACCACCATTTCTGTCTATCTGTTTTTGTAGACGCTGTGGCAGTTTGTGTACGCTCGCCGCCATGCTGTTCAGAAAGATATGAACCTCTTCTTTCACCTCTTCGTCGGAGCTGAATCGCTTTCCGACCAAATATTCTTTTAACCTAGGCAACAAATGATAGTCACTGGGAGCCAAGTCAGGACTGCAGAGTGGGTGGGTAATTACATTCTACTGAAACTGTTGCAGGAGAGCAACGGTTTCCCGAGCGGTGTGTGGGCGACTGTTGTCGTGGAGAATGTGTACGCCTTTGTTCAACAATCTTCTTCTCCGGTTCTGAATTGCCAGTTTGAGTTTTTTCAGAGTTTCACAGTACCTGTCAGCGTTAATTGCGGTCCCAGCGATACAGCTCCGACGACGAGGTGAAAGAAGAGGTTCATAACTTTCTGAACAGCATGGCGGTGAGCTGGTATGACATGGGCATACAAAAACTGTCACAGCGTCTACAAAAATGCATGGACAAATGGTTCAAATGGCTCTGAGCACTATGGGACTTAACATCTGAGGTCATCAGTCCCCTAGAACTTAGAACTACTTAAACCTAACTAACCTAAGGACATTACACACATCCATGCCCGAGGCAGGATTCGAACCTGCGACCGTAGCAGTCGCGCGGTTCCGGACTGAAGGGCCTAGAACCGCTCGGCCATCACGGCCGGCAAATGCATGGACAGAAATGGTGATTATGTCGAAAATTAGCTAAATGTTCAAGCTGTAAACTGATGTAAACCATTGTAGAAATAAACGGGTCTATGTACTTATAAAAATATAGGAGACCTTACTTTTGGAATTACCCTCGTAATATCACAAAATCAGGAGAACGATTTCTTGGACCAGTCTAACATTAGTGTACACAGAAAAGTTCAAGGCTACTAATCGTTATTTCTCGAGCACCGAAAAAGGTCACAGAAAATACTTCACAAAATCTTAATGTTAACACGCTATCGCGCATGTTCGTCTCCCAAGGCAACGTTTAACAAACTGTTCCCATCTCACGCGAAATGGTACTTCAGACACCGACTCAAGTATTGCCTCTTTCGAAACTGACCGTAGACTTATTGTGAGCTATCTTAACTGTTTGGCGCCTGTCCACTCAGGGCACGCTTTTGATTGGTGTATGCTGCCCACCAATGATATCAACTTTAACTGAATTTTGCTCTTATTTTCTGAGTGCGAATTTAGAGTTCTTGAATTTCTTATTAAACAGTTGTCAGTTTAGATAACGTCAGCAGCACAGTTGAAGACATATATCAGTGATCAAACAGTAAATCTAAATAATGAAAGCTACAGTTCTTGGCGCCAAACCTCATAGCTGAATCGCCGCTACCTCCATAGGTTCTAGTACGGTATGGCTTATGCTCACCTTATCGTTCTCACACTCAGAGACCATCTGTCGCTTTGTGGGATGGGTGGTTCTAATTATCCTAACTTTTGCTAACTTACAGCGATGTGAATCTTTCTACACTGTGCGTCAAAGTGCGATAACCGAACGTAATAAAATGAAGGCAGAGATGTGGCATAAACGCCGCAGAATTTATTATTCGTCACACAAATTTATACATTTACCAAACATATCTACATTTGCAAAAAATTTCTCGATGTGACCACCTCCCGCTTCTATGCATCCCCTGATCCTGCTTTCCACACTTTGCGGTAAGTTGTGGAAAACTCCTAGTGTGATCCGTGTTTGGTCAAATCCATTTTGGATACGCCCCTTCAGAAAATCGGCACTGGGTATGGGAGTTGAATACACCAAAGATTTTTAATGTCCTCAAAGGAAAAAAGCCATTGGATTCAAATCAGACGATCGGACAGGCCATGCTTTGAATCCCCCTCGACCAGTCCACCTGTTCGCAAACTGGTTATTGGGACACTGGATAACTATCTGTGGAAAGTGAGGTAGGTCACCACTTTCGTCGCACAACGTCTAGAGATATGTCATCGAGTAAATTAAGCGACTCATGTCTGAGAAATCGTATACGTGGGCCAGTAAGATATTGAGGAAAGAAGCAGAGATCAGTTAAGTGACCGTAAATTATTCCACCCCACATGTTAAACCAAAGCCTCTGTTGATGTCTGTATTGTAGCACTTCATGAGAGTTTTCAGAAGCCCAGATTGGACTGATACTTTAATTGAACATCCCATCGCGTGAAACACCGATCTCATCTATGCATAAGGTGCATGCTAAGAACCGCAGAAAAACAGCACATTGCTCTAACATGCTTTGAAAGGAAGTTATTCTTGGTTGAAAGGCTGCCTCGTTTAATGCTTGCAGTCGTTGAACGTGATATGAGTGCACAAGCTTTTCATGCAGAATGTTCCACGTCGTTGTATGATTAACGCTTTCCCTTCTAGCAATTCTCCTCGTACTATTTAATGAAGTTTCATACAAAGTACGAAGAATCCGTTCTTCGAGCTCAGGCGTTCGTACGTCGTATGGTCTCCCACCATCTGCAACTTTTGTCAAATGAGCGTCTCTCTCGCAAGCGCCGGTGGAGTCGTACGCGCTTCACATGTTCCACACGACACCGGAACATGCAGCAAACTTTTAATGTGTTGGCAACAAAACTACTCTGTCTCTCTCCCTGCCTTTGACTTGCGGAGAATGAGATACTAGCTATCTGCCCTGGCTTCGCACGATTAGCACTAAATATCTAATATCTATGACCAGATGACGTGTCTGGCGTAGCGGTAATGTAATATATGCACAAGCCTTCCTCGAGAAGCAGTCTGTTAGTGAAAACCGTATCAAAATCCCTACAGCAGTTTCTGAAATGAGCCTTCACATCTAGACAGAAAAACGTGGCATTATACTTTAATCCGTCGTCTTTAATACATCATAGTTCAGCCAATTTGCACGAAATGGTTATAAATTGTATACGCAACACCTTCCGCGTGTATCAGTCTCTATATTAGGGACAACCGTATCAAAATATTTACTGCGGTTCCTGTGATTAGCCTTCACTTACAGACAGGAAAACGGCGTGTGGAACTTCAATTTATAATATGTATAGGTAGAAAGATACGTATAGATGTCTAGATTACAGTCTACCATCGCTGCTCTCTAGAGTTGCTGCGGGTGTTTAATGCATGTCTTGTCAGATACTACTGCCTCTGTATCTGACCACCTCGTAGTCCTTATCACTGCCACTAGATGTCACACCAAACGCCAATTATATATGGAACAGATAGCAATACATATATTACACATTTATCTTTACTATAATTATAAATTATGCACATAAACCTTTCCAGTGAACGACTATTAGTGAAAATCATATCAAAATATCTACCATAGTTCCTAAGATTAAGCTTCACGTACAGACAGGAAACGTGATGGAGGATTTTATTTTATATTAGTTATAGATGTAGCTACACAGAGAACCTTGCAGGATTTTGCGTAATGGGAGAACATAAAATGTCGATGGAATCTTTAAAATATGAATTCGATGCGATTAATCACTCGAATAGGCAAGGCGTTTTTTTTCCGGGCAAATGGACGTCATTACCAGAGCATTTGCATGATACTGAGAGGAAAATAACTGATCCGTGTTGCAGATTGGTATGCGTCGGTCACTCGCCTGTAAAGAGCGTTGACTGCCATCGTCCGTAGTGTCTGGAGGAACAGGTGCAGACATACGGGTCACATTCACGAAGAAGCCTGCGAACTGCATTTGAAGATAAAAGCCAGCCAATGGCAGTCTCAACGGCAGCCAGTAGTTGCTCTAAAGTACCACACCTGTTACTTCGAGCACTCAGGCGATTGAATCAGTGGTCAGCCATACAACTGCTGGGCGGCAGTCACTGTAAAGCGTTTCCTCTACAGACCGCCGCACTACTATCTCGCAAGGTCCTTTACCTGTTTTCAATTTTCCGTCTATATACCACTCAAATTTTACAGGCTAGACATGCTTGTTCAAGAAAAAGTACAGCGCAAGACGGAGAGGAAATGAAGATTATTGGTCTGATGCATTGGTCTGGTCATCCTGCGCTTACTAAGCTGTTTCCCAAACTCGTGTATCCGAATGCCCCAGCTCAACATCAGACACGCAGCCCGCAAATTGTTGAAACTCAGAGAGGAAACGAAAAGAATTTATATGATTTGGAGACAAATGTGCTCACCTTAACTTCAGGCAACTATGGGGCTTGTTGAACTGTGAGAGATGTAACAACTTTGGGATTCGATACCAGCAGTAGACTGGTAGACTCTAGTTTGCATTTTACATTAAACTACAGTTTCACCTGTTACTGGTTATGTGAGGTCGCTGGAAAAGGCAGAAGGTGTCACAACGTCAATGAGCACACACTTGATGGGAGGGCTCTGTACAGGCGGCATAACGGCAGAAAGAAAAAATGACAAGAAACGCAGACAGTCCGCATACGCTGTCGGATATCTGGATTGATAGAATTCAATAGCAATTTAGTACATAAATTCTCTAAGAATGCTGGGTGTTAGTACGGCCACGAGACGTCTAAAATTTCGAGTGGATAAAGTTTTTGGATTCTAACGTTCTTTACTCACAAGCAGTTCTTATATGATAAAAATAAATACAACACTAACAGATAAGTCCCACTGTCCCCCTCCTACACCCACCAATCATTAACCTTACCGCTGTACCGCATCGAAACAACAGTCCATAGCGTAGGTGCAATCATATTAAACGGGTATATTAGGAGAGAACATGTAACACCGAAAATGCAGATAAAATACCTTTTGCACAATCCAAACTTTTTCGCCGTTTCATATCTGTTGATAACTTGTACTGTACTTCTAATTCTGCCTCTGTAAGCTTTATTGCAGAAACTGTATTTAATATGTGATGGATATAGCAGTGTAGTTATTTTTGACTGTGTGTAATTGATTGTAATTATAGTGAAAATATTGTAGATTGCTGGGTAATAACCAAGGGAACTTTATTTAAACGCATCGATAGTAACGAAGATATGGCAGTAGCTGTGCCGTTGTTTATCTTTGCGTGGGGAGATTCCGGTGGCCCTGCGGTTCTGGCGCTGCAGTCCGGAACCGCGGGACTGCTACGGTCGCAGGTTCGAATCCTGCCTCGGGCATGGGTGTGTGTGATGTCCTTAGGTTAGTTAGGTTTAAGTAGTTCTAAGTTCTGGGAGACTTATGACCTAAGATGTTGAGTCCCATAGTGCTCAGAGCCATTTGAACCATTTTTCGTGGGGAGATTCTCTGTCGCACTGTGAGCAGAGAGGAAGCAGAGCAGCTTGAGTCATGAAATAGAGCGGGAATGTTTCTTGGGTGCTCCCGCATACGTGGTGTGCAACTACGTGTATGATCGCGCCAGTGTAGGGGCACCTACTTCGTTAACCTGCATGTATGGAGAGCACGGTAGGAGTGAACAGGCGGAGGAAAGCTGCAATTCTATTGCCTGTCCCATAATTATCCGTGGCTCTGGAGACGATTTGTAGTTATCAACCAGCAGCAGCAACAGTAGCAGCTCAGCATTGTCGTCGGCTACATTCTTCGTCGTCCGCACAGCTACGACATCGTAAGACTGTTAACTGACAAATATAACTAATATTGTAGAGGCATTACCCAGTGGCATTTCTTTCACAATGTTCGACTAACGTTCATGAATAATAGCCTACAATAGTAAAAACTTGTAGGGCACCTGTGTTGTCATGTCCTCGGACATTATTACCAAGCGCGGTCTCTTTTCTTTCCATGCAATCACCGTGTGTCGTAAAAATGTGAAAATTGATTTACTGCTTACTGCCAGTTTTGTTTGTTTGCTAATGACTAGTTTCAGTCCAAATATTGCTGACTCAGTAACTGTTCATTCGTGTATTCCACAACAGACGTTTAACCAATTTACAATCTTGGGTGTTAACTTCAATCACTTAAAGTAACGTAAAATTTCGCTGGAAAAACTAATCACTAAAGGTGCAGCACAAATTAAGAGCGTGCAGTTTCATTTGTTCTGTATTTAGCGTAGCAAGTGACTTCTACTGGCTTGATATGTATTTTATTATTGTTATATTAAAAGCAAAATTAGTTGCTCATTTGCTTAAAGTAAATGCAGTTCAGTCTCTCAATAAGCAAAAATAAATTACTTGACGTTTTCTAAATTTTGCATTACGTTACGCTGAGGTTACTGAAAGTCATTTTTTACGTAACAAAGTTTCAGTTATAGTCAGTCATTCATCTAACTAGCAACTTCATTCAAATTTGTTTTCAAAATTTAGTATTTTAGAAAGAGTAACTGCAAACTCAGTGCTTGCTGAATCATTTATTTTTGTTGTGTTCTGGAAAAGCGCGGCAACCTTCTGTTGCCACTCCAGTGCTTGTTTGCTTAGTTTTCTTTACCATTAACTTTCTTAGGATTTTGGATCTTCATTGCCCTAATAGACTGGGAACCGTTTAGTTATCCATTTTTTGCTAAGCAGTATTTCCTTTGTATTAAATACATACATCAAAAAAAGTTTTGCATTACCTCGGTTCCGAGAGTTTCGGAACCTGTACAGAAAATTGGAATAGAGATCAACATAAACATCGTTTCCGCCCTTTTTATTGCTCATGAAAACCACACATTGCATGTTGTACCACCATACAGCGAGACCTTCAGTGGTGGTGGTCCAGATTGCTGTACACACCGGTACCTCTAATACCCAGTAACACGTCCTCTTGCATTGATGCATGCCCGTATCCGTCGTGGCACACTACCCCCAAGTTCATCAAGGCATTGTTGGTCCAGATTGTCCCACTCCTCAACGGCGATTCGGAGTAGATCCCTCAGAGTGATTGGTGGATCATTTCGTCCATAAACAGCCCTTTTCAATCTATCCCAGGCATTGTCGATAGGATTTATGTCTGGAGGACATGCTGGCCACTCTGGTAGAGCGATGTCGTTATCTTGAAGCAAGTCATTCACAAGATGTACACGATGGGGGCGCGAATTGTCGTCTATGAAGACGAATGCCTCGCCAATATACTGCCGATATGGTTGCACTATCGGTCAGAGGATGGCATTCACGTATCGTACAGCCGTTACGGCGCCCTCCATGGCCAACAGCGGCGTACTTCGGCCCCACATAATGCCACTCCAAAACAGCAGGGAACCTCCACCTTGCTGCACTCGCTGGACAGTGTGTCTAAGGAGTTCGACCTAACCGGGTTGCCTCCAGACACGTCTCCGACGATTGTCTGGTTGAAGGCATATGCGACTCTCATCGGTGGAGAGAACGTGATGCCAATCCTGAGCGGTTCGTTCGGCATGTTGTTGGGCCCATCTGTACTGCGCTGCATGGTGTCGTGGTTGCAAAGATAGACCTTGCCATGGACGTCGGGAGTGAAGTTGCGCATCATGCAACCTATTGCGCACAATTTCTGTCGTAACACGACGTCCTGTAGCTGCGCGAAAAGCATTATTCAACATGGTGAGGTTTCTGTCAGGGTTTCCTCCGAGTCATAATCCGTAGTTAGCGGTCATTCAGTGTAGCCCTTGGGCGGCCTGAGCGAGGAATGTCATCGACAGTTCCTGTCTCTCTGTATCTCCTCCATGTCCGAACAACATCGCTTTGGTTCACTCCAATATGCCTGGACACTTCCCTTGTTGAGAGCCCTTCCTGGCACAAAGTAACAATGTGGACGCGATCGAGCCGCTGTTCTGACCGTCTAGGCGTGGTTGAACTACAGACAACGCGAGCCGTGTACCTTATTCCTGGTGGAATGACTGGAAATAATCGGCTGTCGGACGCCCTCCGTCTAATAGGTGCTGCTGATGCATGGTTGTTTACATCTTTGGTCGGGTTTGGTGACATCTCTGAACAGTCAAAGGGACTGTGTCTGTGATACAATATCCTCAATCAACGTCTATCTTCATGAGTTCTTGGAACTCCTTCAGGAGGGTTTGTTGTACTCTTTCCTGCTACTAACTGGTATTATTTTCCTTCGGTAACAATTATATCACAGTCCAGTAGGTGGATTAGGAAGGAGGAGGTTACAAACAGACTAATATGGAAGGAGTAGATTCGGAAGGCCATAATACTCAGCACTATACAAGGTTTCAAAGCACCCATGCCGCAAGTGGTTTGCTCAGCCGTGAAATATTCTATGGCCACGATACGTACTTTGAGTCAGGAAATGGGCTTGTTTTTGCAGTAAGGCAAGTATCCACACGATCTTCTTTTTTCATTGCTGTTGTCAATAAATAGGGGTCGTTTTCCAGACGAACTAGTTAAAATTGCACATATTTTATGATGAACACTGTTTACTTTAGTTTCACTGCAAGATTCAGTTTTTCCATTTGCTTACTTTTCTTTTTCAAATACAGCCTCTAAGCCCCTATTGTGGTTTGACATGCAGGCATTTTCGCCACTGACACGTTGGCAATCCCTAGCCACGTAGAGGTGGGCTGGTTGTATGTGCTCTTAAGTTAGTTTATCATCGTAAAAAAACTAGTGTTTAGTATATATAGCGTAAAACTGAATTATGACTGCCCGAAACCCCACCACCAAAAGAAAGATGGCGTGAGTAATGGAAGAGAGGATCTTTCATAGACAGAGAAATCTTACCCTCAGCAATGTCCTTGGTGAGACGTGCAATCTCATCAAAAGTATCCAGACACCTGTTAATGGACATTAATATGCAACGTGTCCACACTTTAGTTTTATTACGACTTCAACTCGTATTTTCAATGACGTGTCTGAATGTTTGTGGAGAAATGGCAGGTCATTCTTCCTCAGTAGTTGAAAAAACAGGTAGTGACTGGACAGTGTGGTCTGGAGCGAAGTCGACATTCTGATCCAGCCCTAACGGGTTCCATTGGGTTCAGGGCAGGACTCTGGGCAGGGTATACCATGTTGGGAGTGTTACTGTCCACAAACCATTGTCTCACAGATGCTGCTTTACAACAGGATGAATTGTCACGCTCCGCCTGTCCCTCTTCTCTAAGCCGTACATAATTCTGAAAAATTTGTCCACAATCCTACCCAATTTAACGTTTCGTTAAGGGCAATAAGCGGACCACACACTAACTACGGAAAACACACCCATATCGTAACACTATCTTCTCCGTACTTCTTTGTTGACACTACACATGATGGCAGGTAAAGTTATCCAAGATTCGCCAAACCCAAATCCTTCCACCGGATTACCACAGGGTACAACGTATAGCATTCCAAATTTCGTTTCCAGTCCTCCACCATCATGTGGCGTCGCTCTTTACCCCACCTCAAGCACCGCTTAGGATTGGCGACTGAAAGGTGTAACTTTTGAAGAGCTGCTTGATCATTCTACCCCATTCTAAGTTCCTACGCACAGTCATTCTGCTATCTGAACTACTGGGAGAACTTTGGAACTTCTAACTGCTTCCGTCGATTGCATGCGGTTTCTTACAGTCACCATCCTCAGTGCACGGTGGGTCCCTGCCCGTCAATACATGAGGTGTGTGTGGTCTTGGTTTACACGGCGTTCGTCCTCCGCGTTTTGACTTCACAGTCTCATCACAGTCAGTTGACTAGGGCACCTCTGGAAGGACTGAAATCTCCCTGATGAAATTGTTACTCATATGAAATCCAGTGACTAGGCCACGATCGAAGTTACTGAGCTCACCTGACCAACTCATTCTACCGTTACTGCTCCTCTACTGACAACTCAGTGCTCCCTATCTCCTTTTATACTGGTGGGTCCGCTTTGTTGTGCGTGCAATGCAAACTGTGGCTGAAACGAGGCAAGATTCTTTTCTTCTCCATACATCGTTAAGAGAACCACTGCCCTCACTTTGCACCCTGTATTGGTCCTAGTTTTGAAGGCGTACAGGGGCGTGCTGGAGAGATTTTTATGCAACTCTCCGGGGTAACCCCGGAACTTTTTTCACGTCTGTGGAAATTCGACTGATTGGAAACAGACTATAATAAACCTTAGTTAAAATTCATTAAAGGAGGACTAACTATACTAGTTTCTTCGTTTCAATCTATTAAAGCCGCAGCGACAAGGACTCTTAGTCAATCTGCTATGCGCATACAATATGTTCCAAAACTGTCTTTACTACTTTGATCACGTATATTTTAGAAATGGGAATAGGTGGAAAGGTCTGGTTTGCGGCATAATGTCCACACACACCTAAAGCTGTTTTTCTTTTTCTTATTTCCCCACGTTAGTTAATGAATGACCACCCTCCAGCAGTTGGCACAGTGTGCGGAGTGGTTTGTACAGATCATATCTGACAACCAGGTGCCGCGCGGGATTAGCCGAGCGGTCTTAGGCGCTGCAGTCAGGGACTGTGCCGCTGGTCCCGGCGGAGGTTCGAGTCCTCCCTCGGGCACGGGTGTGTGTGTTTGTCCTTAGGATGATTTAGGTTCAGTAGTGTGTAAGCTTAGGGAGTGCTGACCTTAGCAGTTAAGTCACATAAGATTTCGCACACATTTGAACATTTGACAACATGGTCCTGCAGAACCCCATTTCATTTTTTTTATCCGGGCGGTACTTTCACGGACTGTGAGCTCGTATCAGAGCAGCAATAAGACATCCTAGGCCGAACATGGAACTGGGATATCGCTTAGATAACCTGTGTGCTACAGACTGTGCACACATTTAACGTGACCATCCGTCCCCCCGTTTCCCCACCCCCCCCCCCTTTTTTTCGTGACAGTCACGATTTTTATAGCTCTGTCCCGAATTTTTTCAAAATTAATTCGGGACACCTATTTGTGATGACAGGCATCTTATCCGCATGGCTGTAATGGATCGTGCAGGCACGTCTCGATCCCTGAGTCAACAGATGGGGACGTTTGCGAGACAACAACCATCTGCACGAACAGTTCGACGAAGTTTGCAGCAGCATGGACTATCAGCTCGGAGACCATGGCTGCGGTTACCCTTGACGCTGCATCACAGACAGGAGCGCCTGCGATGGTGTACTCGACGAAGAACCTGGGTGCACGAATGGCAAAACGTCATTTTTTCGGATGAATCCAGTTTTTGTTTACAGCATCATGATGGTGGCATCGGTGTTTGGCGACATTGCGGTGAACGCACATTGGAAGCGTGTATTCGTCATCGCCATGCTGGCGTATCACCCGGCGTGATGGTATGGGGTGCCATTGGTTACACGTCTGGGTCACCTCTTGTTCGCATTGACGGCACTTTGAACAGTGGACGTTACATTTCAGATGTGTTACGACCCGTGGCTCTACCCTTCATTCGATCCCTCCGAAACGTTTCAGCAGGATAATGCACGACCGCATGTTGCAGGTCCTGTACGGGCCTTTCTGGATACAGAAAATGTTCGACTGCTGCCCTGGTCAGCACATTCTCCACATCTATCACCAATTGAAAACGTCTGTTCAGTGGTGGCCGAGCAACTGGCTCGTCACTATACGCCAGTCACTACTCTTGATGAACTGTGGTATCGTGTTGAAGCTGCATGGGCAACTGTACCTGTACAACCATCCGAGCTCTGTTTGACTCAATGCCCAGGTGTATCAAGGCCGTTATTATGGCCAGAGGTGGTTGTTCTGGGTACTGATTTCTCAGTATCTTTGCACCCAAATTGCGTAAAAATGTAATCACATGTCAGTTCTAGTATAATATATTTGTCCAATGAATACCCGTTTATCATCTGCGTTTATTCTTGGTGTAGCAATTTTAATGGCCAGTAGTGTATATTTGCTGATCGGCAGGGGGCGCGCGTTGCATTGTAAGCACTGAATTGCAAGTGAGGAAACATTCCCTCTCTCGTGTCCCCGCTTCCAGCGGATCATCGTGGCCATCGTCTACAGACTGTTTGTGCCCGAGAAAATAATCCGATTTGACCCACATGTCCGGGGTTTTCGAAGTTTTCGTCTGGGGCCGGCATTTAAGTGATGGCAGGCCTACCCCAATCATACGCCTGGTTAATTAGTTACGAATTAATGGCATCTGGAACTATTTAACCCACAACTTTATATGAATCCGTTTTAAATGATGAAAGGAAAAACTGCTCCATTCAGTTCATAATTAAATGAACATGTATTCTGCTTACGACCACTGTCGGTATAAGGTAATACTGTTTAGTTCAGCTAATTAAAGTACTGCTGGCCGGTTTCTCTCAGGAGAATGAACGGATAGCTCGGTCAACTAAATCACTAAAGAGGAGTTTCAGTTAAAAGAATGAGTACATGGTTCAACGGACAGAGAAACTGCTGATTGTTTTCATTTGAAAAGAAAGAATGAGTAAGAGAGTCAATATGCAAAGCTACAACAGTGTCGAATATTTTCATTCGATTGCTCCCAGTGACTGCTTTCACTCGAGAAAAAATAAATGAATTATAGTCCACCCGACAGGTAAAACTACAACCAACTGACACGATTGTTTTCATCCGGTTGCCTCCACATACTAGTTTCATTCAAAAGAATGAATGAGTGGTCAGACCAACTGAACGACTGTTTTCGTTCGGTTGCTCACACAGACCGGTTTCACTCGAAACAATGAATGAGTATTCAGACCGAATTAATTGATTGTTTTCAGTTGGTTGCTCCCACAGACTAGTTTCACTCGACAGAATGAATGATACGTATAACTACAACCGGATGAGGCGATTGTTTTCCAACAACTGAATGAATCGATTGTTTTCATTCGGTTGTTCCCGTTACTACGCGGCGAGCTAGCCGCAGCGGCTCTTACGTCATGAGGCCGGCCGCGGTGGTCTCGCGGTTCTAGGCGCGCAGTCCGGAACCGTGCGACTGCTACGGTCGCAGGTTCGAATCCTGCCTCGGGCATGGATGTGTGTGATGTCCTTAGGTTAGTTAGGTTTAAGTAGTTCTAAGTTCTAGGGGACTGATGACCACAGCCGTTGAGTCCCATAGTGCTCAGAGCCATTTGAACCATTTTTTTCTTACGTCATGCAGCTCTGTGTTATGAAGTCGCGCAGTCGAGCCGCGCGGAGCTACTGAGTCACATAGGAACACATTGTGATTGTCCAACGGCAACCCAGAGAACTACAACACCAAGAAGAATCGCTTATCGGCTTTTGGTAAGATCAGTGTGTTGTTTTTAGTTAATTGGAGAGGAGAAGAGTTTCAAGGTCACCTTTATTTATAATAATAGACAGTCTTCGATGTGTGTATCATCACTCTAAAGTTTTGAAGAGTATTTTCAACATAGAAACGAAGAGTGGCACTGATGTGGGTCTTGCAAAAAATAAACAAAGGAGTTGCATCTACGTCTAGTCTTGATGATCCATGTGTATATGTGGGCTGTAATTTTAATTTTAGTATTTTTAACAAAGAGAGCATACCTGGCATGCGTAGGATAGAAGAATCTAAGTGTGTGTTTATATGGTTTAAACGCCGTGGATGCTGTTAAAATATAACTGTAACTGGTGATCGTACTGCATATTATCATTAGTGAGGGTGACCTTGAAACCCTTCCCCATCCCATGATGTAAACAAAATACACCGATAACATGTTTTGGGGGGAGGGGGCGCCTTTAGCAAAACACAGATTTGTTTTTTGTCCCAGACATGTTTCACTGCAGTTGTAGCATCATCAGTGGTTTTTTTTATTAGTATGGCCTTTAAACATAAGGAATGTACTTTAGTGTTTATATACATATAAATAATTAGTTTCTGAATCGTAATTGCAGATTTTTTAAGAGCACATAAAATTGTGTATTCATACCTTCTTACCACACGGTGTGGTTTTCCTGCTGTATTACGTTTTTACAGTGTCTGTTTTTCTTCACAGTTTGTCACTTGCAACTATATACAACTAAATGTATGCAAAATATTTACGCAAAAATTACGATATCTAAACTGTTATGGCTATGCCTGAGATTAATGAGTTATGTGAAAGGTTGTGTGTGTGTGTGTTTGTGTTTGTGTGTGTGTGTGTGTGAGTATCTATTTACATTACGTTTCACTTATGGTTTCTTTTTTCGCCATCTTCTTCGTTATCAAGTTCTGTGTATTGAGTTGTCACTGTTGCTGTCACTGTTTACCAGTTGTAATAACAAGATGGCGGACAGTGGGACAGTTGAAGGTGTGAAAACAAGATGACATACAGCAGAACAGTTGAAGATGTCATTGGCAGTTATTTTGAATTTCTCAGAGGTGTGTGTGTGTGTGTGTGTGTGTGTGTGTGAAGAGAGAGAGAGAGAGAGAGAGAGAGAGAGAGAGAGAGTGAGAGTGAGAGTAGGTTTGAGGATTTATCTCTATTATATATAGTTTTATGTGTGTGTATGTATGTATGTTTGTATGTGTCTGTGTGTCTACCTAGGGGGGCAGGGGGGGGGGGGGGGAGTTGGTATTATCTAATAATTCTTTGAGGGCAGAGAACAGAGTTTCATTGAAGAGAGCTGTATATTCATTTATTACTTGCTTTCCTTCAACTATGGTTTTTTGTATTTGATAATTTTCTTCAATTATTAGTTTCTATGGGGGGCTGTTGCTGCATTTACGAATTTTCAAATCTGTGTTGATGTCTGTTGGGCTATGTTTATTGTCCATAAGGTGTTCAGCAAACGTGGAATGACAGCTGTTACTTTTTAATGCTCTCCTGTGTTCTGTGTATCTGGCATTAAAGTTTCTGTTTGTCTGACCTATATAAATTGATTTGCAGTCCTGACACGTTAGTTGGTAAATACCAAATGTGTTGTGTTTGTCTGTGCTTGTGTTGGTTGTCCATAGTTTCCACTGTGTTGAGTTGTCTGTCCTGTAGGCTATTTTTAGCCCTAGTTTTTTGAGTATTTCGCCTCACCTACAACAACAAATCAGCCCACAGAATAGGTAATGGGGCAGAACAGGACTTTCCCTTCCAATACAACGATGAAGGTAAGTGTTGTTCAGTTGTTCGCAGACATTAACATCTCAGTGAGCTGGTGCTCCGTAGCGTTGAAACCACATCATTCTGCGGACAACAAAGGGTACAGTCTCCGAGGTTAATGTGCCGGTGTGATGCATGCGGTCATCACATGACACATTTTCTATGAGCTACGTTGTGTAAAGTATGTCTGTTTGGTGGACAGGCGACCTCCATTAGGACCTTGCCTAGTATGGCGGTGCGGGTCTCCCGCATCGTTCCCCTACGCTCTGTCAAGAAGCATGGGACTTCACTCCCACTTGTGATTTTTAATCTTTCCAGATAGATTCTTTTCCCGCTGCCTATTCCAGTGAACAACAGGCACCCGGAATCTTTGCGAGAATATGGCAGAACTGCATGCGCCGTTGCAATACATTCGTTGAGACTGGCGGTCGTCGCTTTTAACAATTACTATGAGTTACGTTATGGTTATGCGATGTGCACTGTATATGACCATAACACAATTAACATGCATTTCCAACCATTGGCTCCCAGTCTCGATATAATCGGATGTGGACCCTGTATCATATGTTTCAACTTGACGTAAAGGGTTGGAGATACCTCTCATACTTTTTCCACCTTTCAACTCTCCCTTCTTTGCTTAGAACTGGTTTTTTCATATGAGCTCTTGATATTCACATAGTGGCTGCTCTTCTCTCCAAAGGCCTCTTCAAGTTTGCTACAGGCAGTATACATTTTCCCCTGGTTATACATGTTTTTATAGACTTGCTTGTTCTGTAGACATCTCTGCTTAGCCATTTTGCACTTTCAGCCAGTCTCATTTTTTAGACTTCTGTACTCCCTTTCGCCTGCTTCATTTGCTGCATTTTTATATTTTTTTCGTTTCACCAATTAAATTCAGTAACCCCTGTGCTATCTAAGGATTTTTACTAGGTCTTGTCCTTTAACCTATTTGATCCTCTGCTGCCTTCAATATTTCATCTCTCAAAGTTACCCATCCGTCTTCTACTGTGTTTGTTTTCCCCAATTCAGCCAACCGTTGCCTAATAAGCACTTTGAAACTATTAAAAACCTCTGGTTTAATCATTTATCCAGGTTCCATTTCTTAATTACCTACTTTTTTTTACAGATTCATCAGTTTTAATCTTCAGTCCATATCCAATCAATTGTAGTCAGAGTGCAAAGCTTCCCCTTCGAAATATTTTTTTCCGAAATCTCTGTCTAACCATTATATAATCAATCTGAAAACTTCCAGTCTCTCCAGGTCTTCTCCACATATTTAACCTTCTATCATGATCCTGAAACCAAGTGTTAGCTTGATTAAATTATATCCTGTGCAAAATACTACCAGGCTGCTATCTCTTTTATTCCTTTCAACCACTCCATAGTGTCCCACTATTTTTCCATCTTTTCATGTTCCTAATAGCGAAGACCAGTCGGCCACCACAATTAAATTTTCCACTCCCATAACTGTCTGGGTAATTCTTTTATCTCATTATCTTACGACACCTTTAATTACTTCTTCCATGTGAGTTTTGTCTGCCGCTCGTGGTCTCGCGGTAGCGTTCTCGCTTCCCGAGCACGGGGTCCCGGGTTCGATTCAGGGATTTTCACCTGCCACGAAATGACTGGGTGTTGTGTCGTCTTCATTATCATCTTTCATCCCCATTATGGTCGGAGGAAGGCAACAACAAACCACCTCCATTAGGTCCTTGCCTAGTATGGCGGTGCGGGTCTCCCACATGGTTCTAGTTCTTACTATGTTTCTCGGGACTAGTACTGCTGCAGTTTTCTCTTTTTTTCCTTGTTTGGTTAATTGCCTCACGTCATCTAGTTGTCTTCATATGATTGGGAAATCATTAATATGTAAATGGTGATCAAAAATTTTCAGTTTGAGAGCGTTTCTGTAGCGTATATGCAACACAGCGCGACTCTGATGCGGGTATATAAACACCGACAAGTAGGGAAGGGATTAGTATGGCATTCTGATCTTTTCTATGTGCGTGCGGTAAATGCGGAATCGTGAACAATGATGCCGTTATTACCACATGTATTCAAACAAGAAGAACGTGCTGTTGTTCTTTTCTTGGCTACTGAAGGATTAGCACCTGTGGACATCCATCGGAGAATAAAGAACGAAGAACATTGGAAAACTGCGACATGGGGTATTGCTGCTTCTTGATCACGCACGTCCCGATATCGCAAATTTCTTAACGCATAAGTTACGCCAACTCAAGATGGAGACAATCAAACATCCGTCGTATAGTCTTGATCTCTCCCCATGCGATTATCACGCCTTCGGTCTCTAAAAAAAGGCACTGAAGGGACAACGACTCCTGTTGGACGAGAATGTGTAGCAGAACGTTACGGACTGCTTCACGCAACAGGACACGGTGTTTTCCAAACACTTATCTTCAACCTGGTGCATCTGTGGGATGATTGTCTCATTGCTCACGGCGATTTTGCCTGATTGGCATACAGATTTTGGACTGTATGGCATTCTAACAGAAACTTTTCCATCGCCCTTTATATGCCGCAGTGGATACACCGGTTCCCGTGAGATCATCGAAGTTTAAGAGCTGTTGGGCGTGGCCGGCACTTGGATGGGTGACCATCCAGCCGCCATGCGCTGCTGCCATTTTTCGGGGTGCACTCAGTCTCGTGATGCCAATTGAGGAGCAACTCGACCGAATGTTAGTGGCTTCGGTCAAGAATACCATCATAACGACCGGGAGAGCGGTGTGCTGACCCCACGCCCCTCCTACCCGCATCCTCCTTGAGGATGACACGGCGGTCGGATGGTACCGGTAGATCACTCGTGGCCTGAAGACAGAGTGCTTATATACGTCGAATAACAGTGGTTATGTCACGGATCACATTTATTCCTATTTGCACAAAAAATTTCCTTCCTAGAGTTTCAACCCAACAGCCGGTAGAAAGACAAAAATAGGATTTAACGTCTCGTCGACGACGGGATCATTAGAGACGGAACACAAGCCAGAATTGGGGAAAGATGATCAAAGAAATTGGCCGCGACCTTTGAAAGGACGCATACTGACATTTGGCTTAAACTATTTAGGGAAACCACAGGAAACCTAAATCGGAGTGGCAGGCTAGGAAATTTGAACCACCGTCATCCCGCATCTGAGTTCAGTCTGCTAACCACCTCGCTCGATACATAAGAGTCAGGAAGGGAGACTTATCGCATCGTTCTGCCTCCAGACTTTCCCACATTCCTTTCCCACATGTAAGAAAACTGCAATGGAGTTTTTATTGTTAAATTCGGTAGTCCGAAGGAAATTAATTTCCGCTGTCAATTTATACAAATCCTAACTCTTCTAGTCATACGGCATCATTCTCTTCACAATGTGTTCGTAACTGGCTAAGAGATACCCGTTCTATCAATTTTTTCCTCTTTTGAGAATTAGGATCATCTTAGCTGTTTTTTATAGCTCTGGGAAGCACTCGCTTACGAAGCAACTATAGTGATCAAAATAAATGTTGCATAATGACGATACCTTAATACTGAACGATGCGATCCAAAAATAGGGTATGATATTAACACATCGGTTTGCTTGTTGTAATTCTAGCGGAAACGGTCAATGTTTCTATCGTGAGGGAGAGTATGTGCAGTGTATGGCAATCATGTCACCTGTAAACACTGCTGTACTTTTGTTGTGTGTCATTACGACAGCTGTGTTGCTTCATGATTGTTCCGACAACAATAACGTATGATCTGAATCTCCGTATAGTCACTCTTAATGGCGCAGAGAATGAGATAGGCTACGCAGGCGTCGCAGCGAATGTCGCTCTGCGTCGAAGTGATGTTTATAGAATATGGAACAAGTTTCTAGCGACAGAATCTGTTGAGGATCGTTATAGAAGTGGTCGAGGAAGAAAAACAACAGGTGTGTAGGGCCGTTATCTACATATAACAGAAAGCAGAAAGCCTCAACACAAGCAACACGTCTTCAGTGAAAGTTCCAAACAATTACAGGTGTGCAGATGTCACCACAAACGATACGAAATAAGCTCCATGAGCAGAGATTACGTGCCAGAAGACGTCTCAAGCTTCCTCCTCTAAATCGAGTTTGAAGAAGGGCAAGTGTTAGATGGGCACGAAGCCACTCTTTGTCTACTATACAGCCGCGAAACACAACGCTCTTTTCTGATGAGACCCTTAACAATCTCCACCCTGACAATACTGATATTCGTGTGTGGAGACGACGAGGACAACGTCTCCACCATAACTGTATCGTTTACGGGCGGTTCAGTCATTTTTGTGGTGGAAATATGTGTGGCCGCATGAAACGACTTGGGCCAATACATGGGAGAATGACTGGTGCAAAGTACCAGGACGACAAACTTACACATATGTCGCTCCACTTGGTGAACATATTGGAGCGGCATTCTGGTTGATGGGCGATTATGCACGCCCGCGTCGTCACAATCTTGTGAACACCTTCCTAGTGGAGCATAGAAACAGTCAGATGGAGTGACCTCCACGTTCTCCAGATCTCTACTGCATTGAGAATGCATGGGCCTTGCAATCTTCCTGTCCCACCAGAGATTTTACAGGGCACATTTGTGGCCGCTGTGGAGGAATGGCACAATATCCCACAGACTTATCGGGACAATTTGCTAAGGAGTATTCCTAATCGCTTTCAGAAGTGACAGCAGTTATGAGGAGGTCCAAATGTTTCACATACAATGTGTTATGCAAGACGACAGTGACAAGAAACTGTGGTATTTGCAGTGGAATCTTTTGTAACGTTTTGTTTTTGTTTGTGTTTGTCAAGTGTAAATTTGTTTATCTTCCATATTTTTGTTTTCTTGTGACTGTGCCTGGCATAACAGAATCGATTTTGCTTTCTATTTTTTAGGTGATAAGTTCCTATGGGACCAAACTGCTGAGGCCATCGGTCCCTAGGCTTACACACTACTTAATCTAACAAACTAACTTACGCTAAAGCCAAGAAACACGCACTAATGCCCGAGGGAGGACTCAAACCTCCGACGGGAGGAAGCCGCGCGAACCGTGGCAAGGCGCCATAGACCACGTGGCTTGTTTCTGTTATGTCCAGTTTTGACAATAAAGCAATGTAAAAATTGACCACTGTATTTATATATCTCGTTAGCAGTACTATGGCTTTGGCATTACCCAATGCAGAGGGTTTTTTTTTTCGTTATTATATTCCTGATTTCAGCATGGTTAGTCAGAATCGGGTTACTCGTTGGTGTTGTTCTCCTGAAGTCTTCCAAGTGTTGTAGTATTATGATTTATTCCTCCTGTGCGTTTTCTTGGTCTTCATTTCGTGGAATCGTAATTTGGATCCTATAGGCTGTTGCACCATGTTCAACTTGACCAAGTGAGTCAAATATAACTCCACCTGGGCCATTAGTAGCTCTCTTAGGCAGTTGTAAGAGGAGTTGGAACGCACTATCCAGATAATGTTAAATTTAGTGACTTTGCTTCCCTGTATTTCAGGAACCACTATAGCCATTGACATGAAACTTTTATAGGACATTAAACTTATGTTCTGAGTCTACTGAACTACAATAATTGCATTTGTCACTGCTTTCGGAAATACAATTTTTAATTACACTTGTACTTTTTTTGTACGTTATCCTAAACAATTTTAATTATACATAACATTATGTTCCTGTTTTAGTTCAGTAGACTCAGGATATGTATGTTATTACTCCCTGAACATTTTAATACTCTACTCGAAGTGCTCTCTGAGATTTAGGGGAAAATGTAACAGAAAATGTTAATTTTCAGGAACGGCTTCTAAAGTTTCAAAAGACTGTAACTCAATATATGCTTAATTTTTTTATTTTTAGTCACTCAGAAACACCCTGCACCATACTGTATATCATCCTCTTGATCTTTTTCCAAGTTTTTTCTTCTTTATGGACTCTTTAGTGGCCAACTGTGCTGCATACTCTGTTTTATCAATGCGAACCTTGTCCATCCGTTCAAGTTGTCTGATGCAGTTTGCTCCTGGATTAATTCCCATATGCTGTAGCACTTTCACCCTACCAATGTTGCCATCATTAATAGCAATAACAGCATCACTGACCCCCACTTTAGTGTCTTCATTCCAACTAAGATTATTGAACGACTCATTGGGATTTTGAGTCTGATCAAGCAGACACTTCTTCAGTAATTCAGGGTTTGCCAGGTATCTGTAAACATGTTTTATGATATCCATGACTGCTGCTGGAATGGAATGTTTATGACTGTATGAACTGTTTGAGTACTGGGCATTGTGGTAATTGCACCACGAATCAGGTCCAGGAGGGTGGTGTACTGGTTTTTCATCATTTGACAGTCTATGGAAGAAGGTAGCCCATACTGCCTGTTTCATTTTCAACAAATTCTCAGTATTATTTCTACTGGCCATCCCATATTGCTGCTGTAGTTCATCAATCATTTTGTCTGTCAGCCTGCCTCTTATGATTTTACCATCAGAAAGTTTCTTGTCTCTCAAACTTTGTCTCAACTTCCTTAGCCTGGTGCCCATCCTCGTCTGGACATGGCCAACACATTCCTGTTTTGTGATAATCTTCTCACCATAAGGCTGAGAGGCTACTACACTGTTACATGCTCTTGAGTCTCCATCACCTAAGAACTTAGTGTAACACACTCCCCATTCATTCACAGATCGACTAAAAATTTCAATAGTTGCATAGACTCCCATACCAACACTTGTTCCTTCAAAATTTCAAATTTTATAATGAGGTAAAAATTCGAAACTGTGAAAAAAAATTTCGTTCTAACTCTCCTTAAATAGCGTATGGTTCTTACGATTTTCCACCCTTACTTTGTGTTTCGCAGGAAACTTCTCATCCTATTTACCCAAAGTTTTCGGTCACCATTCCTCGACTCGTATACGTAGTTCTCGGAACATATGATCCATCTCTCTGCGATCGTTTCTATGTCTGGAATGTTGCCAACGTTTCTGCGTATTTTTCTTTGTGTTTTTAACTCATTCAGGACTGGCAAAAATAATGTTATACACACAACCCTCAGCGCTAACTTCAGGCTTTTGCATGCAAGCTCCATCTAGGAGCGACACTAAAAAACTAACCGCATTCCAGTGTCCGTCAGCGCTTTAAAAAGGATCCCACACACGAACGATATCTCCTGCAATCGGTAGGTCACATCCACTCCGTCACAAACGAGCAATTTACCAAGCAGTTTCAACGAGTGTTACGAATGCCACTTTGAAGAAAAACTACGCTGTAGAAAATGAACTGCTAGGTTACGCAGCAATGGCAGTTGATCTCGCTGTCTCTACGAATACTTGCAAAAAGTTAGTAAGAAATGGTGACTGAAATTAATTAAACGTCCTTTGAAACGTGTTTCTTGCGAACAGTATGTACTTTACAGAATACATTGCGTTTAACATTGACGCCAAGTTGGTTGTGTACATCTTCCCAGTCTATTAATACAATTCGTTTTCATTTGTTAGTTCACAGTTGCTTTTCATTCATTGGTCCTATAATTTAGCTGCAAGTATTTACGCAGTGGTTTTTCAGTCTCGGCGAGTCTGTAGAAATAGTGGAGACATCGAGAGATGTCGTGTCGTTATCAGTACAAATGTGGGAATTATCTCATTCGTCTTAGTTACATGTTCCAAAGGTCATTTGACCTGTTCTATTACAGAAATAACGTGGAAAGAGTCAAATTATAAGACTGGTGTTAAAATTAACGAACGTATTACTTTTTTGTTCCCACTCATACAACTACAATTAAAAACAAGTGATTTTTTATGGACTAGCGGTTTTTTAATAGTAATTGGTCCGTGGAATAGAATGAGTTGTCCAAGAGAAATGATTTTAGGTCAGGTTCAAAACTTGCTTTGCTACCGGTCAGGCTTTATGTTATTGGGAAAAATGATCAAAAATTTTTGTTGCTGGAGCCGGCCGGAGTGGCCGAGCGGTTCTAGGCGCTACAGTCTGGAACCGCGCGACCGCTACGGTGGCAGGTTCGAATCCTGCCTCGGGCATGGATGTGTGTGATGTCCTTAGGTTAGTTAGGTTTAAGTAGTTCTAAGTTCTGTGGGACTTATGACCTCAGCAGTTGAGTCCCATAGTGCTCAGAGCCATTTTTTTTTTTTTTTTTTTTTTTTTTTTTTTTTTTTTTTTTTTTTTTTTTTTTTTTTTGCTGCACATTGAACTCCTTTCTAAGATAGTGACAGCTTTATTACCGAATAAAGGTCATATTTTCCCTTAGGGTTGTAAGTGTGGACATCAGTATTCTTCTCAAATTGTCATGAAATATTTATGAGAAATTTCACTGGCGAACATATGTACTGTGACGACACAGTTAAAATGCTTATCTCCTTGGAGAGGTTTCTACATGATGTCCGTAGGAGAGCAATACATATTATTCTCATTCCTCGCTTTTGTGCAGTCGATACTTTCTTCCTTAGTGTTCAGTTACCCCAGAAAATTGTTCCATAAGACATTATTAAGTGGAAATATACAAACTATGTCAGAGGTTAATTCGTTTGTTTCCAAGATTAGCAGTTATAGAGAGAGTAAAGGTAGCTGAAATTAATTGTCTGAGAAGCTCAGTAATACACCGAGTCCAGAGCAAGCTTTCATCAATATAAACACCCAAAACTTTGGAGCATTTTCCCTATTTACTGACTCCTGCTCATGTGCTACATCAATTGTTGGTATGATTCTATTTGTTGCACAGAACTGAATAGAAGTCTGTTGTTTCAAAATGTAGGAAGTATCCATTTCCTGCGAACCACTCAATATTTCCTTGAAGGACATAATTTACAATCTCTTCTGTTTCTTTCTCTCCTATGGGATTATTATAACACTGCAAAAAGTACCAACAGTGCTTGTTGACTTTAAGTGGCAGATCATTCACATATATAAGGAATAGGGATGGTACCCTGTGAAACTCCCTGCGTGATTTCTCTCTAGTCACTAAAATTTTCTAACGTTACACCACTGTTTTATTTAGCACAAAGTTTTGCGTTCTGTTTGTTAAGTATGATGTTAAGTATGATTCAAAATAGCCGTAAGTAAAGCCATCAATTCCATAACACCTGACATCACACACATCCATGCCCGAGGCAGGATTCGAACCTGCGACCGTAGCAGTCACGCGGTTCCGGACTGCGCGCCTAGAACCGCTAGACCACCGCGGCTGGCTGTTTAAGTGTGAGACTTCTCTAGAGTACATTACTTTTTCGAATATTTTGGAAAAAAAGTGTCAGTATGGAAATAGAACGGTAATTGTTTAAGTCCTTCTTATCACATTTCTTATGAAGAGAATTAACAATTGAATATTTTAATCCGTCTGGAAAATGTCCCAATACTAGCAGGGATGGCAACCCCGACAAATCTCAGGGGCCCTGACTTTTTGGGAGTGGGGGTGGGCATGGAAAAAAATCTATATACACTCCTGGAAATGGAAAAAAGAACACATTGACACCGGTGTGACAGACCCACCATACTTGCTCCGGACACTGCGAGAGGGCTGTACAAGCAATGATCACACGCACGGCACAGCGGACACACCAGGAACCGCGGTGTTGGCCGTCGAATGGCGCTAGCTGCGCAGCATTTGTGCACCGCCGCCGTCAGTGTCAGCCAGTTTGCCGTGGCATACGGAGCTCCATCGCAGTCTTTAACACTGGTAGCATGCTGCGACAGCGTGGACGTGAACAGTATGTGCAGTTGACGGACTTTGAGCGAGGGCGTATAGTGGGCATGCGGGAGGCCGGGTGGACGTACCGCCGAATTGCTCAACACGTGGGGCGTGAGGTCTCCACAGTACATCGATGTTGTCGCCAGTGGTCGGCGGAAGGTGCACGTGCCCGTCGACCTGGGACCGGACCGCAGCGACGCACGGATGCACGCCAAGACCGTAGGATCCTACGCAGTGCCGTAGGGGACCGCACCGCCACTTCCCAGCAAATTAGGGACACTGTTGCTGCTGGGGTATCGGCGAGGACCATTCGCAACCGTCTCCATGAAGCTGGGCTACGGTCCCGCACACCGTTAGGCCGTCTTCCGCTCACGCCCCAACATCGTGCAGCCCGCCTCCAGTGGTGTCGCGACAGGCGTGAATGGAGGGACGAATGGAGACGTGTCGTCTTCAGCGATGAGAGTCGCTTCTGCCTTGGTGCCAATGATGGTCGTATGCGTGTTTGGCGCCGTGCAGGTGAGCGCCACAATCAGGACCGCATACGACCGAGGCACACAGGGCCAACACCCGGCATCATGGTGTGGGGAGCGATCTCCTACACTGGCCGTACACCACTGGTGATCGTCGAGGGGACACTGAATAGTGCACGGTACATCCAAACCGTCATCGAACCCATCGTTCTACCATTCCTAGACCGGCAAGGGAGCCTGCTGTTCCAACAGGACAATGCACGTCCGCATGTATCCCGTGCCACCCAACGTGCTCTAGAAGGTGTAAGTCAACTACCCTGGCCAGCAAGATCTCCGGATCTGTCCCCCATTGAGCATGTTTGGGACTGGATGAAGCGTCGTCTCACGCGGTCTGCATGTCCAGCACGAACGCTGGTCCAACTGAGGCGCCAGGTGGAAATGGCATGGCAAGCCGTTCCACAGGACTACATCCAGCATCTCTACGATCGTCTCCATGGGAGAATAGCAGCCTGCATTGCTGCAAAAGGTGGATATACACTGTACTAGTGCCGACATTGTGCATGCTCTGTTGCCTGTGTCTATGTGCCTGTGGTTCTGTCAGTGTGATCATGTGATGTATCTGACCCCATGAATGTGTCAATAAAGTTTCCCTTTCCTGGGACAATGAATTCACGGTGTTCTTATTTCAATTTCCAGGAGTGTATCTCTATATGTACAGGGTGAGGCAAATAAAAGTGGCCGCAAGAACACAGTTTCACGATACAAAGAAACACAGAAGAGGAAAGGAAATGCAGTACCAATCTGACTATAGCAAATGTTGAAATTGACCACCATTCATCTCTAGATACTTTTTGGCCATGGTCAGCAAATTGCTGAAGTTGGATCGAAGCTGGACTACTGGAATTGTTGCAGTCTCATCGAAAATGTTCTGCTGCATTTCTTGAAGACTATGAGGGTTGTTGCGACACACCTTAGACTTGAGGGCTCCACAAAAAGTAATCGCACTATGACCTGGACGGCCAGCTAAGACTGCGACCTGACTGATCTCTGGTAACAACTCTGTCAGGCATGAAGATTGTGTAAATGTGCGCCAAGGAACCGGTGTGGATCACGTGGTGTGCACGTCACGGGTGTGGTTACATGCATACATTCACGTCCAGTCGCATCCGTTCGTCCGAGCCACTTTTATTTGTCCTACCCTGTATTATTCAATTGTGATTTTTGAAGATTGAAATTTTCGCCGAACTTCTGTGCTGGGCTATCGTAGAAGGACGTAAGTTCAATGTCACTACTCATGGTTCTGTTAGTTTATAAACTTCAAAGAGCAGAAAAGAAATTGACGTAACAGAAAGGTTTTATAGCTTATCCAAATGCTCACTAGCACTGCTTGGCACTCGTCGATAGAATTCGTCAAGTTTTCGTAATGCTTGCCACTGTGTCTGTCACTGCAGCCAATCAGTGCAAACTACGCTGACAAGGGGAGGCCACGATGTTCGGATCATAGATTTACATCAGATTTTGTACCATTTTAGTAGTCCATTAGGACAACATAAAGTGCAGCAGAAGGCGTACCACTTAGATGCTTTCTAACATTCTGCGTGGTGTCGTCTGTTCTATATCGTGTCTCCCTACCACTTTCTCCCAACGACGCTCTGAGCGTGTTTTTTAGGGAATTGACTAGTTTGAACCTGGGAGCTGTTGCTGGTAAGGAGACGCCAGACCACTCTACATGTCATGACATGTAGAGTTCAGAAGAGTTCAGTGAGACTAGCGATGATATAGCCAAATACTTAATGATTTCAGCGTCAGCTCCACTGCACTCCCTGTAAAAGAATCTTAACACTAACTAAATTTAGTGGAAGGGGTTCAGGGCTTTCCTATTTTTAGTTAGCTGGTAAAATAACGTCGAAAAAGCAGTTAAGTTTACCATTGGAAATTTTATTCTACTCACAAAACATTGTTTGTAAATTGCACTATTGGTAAAAGGAAATGTTTTAATACAGGATGATAAAAACCAACTGCGTTCAACAAAAATGTGAACGAATATGCCCTGAGTGGGTTTCCAAGTTCTACAATGGATCGAAGGATGACCTATGCCATATCACATCTATAATCTAGGTTTACATTAAGTTTCACAAAAGAGAAAACTATCAAAATGGTCTACAGTGACCCTCAATTATCTTTAATTACTTATCTAACCTGTCGTAAATTACAGTGGCTGATGTGGCTTCTCAATAACTATATAACAGAAAAATCATCGCGTTTCAGATTTTTACTTCAAGTGGCAAATGTGAACACCATGAGCTTTAATTGACGATCGACACTAGTATTACGCAAAAAGGGGGTGTAACAGATGAGACTTCTGTAGTTCTGAGTGAAGCTTTATGCGCTGTTATGCGGCATCGCGTGCGTTCATTATCTTGTCGGTGTTCGTCAGGGGACGGCGGACAGCACAGCTCTGCTCACCTCGCCGTCTCGGAAGCAACTCTCTCCTAACTTCTCCTTACTACAATTTACCGAAGTTGGTTTTAAAAAAACTATCTGGCTGTGTTTTCATCTGACCAATCAGGGTCTCAATGTTAACCTTAAGCTCCACCTACAAAAATTCTGTCTATCCAATGAGAAAAGTTATACTTTTCATGGTGGGGCAATGTTTTTTAAGTTTGCAACGTAACAGAGACGCGAAAAAGTCTCACGCTAAAACTTGCAGCTGGTGTGTTCCTTTTAGCGTTATCGTAAGATCTATATTGTTCTTCTGGAGGGCTCTATCTTTTAACATGGGCTGGGGGGTGGTCTAGACGTAACAGAGACGCGAAAAAGTCTCACACTAAAACTTGCGGCTGGGGTGTGGTCCTAGCGGTTAGCTGGCGACGTGGGTGTCCGTCCCTTATCGTAGGACCTTCCAGCTTAACACGGTTCTGCTCTCGGCTTCTGTTCTCGTTTCTCCCCTCGGAACTGCGTCTGTCCCACGGTGGGAAGGTATGACATGCATTTAGGCATTCTTGTGTTAGTCTGTGGTATTCCGTTTGCTCACTCGTTACTCGTATTACTTTGGTTAATTTAATGTCACGATTTATTCGTAGCTATGTGACATACTACTGGATTTGCTTATCATGTCAGGGTTTTCATGGAAGGTGTTGGATTTACCTGACACCTTACAGCTTTCGAGAAAATCGCAAGAGAAATTTTACGCATCGGCGATGTACCAATGCGTTGCGACCCTGAACACGAGCTGGTGGCGGTTATGTTGTTAGCGTTTAAGCTACGTATCGAGTCCCGCTCATCTTTTTTTTTATTTTTGCTTTTTTCAACGCTAGTTGTGTTATTTCCTACATATTACGTTTTAAAGGTAATACGATGAAAAGACACTTGTATTTGCATGAACTTTTACTAACTTTCCAATGTTCCTCCCCTGTTCACTAATTTTTAACATTCAAATATTGTGCGACTTTTATTTCTATATGCAAGTTACAAAGTTTATCAAGTGCCTCCAGACTTGCTCATATTTGATTGACAACGAACAAGAAAAGACTTCTCGTGAAGATGCTATTAAAATGCATTCAGTCGTACAGCACCAATTTTCGGCACCGACATTTAAGAAAATGTTGCGTTACGCATGGTTTGATTCCAAATTGTCGTTAGAACGAGAAATATTTTTTTTTGCAAAATGTCAACGATCTGTGTCTTTCCGTAAACCCTCCGAAATTTCCTTGTGCATAGTAGAAAACTGCATTCATTCGATGTTGTAGATGCCGTTTTAATTTATGATTTCCGTGTCCGTATGAAAAAATTATCCTGCAACTTGTAATGTTGGAAGCATATCCGACGATTAATCGTCCATTACCCTTATATTCTGGAATATTGTAACTCATTGTATTATTGAATAAAGTTATATATACCTTTATTTATCGATGTTTTATTTGGGATTTCCAAATCTGTCCCTCGTCCTTGAAACCTGTCTCTGCAAATCAAAGCGTCCAGATGCAAAGCAATTCTCGGTAGCTTACCCGATTGCAGCTGTAAGGGGTTTCGGAATCGCGACAGGTATACATCTTCAGGAAAACTTTATGCGTTTGGTCGTCTACTTGCCGATAGCTATAAGTAAATAAGTATTTGCTGTGATGATAAAAATTAGCAAACAAATGAACAGCATTGCAGTTTCAATAAAATTTCGTGCAAATACACTTGTCTTTTCATCATACTATCTTTCAAATGTAATATGTATGAAATGATACGACTAATGTTGAAAAAAATATAAATTTTAAAAAAATGCGGGACTCGAACCACATTTTTTTTCCGAACACGCTGAGCTACCGCGTGACGACAGCTTGAACGCCACCTACATGACCGCCGCCACCTCGTGCTCAGGGTCGCAACGCACCGATACTTCACTGACGCGTAAGATTTCTCTAGCAAATTTTCACAAAATCATCTAAGTGGTACGCCTTCTGCTGCACATTATGTTGTCCTAATGGACTACTAAAATGGTACAAAATCTGAGGTAAATCTATGATCCGAACGTCGTGGCCTCCCCTTGTCACCGCAGTTTGCACTGATTGGCTGCAGTGACAGTCACAGTGGCAAGCGTCATGAAAACTTACGAATTCTGTCGAGTGCCAAGCAGTGCTAGCGAGCATTTGCATAAACTACAAAACCTTTTTGTTACGTCGATTTATTTTCTGCTATTTGAAATTTATAAACTAACAGAACCATGACTAGTGACATTGAACTTACGTCCTTCTACGATAGCCCAGCACAGAAGTTCGGTGAAAATTTCAATATTCAAAAATCACAATTGAATAATACAGGGTAGGGCAAATAAAAGTAACCCGGACGAGTGAATGCGACTGGACGTGAATACATGCATGTAACCATAGCCGTGACGTGCACACCACGTGTAGACTCACCACGTGATCCACACCTGTTCCTTGGAGCACATTTACACAAGCTTCATGCTTGACGAGGTTAGCAGAGATCAGTCTGGTCGCAGTCTTAGCTGGCCATCCAGGTCAGAGTGCGATTACTTTCCGTGGAGCCCTCAAGTCTAAGGTGTATCGCAACAGCCCTCATAGTTTTCAAGTAATGCAGCAGAACATTTTCGATGAAACTGCAGCAATTCCAGTAGCCTAGCTTCGATCCGACATCAGCAATTTGCTGACCATGGCCAAAAAGTATCTACAGATGAATGGTGGTCAGTTTCAACATCTGCTGTAGTCTCGAAATCGCCCAAGTAGTACGGCTTACTACTAGCACATAATGTTGTCCTGTTGGACTACTAAAACTGTACAAAGTTTAAAGTAAATTCGTGATCCGGAAGTCGTGTCCCCTTCTGAGTGCCGTTGCAGTAGCTACTACGCTATACTCCAGTGAGGCTCCAGCTCTCGGCTGATACACATCTTCAAAGGAGCAAGTTAAGTTTTTATCTTTCCCTGTGTTTTCGTCGTAGTGTATTTCTAAAATTTTCGTGCGTGCTTCCGCTTAAGAGAGGTAAGTTCGCCTTTACTAAGTGTAAGTTCGGGCAGTCTGTAACACAGTTTTAATTTCTTCTGAGCAGCCAACTACACAGCTCACTGAGGCATCAGCGTCCACTGGTGACACATCAGGAGGATAGCAAGTTCCATATTTAGGAGTTATCTAGTTTTATAGTTTACTTTTTCCGTTAGTCTTCGTTTACGTTTTTAGTCTTGCTAGGATGAGTAGGATGTGTGCTGCGTGGGAACGCAGGAGGAGCTGGACGCAGTTCGCGAACGATTAAACGAGCTTTTGGCTATGGTCAGCCACTTACAGGCTGCCGCCCCGGAGTGTAGCTGACGTATTGCAGTGGACATCTCAGGTGTCACGTCTTTCGCCCACGGGCTCTGCTGCTGAGGCGCCTCCCAGTGTAACCGACACGGTGGTTTCGCCCTCACAGCAGAGTGAGTCGCGGGTGGTAACGCGTTCGGGTCGCTCGAGGCGGAAGGCCAGTGTCGAGATTGATCGCCTGGCCTCACCCATTCACCCTGTGAGTGGACTTTTGGCCACTCCTTCTGCAAGGTCCGAGCAGGCACACGGGGGAAGCGGTTCACTGGTTAACAACAAAACAGAAACCGGAACAGATCCGCGATAGATTTATAAAAGTATAGAAAACGTTATGAAACTCACTAGACTGGAAGAGCCGACGACGCTTTCTACAGCGTTAAGACATCTAGTCAGGTATAAGCATCCAGAAGGGGAGTATATTACTTTCCCTGTACCTGATTTCGTAGACAGAATCCCTCTCACAGTGAGCAATCTATCAATACTAGCATTCAATTACAGGCGAATAGTACAAGAGTGTCGAACATATACCCATCACCCCTAATGGAGATAAAGATAGGACAGCTTAATGCCATGAGAAGTGTCAGCCTATTGCATGAGACTAGAAAAGTGGCAGAATAGTTGCAGTTAGATCTACTGTGCCTCCAAGAACCGTATACGAAGGCAGGAAAGATCCCAAATGTGCCAATAACTACCCAGGTAATCGCACAAGGACAGCGTCCTATGTTAGTATTAATAATACTTAACAAGGCCATAACAGTGACAAAATTATCACAATACTTTTCAGAACACGTAATCTGTGTTGAAATGTTAACCAGAAGGGATAGTGGCATCCTGGTTTCCATGTATTTTCAATTTAGTGATGAAATCGACGAGTATCTGCTGAGACTGAAGGATATTAGTCACCTAGGGCGAACTAAGCTTCTTGTGTACTCCATTGATGCAAATGCGAAGTCGGTATTGTGGCATAGTCGTCTGAGTGATGACCGTGGATGACAGCTAGAAGAAGCCATTATGGAACTCAACCTACAGATACTGAATGCACCTTACAATCGGCCAGCATACGAAGGAAGGGTCGGAGCAGTGTCAAATATTGATGTCACTTTAGCAAATACGGCAGCGGCGCGCCGTGTGAAAGGCTGGAAGGTTGTGAGTGGAAAGACATCGAGTGACCACAATAAAATACGCTGTACCATCACTGTAAGGGAAATCCAGGATGCCACAAAAAACGTGCTCACAAGGCCCAAGTATAAGATCAACGAAGCATCTGGACCTAGATACTGCAGAAATTAAGATGCGGAACAAGAAGCTCCGGGAAGCTATACCAGAGCAGCGTGACCCACGAAGAAAGATAGATACAGATACGTTAAACAATGTTTTAAGGAAAAGTTGTGGAAAACTAGAATAGAACGAAGGAAGCAATTCGTGGGGACATTGGAATAGAGATCAACATAAATTAATTTCTGCCCTTTTTATTGCTCATGAAAACCGCACATTGCGTTTTGTACCAACATACAGCGAGACCTACAGGGGTGGTGGTCCAGACTGCTGTACACACCGGTACCTCTAATACCCAGTAGCACGACCCCTTGCATTGATGCATGCTGTATTCGTCGTGGCATACTATCCATAAGTTCAGCAAGGCACTGTTGGTCTAGATTGTCCCACTCCTCAACGGCGATTCGGCGTAGATCCCCCAGAGTGGTTGCTGGATCACGTCGTCCATAAATAGCCTTTTTTAATCCATCCCATGCATGTTCGATTGGGTTCATGTCTGGAGAACAAAAAATGGTTCAAATGGCTCTGAGCACTATGGGACTCAACTGTTGTGGTCATAAGTCCCCTAGAACTTAGAACTACTTAAACCTAACTAATCTAAGGACATCACACACATCCATGCCCGAGGCAGGATTCGAACCTGCGACCGTAGCGGTCGTGCGGTTCCAGACTGTAGCGCCTTTAACCGCTCGGCCACTCCGGCCGGCCCCTGGAGAACATGCTGGCCACTCTAGTCGAGTGATGATGTTATCCTGAAGGAAGTCATTCACAAGATGTGGACGATGGGGGTGCGAATTGTCGTCCATGAAGACGAATGCCTCGCTAATATGTTGCCGATATGGTTGCACTATCTGTCGAAGGATGGCATTCACTTATCGTACAGCCGTTACGCCGCTTTCCATGACCACCAGCGGCGTACGTTGGCCCTACATAATGCCACCTCAAAACATCAGAGAACCTCCACCTTGCTGCACTCGATGGACAGTGTGTCTAAGGCGTTCAACCTGACTGGATTGCTTCTAAACACGTCTCCGACGATTGTCTGGTTGAAGGCATGTGCGACACTCATCGGTGAAGAGAACGTGATGCCAATCCTGAGCGGTCGATTCGGCATGTTGTTGAGCCCATCTGTACCGCGCTGGAGGGTGTTATGTTTGCAAAGATGGACCTCGTCATGGACGTCGGGAGTGAAGTTGCGCATCATGCAGCCTATTACGCACAGTTTGAGTCGTAACATGACGTCCTGTGGCTGCACGAATAGCATTATTCAACACGGTGGCGTTGCTGTCAGTGTTCCTCCAAGCCATAATCCGAAGGTAGTGGTCATCCACTACAGTAATGGGCAGCCTGAGCGAGGCATGTCATCGACAGTTCCTGTCTCTCTCTATGTCCTTCATGTCCGAACAACATCGCTTTGGTTCACTCCGAGACGCCTGGGCACTTCCCTTGTTGAGAGCCCTTCCTGACACAATGTAACAATGCGGACGCGATCGAACCGCAGTATTGACTGCCCAGCCATGGTTGAACTACATACAACACGAGCCGTGTACCTCCTTCCTGGTGGTGGAATAACTGGAACTGATCGGCTGTCGGACCCCCTGTGTCTAATAGGCGCTGCTCATTCATGGTTGTTTACATCTTTGGGCGGGTTTAGTGACATCTCTGAACAGTCAAAGGGACTGTGTCTGTGCTACAATATCCACAGTCAACGTCTGTCTTCAGGAATTGTGGGAATCGGGGTGATGCAAAACTTTTTTTGATGTGTGTTAAACAGTCTGCGAGAAAATACGATCACCAACAGACAGTTGGGAACAGTCAGCTGCCCTGCTAATCGAAACACTACTTCCTGACGTCGGAGAAGGGCGAGATGGAAGGTCAGCGTAGGTTAAGACAAGAATGCAGAAACAATAAACTTGTGTACCCCTTGGCACAGGAAGAAATTGGGTAAATAATTGTAAAGCTGAAAAAGAAAATATCTCCTCGACTGGACGGGATTCCTGCCGAAGTGATACAGGCGTTATGTTACAAATTAGATAGTTACTTGTGTGATCTGTACAATGAGCGTCTCTTGCGAGTAAGGGTCCCTGACCCGTGGAAGAACGGTGATGTGGTAATAATTAGGAAAGGGCAAGCTATGGATCCAAAGATACCTAAATCCTACAGACCAATTTGGCCACTTTGTACCTTCTCGGAAAGATATTTCAAAAACTACTATGCAAAAGATTACAGGATCACAGATTGCTACACGGAATGAGTCCTCACCAGTACGGGTTTAGAAGAGGCAAGACAACTGAAGATGCAATTAATAAAGCGATCTCGATAACTACAGATACTCGTTCTACGTACGCTCTAACGATTGATATTACTGGCGCTTTCAGTAAACTATGGTGGCCGTTTTTCTTCGTTCGCCTTAGGGATTTTCAGTGTCCAGAATCGCTGTATAATAGCCTAAGAGATTATTGCCACGGCCACATGTTTCTTTAACATGCCCAGAAAGAAAATAACGAATACAATAACAAAAGGCTGTCCGCGTGGGTCAGTGTGTGGTCCGGAGTTTTGGGATGTAGCACTGGAGCCCATATTACGAAAGTTACATGACACCGGCAACATAAGCGGACAGGTGGCATTTGCAAATGATGTGCTATTCGTTGTATGTCGTGACTCCAGAAGAATTATAGAATACAAACGTAATGCAGCCCTCCACGAAATTGAGGGCTGGCATCGAACTCTTAAATTTCCACTAGCACGTGACAAAACAACGTATCTCCTGCTGAAAGGGAACCTAATAAGAAACCTTAAAATCAAATTGAATGCTATAACGATTAGAAGCGCATTAACGAGATATCTAGGGGCATTTCTGGACAAACGTCTTAACTTCGCACATCATGTAGAGGAAGAAAGCAGAGAAGGTACAAACGTGATGAATAAAATTATAAACATTGCAAATAGGCATTTTCGGCTTCCCTTGAAGACAGTCAGGGTATAGCACCAATCTATATTACCATCATTCGAAGGATATAGTGCGAGCGTTTGGGCTCATAGATCGCGGCTAGTGAAGCCAGCCTCAGTAGTGAGATGAGTTCAACGAGACGTGCTACTAAGATTAACGGACGCCTACTGCACTACCCCGAGTGATGCTTTGTTAGTAATTCTAGGAATATGCCCACTAGACGAGGAAATCAGGAAAAGGGGAGCCTTTTACTGGTTAAAGAAAGGCAATGAAATGGAAGTAAGAAGGGTGCTCGGAACTGAGGCCAGTTCGAAAAAGGCAATAAAATATCGCATACTACAACTGTGGTAAAATGGATGGGACACTTCAGGCACAGGCAAGAGAATATACGAATTTCTTCCTAACATCAGGGAGAGATTAAAAATTAGATTTCTTAACCCATCCAGTGGATTGATACATTACCTGACTGGCCAAGGCCCTTGTGCCACGTATCTATACAAAATCGGAAGACAGATGAATGACAGCAGCGCCTGCGGCAGTGTGGGCGCACCAGAACACACATTGTGGGACTGCACGCTCTATGAAGATGCATCGGATAATGGACGTCAGGTATTAAGGTTATGGTATCCCAAAGTAGTACTAAGGAGCGAGTCGACCTGGCGCGTCTTGGACGACACTTCAGCCACAGTATCCAGGATCGCCAAGGAAGACTTCACGAGGTATTCAACCATAAGTCATCATGCTGCCATCCAGGCTAGACAACATACTCTGCGGATGGACAGAAGATAACTGAGGTCGGCGGCCACCGAGAGAAATATTGTCCCAAGAACGTACAGTGTGATGGTGCAGGTGATCATGGAAGTGTGGACTTTAAGAAGTAACAATGATGGGTGGAATTACTTGCTATGGTGGATACGCTGCAGACACGCTCTCCGACGACGAAGGAATACAGCAGACTATGGCTGTTGACCGGGGTAGTATGAGAGCGGATCCAGTAGCGGAGTCCATTATCTGTAAGTTACGGGTAGCTGGGTAATTGGTTAATGGTATAATGAAGTAGTTCTGTATTAGTAGAAGTATTTGAACTTTTATATATAATTAAATATCAGAAATAAATAATAAATACTTAATATATTTCTATCTAAGGAAATATGGTTTGTATGGCCTATTTTAGCTTTTCAGATAATAGACTGTAGTTATGGAAAAATAAATATCAAGAGGTCCAATGTTAGGGGCGTTATGGAGCCTCTTCGGCAGATAGCGTTAAGGGCTGGAAAGAAAGCCAGTGTGCACTCGGTGTGTCTGCCGCGGGGGCCTCATCCGAGATGTGCAGGCGGCATCGCCTGCGGCTATCTAGCGTGCTGGATGCAGTCGTCTTCAAGTTTTGGCTCACGTCAGCAACAATGACGCCTGTCGCATGGGTTCTGAGGCCATCCTCAGTCATACAGGCGGCTGGTGGAAGTGGTGAAGACTGCTGGCCTCGCGGGTGGGGTGCAAGCAGAGCTCACCATTTGCAGCATTGTTCCTAGTGCTGAATGGGGTCCTTTCGTTTGGCGCCAAGTGGAGGGTCTCAACCAAACGATTCAGCGACGCTCTTGGCTGCAGATTTCTACACCTGAGTTATCGATTGGGGAGTAGTATAACTCCCCTTGATAGGTCAGGGGTGCACTACAAGAAGGAAGCAGCTACTCGGGTAGCGGAGTGCTTGTGGAGTGCACATGAGGGTTTCTTAGACTGGGCGGTAGTTTAAGGTACTCTGATGAACACTCGCCAGTCGATACGCAGCATGGGAAGTCGACCACGTTCAGAGTAAAGGCGCATCGACTGTCAAACTTTTGTCGGTAAATTATCGAAGTATTCGTAAAAACAATTTCGAATTTACTGCCCCCCAGGGAAGTACTCGCTCTCAAATTATTCTCGGGACCGAGAGCTGCCTGAAACCCGAAGTGCCAGGCTCTGAGATATTTAACGAGTCATGGAACGTATATCAGAAAGACAAATTTTAGAGGTCACAGGAGGAGGAGTGTGCGTTGTAGCTGACAAAAATATTGTTTCTATTGAGGCCGAAATTGAGTGTTACAGTGGAGTTATCTGGTCGCATATAACAGATCTAGATGAAGCCAAGCTAATTGTTGGATGTAGCACGTAAATACCCAGATCATGCGTGGCCAGTTGGAGGGGACTTTAGCCTACCAAGTAAAGACTGGGATGTCTATGGATTAATTGCAGAGGGTCAAAGAGGGCACTATTGAGAAGTACTTTTGAACACATTTTCTGAAAACTGTCTCCAGCAGCTTGTTCGGCAGCCGACACGCAATGGCAATATCTTAGACCTTGTAGCTACAAATAGATCGGAACATATTGTCAATGTCAGTATAGAAACGGGGATCAGCGATCATGACGTAATTCCTACTTTTACTTTACATGTGGCAAGGGCCTTATCGACCATACGCCTGCTCTATGAGCCTCTTCCACTTCTGCCTGTCCAATGCGCTGTTTGTCCAGTCGCTGTTGCTGTTCATCCTAGTTGTGTCCTCCCGAATGTTATCCCGCCATCTGATTCTGGGTCCCCCTCTTCCTCTCGTTCCATCTATTGTTCTGCTGAAAGCCATTCTAAGTAGTCTATTCTCTGTCATTCTTGCTATATGGCCTGCCCAATTCAACCTTCTCCTCTTGAGCACGTCGACCATGTTACGGTGTTTGTACAGCCCTTTTAATTCTTCAGTTCTTCTTATTTTCCATTCCATGTTATTTTCGTCGTATACAGGTCCAAAAATTTTTCTTAGAACTTTTCTTTCGAATATCAACAGTTTTACTTCATCTTTCTTTCTAAATATTAATGTTTCACATCCATATAACATCACAGGTATAATGGTCGATTGATATAAGCGGATTTAGAAGTTACTGCTAAGTGATCTTTTTCTTAGAATTTTGATGAAACTAAAAAGTGTCTTGTTTGCTGTTGATAAATGGACATCTATTTCTATATCTGTTCTGTTGTTATTACTAAAAAGACTTCTTAGGTACTTGAAGTGGTCAGCAGTCTTGAAATTGAATCCATCTACAGTCAGAGGTGCATCTTTTCTGGTTTTCTTACTTATCGGCAGGTATTCTGTCTTTTCTTCATTAACATGTAATCCCGTTTTCTCAGCAATTTTGTAGTAATTTTGCATCATTCTGATTAATTCTCTACTGGAACTACTTATTAGTGCTACATTATCTGCATAGGCAAGTCTTGTAATGTTCACATCCTGTAGCTGGATCCCTTGTGGACTGGTTTTAGAAAATTCTCTATCGATCTTCTCTAGGACAAGGTTAAATAAATTGGGTGAAATGGCATCCCCTTGTCTCAATCCAGTGTACACCTTAAAATCTTCAGTTTCTCCTACCGGTGTCTTTATGTGACATACAAGTTTCATCTACATACATTTTAACTAATATGATTAATTTTGATGGTATTTTAAATTACTTCATTATATTTAGGAGTGTCTGTCGGTGTATGCTATCATAGGCCTTTTTAAAATCTACGAATAATATGTGGACATCTACATTGAATTCCCACGCCTTCTCAGTTACTTGTCTTGGGGTGAATAAGTGATCTAATGTGGATCTGTTTCTGCGGAAACCGCATTGGTAGTCCCCAATCAGTTCTTCTGTTATTGGTATCAGCCTGTTTAATAGGCAGCTCGATAAGACTTTGTAGGTGACATCCAGTAAGGCAATTCCTCTGTAGTTATCACAAACTAGTGGATCATTCTTCTTAAATATGGGGCACACAATTGCAGTTTTCCAATCTGCAGGAATGGTTTCTATCTCCAAAATTGTTTCTACTAACGCCTGTATTTCTAATTCCAGTTGTGGGCCTCCATTCTTTAATAACTCAGCGTATATCTTGTCCTCACTACAAGCCTTGATATTCTTTAATTTCTTTATTGCTTGCTGTATTTCATTTACTGATGGGGTAGTAACTGTATCAGTTGTATCAGGTTCTTCCAATTTAAAGTAAGAGTGTGGGTCATTGCAGTTGAGAAGTTGTGAAAAGTATGTCTTCCATCTGTTTTGTATGTCACTTTTGTTGGTCAATATTTTCCCATATTGATCCTTTATAAACTGTTCCCTTTTCTTGAATTTACCAAAGGATTCTTTTATATTTTGATACATCTGCCTTGTCCTGTGATGTTGGAAATCATCCTCTGCTTCTCTGATCATATTGTTATAGTATTCCCTTTTCTCTTGTCTTAGGGTTCTTTGCATTTCTTGACGGAGTTTATAGTATCTTTCCTTCAATGTCATATTGTCCCTTTTTTTAATCCATGCATTCCTCGCATTTCTTCTTTCCAGCACTTTTTCTTGACACTTTGTGTTAAACCAAATTTTATTAGGTCGTTTTCTTTCACCTATGATTTTGGAAGCTGCTTCTTGAATACAGCCCTTCAGGTGTCTCCATCTGCTTTCGACATCCTGTGGTTCTGCATTGGTCAGTCTCGGTTGCTTTTAATTTCTTTTGTAAAATTTTCTTTAATATCTACTTTCGCCAGGTTTCCTACGTTATATCTTGTAATTTCTTCTCTATTTCTGTTTGCTTTCCTTTTGAGTTTCACTTTCATTTTTGATATTATTAACATGTGGTCTGCGTGACAATCCGCTCCCCTAAAGGTTCTGACATCTTTAATACTGTTTTTCAATCGTTTTTGAATAGCTACATGATCTATTTGATTGACTACCTTTCCATCTGGTGATATCCACGTTCATAAATCAATGCGTGTAAGTTGAAATTTTGTGCTGCTTATCGTGAGACCATTTGTCATTGCAAAGTTTATAAGTCGAACCCCATTCTCTGAACTTTCCTCGTGTAAGCTAAAATTATAGCAACTATAGTTACGAAAGTTACTAAATCAGTCAAGAAGGATAGGAGAGTATTTCTGCTAGAAAGGGCAGATAAACAGTTGTTAACATCTCACTTAGATAGTGAACTGACATCACTTAGTTCCAATAGGAGTTGAAAATGACTAAGTCAGCAGGTCCGTATGAAATCACAATTCGGCTTTTCAAAGATTACTCTACGACATTAGGCCCTTATTTGGCATGCATTTATCGTGAATCTCTCTCCCAGCGCAAAGTCCCAAGAGACTGAAAAAAAGTGCAGATGACTCTTGTATATAAGAAGAACAAATGAACGAACCCGTAATATCCCTAACAGTGGTTTGCTGCAGAATCCTTAAAAATATTCTCAGTTCGAATATAACAAATTTTCTTGAGAACGAGAAGTTTATGTTCAAGAATCAGCATGGTTTTACGAGGTGCATTCAAGTTCTAAGGCCTCCGATTTTTTTTCTAATTAACTAGTCACCCGAAATCGATGAAACTGGCGTTACTTCTCGACGTAATCGCCCTCCAGACGTACACATTTTTCACAACGCTGACGCCATGATTCCATGGCAGCGGCGAAGGCTTCTTTAGGAGTCTGTTTTGACCACTGGAAAATCGCTGAGGCAATAGCAGCACGGCTGGTGAATGTGCGGCCACGGAGAGTGTCTTTCATTGTTGGAAAAAGCCAAAAGTCACTAGGAGCCAGGCCAGGTGAGTAGGGAGCATGAGGAATCACTTCAAAGTTGTTATCACGAAGAAACTGTTGCGTAACGTTAGCTCGATGTGCGGGTGCGTTGCCTTGGTGAAACAGCACACGCGCAGTCCTTCCCGGACGTTTTTGTTGCAGTGCAGGAAGGAATTTGTTCTTCAAAACATTTTCGTAGGATGCACCTGTTACCATAGTGCCCTTTGGAACGCAATGGGTAAGGATTACGCCCTCGCTGTCCCAGAACATGGACACCACCATTTTTTCAGCACTGGCGGTTACCCGAAATTTTTTTGGTGGCGGTGAATCTGGGTGCTTCCATTGAGCTGACTGGCGCTTTGTTTCTGGATTGAAAAATGGCATCCACGTCTCATCCATTGTCACAACCGACGAAAAGAAAGTCCCATTCATGCTGTCGTTGCGCGTCAACATTGCTTGGCAACATGCCACACGGGCAGCCATGTGGTCGTCCGTCAGCATTCGTGGCACCCACCTGGATGACACTTTTCGCATTTTCAGCTCGTCATGCAGGATTGTGTGCACAGAACCCACAGAAATGCCAACTCTGGAGGCGATCTGTTCAACAGTCATTCGGCGATCCCCCAAAACAATTCTCTCCACTTTCTCGATCATGTCGTCAGGCCGGCTTGTGCGAGCCCGAGGTTGTTTCCGTTTGTTGTCACATGATGTTCTGCCTTCATTAAACTGTCGCACTTTCGACACATCCATAACTCCATCACCACATGTCTCCTTCAACTGTCGATGAATTTCAATTGGTTTCACACCACGCAAATTCAGAAAACGGATGATTGCACGCTGTTCAAGTAAGGAAAACGTCGCCATTTTAAGTATTTAGAACAGTTTTCATTCTCGCCGCTGGCGGTAAAATTCCATCTGCCGTACGGTGCTGCCATCTCTGGGACGTATTGACAATGAACGCGGCCTCATTTTAAAACAATGCGCATGTTTCTATCTCTTTCCAGTCCGGAGAAAAAAAATCGGAGGCCTTAGAACTTGAATGCACCTCGTAGAAAGCATCACTCGTGTGAAACTCAGATTGTCCTTTTCTCACATGATATGCTGCGAATTATGCCTGAAGAGCAATAGGCAGATTCCATATCTCTAGATCTTCGGAAAGCGTTTCACACGGTGCCCCATTGTAGGCTGTTAAAGAAGGTACAAGCATATTGAATAGGTTCACAGATATATGAGTAGCTCGAAGAATTCTTAAGTTGTAGAACCCAGTATGTTGTCCTCGACGGCGAATGTTCATCAGAGACAAGGGAATCGTCAGGAGTGCCCCAGGGAAGTGTTGATAGGACCGCTGTTATTTTCTATACACATAAATGATTTGGGGGACAGGGTGGGCAGCAATCTGCGGTTGTTTGCTGATGCTGCGGTCTACGGTAAAGTGTCGTCGTTGAGTGACTGCAGGAGGATACAAGATGACGTACAAAATTTGTAGCTGGTGTGATGAATGGCAGCTGGCTCTAAACGTAGAAAAACCCTAAGTTAATGCTTACGAGTAGAAAAACAAATCCATAATGTTCGGTTACAGGATTAGTAGTGTCCTGCTTGACACCGTCACATCGTTTAAATATCTGGGCGTAACATTATAAAGTGATCTGAAATGGAACGAGCATATGATGATTGTAATAGAAAAGGCGAATGATCGACTTCGATTTGTTGGAACAATTCTAGGAAAGTGTTGTTCATCTGTAAAGTACATCTACATCTACATGGTTACTCTGCAATTCACACTCTACCATTCCACTCTCGAATGGCGCATGGGAAAAAGGAACACCTAAATGTTTCCGTTCGAGCTCTGATTTCTCTTATTTTATTATGATGATCATCTCTCCCTACGTAGGTGGGTGTCAACAAAATATTTTCACATTCGGCAGAGAAAGTTGGTGATTGAAACTTCGTAAATAGATCTCGCCGCAAGGAAAACCCCCTTTGTTTCAGTGACTGCCACCCCAACTCGCGTATCATATCAGTGATACTCTCACCCCTATTGCGGGATAACACGAAACGAGTGCCCTTCTTTGCTCTTTTTCGAAGTAGACCGTATATAGGACGCTAGTGTGACCTATTCTTGAGTACTGCTCAAGTATTTGGGAGCAGTACGAAGTCGGATTGAAGGAAGACATCGAAGCAGGCGGGCTGCTAGATTTGTTACACCTAAGTGTTACGGAGATGCTTTGGGAACTCGTTCAGGAAACCCTGGAGAAAAGCCACGTTCTCTTCGAGGAACGTTACTGAGAAAATTTCGAGAATCGGCATTTGAAGCTGTATTTTGCCCCCAACATACATTGCGCGTAAGGACCACAAATAGAAGAGACGAGAAATTAGGGCTCGTACGGAAGCATATAGATAGTCGTTTCTTCCTCGATGTATTTGCGCATGGAACAGGAAAGGAAATGACCAGTAGTGGTACGGGGTACCATCCACCACGAGCCGTAAGGCGGATAGCGGACTGTAGATGTAGTTGTACTCTGCTTATTATTTGAGCTTATTTGGCTTTAATTTAATTTCGTATTTCTTTTATTTCTGCAAAGAAGGACCACATGTGAACATGAATATCGCTTTAACGCGCTTTCACGAACACAACGTTCCTCGCCAAGCGGCCAAATACATAATCGATTTCACCAATGACTGAACACCTTTACAGCCAAATTAAACTATAAATCCCCACATCTAGTGTTGGCACATTTGTTAGCGATAAATAATCATAACTCTTCTAAAGATTAAATATATTTCGACATAGATTGAGCAACTTTCAAAAACCCTTTTAGTAATAAGAATAGTGTTTATTGCACTGATAATAGACCAACAGGAATTTAGAGATTCTAGCATTGTGACTTTGCTGTTTCCATAAAAACGATTTTGTCAACAACACTGACGACCATTGTTTTCGCACTTGGCTCTATTGTCTGTGTGCTGGCGATTCACATGCGGTGTGTTTCAGATTTCAGTGTAGTGCTTACTTTCATTTGTCCAATTAACAGTAGGAGTGACGGCAGTGTAAAAATTGTTGGTTTCTTAAAAATTAGATTTATTTGCTTTTGTGGGTATTACAGGTTTCTGAATCTATCAGGCAGTTCTCTTTAATTTGTTTTTAACCTGAAGAAGGGTAAAAAATTTTAAAAACAATGTAATACTACTACTTCCACTGTTATTTAAAACTTTCGTTATTCGTTCAAACATATTTTGTAGGTATTTTAATTATTTATTTCCAGGCTAACGTGGAGCTATGCACATAAATCTCGTGCACAGAAGAGATCACAAAAACTTGGACGCGATGAAAAATTTGTGAAAGAACAACAGAAAGATCAGAAAACATAAGTACCTACTTATTGCCAAAAGATAATCCAGAGTCGAATGTAAGTAAGTCTTGAACGCCAGCAGAAACAGAACTTGTTCTGAGCAAAACCTAAACCACTCCATGAAGTTTCGAGATTGCATCCGAATTACGTTGACTTCTTGCCACGATATTTTGGCTGACAACCGTTCAACCATCTTCAGGCGAGTGTATTGCCCTGGAGATTACTAGTTCACATCGTTAACTTCGTACCAAAAGGTGGCGCAGAGACGCATGCGCGAATGCATCGGGTTCCACGCCTTATCCAGTTGAAAGCCGCCTTCACGATTAATAAGAACTTCCACCAAACATATTTCCACTAGTTCCCTAATAATTGAATCACAGAAGGATCTCGCCGAGGCCAATATTTTCGTGGCAGAATAATCCATGGAATCTACTGTGAGAAGAGATTAACGTAATCCGGCTGCAATCCTGAAACTATATGGAATACTCTTTTCACTGGGAAAATTTCGCCACAACAAAACGTACACTTGCTGCGTCTAATGTAGGCATTTTGCCGTCTGACGAAGGGCAGGTAAGCGAAGAAAAGCATGAGTCTGATGGATGTAGTGACTGTGACTGGAATCCAAGTGATGCTGGGCAATATCCATCTAATAACATCGATAGAGACAGAATTATTAGAATGGACGTTTCAAATATTGACCTTCGACCAGTTCAACAGTTTCTAGACAAACAAAGTAGAAAATTTACCAGGCATCTCTTGTATTCCAAAAGCTCTAACAACAAATTTGAGGTAAGAAGAGATGGGTTAATGTGGAGCGACAGCCTGATAACACTCTTCTGTTGGCCATGTTTATTATTTCAAAATGATCCCAAAACGCCTGTTACATCTAAATTAGCTAAACTACACGAAGGATTTGACTAGGCGAAAATAACTTGGCGGGAGAAATACTCTATTGTTCCTGACCACGACAGTAATTTGTTGCACAAAAATACTTATTTAGCATGGAGATGTTATGAAAAAAGCATAGTAGGTAGCAGTGTGCATTCCACGTTCCAGAAACTATTGCTGAAAGAAAGAAACATTTTATGTGAGCTGTTCAAACGAAAATTTATATGTGATCCAGCAAACTGACCATGCACTATAGGATCACTGAAAGAGGCCTTGTGCTACGCTGTGTTCTATCACCAGAACTGTGCTTGTACTAAATTATAGTGGGCGAAGTGTGCACAGGTAACTCCCTCTTGCAAATTTTCCCATCACTACGTGCCTTGGCCAGTACGGAACTGTTGCCTGTGCAGTTTTTACGTACATTCTAGCTACGGATTTTACCGGCCAATGTTAGAGCAATTATTTATGCTTTTTCTGAACCACCCCTAATTGAGTTAGCACGTAACGCAGATGCCACTGCAATTGCATTAAATGATGAAAGTGTGTATGCATCAGTTAACGAGGTTATTTCGGTAGCCCAGTCACGCACATATCCACACACGCTGAGGTCGCCGCCCCTTGCAACGTGCATAGCCTAGCCGCAGGAGCAGCCGGCAAACACAGAGCCCTCTGTTAACCAGCTCATTGCGCAGCTAGCGAGTCTCACTGCCCAGATGGAGAAACAAGTGGGGCTGCAACGCACAGAGAAGAGCCATGGTTTTAAAACTAGCCCTAGTAAGGGTTGTACATTCAGATGGTGCTGGTACCACAGGCAGTTCGGAAGCGCAGCTGGACAATATACAAGACCATGCAAGTACTCAAACTTCGACGACAAGCGCTATAGGACGCACACGCTCTTCGAGAGAATCACAAGCGCCATATGGATTGCACAAACGCTACGGCATCGTCTGTTAACAGTTCGTTTCGCCTTTTCATGCAAGATGTATGGGTGAGTGACCAATTCCTCATCGACACTGGATCGGAAATAAGTGTGTACCCTAAGAGCAGAAATGTATGCCCAATAGAAACTTCACACCCCCTGCTGACTGCAGACAGCGATACGATGATTTCAACATATGTGGAGAGCACGTCGACCTTGCACTTGAACAACTAATTCCGCCGTACGGCGGACTTTCATGGTGGCTGACGTGGGAGGTCCTATCATTGGCGCTGATTTTGTGCGACATTTTTGGCTAATGCCTCATCTCGTTTCTTGGCGTTTAGGGCAAATGACCTTTGTGACATCCTCTCCTCCTATATCTTCCCTGCCAGGTCACGTAACATGCGATGCTGTCGCCCTGCACTGCATGAAGATGTCCGGCAATCTCGAGACAACCTCGCCAATTCGAAAAGACGCGCTATCGCACCTGTCACAATGTGGATTGCATGCGTGTGCTTTATGTGAGAAGAAGGCTGTATCCTGTGTATTCGAACATACCATACCAGTACCAGTGCTACATGAGAGTTGCAGCATTTGTGCCACACTAGTGGTCTAAATGAGCAACACAAAAAGGATCCGAAGGTGCTGTCAGCCAATGTCACTTCAGCATGTGACGACAGCCTTTTTCTAGAGCACAGGAATTCGCCGCGCTCGCTGGCCCTGTTGTGGCAGGTAAAGACGCCATCATACAGGGTGTCCCACTTAAACCTCCCTGATTTCAAGGACCCAGGAGAAAAAACCCACAGTAGATACGACAATTAAAAATGCACCACATTGTAGAGCATCTCAAAGAATTTATATTCCCACGTCAGAAGTGCCAAGTATGGTCGCCAGAGTGCAGCATGGTCGCATGAAGTGAAAATGGCGACTACACAGCAGCGCGCGTAAGTAGTGTAGTTTGCAGAAACAAAATCGCCGATTACTGTGGAAAGAAATTATCGTCGTGTGAATGAATGTGATCCACCTGGTGTGAAAACAATTATGGAATGGTATAGGAAGTTTCTGGCAACAGGAAGTGTTCTGAAACATTCTGGCGGTGCACGTTACGGCGTTTCTGAAGAGACAGTGAAGGACATCAGGCAAACGTTTCTCAGAAGCCCAAGAAGTCAATTCGTCAAGCATCTAGGCAACTTGATGTACCTCGATCAACATTGCATCGTGTAGTTCACCAGCGTCTTCGTATGTGTGATTACAAAATGCAAATTCTGCAACATCTGACACCGAACGACAAACCAGGCCGACAACAATTTGCTGCGGATATGCTGGAGCGTACCGATATGGATGCCAGCTTCCTGGAAAGATGTTTATTCTCAGATGAGGCAACTTTTCATCTATCAGGAAGGGTTAATAGGCATAATGGCTCTGAGCACGATGGGACTTAACATCTGTGGTCATCAGTCCCCTAGAACTTAGAAATACTTAAGCCTAACTAACCTAAGGACATCACACACATCCATGCCCGAGGCAGGATTCGAACCTGCGACCGTAGCAGTCTCGCGGTTCCGGACTGAGCGCCTAGAACCGCTAGACCACCGCGGCCGGCTAATAGGCATAATGTTCGGATTTGGGGTTCGCAAAATCCGCACATCGTCATTGAACATGTTCGTGTTAGCCCTAAACTAAATGTCTGGTGCGGGCTAATGCACGAGAGAAAATGGTTCAAATGGCTCTGAACACTATGAGACTTAACATCTGAGGTCATCAGTCCCCTAGAACTTAGAACTACTTAAACCTAACTAACCTAAGGACATCACATACATCCATGCCCGAGGCAGGATTCGATCCTGCGACCGTAGCGGTCGCGCGGTTCCAGACTGAAGCGCAATGCACGACAGGATTGTTAAACCATTCTTCTTTTCGGAACAAACAGTGAATGGGTCAGTGTATCTAGACATGTTGGAGCAGTTTGTGTACCCTCAGATACAAGACTTGCAACCCAGCATCATTTTTCAACAAGATGGAGCTCCGCCGCATTGGTCAACGGCTGTCCACGAGTTCCTGGGTAAGAAATTTCCCAATCGTTGGATCGGACGCGGAGGACCCATTGCCTGGCCACCACGTTCACCCGACATTACGCCGCTTGATTTCTTCATGTGGGGATTCGTGAAGGACCGCGTGTATGCGACCAAAGTGGATGATATTTCTACATTGCGACATCGTATCAATAATGCGATTGCAACAATAACAGAGGAAATCACCTGATGATGGCAACATGGTCGATTGTCGAAATAATGTGTCCTTTGTACACTCACACTGGACTGTTCACCCGAGATTTATTTCATCTTGAAATACGCCTGGAGAAATTGAAGAATCACAACTTGGCAAGAAATTGAATATTGGCTCGATATTCTTCATGCTACAAATTTGCTTCTGTGAGTGCTATTAATTGGACTGACAAGGGAACTAAACAGGAAGGCGATGCTCTTCGTCAATGGGTACTCAAAGATCGTGAGTCTACAACTTTACAACTAGAGGACGTGTCGCTACAGGGTATATGACAAGGAATTTGGTGTGACATGAACGAAGGAAGGCAGTGGCCGTTCATTCCTGAAATCTGGCGGCGTTAAATTTTTGATATCTACCACAATCTCGCTCTCCCTAGTATCAGAGCCTATGCCAGGCTGGTAGATTCGAAAGCGGTTTGTCCAGGCGCACAGAGATAATCCCGTGCCTGAGTGTCACCAATGCCGCAAAGTATCCAGACACGTGTTCCCGCCAGTCGGATTCTTTCCCACGCCAACAGCAAGATTTAACCACGTTACGTTCTTACATATATTGTAGGACCATTGCCAACACTGGTGGATACCTCTTAATACTCATCGACCGTTTCACGAGATGGCCAGAAGTGGGACCTGTTCGCGATATTTTTACTGAATCGGTCGCCAGGGCGTTAATGTGGGGTTTGGCATTCCACAGAAGGTTACGACCGACAGGGGCGCAGAGTTCGATGGACAGTTGTCTCAGGAATTGCGCCAGCTTTGTGTCGGCATGCATATTCGCTCAACTAGTTACCATGCTGCCAGCAACAGAATGGTAGAGCGAATGCATCGAACTTCAAAGCCGGCTTTAAGATGTCGTGGGTCGTCATAGTTCGATGCTTTGCTGATAGCACTGCTAGGGTTATGTACGGCAATTACGGAAGATATTCACTGTTCGCCCGCACAGATGGTATGTGGTGAGCAGCTATAGGTTTCCAGCGAGCTCATGATACCTACTCCGCTACTGTCGCCGTCACCAGAGATCTCTGCCGATATCGTGCAACAAATGAGTTCACACACGTGACATCTCAGGCCGCTCAATCCGTTTAGGCACGGCGACCGGAAAGTTTTCGTCCATAATGACTTGCAAAGCTGTCAGTTCGTGTGGTTCAGAGACGATTCCATTCTTCCTCCGTTCTCTCCTCCCTAATCCGGGCCCTTTAGGGTAATTTTTAAGAGAGGAAACACGTCTGTCATTGAAAAGTGCGGCAAGCGTGACACCATGTCGATTGAATCTGCACATACTGACGACGGAGTTCTCCTCACTTGCGGCACACTAAACTGGAGTCACAGGCACCTACACTCTAAGCCTTCACTACCTCCCAACCATTTGGCACTTGTGCACGCTCTGGCAGAATAGTGAAGTGCAAGTTCTCATAGGCGAAAGGGGCTCTCGGTTTCGCGTCGGCAACACCGCGTCAGGATTCTAACCCAATTCAGCAGATCGGGCTGTGTGGCCAATGGCTAGCTGCTTGCTCGATCCGTGTGAGATCATTGGCCGGCCGGAGTGGCCGAGCGGTTCTAGGCGCTACAGTCTGGAACCGCGCGACCGCTACGGTCGCAGGTTCGAATCCTACATCGGGCATGGATGTGTGTGATGTCCTTAGGTTAGTTAGGTTTAAGTAGTTCTAAGTTCTAGGGGACTGATGACCAGAGATGTTAAGTCCCATAGTGCTCAGAGCCATTTGAACCATTTTCAGCCTCAAGTGTGTTATCTTTTATCTTTGTTGTGGTTCTCAGTGCTTGTACCACGAGATGATTGTTCATATAACGAGTGCGTTTGGTTTGGCGCAATAAAGTCGTATTAGGTAAGACTCATCATGTTTTGCGTTAACAGAAGAGAAGTAATAACACATCCCCATAAAATAATAGTGCCTCTAATTTCCGTAACTCTTATTATAAATAATATGAGGGAGAATTAGGTTCTATGAAACAGCAAGTGACTTGGGTACAGCTGTATGATACACCTGCCCTAAACATTTGAACTAAAATGTTAATAACTTAAAAACTTTAATGATGCATGTAGTTATTTCATCAGTAACTCAGAATTATCAGATGGACGTCAGTTTACATGTATCCTCCAAGGTGATAATTTCCCCATCTCACAGCACAGCCATCCTGAAAGAAACACCATTCCAGATGCATCTCCCAAACTCCTTGTTCGCCTCATTGCAGAGGTCCTCGATTCAACTGGAAGTGACCACCTAACTTTTCACCTCACCATTTCCTATACACTACCTCATTCCCATGCTCCCCATCCCAACCTCCGGCCAAAAGTTGTCCACAATTGCTCCTGCGAGAAATGGAATGCCTACCCAGATTTGAAGCCACCCACTAACCTCCCAGTAACCTGACGATACCCCCATGCAACGGCCTTCCTGCTCCAGTCCTTGTCGGATGCTGTATCTGTCCACATTCCTACCAAGGTCATCTGTCATCAACGTCTCACCATCCCGCCACTGAGAATCCCGTCGTTTATCTCGTTCCTTCCTAAGGACTCGTGACGAGCACACACTCACACGCCACTGGCAAATACAGAAACACATCAGCAATTTATTCAACGCTAAAGGACGCTGGGGCTGGCTCCAGATAAGCACCAGATTTAGAGCTACACTTCCGTTAACGTTTTCAAGTACTGGAAAACTCACTGGCAGTCACTCCATCCCTCACTACGCGCTCCTTCACAACAACCATCCCTTGTCTGACAACCTAGGAAAAACTAACCACTTTGCATCCCACCTCTCTGACGTCATCTCAGTCCCCAACAGCCCTCATTTTGATTACTCCCTTGTCCCTACCATCCACAAATGCACAAATACCATTGTTCCATCTCTGGGTTCCAGCTTCCAGTACTTGGCCAACATACCACAAATGGAATTAAACACCCCAATCACAGTACGTGACACAAAACAAGTACTTCACAGAAAATGCAGCACATTCCCTGGTCACGAACAAATTACATCTACATCTACATCCATACACCGCAAGCCACATAACGGTGTGTGGCGGAGGGTACCTTGAGTACATCTATCGGTTCTCCCTTCTATTCCAGTCTCGTATTGTTTGTGGAAAGAAAGAATGTCGGTATGCGTCTGTGTGGGCTCTAATCTCTCTGATTTTATCCTCATGATCTCTTCGCGAGATATACGTAGGAGGGAGCAATATACTGCTTGACTGCTCGGTGAAGGTATGTTCTCGAAACTTTGACAAAAGCCCGTACCGAGCTTCTGAGCGTCTCTCTTGCAGAGTCTTCCACTGGAGTTTATCTATCATCACCGTAACGCCTTCACGATTACTAAATGATCCTGTAACGAAGCGCTCTGCTCTCCGTTGGGTCTTCTCTATCTCTTCTATCTACCCTATCTGGTACGGATCCTACACCGGTGAGCAGTATTCAAGCAGTGGGCGAACAAGTGTACTGTAACCTACTTCCTTTGTTTTCGGACTGCATTTCCTTAGGATTCTTCCAATGAATCTCAGTCTGGCATCTGCTTTACCGACGATTAATTTTATATGGTCATTCCATTTTAAATCACTCCTAATGCCTACTACCAGATAATTTATGGAATTAACTGCTTCCAGTTGCTGACCTGCTATATTGCAGCTAAATGATAAAGGATATTTCTTTCTATGTATTTGCAGCACATTACACTTGTCTACATTGAGATTCAATTGCTATTCCCTGCACCATGCGTCAATTCGTTGCAGATCCTCCTGCATTTCAGTACAATTTTCCATTGTTACAACCTCTCAAAATACTACATCATCATCCGCAAAAAGCCTCAGTGAACTTCAGATGTTATCCACAAGGTCATTTATATATATTGTGAATAGCAACGGTCCTACGACACTCCCCTGTGGCACACCTGAAATCACTCTTACTTAGGAAGACTTCTCTCCATTGGGAATGACATGCTGCGTTCTGTTCTCTAGGAACTCTTCAGTCCAATCACACAATTTGTCAAATAGTCCATATGCTCTTACTTTGTTCATTAAGCGACTGTGGGGAACTGTATCAAACGCCTTGTGGAAGCCCAGAAACACGGCATTTACCTGGGAACCCATGTCTATGGCCCTCTGAGTCTCGTGGACGAATAGCGCGAGCTGGGTTTCACACGATCGTCTTTTTCGAAACCCGTGTTGATTCCTACAGAGAAGATTTCTAGTCTCCAGAAAAGTCATTATACTCGAACATAATAAGTGTTCCAAAATTCTACAACTGGTCGACGTTGGAGATATAGGTCTATAGTTCTACACATCTGTTCGACGTCCCTTCTTGAAAATGGGGATGAGCTGTGCCCTTTTCCAATCTTTTGGAACGCTATGCTCTTCTAGAGACCTACGGTACACCGCTGCAAGAAGCGGGGCAAGTTCCCTCGCGTACTCTGTGTAAAATCGAACTGGTATCCCATCAGGTCCAGCGGCCTTTCCTCTTTGAGAGATTTTAATTGCTTTTCTATCCCTCTGTCATCTATTTCGATATCTACCATTTTGTCATCTGCGCGACAATCTAGAGAAGGAACTACCGTGCAGTCTTCCTCTGTGAAATCAACACCTAAGAGAATGTCCTGTCTCCTATCTAGTTACACTTGCATCCCTTTATGCCACTTTCATCTCCACAGATTACTATCCTGAACTGTGGAAAACTTTCAAAATCCCACTTTTCCTCAAACTGCACAAACCCTCTACTGATACCTCTTCTTGCCACCCCATCTGCCTCACCTCAGTGTTTAGCAAGGTCTTCAAATCCATCCTTTCCCAATACATCCATTAACGCCTGAACCAACGCTACCTCTTCCCTGTTAACAATTGTGGCTTCCATCCCATCTTCTGCTCTGATTTCCAGCTCCTGCACCTCTCACATCAGCTTTCACACCCATAAATCCGCTATGTTTCTCTCCCTCGAACTAGAGAAAGCCTACAACCATGTGTGGCATTCCAGTCTCCTTTTCAAAATCCAGACATTCGCTCTTCCAATTAATTGTGTCGGCTTTTTTGTATCCTTCCTCTCTAATCACCCATCCCTCGTCACCATCTACAACACCAATTCCTCTACCTTCCTCTTAACAACACAAACACTGCAATATCGCAGTTACTTTATAAAGTAACGGATACTACAGTCTACTGTCCTTTTTTGATTTAAGGTGTGCGTACACATTTTGCATTTGAAGATGGATTCGTTTCAGCGCCTGAGTTAATAGTTTGAAAATAAGCATTACATTGTTTATGGTAATCCCCAAATACGTAACAAACAGAAATGAGCATTGGACATTATTGCCGATATATTTCTCCGATAACCTAATAAAAATACGTCGTTTTATATGATAAGTCACACTAAGTGATGTCGTACTAAGCGATTTTTTAAATATAGTTTATATAGGATTTAAGCAGGACGGTTAGATTTAGCTGTTATAGCTACTACGTCGTAAAAATGATGTCGGTAGAAACGGTATCGACTGTATTCACTGACACACACTACGTTACTATACACTCTAAAGATCCAAGATGACGACACGTCCCATCACATAATCATCACGTCACATATTCTTGCAGATGTAATTCAGTTGTATTGTGCTACATTCCTACCATAACGTTCCAGCTTCCCAACTCGATCGTTAAGTGTGCTGGGTGCATTGATCGTGACTGGGCCAAATATCTCACGAAGTAAGCCTCAAACGAAAACACTACAAAGAACGAAACTCGTCTAGCTTGAAGAGGGAAACCAGATGGTGCTCTGGTTGACCCGCTAGATGGCGCTGCCATAGGTCAAACGGGTATCAACTGCGTTTTTTTTTGTTTTTTTTTAAATAGGAACCCCCATTTTTATTGCATATTCGTGCAGTACGTAAGGAAATATGAATTTTTTAGTTGGTCCACTTATTTCGCTTTGTGATAGATGCCACTGTAATAGTCACAAACGTATAAGTACGTGGTATCACGTAACATTCCACCAGTGCGGATGGTATTTGCCTCGTGATACATTACCCGTGTTAAAATGGACCGTTTACCAATTGCGGAGAAGGTCGATATCATGTTGATGTATGGCTAATGTGATCAAAATGCCCAACGGGCGTGTACAATGTATATGCTGCTCGGTATCATGGGCGACATCATACAAGTGTCCGGACCGTTCGCCGGATAGTTACGTTATTTAAGGAAACAGGAAGTGTTCAGCCACATGGGAAACGTCAACCACGACCTGCAACAAATGATGACGCCCAAGTAGGTGTTTTAGCTGCTGTCGCGGCTAATCCGCACATCAGTAGCAGACAAATTGCGCGAGAATCGGGAATCTCAAAAACGTCGGTGTTGATAATGCTACATAAACATCGATTGCACCCGTACCATATTTCTATGCACCAGGAATTCCATGGCGACGACTTTGAACGTCGTGTACAGTTCTGTCACTGGGCACAAGAGAAATTACGGGACGATAACTGATTTTTTGCACGCGTTCTATTTAGCGACGAAGCGTCATTCACCAACAGCGGTAACGTAAACCGGCATAATATGCACTATAGGGCAACGGAAAATCCACGATGGCTGCGACAAGTGGAACATCAGCGACCTCGGCGGGATAATGTATGGTGTGGCATTATGGGGGGAAGGATAACTGGGCCCCATTTTATTAACGGCAATCTAAATGGTGCAATGTATGCCGATTTCCTACTTAATGTTCTACCGATGTTATTACAAGATGTTTCACTGCGTGGCAGAATGACGATGTACTTCCAACATGAGCGATGTCCGGCACATAGCTCGCGTGCAGTTGAAGTGGTATTGAATAGCGTATTTCATGACAGGTGGACTGGTTCACGTTCACCGGATCTGACGTCCCCGGATTTCTTTCTGTGGGGAAAGTTGAAGGATATTTGCTATCGTGATCCAGCGACAGCGCCTGACAACATGCGTCAGCGCATTGTCAATGCATGTGCGAACATTACGGAAGGCGAACTACTCACTGTTGAGAGGAATGTCGTTACACGTATTGCCAAATGCATTGAGGTTGACAGACATCATTTTGAGCATTTATTGCATTAGTGTGGTATTTACAGGTAATCACGCTGTAACAGCATGCGTTCGCAGAAATGATAAGTTCACAAAGGGACATGTATCACATTGGGACAACCGAAATAAAATGTTCAAACGTACGTACGTTCTGTATTTTAATCTAAAAAATCCAAAATTTAAAATTGTGAGCCATATGTTTGTAACTATTACAGCGCCATCTATCACAAAGCGGAAAAAGTGGTCCAACTAAAACAATCATATTTCTTTACGTACTACACGAATATGTAATAAAAAATGGGGGTTCCTATTTTTAAAAAAACGCAGTTGATACCCGTTTGACCTATGGCAGCGCAATCTAGCGGGCCAACCATAGTGCCATCTAGTTTCCCCCTTGAAGTTAGACAAGTTTCGTGCTTTGTAGTTTTTCCGTTTGACGCTTACTTCGTGAGATATTTGGCCCGGTCACGATCAATGGACCACCCTGTATTGCCTAGGACATAAACTTTCAAAAGCACAACATCTCTCTTTTAACACCTGCCAGAGAAGCTTTTTGTTGACTGTCCCGCAATATTTTCACGTCGACTAAGCGCTCAAAGTTCTTTTAACTCACCGTATCATTGAACTATCCCACTGGCGACTATACTGATCTACCGCAAATTATTCTCTTTAAGTGAGAACGGCAATACATGTATCTGGCTGCCATCATCGGAATGATCAGGGCTTAAACCAAGATCTTTTTTACTCGACGGTGTGTCAGAGAAGCAACATATCCGACGGGGGGAACATACAAACGGCGTCACGCTTTGGTGGGCAGATCCGGCCAGCGATTTTCTTCTTAATGATATGCACCGCTGGTGTCTGTCTGTATACCGCGATATTCCCACGCAGTTTGTAGTATTCCCAACTTCACTGTCATGGAGACAATCAATTATCCATTATCTTAACACTGCTTTTACCGTAAAAAAAGTTTCTCTCGAATAGTGTGCGTGTTTCTCATAGCTGTTTGTTAGCAAGGCTGAGGCTATTTCCTACACCACTATTGCTTTCCTCATTTTGCTATTCCAGCCGCGCATACTGCGGGGGAGGAACGACTGTAGGTAGGTCTCGAGTCTCTCTGTATTTATAGTCTTATCATCATGGTCATTTGGGGAGCCTATGTATGTCGTGACAAAAAATATGGAAAACAACACATTATCACCCCTAATACCATGTAGGAAGACGGTTGGCATTCAGTAAACGTGCTTAATTATTGGTCCTCCATGGTTTTCAAAGGACTCTTATATCATTCTTGCTTAAGGTAATGGTGAAACGAGCAACCCACAAAGGCTCAATAATAATAATATTGAGATCATCTTCGAGTTAAAAAAAAAGAGAGAGAGAGAAAGCCCAGGAAGATGCTTTTAACCTAGACTAACAATAAATAATCTTCTCTTTCAAAAATGAGTTTATTTTCTCATACCCTCCCATACCTCTTTCCGGGGCCCCATGCGAACTTCTCTGTACATTGGGTTCAAAATGGTTCAAATGGCTCTGAGCACTATGGGACTTAACATCTGGGGTCATCAGTCCCCTAGAACTTAGAACTACTTAAACCTAACTAACCTAAGGACCTGACACACATCCATGCCCGAGACAGGATTCGAACCTGCGACCGTAGCGGTCGCGCGGTTCCAGACTGAAGCGCCTTTAACCGCGTGGCCACACTGGCCGGCTGTACATTGGGAAATACTTATCATTTAATATATGAACTGATGTACACTCGTTATTTGGAAAATAATCTTTCTTCTTCTCCTCCATGTCTGACCGCCCTGGGTTACCAATAAATGATATTATCTTTCTGTGGTGTCACCGCCAGACACCACACTTGCTAGTTGGTAGCCTTTAAATCGGCTGCGGTCCGGTAGTATACGTCGGACCCGCGTGTCGCCACTGTCAGTGATTGCAGACCGAGCACCGCCACACGGCAGGTCTAAAGAGACTTCCTAGCACTCGCCCCAGTTGTACAACCGACTTTGCTAGCGATGGTTCACTGACAAAATACGCTCTCATTTGCCGAGACGATAGTTAGCATAGCCTTCAGCTACGTCATTTGCTACGACCTAGCAAGGCGCCATTATCAGTTGCTATTGATATTGTAAATAATGTACAGACAAGAGCTACGTTCAACATTAATGGATTTAAGTTAAGTATTCCACCAGTTACCTCCTTTTTTTCTAAGTTCTAATATCCTTGTCCTGTTCCAGACCTCACGCCAGCCTGCGTGAGCTAAACGCGTGCCTTTCGGCTTCCTCTATTCATACGGGTTGGCTCTTCTGCCAATCCTCAACACTTTCACATACGTGTATTTTTATAACTGCGTAGGTTTCGTTGCCCTTCAAATTTTCTGAGTATCGTATCACGAAATAATGTAAAAAAAACTATAATGGAGAAACCAACGTTTTTCCAGAAGAAGGCCGCTTTAACTATGGCCGAAACGTTCGTTTCTCCAGGATAGTTTTTAGCTTTTTTGCATTATGACAAGTTACGATATTCAGAAAACTTGTTTGTCAGACAAAAACAGAAGAATATTTAATTGCATTATCTGTTGACACTCCCTTGCTGAACCGATACTGAGATACTAACAGCGACTTATGTGTCGCGTTCATCCTCGCTGTGTCGTAATGAATTGCTTTTTTGCAATGTGTGATGTGCGGTTTGTTGATTGAAATAGGCCTACCTATGTTGTCTAGTCTCGCCCTAGTATTTTCTTCCTGCCTAGAGGAACACTAGATTTCCATCCGCAAATGGGGCCCTTATTCCTCACTATTCCCTACTCTACTTTATCCAGCTGCCTATCTACACCAGGCTAGTTCGCATTCACTATTCTGGCTCTCATCTTCTCGAATTGATCTCCTCGAGACGTCGACAGCAAACCGTACCAGCTGTGGGACTGTGGACTCCAACCAGAATGCAAGAGAGTCTACCACAAAAGAGTTTTTATGCTAGTCTACGATGTATGAACAGTAACTGTTGAATGAAAATTGTCGAACTAGCATATTCTAGAGGTTTGATGGCGACATACCAAACAGACGTACCGTGGAAGCAGCGGTACTTGTCGTTCTACGAAGAAGGTTTACACATTCTTCCCTACGTACGAATAGACATTATCCTTCTGAAATGTGGTACGTGATGTTGCCTGAAGGAGAAGCTGTGAATCAGGCTCAGAATCAAACTCATGTAGTGATTACTGTTGAGATGCATCGGTTTTGAACTGTAGATTAAAACTGAAGAAATTCCAAAAGGGATGGCGGTTAAGGAGATGGCACCTGGATAAGTTGAAAAAAGCCGAAGTTGTTGAGAGTTTCAAAGGCATAATTAAACAATACAACAGGCGGGAGGAATACAGTGCAAGTCGCATGGGTATCTTTGAGAAATGAAACAGTGAAGGCAGCACAGGATCAAACACATAAAAAGGCAAGGCCTAGTATAAATCCTTGGATATTACAGGAAATATTCAGTTTCATTTAGGAAAGGAGAAAATATAGAAGTGCAGCAAATGAACCAAGTTAACAGAATACAAATGTCTGAAAAATGAGACTGACTGAAAATCCAAAATGGCTAAGTAGGAATGGCTACAGGACAAATGTAAGGATACAGAAGCATCTATCAGTATAGAAAGATAGATACCACATGCAGGAGGTCAGACGGAAAATCACTACTAAGCAAAGAAGGAAAAGCTGTAAGGTGGAAGGAGTATAATATAGAGGGGCTACACAAGCGAAATGAACTTGAAGACCATATTATAGGAAGGGTAGAGGACGTAGATCCAGATGAGCTGGAAGATATAATACTGCGTGAAGAATTTGACATAGCATTGAAAGACCTAGCGCCAAACAAGGCCCCTGGAGTAGACAACATCCCCCCAGGACTGCTGATATCGTTGGGAGAGCCCTCCATAACCAAGCTACTCCATCTGGTGTGCAAGATATATGAGACAGGGAAATACTTGCAGACAGCAAGAAGAATGTAATAACTCCATTTCCAAAAATGCAGATGCTGAAAGGTGTGAATAATACTGAACAAAAAGTTTAATAAGCTATGGCTGCAAAATACTGACAAATACTATTTTCATAGGAATGGAAAGACTAGTAGAGGCCGAACTCTAGGAGATTTGCTTAGGTTCTGAAAATAGGTTGGAACGCGCAAGGCAGTACTGAACCTACAACTCATTTTAAGAGATAGGTTAAGAAAGGCAAACCTACGTTTATTCCTTTAGTAGACAGAGAGAAAGCATTTGACAGTGTTGACTGGAATACACCTTTTGAAATTCTAAAAGGTAAACTACAGGGAATGAAAGGTTGTATACAGGTCAAGTTATAACAGTTGGGGGTATGAAGGAGAACGAGTGGTTGGGAAAGGAGTGCGACATGGTTATAATCTATCTTCAGTGTTATTCAATATGTACATGTAGTAAGCAGTAAAGGAAACCAAAGAAAAATTTGATGACGGAATTAAAATTCAGTGAGAAGAAACAAAAACTTGCAGATTTGTCGATGACACTTTAATTCTGTAAGACACTGCAAAGGACTTGGAAGGACAGTTGAATGGAATGGACAGTTTCTTGAAAGGAGGACGTAAGATGAACATCATCAAGAAAAGCAAAACAAGAGTACTGGAATGTAGTCGAATTAAATCAGGCGACGATGAGGGAATTAGATTAGGAAAGCAGTATATGAGTTTTGCTATTTGATCAGTGAAATAACTGATGATGGCCAAAGTAGAGACGATATAGAGTGTACACTGGCAAAGAGGAGAAGAACGTTTCTGGAGAAGAGAAACTTGATAACATCAAATATGCGACCGCCAGACTAAAATATTAGTACAATCATTTAGGCCGGCCGGTGTGGCCGAACGATTCTAGGCGCTTCAGTCTGGAACCGCGCGAGAGCTACGGTTGCAGGTTCGAATTCTGCCTCGGGCGTGGATGTGTGTGATGTCCTTAGGTTAGTTAGGTTTAAGTAGTTCTAAGTTCTAGGGGACTGATGACCTTAGAAGTTAAGTCCCATAGTGCTCAGAGCCATTTTTTACAATCATTTAGAGGTTTCCAACTCACTCAAGATTTATTGTTGCAACAGTGCATATGGAGTACATGAAATTATTACCTTCACAAAGCAATAGCACAAGTGGTTCTGAGGTTTCAGGTATCGACCCACAGCACATGGTGTAGCCTCCATGGGCAGCAGTGCAGGTGCTTATTCTGGCATCCGGTCGATTGTACAGATGGCGAATGTTGTCCTGAGTTACTGCTCCACCTGTTCACGTAGTTCTGTGACAGTTGTCGGTTGATGAGTCATACGAATCATTTCTTGTCCCATCATATTCCACACATGCTCGATCGGGGCAAGTCCGGAGAACATGCTGGCAAGGGCAGTTGCTGCACGTCTTGCAGAGCACGTAGAGTTCCACGGGAAGTGTGTGGGCGAGCCAGTGTGTGTTGGACGAATGGACCCTGTAATCCCTGACACGCTACTCGTTAAAGCCTGTGCTATGGTAAGTGAGCGGGATTCACCTTATGAGAAAGGATTTTCGCATAGATATCGACCGCGTGTACCTGAATGGTGGCAAATCAGACTTACATCCACTCTGTAATAACAATGAATCGTCAAGTAAGTTCGAAATGCAATTACACGTCAGGATGGATCAAAAACAAACCAGAAGATGCTACCAATGTGACAATAATACGGTCGCCAGCCTAATTAGGCATTAACTGAGTTTCTTCCCTGTACAAGTTGGTATATATTCATGCAAAACAACAAGTTGTAACACTGCATAATATAGTAGAATTTTAGAACCAGAAACTCTATTTAACTGATAGTTTCACATTCTGTACTGATATGGAAAATCATGAATACATAACACTACACTATAATGTTTACTACAAAACTTTATACTGTCTATTAATCTGATTAAAATCGGGCATAGGTTACCCTAGAAATTGTACTTCCATGCCACACACAAAATGTCAATTTTGATAAAGATAAAACACTGATAAATTTTGACTTTTATATTGACTTTAACTTTTGCTGCTCAAACCAATTTAGAACACTTCAGAATTCAAATGAAGGAGGGGGGGGGGGGGACCCTGAAACTGTTATGATCGCTGTATTTAAAAAAATGATTACTGAAATTATTATTCATTCAAGATTTCCAGTATATAAGTTACTACTCTTTTCATCGTATTTTCTGCTCATTTAAAAGCCTTTAAATCTGTCTCGAAATAATAAACTTCATTACTATATCAATACTAAAGTTATCTTTCGACTTCGTTAGACCTTCGCTGTTCATTTACTGGTTCATTAACAAAACATTTCTTTAAACACCATTCTAATATAGCTAGTTCTGCAAATAATTATTATTAACACAATTTTTAATTTTCATTTCGGGACGCTCGGATTGCACAATGTTTGGAAAGGACCCTGTCTAGGCTAGTTGTGAGGATAATTAAATGTTGGGAAAGTTCTGGTAAAATTTAGGTTATTATTGCACAGTTCACTCTCTGATCCATACGAATACAGTACTAAAAGTTTCAACCTGCTAGTATCGATGCGGCGGTTGGTGGGCGGCACGATGGCGAGGCACAGAGCGCACATACAACCACAGCTATGGCTCTTGATGTATCGCCACTTTAATTCTTCTTAGCGTCGCAATACTTTTCCATTTAGTGCCTATGGAATTTTGCCATGCTATGTGGGTGTCAGAACGGCATACCCGAGGCTCAGTGAAGCTATGTCTTCCAGGAGAGCCTCCTCGCTCCAGGTGTTGCTCAAACCAGTGCCAAACTCCAACTACTACCGTGCCCGTTGTGCATTTTCCCGCGCTCGCCTGCCATCCACCTTTTACCGCTCCCTGACAGACCGGGTATTCACCCGAGATTTTGCATTCTACATATCCTAACACATTGCCTACGTATGGACCAGACGTACAGTTACAATTTTAAACATCTTGCAACAGTTTCAACATTTGTTACATTTCAATTCTATTACAATATAACTTGACATTTGACATGAACATTAATATTCACATTGAAACTTATTTACAGTTTTCTTAACATAATGGCATGAAACAAAAAGAAATGAAATCAGAACATCAATTACACAAGTTTATCGTAAAATCAGATGAGAAGAATTACTTATATGTACAATAGTACAGAATCGTTGTTCTTACAACCCTCCGAGACAGCGCTCAACCGGTCTACGTCGTACGTGCAAAGACCATCACTTATGTCCAGACAGAATCTGCTTTCGTTGCTGAAGGCCACGGCACGCCATTCCATCTTACAAGTGATCCTCTGATGGCACTAGTCCAGCCGTGCACGTTGGTGTTGTGATGTGAGTGGGCGACGGGCTAGAGGTGCGCGTGCCTGTAGGCACACTGCTATGAACCAGTTCGCAACATTTCGTATTGACGCGTCTGTGCTCGCAATCCCTCTTATCTATTCTGTGATAGCTGTACGATCTGCCAGCACTCGCCTTGCAACACGAATATCCTGTGCTGCGTGGACTTCCGGAACCTACAGGTCGGACAATGTTCAAGGGGTTACTGATAACAGCATCATTGCACAACTGTCGTAGCACGGCCAACTTGTGTGGCAATTCTCCGAAATTACCATCACGCCACTCGGAAGACCACAATTCGACCCTTTTCAAAGGTCGCTCAGTTGGCTGTAGGAAGCACAAGTGCATCTCCGTGGCATTGTTGCCTGCTTGCTTCACAGTTTTGTACCACACTGAGCATTCTGGCTCTGAGCATTCCCTATGAAAGGGTAGGCACAGGTGGCGCTGTGATAGCTATGCCATTATGCTATCTGTTGGCGGGAGACGTTGAAACCATTATCAGTACATCTAGCATCCCCCAGGTGGCATATCTGTCATCGGATCACAATCGGCGTCGTCTTTCCGAGTGTAATTTTTTTTTCCTTGCAGTGTAGATGAAAGGTATTTGCTTGGTGTGTAGCCTTGTATGAAAGTGAAACGGTGGACTATAAGAGAATATAAGCTTTTGAAATGTAATGCTACAAAAAGATGCTTACGATTAGATGGGTAGATCATATAACTAATAAGGTACTGAGTGGAACTGGAGAGAAAATAAATTCGTGCACAACTTGACTGAAAGAAGGGATCGGTTGATGGAACATATTCTGAGACATCAAGGGATCACCGATTTATAAGTAGTATTGGAGGTAACTGGAGGGGATGAGTAAAAATTCTAGAGAGAGAGACCGATAGATAAATATAGTAAGCTAGGTTGCACTAGTATCAAATCAGTCTTCAGGCTGAAGAACACAAAAACAACATTGGAGTAGATATTATAGGTTGTATCCAGCAGGGTGGCAAACCATAACACATTCTTGATGTGGATTCGAGACGTATCGATCCACGATCGATAACCTGAACCTGTTGGAGGAGGATATACATTAACCTTTCTTGGGTAGACGACAACTAACAGAATATTTTTTATGCAGGAAAGTCATATGGCATTACCTGGAAATGAAACATTCTAGAGCAAATTCAATAGTGATGTTTCAATGGTCGTCTGTTAATATTAATTCGATCCTTGCTACCACAACAGTTATAAAAATTCCATATTGGATAAGCTCTGTTTGACATATTTGTACAAGGGAGTAAAGCTCACAAAGAAGTATTTTAAGTGTAAACTTTCTCGGCATTAACATTAACACTACAAAATCCACTCTAAGGCTCTACTGTAATTCTTCTTATTTCCTAACAGTTTTTCAGTTTACCTCCCTTCCAAGCATGTAGCAGCTTCTTGTTAGTACAATTCATAATTATGTTTGAAAATTTGACTAAAAGACAAATTCCTGATTTCATATACATTTGTTTTCGTTCCAACATGAGTCACAGACTGCCCAACCATGCAGTGGTGGTGGTTGTTAGTGTTTAACGTACGCTCGACAACGAGGTCATTAGAGACGGAGCGCAAGCTCGGGTTAGGGAAGGATTGGGAAGGAAATCGGCCGTGCCCTTTCAAAGGAACCATCCCGGCATTTGCCTGAAAAGATTTAGGGAAATCACGGAAAACCTAAATCAGGATGGCTGGAGACGGGATTGAACCGTCGTCCTCCCGAATGCGAGTCCAGTGTGCAACCATGCAGTACCTTCGAAATTATAGAACTCTAACCCAAAACATATGTGTGTAATGGGTTAAGGATTTTGCTTGACTACACACTAAAAACATCTCAGTATACAAAATAAAAATAAAGTGGATATAAAAGACAGTCAACACAGGAAACTAACTTCTTTCATGAATTCATAAGTGTGCGTGTGTGTGTGTGTGTGTGTGTGTGTGTGTTTGTGTGTGTGTGTGTGTGTGTGTGTGAGAGAGAGAGAGAGAGAGAGAGAGAGTGCTGATTTTAGCTGCTGTCGTCATGTTTTTAATATACATGACTCTCAAATTAGACACATTAGCCATCATGTTGAGGGATGATATGGCACTCACATGGTTCCATAATTATGTTAAAAAAGCGAAATACCATATACTGCATTGACTTGTACAGTGATTTGAGGCCACTTGAAGAATTGCACCGATACATTACTGACAAGAACCAGCTGTTCTACAATTTTCGATGGTACCACGACTTCAGCTCATATCTCTGTGACCATTTCTGCTAATGTTTCTCCTGACGAATGCATAAAAACAAGTAGCACGCATATCACTACATCAGTTGAGGTATAGATGTTATGTTGTACACTCTCAGTTTAAAATGAGTGAGCATCGATATTAAGAGCGAATTCCTTTCCTCAACAGATCTAAGGCAGGGGGAGTGGAAGTATATAACAGCATATCTAGCATCAATGTGGTGAACAATAAACTACATGTAGGAAATGATGATGCTGTGATAATATCTCCTGGCTCATATGATACTGACGATTTGGATGTATATATGAAGCTATTTGTATAAAGCTTTGAGTTACGTTAACAAATTTAAAACAAGGATAAAACAACAAAGCAGACAGTAGACAGCATGCCTCAAGGAACATTGCATCGTTCTTCCTAAAAACGCAGTCACTGTAATATCGTATTTATTCACCGATACTGGACAGCGACTTTCAGTTATAATGTCCTCCCACGTATGAGAATTACATAATGTGTGTACGAGTAGGGCTGTGATGCAGGAACAACGATCTATGGAAATTGTCTGGCTGTGAGTCGTACACGAATAGCCAAAGCAGTTAAAGCGACAGCTCATGTGGAATGGGGAATCTGGGATTAAGTCGCAGTCTGGCCCAAATTTTCACTGTCGTCAATCCCGTATATATCTAGTGGTTGTTCACATTCACACATGTGAATACATTTCATGTACGACAGACATTAGCGATGGAGGTGCAAAAGGATTGCTATTAGGTGTCTCTAGGAGCCAAGAGTTAATGCATAATACTGATGAAAGTGAGAGTCGAATCAATAAGTGGATATTCTACCTGTTAGCACCATAGGTGGCAACGAATTCATGTCTTAATGATAGATTATTTCACATAATATACAGATTTTTTTCCACAGTGGGTCCACATTACAAAATTGTGGAGGTGCCTATCAATCCAATATATGAGAGTTGCCCAGAAAGTAATGCACCGCATTTTTTTTCTGCAGCATTCTTTATTGAAAATAATGACAATTACACGAAAGAATGTTGTTTTATTTACACACCCCATTTTTCCACGTAACCTCCATCCCGCCCTATGGCCTTCCTCCTGTGCGAAACAAGGGCGTTTATGCCCTGTCTGTAGCAGTCCTTGTCGTGGTGGCGGAGCCTGTGCTTCACTGTCTGAATCGCCTCCTCATCGTCCTCAAAATGTCTTTCACTAATGGCATCATTTAATGGCCCAAACAAGTGGAAGTCCGAGGCGGAAGTTTAGGTTTTTCAGGTGTGACAGCCATGGATGGTCTCCCCGACCGCTGCAAATCGTGGAGCTCCGCCGAACCGCCTTCTGATGACCTCACCCTCCGTTCCCAGCGACTAACTGCGCTTCTGTCGACAGCAGATGTTCCATAGACTCTGCACAAGAGTTTGTGAATATTCCCCACGGTTTCTTTCTCTGCAGTGAGAAATTCAATGACGGCACATTGCTTGCAACGTACATCACACACAGACACCATTTTGAAACGGTCCTGCAGCTACGCTATCTGCCGGGAGTGACGGAAACTTGGTGTGCTCACTCAGGGGACTTCAAATAATACATGCGTAACATTTCGCATTTGTAGCTATGTTTTCGGTCAGAAAAAAAATGCGGTGCATTATTTATTACCCTTGTACCTCCAGTTAATGTTCAGGCACTGAACCATCTGGAGTTGAATATCATAGATCAGAACGGGAACCTAGCCGATTATTGGTACGAGCAAATTACGGTACACCTTCATCTGAACAAGCATCATGTGTATAAAGTATAAATACAATGCACACAACCATCAGAAGACCGCTTTGCAGAGGAAGCTGAACACAATAACGCTTGTGATTTATGAGTTTTTTAATCGATTGGGCTGAAACCTCGTAATGATACTGCTCGATGTATCAGCTCCAATTCAGTACGACGATCAGTCATTTGTCAGGAATATTTCTCCTGCAAGTCTTTTCCTTTAACAACTTCTAACAATAACGATAATAATTACTATTCAATATCAGGATGACTTAACACTTCCAGGCAACATTTTCCTATGTTTGGAAGGAAGGTTTATGGCCATGAAGTAACATTGCGACTTTCCATAATGTATTCGCCTTGATATGGTAAAAAATCGACGCGCAAGTCGCCGAAGTGACGTCAACTCAAAAGACTTGCACCAGGCGACCGCTCTACCCGACAGGAGGCCCTAGCCACATGACATTGGACTTAACAGTATCTAGTTCGACGGTTGGAATCAAGAATGAAATGGAATCACATCGACTCTCAAAAGAAGAAATGTTGGAATAACATCGACTCTCAAAGCACATGTCTCCACATCAGCTTTGAATCTGAATGCATCAGAAAACAGAGGAGGTTCTTGGATCGATTGCCAGATGGCTGTTTTACTGCCTGTATACCACTCAAAATATTAATGGGTTTCTTTGAGAATAATAAATGCATCATTATGAATACCAAACAGGAGCTGATTCCAGTGCAGATTGCTGTGGATAATAAATCACACATTCAAGAGGTGCCATAATAAACAGGATAAAATTGTGCTGGATACATTGGTGTGGAAAGAGCTCCATTTATCAGTATCAGACGAGGAATGCCTGAAACTTTTTCGCATATTGAATGTATGTGCCTAGGTACCATTAGCTTTCTGTTTATGGGAACTTTACGAGTATCCAATCCTTCCAGAGACTTCCAAACAATCATGGACAATAAAGACACCTGTTTACCTAGGAACACATCGATTTATTAATCTAGAGGTGCAAAAAGACTGTAGAGGGAATCAGAAAAAGGATTCAGTATTACTGAAGAATCCCACAACTGTTGCTTTGCCAGAACCATGTAGTGTAATACACTGTGCTAAGACTCGCTAAACCACTGTATGGCTTACTCACTATCATCATGAAAAATGGTGGGATGTTGCAGGGACGTCGTATGAAAAATGGTGAACCTTGAAATCCCATCACGCAATTGTACTTCTTTTTTGCAATACCTAGACTGTCAGTTAATGTCAAGATGATAAATTATGCTCACATCGGTGGTATGCACAAGCTGTCGACTCCATCATCAGCATGAGCAAACTGGAACAAGTACGCCAACAGCAGATATAAATAACTCGGTATGAACAGCCCCTCTTCACTTTAGTCTGATTATCATTGACAACTATAGCATAAATATGAAGTGTCAGCCTAGCAATGCTAATGGTGATGGTGTGGGTAAGCATAATGGTTTTATCGAGTGATGACAACATGCCATCGTCGCTTTATGACTATCAAAGTGTGGGTTTCCTCTTGAATAATTCTAAGAAATGTAAGTATACGGGTGAGTCACCTAACATTACCGCTGGATATATTTCGTAAACCACATCAAATACTGACGAATCGATTCCACAGACCGAACGTGAGGAGAGGGGCTAGTGTAATTAGTTAATACAAACCATAAAAAAATGCACGGAAGTATGTTTTTTAACACAAACCTACGTTTTTTTTAAATGGAACCCCGTTAGTTTTGTTAGCACATCTGAACATACGTATAAACAAATACGTAATCAGTGCCGTTTGTTGCATTGTAAAATGTTAATTACATCCGGAGATATTGCAACCTAAAGTTGACGCTTGAGTACCACTCCTCCGCTGTTCGATCGTGTGTATCGGAGAGCACCGAATTACGTAGGGATCCAACGGGAACGTTGATGGACCTTAGGTACAGAAGAGACTGGAACAGCACATTACGTCCACATGCTAACACCTTTTTATTGGTCTTTTTCACTGACGCACATGTACATTACCATAAGGGGTGAGGTACACGTTCGACGGGCGTTTCATAGGACGTGGAGGACGCATAAATTGGCCAGCCCGTTCTCCTGATCTTACACCTCTGGACTTCTTTCTGTGGGGTACGTTAAAGGAGAATGTGTACCGTGATGTGCCTACAACCCCAGAGGATATGAAACAACGTATTGTGGCAGACTGCGGCGACATTACACCAATTGTACTGCGGCGTGTACGACATTCATTACGCCAGAGATTGCAAATGTGTGCAGCAAATGATGGCCACCACATTGAACATCTATTGGCCTGACATGTCGGGACACTCACTATTCCACTCCGTAATTGAAAACGGAAACCACGTGTGTACGTTTACCTCACCTCTCATGATAATGTACATGTGCGTCAGTGAAAAAGACCAATAAAAAGGTGTTAGCATGTGGACATAATGTGCTGTTCCAGTCTCTTCTGTACCTAAGGTCCATCACCGTTCCCTTTGGATCTCTACGTAATTCGGTGCTCTCTGATACACACGATCGAACAGCGGAGGAGTGGTACTCAAGCGTCAACTTTAGGTTACAATATCTCCGGATGTAATTAACATTTTACAATGCAACAAACGGCACTGATTACGTATTTGTTTATATGTTCAGATGTGCTAACAAAACTAACGAGGTTCCATTTTTTAAAAAAACGTAGGTTTGTGTTAAAAAACATACTTCCGTGCATTTTTTTATGGTTTATATTAACCAATTACACTAGCCCCTCTCCTCACGTTCGGTCTGTGGAATCGATTCGCCAGTATTTGATGTGGTTTACGAAATATATCCAGCGATAACGTTAGGTGACTCACCCTGTATATATTTATGTGTTATGCATAATTTAGCTGCACGGTGTGGCCGCGCGATTTGAGGCGCCATGTCACGGATTGCGCGGTCCCTCCCGCCGAAGGTTCGAGTCCTCCCTCGGGCATGCGTGTGCGTATTGTTCTTTGCATAAGTTAGTTTAAGTTAGTTTAAGTAGTGTGTAAGTCTAGGGACCGATGACTTCAGCAGTTTGGTCACTTAGAAATTCACACACACACACACATTTATGCATAATTTAAAAGAAATGCTGTTTACAGCACTTATACGATGGTTTCGTTTCTAGGTGATCTGAATACTTTCATACATATGTGTGAGCAGGACAGTAGATTGGCATCATCACTACAGCCTGACAATGAAGCTATGGCGTTCCTAATGTGTGATTTGTACGAAGGTGGCCATAAGTGTACATATTTATATGTGCCTATCTTTTTTTACACTTGCATTCAGTACTTCTGTGCTCCTTTTTTTGTTGTATAGATGTTATCAACATTGAGCTGCCACAGGCCATGACACCATTTTCTAGTCAGAGCTCATGGGAGGAGACACCGATCGTCGAACAGTGGATACGTCTGTATTACTACTTATGCTACCAATAATAATAATTTACACTTCTATATAATGCTTATGATGTACTTTTCTTATGATTTTCAAGACGCACTTGGTGACAACATAGCCCCAGATGTGAATGAATGCTTTACTGTACGCATAAATGTCGGAATATGTGTGTAATATCCCGAACGATGGACGTGACCAGTGGCATTGTCCTGTAGGTAGATGAAACCATGCCAAAGAAAAATAAACCACATGTAGGGGTGGACACAATCCCCAGCGATACATTCATAGCCGGCCGGGGTGGCCGAGCGGTTCTAGGCGCTTCAGTATGGAACCGCGCGACCGCTACTGTCGCAGTTTCGAATCCTGCCTCGGGCATGGATGTGTGTGATGTCCTTAGGTTAGTGAGGTTTAAGTAGTTCTAAGTTCTAGGGGCTGATGACCTCAGAAGTTAAGTCCCATAGTGCTCAGAGCCATTTGAACCATTTTTTATACATGCATACTTGTGTTGATCCATTGCGCCTTTAGAATGACGAGGTCAAATGCCACGAAAACTTTCCCTAGACCATAATGCTCTTTCGTCCAGGCTGAATCCTACCGACGATTGTTGCAGGGCCACACATACCCAAGGCCATCTGCCTGGTGGAACAGAAAACCTGATTTGTCTGAGAAGGCCACCTGTGGCCACTCACTGGACGTCCGGTTGCAGTAATGACGTGCAAATTCCAGCCTTTGTCGCCGATGAACAGTAGTCACCATGGGTGCATAAATTAGGTGCCTACTGCAGAGGCCTATAAGCAGTAACGTTCACTGAACAGTCGTTGAGAAGACGCTGTTGGTAGCCCCTGGGTTCATCGGTGTGTTCAGTTGCTCAGCAGTTGTGCGTCTATTCCCCAGTACACATATCCGCAGCCATCATTCACCCTTTTCGTCTATGGCTGTGGTGCACCACAGCTGCATTGGCGTCGGTTTTGGATAGCGCCATTTTGTCACGCACGGTATACTTTGACCACAGCGGCATGCAAACAGTTTACAGACTTCTTCCAGCCTTAGCCCGAAAGCCAATGACCGAACCTTTCGGACGTCAGATAAATAGCTTCATTTCCACATTACGGCAATGACTGCACTGTGTTGCCACCTGCCTTCTGTGAGTGGTTATTGCACATTGATATCGAACGTAGCTGGTGGCCCCAATAATGTGACTGAACCCAGTATTATTGTTACACGCACTTACTTGTTTTTGCTCACTGTGTCCTTACAGGATGAGGTACCTAAGACTGGCCACCCCAAATATATCCAAAATGAATAAATACATCGGGATGCCGTTTTCGCTAAGCTATAGCGGACAATATGGCGAATTTCCTGAGATTTGGAATTAATTTTTATCGTTTGTGGTCACCGAATTATGTCATCGACTTTTTTAAATTGAATTATATACCTTTTTTCTGTGGTAACTGAAAGAAGCTTCTAAGAGAATTTCAACGACATAACATGTGTCGGACTTGATCAAATGGTATCAAGATAAAAGCGCCACAAATCGCTGTCCCGCCGTCAGCAGTATAAGTTCCACTAATGTCTGTCTTATTATACCAAATGTAAGCAAACATGTAACTGAGGTACGGCTCATGTGTTTATTATCATGGCTCCGTTATAGAAAGTGCTCAAATTGTTGACCTTGAACATTGCTACACGCTATAAAATGATTCTGGAGAAAGAATACTGCGCGTTGAATTTCATCAGGAGTTAACGGCAACACAGGTCCATGTTATAAGGCATTTCATGCCTTTAGGACTCTTTGGTGTTTCCTAATAGATCTCTTGTTTTAATTTTATCCACAGATAAAAGTATAGAAATGTTAGATTTAGTGAGTGCTGACCATTTTGCGTTTACTGAACGGCAATTCCAGTACTCTCCAAATATTCTCGTAAGACAGTCTGCCATTACATGTGTGGAATGGGAGAGATAATCGTCATGTTTGTACCACACTGATTGCCTTATGTCTAGTGAGAAATCTTCCAGTAACTGCGGTAGCAGCATATCTTAGAAACTCGAGATACTTGAGTGTATTTAGATTTCCTTCAATAAAATAGAGACCAATGATGTGGGTCTTGAAAAACACGCACCAGACATTGATAGGGCAAGAGTGTTGTTTTTATCCATTTCCTTGAGTCAGTGTGGATTTTCAACTGCCGATTAGTGCATATTGTGCAGATTGACTTGTAAACAATGCTTCTTCGAGAAATAAAATTTTGCATAGATATGCTGCATCACTTTGCACCTTTAGTAGATAACATTCAGAGAACTGTAACCAAATTTGGAATTCATTGCCAAGAAGCGAAATTTGAAAAGGATGAAATGCGATGGAATGTTGTATTCGCAGAACACTCGTTTGGTTGATCCCTCTTGTACCTCCGAGATGCCTCTTACTGACATTTGCGTTGTATTTTGCTGCTGCTAGAATGAGAGCTTCAGTAGTTGATATTCTTGTTCCTTGGCGTATTTTATTCTCCACACGTCCAGTTTCTAAACTTTTTTTAATAATGTTTGCAAAGACAGCTCGTAAGTGCTTCGCACGATCTAGATACGCCGGCCGAAGTGGCCGTGCGGTTAAAGGCGCTGCAGTCTGGAACCGCAAGACCGCTACGGTCGCAGGTTCGAATCCTGCCTCGGGCATGGATGTTTGTGATGTCCTTAGGTTAGTTAGGTTTAACTAGTTCTAAGTTCTAGGGGACTAATGACCTCAGCAGTTGAGTCCCATAGTGCTCAGAGCCATTTGAACCATTTTTTTTTATCTAGACACGCTTCAGCACACAACTGCACCGCTGCTCTAATAGCTTGGAGATATTCACTTTTTCGACTGTCGTATATATTGTGAATATCTCAAAAGCTTTACGAGCAAGTTATCTGATTGTTACAACAGCAGAACTCGGAACGACAGGCTTCAAGAGCACAAGCAAACACAAGAACCATACCTGAGTTACGTGTTTGCTTACATTTAGTATAATAGGGCAGACGTTTGTGAAACCTCTTCTCCAAGCTGCAGAGCAGTGGTTCACGGCCCTGTTATCTGGATACTATTTGATCAAGTCCATTATCTGTTACGTCATCAACGTTCTCTTTCAAGTTTCTTTCAAATGCCACAGAAAAAGTATATAGTTCCATTAAAACAAGAAAACAAAGTTGGTGTCGTAATTCGGTGACTAGAAATGTGAAAGTTGCCTGCGAACTTCAGGAAATTCCCCATATTGGCTGCTATGACTTTGCGAAAATTGGAACCCGATATATTTATTTATTCTGGATACATTTGGAGAGGCCTGTCATAGCTACCTCACCCTATATATTATGTACATACCAGTGAATGTGTGTGTGTGGTTGTTTCTTCCTGACATACAGCTGCTAGTCCACATACACTGTAAATACTGCACATAAAAACTCCATGGTAGTTGTATTAGTTTGAAGTGTCTTAGTAATCAGTCATGTAAATACTCATATGACATCCTTCACCTCCTTTCTTAGTATTAGTACGATATATCTCCGCATATAAGCAATCAGATGCTGATATTTCTATATAAACCAATCAATTGTATTACTGTGATCTATCTCTCTGCATAAAAACAACCTTTTCTCTTTAAAAAATTGGAAAAGTGCGTTGGTTATGATCATAACCTGTAAGTTAATTTGTTATATCAGTGCTATTTTTCTGGAAGAGACACTATTCCTCTCACCATGAAGTCACCTAATTCTCTTAAATTCCAATAAGGGGGCGACAAGCTCCGACGCCACATTCAATCACATCCCAGATGTATTCGATCGGTTCAGATCTGGCGAGTCGAGGGGGGGGGGGGGGAGGGGGCTGCAGGGCAAATACATCAGCTGGAATTCGCCACTGTGTTCCTCAAACCACTCCACCACACTCCTGGCCATGTGACATGGTGCATTATCTTGTTGAAAAATGCCAATGCCGTCGGGAAACATGATCGTCATGAAGGGGTGTACGTGGTCTGCAACCAGTCTACGATACTCCTTGGCCGTCATGGTGCCTTGTGCCTTGCACGATTTCCACTGGATCCATGGATGCCCACGTGAATGTTCTCCAGAGCTTAGTGGAGCCGCCGCCAGCTTGTCTATGTCTCACAGGTGTCAAGGAGCTGTTCCCCTGGAAGACGACGTATTCGCCCCCTCCCATCGCCATGATGACGACGGTATAGGAATTCATCAGACCATGCAACGCTCTGTTACTGCGCCAGCGTCCAGTGCCGATGGTCACGTATCCATTACAGTAATGGTTGCCGATGTCGTGGCGTTAACATTGTGCACGTGCATGAGTCGTCGGCTGCAGAGGCCCATCGTTTGGAGTATTCGGTGCACGGTGTGTTCAGACAAACTTGTACTCTGCCCAGCATTAAAATCTGATGTTAGTTCCAGCACAATTCGCCGCCTATCCTGTTAATTCTGGATCTATGAAAAATCAGTTGGTGGGTCGAAGGCGTCTATTCAGTCACTTGTAGAACAATCTGGTGTGGCAACAGAAGACAGAAAAAGTAAAGCTGAAGTTTAAATTTCGCGCTTAAAAATCATTTCATGCAGGAGGATTGTGCAGACATACAGTCCTTTGATCCCGTACAGAGGAAATAGAAATAGGCAAACAGGACGTTGAGAAGCAACTGAAAGAGTTAAAAACAAATGAGTCACCAGATCTGGATGTAATGCCAATTCGGTTTTACACAGAGTACTTGTCGGCATTGCCCTTCCATATAGTTTGCACTCATCGAGAATCTCTCACCCAATACAAACCCCCAAGCGAGTGGAGAAAAGCCACATGACTTCTGTAGACAACAACTGTAAAAGAAATGACCTGAAAAATGCAGATCGATACTCTTACGATCGGTTTGCTGCAGAATTCTAAGTTCGAACATAATAAATTTCCTTGAGACGGAAAAACTTCTGTCTCGAAATCAGCAGGGATTCAGAAAGCATCGCTCTTGCGAAAGTCGGCTTGCCATTTTCTTGCGCGATATCCTGTGAACCATGGATGTAGGGCATATTGCTAGATTTCCGAAAAGTGTTCAGCGGAATGCCCCACTGAGACTGTTAATGAAGGCCCGAGCATACGGAATAGGATCCCAGATATGCGAGTGCTCGAAGACATCTTAAATAATAGAATCAAGCACGTTGTCCTTGACAGCGAGTGCTCTCCGGAGACAGGGGTATCGTCAGGAGTACCCTAGAGAAGTACGACAGGACCACTCTTGTTCTGCATGTACATAAACAATCTGATGGTGGGCATCGATCTGCAGCTATTTGTTGACGACGCTGTAGTGCGTGGAAAATTGTGCGACTGTAGGGGTCTATACAAGATGATTCACGAAGATATGAAAATATTTTAAAATGTTATTCTACAATTAAAACTAAAGAAAAAAGTTCAGAAAAACACAGGTCCGCAAATGATTAGTTACGGAATTACTACCGAGCGAGGTGGTGCAGATGTTAGACACTGGACTCGCATTCGGGAGGACGACGGTTCAATCCCGTGTCCGGCCATCCTGATTTAGGTTTTCCGTGATTTCCCTAAATCGCTCCAGGCAAATGCCGGGATGGTTCCTTTCAAAGGGCACGGCCGACTTCCTTCCCCGTCCTTCCCTAATCCGATGAGACCGATGACCTCGCTGTCTGGTCTCCTTCCCCAAACCAACCAACCAACCAACCAACGGAATTACTGCTACTAAAAGATGTTGCCTGAAATTTAGCAATTTCGCTAATATCAAGGCATCGCATAGCTGTACGATGTTAAAGCAAAGCACGATTTCCATTTATTTTGTTGTTATTGGTCTGGTGAATCTAGTAAAACATGTCCCAGACGTGTATCTGCAGTTGTTTTCCAGAACATCCAGAGAAGCAAAGTTTATTATACAAGTAAATTTGTTTACTTTCCATTAAGAATGTAGAAACGTTTATGCCATTGTTGGCAACCGTTGGTGAGTTGTTTCAGTCGTTTCCTAACCTTGAAACGAGCCAGTTTTCTATATTGTTCAGTGAAAGAAACATAATAACAACAGTGTATTTAAGTGAAACCACATAGTAACTGTTGTAGTTCGTAGATAATTTTTGAAATAGGGATGCCTTTCAAATTTACAACAGACGAATACGTAGACATGGTGTTTATTTATGGCAAATGTGATGGTAATGCTACGGCTGCAGTTAACGAATATCGCGCACGTTATCCATCTCGGAGGATTCCGAATGCACGAACCATTAGCGGAGTATTTCGAATGTTACGGGAGACAGGTTGTCTACCTAGATTTCATAATCATTACGAGCGTTCGATACGTGAAGACGATGATGAGGATATTATGGATACTGTTCAACGTAGCCCGGATACCAGTACACGACGTATCTCTCAACAATTAGGCATTTCACAATCTGAGGTATGGTGTACACTGAAGTACAATAATCTGTATCCTCACGATAAACAAAAAGTGCATCATTTACATCCGAGAGATCCTGCCCTTCGCTTGGAGTTGTACAACTGGTTAAATACTAATCGGCAGTTACACAAATACATTTTATTTACTGACGAGGCACAGTTTACTCGATATGGTATAAACAGTTTACATTACGAGCATGTATGGTCTGAAGCAAACCCACATGCAACAGTACAACGCAATTCAAAGCAGTGATTTTGCATAAATGTGTGGTGTGATATAATCAACATTCTTTTTATTGGACCATTCATTTTCCCATGTTGTCTAACCGGCGAGACGTACTTACAATTCTTTCAAGAAGAAATACCCCACTTGCTCGAAGATGTTCCACTTGCTACGCGATTGCAAATGTATTTTCAATAAGACGGCGCGCCTCCACATTTCACCAACGCAGTTACTACACATTTAAATGAACATTTTCCCCAGAAATGGATTTGTCATGGTGCTACACGTCTGTGGCCTTCCAAATCTCCCGATTTAACACCAATGGGTTATTGTGTATGGGGAAGGATGAAAGACATAATTTATGAGCACAAAGTCAATGCACGTGAGGCATTACTTGCTCGCATTATGAATGCAATAGACGAAATTAAGAACAATCCTATGAAACTGAAACGAGCAACAAAATATGTTCATACACGTGCAGCTAAATGCACTGAACTCGGAGACATTTTTGAATATTTCTTGTGAATGTATTGTGAAACTGTATGTGCACTGCACACTGAGCTTTGTTTTTTCCGGTTTAACATGAATTCACTTGTGCTATGACACTAATAAAAGCAGATTATCTGACACATTCACACGGTTGCAAATGACGTTATTACCGTCATTTTCCAAAATTAAATTCTCTACAGCTTCTGTTGAAAACTTTGGGCAATTGTCTGGAATTTAAGAAAGAAATTGGGCACAGTAGTTAAAAAATGAAAAATTTTACGAAATTACCCATTGCTTCTCTGGATGGTCTGGAAAAGTACTGTAGATACAAAAAAAGAATAGTTCAAATGGTTCTGAGCACTATGGGACCTAACTTCTGAGGTCATCAGTCCCCTAGAACTTAGAACTACTTAAACCTAACTAACCTAAGGACATCACACACATCCATGCCCGAGGCAGGATTCGAACCTGCGACCGTAGCAGTCGCGCGGTTCCAGACTGTAGCGCTCGACCACTTCGGCCGGCTACTGTAGATACACCTCTGGGACATGTTTTATTAGATTCACCAGATCAATAACAACAAAATAATTGGAAATCGTGCTTTACTTTAACCTCGTACACTTTGCGATGGCTTCATATTAGCGAAATTGCTAAATTTCAGGCAAAATCTTTTATTAGCCGTAACTCCGTAACTAGGCATTTGGGTACCAATGTTTATATGAACTTTTTTCTTTAGTTTTACTTTTAGAATAACTTATTAAAATATTTGCATATCTTCGTCAATCACCCTGTAGAATGGCTAGGACAGAACTTTTATTTCGTTTAATGAATAATAGTTTGGTCTAAATTTAGAAAAATGTACATTAATGCGGATGAGCTGCTCTCCGTTGGATCTTCTCTATGTCTTCTACCAACCGTATCTGGTACGGATCCCACACTGGTGAGAAATATTCAAGCAGTGGGCGAACAATTGTACTGTAACCTACTTCCTTTGTTTTCGGATTGCTTTTCCTTCCGATTTTTCAAATGAATCTCAGTCTGGCATCTGCTTTACCGACGATCAACTTTATATGATCATTCCATTTTAAATCACTCCTAATGCGTACTCCCAGATTATTTATGAAATTAACTGCTTCCAGTTTCTGACCTGCTATATTGTAGCTAAATGATAAAGGATCTTTCTTTCTATGTATTCTCAGCACACTACACTTGTCCACATTGAGATTCAATTGCCATTCCCTGCACCATGCGTCAATTCGCTGCAGATCCTCCTGCATTTCAGTACAATTTTCCACTGTTACAACCTCTCGATATACCACAGCATCATCCGCAAAAAGCCTCAGTGAACTTCAGATGTTATCCACAAGGTCATTTATGTATATTGTGAATAGCAACGGTCCTACGACACTCGCATGCGGCACACCTGAAATCATTCTCACTTCGGAAGACTTCTCTCCATTGAGAATGACATGCTGCGTTCTGTTATCTAGGAACTCGTCATCCAATCACACAATTGGTCTGATAGTCCATATGCTCTTACTTTGTTCATTAAACGACTGTGGGGAACTGCATCGAACGCCTTGCGGAAGTCAAGAAACACGGCATCTACCTGGGCACCCGTGTCTATGGCCCTCTGAGTCTCGTGGACGAATAGCGCGAGCTGGGTTTCACACGATCGTCTTTTTCGAAACCCATGCCGATTCCTTCAGAGTAGATTTCTAGTCTCCAGAAAAGTCATTATACTCGAACATAATATGTGTTCCAAAATTATACAACCGATCGACGTTAGAGATATAGATCTATAGTTCTGCACATCTATTCGACGTCTCTTCTTGAAAACGGGGATGACCTGTACTCTTTTCCAATCCTTTGGAACGCTACGCTCTTCTAGAGGCCTACGGTACACCGCTGTAAGGAGGGGGCCAAGTTCCTTCGCGTACTCAGTGTAAAATCGAACTGGTATCCCATCAGGTCCAACGGCCTTTTCTCTTTTGAGCGATTTTAATTGTTTCTCTATCCCTCTGTCGTCTATTTCGATATCTACATTTTGTCATCTGTGCGACAATCTAGAGAAGGAGCTACAGTGCAGTTTTCCTCTGTGAAACAGCTTTGGAAAAAAACATTTAGTATTCCGGCCTTTAGTCTGTCATCCTCTGTGTTTCAGTACCATTTTGGTTACAGAGTGTCTGGACATTTTGTTTTGATCCACATACCGCTTTGACATAAGACCAAAATTTCTTAGGATTTTCTGCCAAATCAGTACATAGAACTTCACTTTAGAATTCATTGAACGCCTCTCGCATAGCCCTCCTCACACTACATTTCACTTCGCGTAATTTTTATTTGCCTGCAAGGCTTTGGCTATGTTTATGTTTGCTGTGAAGTTCCCTTTGCTTCTGCAGCAGTTTTCTAATTCTGTTGTTGTACCACGGTGGCTCTTTTCCATCTCTTACGATCTTGCTTGGCGCATACTCATCTAATGCATATTGTACGATGGTTTTGAATTTTGTCCACTGATCGTCAACGCTATCTGTACTTGAGACAAAACTTTTGTCTTGAGCCGTCAAGTACTCTAAAATCTGCTTTTTGTCACTTTTGCTAAACAGAAAAATCTTCCTACCTTTTTTAATATTTTTATTTACGGCCGACATCATCGATACAGAAACCGCTTTATGATCGCTGACACTCAAGATTCCGTATAAATGTTGCACCTTTCTTTCTTAGAAAATTTAATTAATGACAAATATGGATAATTTTAGGAATGAATTTACCGTAAGATTGACCTTACTTTAAAATGAGATTTTTAGCTATAGGAAGTTTGTCGATTGCCTCAACATATTGTTACGTCGGTTTCTGCCTGATCTCGCTAAATATGTGACTCAAGTATTTTACAGTGACGTAAAAGAAGTCTTGAGCTTATAATGACCAGTGTTTTGCAGTTTGTCATCAGTCTTCTGACTAATGCGGTCCTGTGCCACCCTCTTCATCTCTCAGTTGCAATTGCACACCATGTCCTCAATTATTTATATTCCATTCTCTGCCTTCCCTTATAGTTTTTATCCTCTACAGTTCTCTCAAGTACCATAGAAGTTATTGCTTGATGCCCTAATACATGTCCTGTCATCCTATCCCTCCTTCTTGCCATTGTTTTACACACATTCCTCTCCTTGAAGATTCTTGTCAGTCTACCTAATTTTCAACATCCTTATGTAGCGCCACATCTCAAACGCCTTAACTCTCTTATTTTCTGTTTTTCCCACAGATCATGATTCACTTCCACAAAATGCATTGCTTCAAACGTCGATTCTCAGAAATTTCTTGCTATAATTAAGTATGGTATGTGATATTAGTCGCCTTCTTTTTGCCAGCAATGCCCTCTTTGCCTGTGCTAGTATGCTCTTCATATCCTCCTCATTTCATCTGTCACACAAAATTTTGCTTTGAGGGTAGGAGAATTCCTCCATTACGTGTACTTCGTGGTCCCCAATCTCGATGTTAACTTTATTGCTTGCATCATTTCTGTCACTCCTCATTGTTTTCGTTTTTATTTGGTTTATTCTCAATCCATAGTGTGTGCACATTGCACTACTCACTCCATTCAACAGGTTCTATAATTTTTCCTCACATTCACTGAGAACAGAACAGTAGTGTCATCAGTGAATCACATCATTATCCTTTCACCCGAATTTTAATCCCATTTCTGAACCTTTATTTTGTTACTGCCATTGATTATTACACGTATAGATGGACCAGTAGCGGCAAAAGACTGCATCCTTGCCTTCATTGTTGTTGTGGTCTTCAGTCCAGAGACTGGTTTGATGCAGCTCTTCATGCTACTCTATCCTGTGCAAGCTTGTTCATCTCCCAGTACCTACTGCAACCTACATCCTTCTGAAACTGTTTAGTGTATTCATCTCTTGGTCTCCCTCTACGATTTTTACCCTCCACGCTGCCCTCCAATACTAAATTGGTGATCCCTTGATGCCTCACAATATGCCCTACCAGCCGATCCCTCCTTCTAGTCATGTTGTGCCACAAATTTCTCTTCTCTCCTTGCCTTATTCCTTTCTTACTCCACGCACTTCAGTCTTGTCCCTCCGTTCTTGTTGTTCCACCTTTGTACTTGTACTGGATTGGTGCGTAAGTCGGTAGCGTTTTTCCATGTATTTAATAAACACAACAGATGCACATAACACAAACTTTAATCATCAGTGCCGGCCGATGTGGCCGAGCGGTTCTAGGAGCTTCAGTCCGGAACCACGCGTCTGCTACGGTCGCAGGTTCGAGTCCTGCCTCGGGCATGAATGTGTGTGATGCCTTTAGGTTGGTTAGGTTTAAGTAATTCTAAGTTCTAGGGGACTGATGAGCTCAGATGTTAAGTCCCATAATGCTCAGAGCCATTTCAGCCATTTAGTCATCAGTAATATGTCCTTCACTACTTACAACAATCTGCCAACGCTGGGATAAATGTTCGATTCCACAACTGAAGAAATCACTGTTTTTGAGACGAAAAATTCGTCAGACCATGTTGCGAGCGCCTTTTCAACCAGAACGGAAGTTCTCTGAAGGTTTTTCGATGGAGAGCGGAAAAGGTGAAAAATCTGAGGGCTCAAGATCAGGTGACTAAGGTGGATGCGGATTGACTTCCCAACGCAACTCCTGTGTAGTTTTTTTTTTCAGTCTAGTAGAATGCGGACGGGCGTTCTCATGGAGTAGCATCACTGCATGCAGTCTTCCTGGTCGTTGGCATTATCCCATACAAGGCGCAAATGTTTCTGGCTGCCTCCGCTACTGTCACCACTCTATCCAACTCAAACAGAAAAATATGTCGGAAATGTTCCGATTTCTCCATTTGACATTTCATTTTCTAGCGTCTACAGCTCCACTCACTACCTCCAAATAACAAAATGACAATCTGTAAACTCAAATAGCATAAAAGAACTTCAAATGAAACATGACAATCGTTAAATAAACCAGTAGCAACGGGAATATCAACATGCAAAAAAAAATCTCTGAGAATTCATGCACCAACCTAATATTAACTGTGTATTACCTACCTTTCCCTATAGCTTAAACCTATTTTCCTAAGAATTTCGAACATATTGCACTATTTTACACTATAGGATGATTTTCCTAGGTCGTTAAATCCCATGAACATGTCTTGATTTTTCTCATCTTGCTTCTGTTATGAAGTGCAACGTCAGAACGTTCTCTCTGGTACTTTCACCCTTCCTAACAGAGACATCTCATGGTCTAGTGGATAGCATTGCTGCGTACAGATCGCGAGGCTCTGCGTTAGATTCCCCCCCGCCCTGGATCGAAGATTTTCTTCAATCAGAACTTACTGGACAGCTCCAGACGGTGTCTTCCAGCCAATAAAACCATGCTACTTGATTTTCACCTTTCCTAAGGAGAAACTGATCATCACTTAATAGCTCCTCAATTTTCTTTTCCATTATTCTTCATATTATTTTTGGCAGCAATTTGGATGCATGAGTTGTGAAGTTGATTGTGCAATGGTTCGCGTATACATTTGCTCTTGCTATCTTCAAAATTGTAAGGATCATATTTTTCCATCTGAGGCTATGGTGCCAAACTTATGGATTCTACAAACAAACGTGAATGATCGTTTGGTTGCCAGATCCCCCACTGATTTGAGAAATTCGGAAAGAATATTACCCACCTTATTTGACAGCAAGTCTTCCAGAGTTCTAAAATGGCTCTGAGCACTATGGGACTTAACAGCTATGGTCATCAGTCCCCTAGAACTTAACACTACTTAAACCTAACTAACCTAATTACATCACATAACACCCAGTCATCACGAGACAGAGAAAATCCCTGACCCCGCCGGGAATCGAACCCAGGAACCCGGGCGCGGGAAGCGAGAACTCTACCACACGACCACGAGCTGCGGACTTGCCAAAATTCTGTTAAACACTAACTCTAATACTGGATTCCCTATTTGAGTCAAATAGACGCTCACTTCTTCTGTCACGTCATCGGAGACTTCCTCTCCCACGTAGAAGCCTTCAATGTACTGTTTCGACCTATCCGCTCTCTCCTTTGCGTTTAACAGTGAATTCCTTTTACACTCTTAATGTTGACACTATGTTTACCAGACACTTCTTTATTAACAGATTCTTCCATTTCATCGCCAAAATTTTCATCCTCTGTTTATTTGTTACCTGGCGTGATTAATTTTCTGTTTATCTGTTCAGGTCTATTACGACTTGCGTTTTATGGACTGAATGTAATCCTAAAACTTATCTTCTTGAAAAATGACTTTGTTCTAGTTTCTTTAGTTATTTTGAATTTCATGAATGTTGGCATCGCCTGAGCTTCCCAACCGAAACAAAAACCAACAATAGTAATTTATATTGCTCTCTCTAGCGTCCCCAGTCTGATTCAAGCAGAGTTCAGAGTGTGTTCTTAATCTGTTAGTCTTCTCTAGAAAAGTGGGTTCAAAATAAAAATGTTTGGTGGTGAAGAAGATCCATTAAAAACTCCTCCATGAAAGATCCATATTCAATTATTAAAAAGTGCTGAAAGTTTAGTGAAATAAATTAGAATCAATCTGAATCTGACTGACTAGTCCTTGAAAATGATGCATATGTACTTTTGGTGTTTTTACATGTGTACTTCCACATTATTAATATTTAATGCACTCTGTTAAATATGTGGAGTAGTTATGTACATTTTTGTGTGCTGTATATGTGTATTTTAGTTTTGAAAATATTGTTATAAACGAATAATGAGTCGTCACTCCGGTTTTTACTTTACAAAATCCGGCAACCCTTTGCGACCATTTCTTTTTCAATTTCTTTAAACTTATCTTGCAGACATTTCGCCTTGGCTTCTCTGTCTGCATCGATTATATGAAAGTTTAACTGAGATGCTCTGGGAACTTGGAAGGAAATCTAGAACAAAAGTAACATCATTCTCATGTTATTCTGTTGACTAAACTTGAACAATCAGTGTTTGAGGAAGTCCATGTGAGAATTCTGCTGTCTCCAGCCTATCACTTGCGTAATGATCATTAGACTAATATAATAAATACTGAAATGAGCACCGAAGCAAATGTGCAGTCATTTCACCCTTTCTCATCTATGAAAGTGGCATAAATCCGGTTGGAGAACTTAAAAAACAATCTCTAGGAGAAATTCAACATCATTCTCGTGACACTCTGTTGGGTAAACTTGTAGAACAAATACTCAACGAATACTATGTGACAGTTCTGCTGTCTCCAGAGAATAACTTGCATAATGATTACTAGAATAAGATAATAAATACTGTTCTTTTGTATTGAAGCATATGTCCAGTGATTTTCTCCTTTCTCAAAGTACAAATTGAATAGAGCAGATAATCCCTAACATTAGTATGAAGTATCCTCCACCTCACACTTTTCTGGGGCTTCCGTAATATATATGTAGATTATACATATGGCTGGCACAAAAAATAATAATCTATAAGTGTATGAAATATTTGTTTGAGGGGCTATGGTTGCGATCTATTCGCCACTATTCTTTGATGAAAACCCAATTTCCACAGTGCATGAAACTCCTCCAAGTGCATAGAAAAAGAAAAATGAAGGATATAATAGAAGGAAATGAAGATCATACTAGAATAAAATTCGTCTTATACATTTTCATGCTAATATAAAATATAATCTTATTGAAAATCTTTTCTCTTATTCACACACAAGAAAAGAAACTGAATGTGTTCAGTGAGCTCACTTATGGGAGAAATTTGCAACAGCTGAAATTGTCGCAGTGGGGCCAATATCATATCAATAACGATATAGTTATAGAGATGTCTAAATAATCTTTTTAAATGTAGGAAGTTTCTTGTGATGAGGGAAACTGCAAAAAAAAATGGAGTAATTGTGATTTGGCTTGGCTAAATAAACTTTTCTCCATCGGCAGAACCCATCGCTTTATACAGACAAAAATTGCAGTTTCAAATATCAAAAAATAAATAGCATCACTGTTGGAGAGACTGTTATAATTGTGAACACTTTTATGTGTGAAGGCATTTCCAGATGGAGATTAGAATGTGTTGACAACAAAATATAAGGGGCATTCAAATGAAACCCAGTCACTAGTATAAAGCAAAGGTAACGATTTTATTAACTCAAAAATGTAGTTATACTGAGTACACATACTCAAAAATTGTCGCCAAAACAGTTGACACATTTATCCCATTTCGACACTAGCCGGTCGATTCCATCCTTGAAGGAGCTAGTAGGCTGCTGTCGGATCCAGGCCTGGACCCAGTCACACACTTCGTCGTCCACTGCGAATCGATGTCCGCGAATAGCTTGTTTTAGAGGTCCAAATAAAAGAAAGTCACATGGTAAAAGGTCGGGACTGTACAGTGAATGTTCCAGCGTTTCCCACCGAAACTACGGCAATGTCGTCTTCATCTCATTGGCTGTGTGTGGGCGAGCATTATCATGCAGGAAGATAACACCATTGGACAACATGCCTCGGCGTTTCGACTTGTGGCTTGATAACGCTGTGCATTGATGGTGGTTACCCGTTCCAGGAACTCGACAAGCAGTGGGCCTTTGTGGCCAAAAAAGGACATCATGACCTTACCAGAACTGGTGTGCACGGCCTTTGATTGCTTTGGAGGTAGTGAAGTCGCATGTTTCCACTGCTTGCTTCGACGCTTGCTTTCCAGTTCAAAATGGTGACACAATGTTTCGTCACCTGTGACAATATGCGACAGAAAGCCGTATTCCTCCTCATGATAACGTTGCAGATGACTCAAAGACAGAGCCATTCGACTATTGTGCTGTTCGGTGGACAGTTGGTGGGGAACCCACTGCACACAGATTTTTCGAAAGTTCAAGTGTTGATGCATTACGGTGTTGGGCGGTGCCCACGCTAATACCCAGTAACCAATGGATCTCGTCCACAGTGATTCTGCTGTTGTCCAAGACTAAAGCATTCACTGCTGCAACCAGTTCTGGTGTGATGACACGATGAGCCTGTCCAGGACGAGCATCGTATTCCAGTGACTCGCGCCCCTCATGGAATCGTTTGCGCCATTCCACAACACTTGAACGATTCAGACCGTACTCTCCGTACACAGCCTTCATTCGTCGATACATTTCACGGCCTCCAACTCCCTCCGATGCCAAAAATCGAATCACTCTTCGTTGCTCCTGCTTGTTCGGTAGTGGACGATAACTTGTGTGACCACCGTCTTTTCGGCGTGACACCACACTGGCGTTATTCAACGTCAAACGGTGTGCACGTGTCACTCTGTCTACTAATAGATGGCACCACCATACCCACCGTTATGTGGTGAACAACTTACGTGTAAGGCAAAGGTAGACGCACTGACAGCTTTCATTTGAATTAACCTCATATATTAGATGAGTCATCATTATTGCTCCTTGGTGCTGGTTAATCTTTACAAGTTTTGATAATTCTTTGTATGAAATGGCTAGGTCACATTATATAGAATACAGTCACACAGCATTGAAAAATTGTTGTATTGCAGCAGACACAAGCATCTTTGATCAAACTCATAAATGCGATATCTCTACTGGTTGTTGGGTGATTAAAGACCAGTATGACCTGGGAACGTGAATATTACTGAGCTGAGGTTTTCACAGGCGTTTTTTGCTACATCTGGTTTAGATTAGATTTACTTTCATTCCAATTGATCCGTAGTGAGGAGGTTCTCCAGGATGTGGAACACGTCATAAAAACAACATCATCATCATCATCATCATCATCATTTAAGACTGATTATGCCTTTCAGCGTTCAGTCTGGAGCATAGCCCCCCTTAAACAGTTCCTCCATGATCCCCTATTCAGTACTAACATTGGTTCCTCTTCTGATGATAAACCTATTACTTCAAAATCATTCTTAACCGAATCCAGGTACCTTCTCCTCGGTCTGCCCCGACTCCTCCTACCCTCTACTGCTGAATCCATGAGTCTCTTGGGTAACCTTGCTTCTCCCATGCGTGTAACATGACCCCACCATCTAAGCCTGTTCGCCCTGACTGCTACATCTATAGAGTTCACTCCCAGTTTTTCTTTGATTTCCTCATTGTGGACACCCTCCTGCCATTGTTCCCATCTACTAGTACCTGCAATCATCCTAGCTACTTTCATATCCGTAACCTCAACCTTGTTGATAAGGTAACCTGAATCCACCCAGCTTTCGCTCCCATACAACAAAGTTGGTCGAAAGATTGAAGGGTGCACAGATAACTTAGTCTTGGTACTGACTTCCTTCTTGCAGAAGAGAGTAGATCGTAGCTGAGCGCTCACTGCAATAGCTTTGCTACACCTCGCTTCCAGTTCTTTCACTATGTTGCCATCCTGTGAGAATATGCATCCTAAGTACTTGAAACTGTCCACCTGTTCTAACTTTGTTCCTCCTATTTGGCACCCAATCCGTTTATATTTCTTTCCCACTGACATTACTTTCGTTTTGGAGATGCTAATCTTCATACCATAGTCCTTACATTTCTGATCTAGCTCTGAAATATTACTTTTCAAACTTTCAATCGAATCTGCCATCACAACTAAGTCATCCGCATATGCAAGACTGCTTATTTTGTGTTCACATATCTTAATCTCACCCAGCCAGTCTATTGTTTTCAACATATGATCCATAAATAATATGAACAACAGTGGAGACAGGTTGCAGCCTTGTCTTACCCCTGAAACTACTCTGAACCATGAACTCAATTTAACGTCAACTCTAACTGCTGCCTGACTATCCATGTAAAGACCTTTAATTGCTTGCAATAGTTTGCCTCCTACTCCGTAATCTTGTAGAACAGACAATAACTTCCTCCTAGGAACCCGGTCATATGCCTTTTCTAGATCTATAAAGCATAGATACAATTCCCTGTTCCACTCGTAACACTTCTCCATTATTTGCCGTAAGCTAAAGATCTGGTCCTGACAACCTCTAAGAGGCCTAAACCCACACTGATTTTCATCCAATTGGTCCTCAACTAATACTCGCACTTTCCTTTCAACAATACCTGAGAAGATTTTACCCACAACGCTGATTAAAGAGATACCTCTGTAGTTGTTACAATCTTTTCTGTTTCCATGTTTAAAGATTGGTGTGATTACTGCTTTTGTCCAGTCTGATGGAACCTGTCCCAACTCCCAGGCCATTTCAATTATCCTGTGTAGCCATTTAAGACCTGACATTCCACTGTATTTGATGAGTTCCGACTTAATTTCATCCACCCCAGCCGCTTTATTGCACTGCAATCTATTGACCATTTTTTCCACTTCCTCGAATGTGATCCTATTTCCATCATCATTCCTATCCCATTCTACCTCGAAATCTGAAACATTACTGATCGCATTTTCACCTACATTGAGCAACTCTTCAAAATATTCCCTCCATCTGCCCAAGGCATCCACAGGATTCACCAGCAGTTTTCCTGACCTGTCCAAAATACTTGTCATTTCCATCTTACCTCCCTTTCGAAGACTGCTAATTACACTCCAGAATGGTTTTCCAGCAGCTTGACCCATAGTCTCCAACCTGTTTCCAAAGTCTTCCCACGATTTCTTCTTGGATGCTGCAATTATCTGTTTGGCTTCGTTTCTTTCTTCAACATAACTTTCTCTGTCTACCTGGGTTCTAGTATGTAGCCATTTTTGATACGCCTTCTTTTTCCTTTTGCAGGCTGCCTTGACTGTATCATTCCACCAAGCTGTTTGCTTCATCCTACTTTTACACACTACTGTTCCAAGACATTCTTTAGCCACTTCTAGTACTGTGTCCCTGTACCTTGTCCATTCCTTTTCCAGTGACTGTAATTGACTACATTCAACTAACTGGTACCTTTCTGAGATCGCTGTAATGTACTTGTGCCTGATTTCCTTATCCTGAAGTTTCTCCACTCTTATCCTCTTACATATGGACCTGACCTCCTGCACTTTCGGCCTCACAATCCCAATTTCACTGCAGATTAAATAATGATCAGTGTCATCGAAGAATCCCCTGAATACACGTGTGTCCCTCACAGCCTTCCTGAATTCCTGATCTGTTATTATATAGTCAATGACAGATCTGGTTCCCCTGCCTTCCCAAGTATACCGGTGAATGTTCTTATGTTTAAAAAAGGAGTTTGTGATTACTAAGCCCATACTGGCACAGAAATCCAAGAGTTGTTTCCCGTTCCTGTTGACCTCCATATCCTCTCCAAATTTACCCATAACCTTTTCATACCCTTCTGTTCGATTTCCAATCCTGGCGTTAAAATCACCCATGAGCAGAACACTGTCCTTGTCCTTTACTCTAACAACTACATCACTGAGTGCCTCATAAAAACTATCCATCTTATCTTGATCTGTCCCTTCACAATGCGAATATACTGACACAATCCTAATTTTCTTGCTAGACACTGTCAAATCTATCCACATCAGTCGTTCGTTTACATACCTTATTGCAACTACGCTGGGTTCCATTTCTTTCCTGATGTAAAGCCCTACACCCCATTGTGCTATTCCTGCTTTGACTCCTGACAGGTAGACCTTGTATTCTCCCACTTCCTCTTCTTTCTCACCCCTTACCCGAATGTCACTAACAGCTAAAACGTCCAGCCCCATCTTACCTGCAGCCTCTGCCAGCTCTACCTTCTTCCCAGAGTAGCCCCCATTGATATTAATAGCTCCCCATCTCATTACCATTTGTTTGCCAAGTCGTATCTCAGGAGTCCCTGGTTTGTCAGTTAGAGGTGGGACTCCGTCACCTCCAAAGGTCCGAGGCATTTTGCTCTGGTTGTTGCCAGCATCATATTTATAGTACCAGGGAAGCAGGTTGCGAGCCTTACTTGCCCCGAGTCCCATTGGGTTTTACCCCTAACGGCTGAGGGACTAACCGGTGGATTTGGTAGTCTTTGCCGTATGAGCACAAAGGTGACCACGACTCAGAATATGTCCGAGATGCCCAGCCTTATTCCAAAGTAACTGGTATCCTGACTGTCGGGACCACTTACTTGGCCACTCATACGTTGCCCGTGGTTCATGAACTAGGACATGACTACAGGAACCCACACCATGAACCATAAAAACAACAATACAAGACAAATATTTACAACTAAAACAAATAAGCTAATGTACCATTCCACAGGTCCCAAGTGGAATGATCGTCATTTTTTAATGAACACTATATGAAAGTCATTTTACAAATCAGTTGGTTTTACTGAGAAATTCATCAATGGAGTAGAAGGAGTTGGCCACCAATAAATCCTTTAGGCTTCTCTTAAAACTGAATTTCATTGGTTGTTAAGCTTTTTATGGCTGCTGGCAAGTTATTGAAAATGTGCGTTCCTGAATAATGCACACCTTTTTGTACAAGACTAAGTGACTTTAAATCCTTGTGAAGATTATTCTTATTGCTAGTATTGATTCCATGAATTGAGCTGTTGGTTTGAAAAAGTGATATATTTTAATGACAAATTTCATTAAGGAATAAATATATTGGGAAGCAGCAGTTAGTATCCCTAGTTCCCTAAACAGGCTTCTGCAGGATGTTCTTGAGTTCACACCACATATAACTCTTACTGCACGTTTTTGTGCCCAGAAAACTTTAGCTTGGCTTGATTAATTACCCCAAAAAATAATCCCATATGACATTATGGAATGAAAGTAAGCATAGTATTCCAGCTTTTTCAGTTTTATATCCCCTATGTCTGACAAAATTCGCATTGCAAACAGAGATTTGTTAAGACGCTTCAGCAGTTCTGTGGTGTGCTCCTCCCAGTTGAATTTATTATCAAGCTGTAATCCCAAGAATTTAACACTGTCCGCTTCTTCTATCTTCTTGTCATCGTATGTTAGACATATACTCGTGGGACACCCCTTACAAATTCTGAACTGCATGTAATGTGTTTTTTCAAAGTTTAGTGACAAAGAATTGGTTAGGAACCAGTGATTAATGTCCACAAATATTTTATTAGCTGATCTTTCTAAGACTTCACTTGATTTGCTATTTATTGCAATGTTTGTATCATCGGCAAACAAAACAAACTTGGCATCTGGTAATGTTACTGATGAAAGGTCATTGATATATATATATATATATATATATATATATATATATATATATATATATATACATGAAAAAGTAAGGGCCTCAAAATGGAACCTTGTGGGACCCCACATGTAATTGGTTCCCAGTTGGATGATGCCTGATAGCTTGATACATGTCTCTTTCCTAATAACACCCTTTGTTTCCTGCCAGAGGTATACGATTTGAACCATTTTGCAGCATTTTCTGTTACACTATAATATTCTAATTTACTTAAAAGGATATTGTGATTTACACTACCAGTTGCCTGCAATTTCTTGTCTAATGAATTAAGCACATTTTCACTGTAAGTGTAGATAGCCTTCTCAATATCAGAACCTTTTAGAAATCCAAACTGTGACTTCGACAGTATGTTATTTGAGATAAGATGGTTATAAAGCCGACTGTACATTACTTTTTCGAAAATTTTTGAGAGTGCTGGTAACAGTGAAATTGGACGGAAATTTGATGCTATTTCTTTATCTCCCTTCTTAAACAGTGGCTTAACTTCAGCATATTTAAGCCATTCAGGAAATATTCCACTGATAAATGACGGGTTACACAGATAGCTTAATATGTTACTTAGCTCAGAATCACATTCTTTAACTAACTTTGTTGATATTTCATCATACCCACTAGATGTTTGTGATTTTAAAGATTTCGTGATGGACATTATTTCTGTTGAAGTAGTGAGGGTCAAATTAATATAATGGAAGTTGCTTGAAATTTCTGGTCTGAGGTATTCCATAGCAGCATCTACCGAACCTGACAACCCCATCTTTTCGGTAACAGTTATAAAATGTTTATTAAAAAGTTCTGCAATACTATACACATCTGTCACCAATGTAGTGGCTGAGTCTAGTGATTAGTAGAAAAATCCAGTGATAAGTTTTATTCTGAGTCTTACTCAAACAAGCTCACATGCAGCTTCAGTTTCTATCAGAGGATTTGAGTTTCTTTTCTTCTGTGACAAATATACCATCTATACTTTCCATTAGATTATCCTTTTGATATAACTTAGATTTACCACAAAAATCTCACTGCTGTCAATCTCAGAAGCACATAGTATTGTGTGAGCTCCATTCTGACACATTAGCATCCAGCATAAAACATTTGTTTAAAGGGATAGAAATCCAAAATATAATTTATTTTCTACATCTACATCTTTATTCTGCAAACCATCTTGAGGTGCATTGCAATGGATATGTCTCATTGTACCATTTATTAGGACTTTTTCCCATTCCATTCACATATGAAGTGCGGGAGGAATCATTGCATAAAAATTTCTTGCATGACTTGCCATCTCAAATGCAGACAAAATTCCAAACTTTCGATGATATTCGTCATAATATTCCGAAGGGACTAAAACTTCCTGTCATGAGCTGGCATGTTTTTCTCTTGTATACCCACAGAAGGGCATCTGATTGGGTGGATTACATCATGATGGCGCATCCAGAGGTGGCACACTCTACATCCATAGATTTTGCTTGCATCTCTATCTAACATTGTTTGCAGTGCCATCCATCACATCAGGCACCGAACTTCGAGAAGTATTACTCCGCGTTTTTTCCTTGTCAAGTGCATGCTTCCATGCATTGCTGAGTGCATAGCTGGTGTCTTTATTGAAGTTGTTATCACAAATTCTAACGCCAACAACTTCTCTGATCACAGAGTTCCAAGAGTACAAAATGTGACCAACTATCCTCGTTTTTTCAAACAAAATCTTATGTTTATTTAAAAGGCTGTGTTCTGCAGCCATTGACACTATCTGTTCCACAGGCTACTGTACCAACGTGTAGCAAACCTCGAAAATCCTGCTTTTTCTCAAACCAAACAAACTTCTTCACCCCTCTGATACCTCCTCATACCACCCTATCTGCCTTACCTCAGTGTTTAGCAAGGTCTTTTAATCCATCCTCTTCCATCACATCCACCGTCATCTGCATCAATGTCATCTACTTCCTATTACCCAGTGTGGGTTCCATCCATCTTTCACTACTGATGATCAACTCCTGAACCTCACCCATCTCCTGTCTCAACAGCTCAACAACCATAAATCGGTCTTCTTTGCCTCTCTTGACCTAGAGAAGATGTATGAACGTGTATGGCATTCCAGTTTCCTTTTTAAACTGCAGACTTACGCACTTCCCATCACCTGTGTCCATCTTATCACATCCTTCCTCTTCAGTCCCATATCTTACGTCATTGTTAACAACACCAATCCCCGTTCCTTCCTACCCACTGCAGCAGTACCCCATGGTTCTGTTCTCTCTCCATGCCTGTACCTCTTATACACTGCTGATATGCACAAACCACCTCTTCCCATAAACTTCCTTCAGTATGCTGGTGTCAACAGTTTCCTCATCCTCTGTTCTACACTCCACAAATCCAACAATACCTCCAAATCCACCTCAATCATTTTACCAATTTAACCAATGGCTCCTTAATATCAACTCCTCCAAAGCTCAGGCAATAATTATAGGATGCACTACCTGCACCTTCCATCGCCATGACTTCTACCATACCACTTATGACCGTACCATCCAGTTAAGTAATACACTAAAATACCTCGACTGACAACTAACGTGAACACACCACCTACAAACCATCCAACAAAAAGTCCACGATAGACTTAAACTACTAATCAGCCAAACATCAGGACTACAACTTACCACTGTCCTTCACATGTTCAAATCCCTAAGCTGCACCATCCTTTGCTATGCAAATGTTGCATGGATATCTGCTACTTCCAAGTTCTGTAGGTCTCACCAGATCTTTGAATACCATACACTCCACCTCACTTTCCACATCCATTTACCTTTCCCCACAACGATCCTTTACCAGCTCATCACATTCCCACCTCTCCTCACAATCTACACCATCCACAAACTCGACTCTAATAATGCTGTCGTTCCCCCACTACTTTTCAGTCCTCATATGCTGTTGCACTTTTACCAAAGACATATTCCTCCAATCCTCCACTTATATAACCTCCACATTCTCTCCCAAAGAAACTTCAGCCATCCCCCACTCCCAGGTCATAAACTCCACCCTGATATTTACCCATACTACCAGCTATAGGTCCATCCCACCCAGTCCTTCTCATCAGGGTTTCCTCTCCCTCCCCTTCCCACATTTCCTTACCCCCTTTTCTTCACTTCTGTCTTTCTTTCTCATCCACCTTTTCCCAACAAGTATCAGTGTCACCAATTCCCCCCTCTACTGCAATCTCTCTTCTGTCTCAACAGCCACTCCTATCCCATCGTTGCAATGTATTAGTCCTTCAGCCTTATATCACAACATTCCTACCCTCTCCGCCAGTCAATCTGTTCCTCTTCAACAACTGACTCCCTATCCCATGGCAGATCCTTCCAATTTCTAGTGATAGGGAAATGCTTCTTTTATACATGAGTGTTTTGGCAACATGTTGTAAATGTTTTAACTGCGTGCTTATTGTATTTCATTTTATTGTTATTGTTTTTAACTACCAATGCAAAACGCCATCCATCATAAATCTCAAAACCTCCCATTTTTTTCATCTTTAAATAGTTTTAAATCCTGTGTATATATCTCTGCTATTTGTTTCTTGTTTTGTCATCTACTTTACTATGTTAATTACCCCATGACTGAAGCGCAGGTTGTCTGTACCATTGAAATAACACCAATGAAAATAAAAGCCACTGCTTATTTATACAAATACCCTGTGTTTAAAGTGGCATTGATGCTTGACACAATGATTGGAAACTGCCCATACACACTAACCCAAGTAAGTCTTGCCACACTCACAACGAATGTTATTAATTCCTGGCACTCTCAGGTCGAGATTATCTTTAACTGGTCGCAATATTTCTCTAATTTTTCTGGGTGGCCAGAAGATCGGTCTGATCCGCTGCCTGTTTAGGACTCCAACTATCTTGCTAGTTGTTACACCGCAGAACTGAAACCACGCTATGTGTTGGTCCTCTTGGCTTGTTTGACTGGCATCACGTCTTGGTTTTCTCAATAGTGTTGATCTCATGTCATGGACAGAATACATGTTCCTTCTGAACACTGTCTTCAGATGCTTAATCCCAGAACCCAGTTGGTCCATGTCCGAAATATTTCTGGCCCTGTGTACTAAGGAGTTCAGCACAAGTCTCTTCTGAGCTGGATGTGTATGTGTATCTGTATGTGTATGTTTCCTGTACACAGAATGGCTGAGTCGTCCATCTGATTTCTGTTTGACCAACACATCTAAGAAAAGTAACTTCCCGTCCTTCTCAACCTCCACTGTAAATCTTATGTTGGGATGTATACTATTAGCTGGCAGTTGTGGCCGAGCGGTTCTAGGTGCTTCAGTCTGGAACCGCGCGACCGCTACGGTCGCAGGTTCGAATCTTGCCTCGGGCATGGATGTGTGTGATGTCCTTAGGTTAGTTAGGTTTAAGTAGTTCTAAGTTCTAGGGGACTGATGACCTCAGATGTTAAGTCCCATTGTGCTCAGAGCCATTTGAACCATTTTTTTTATACCATTCAAATGATCTATGAACTGCTGCAGTTCCTCACTGCCATGTGACAAGATTAAAGATGTATTAGCGTATCTGAAGAAGCAAGATGGCTGGAAGGGAGAACTGTTCAACACTCGTTCTTTGAAATGTTCACTGAAAAAGTTAGCTACAGCTGGTGACAGTGGCGAACCCATTGCTGTTCCATTAGCCTTTTCATTATAATTTCCACCAAGGTGTGCCAAAATAATTTCAAAATTTCTGTGGAGAAATGAGTGACCAACAGTTTTAATGTGTCTTCCACTGGTATCTCCGAAAATGGGGAAACCACATCTAGACTAACCATGATTTCATTTGGGCCTATCCTCATCTGCTTTATGATATCAACAAACGATTGTGAGTTCGTAATATGATGTCTATAGGTGCCAATAGTTTCGTCAGATACTTTGCCAGCGTGTATGTAGGAGAGCCGGTAGCACTAATAATCGGTCATAATAAGATGCCGTCTTTGCATATTTTAGGCAGACTGTACAACCTGGGTGGCCTTGGTGCTCTTGGTCTTACATTACTCACTAGTTAATCAGAGAAGCCAGAATTCTTACGTGGCTCCCCTGTCTTTCTGCAGAGTTCTGATGTGGGATCCCATTCAAGAATTCGATATGTACTATCTACCAATAATAAACCCACTTTATTATAATTCTTAGCATTGAGGATAACTGTAGCCTTCTGCTTGTCAGATAGTGAGACAACTAACTCTTCATTCTTCTCCGACGATTTCAGTCCTTGTTTTCCACTCTGACACTATAGGACTTAGACGACTTGACTGTCGCTAAAATCTGGTTAGTAGGAAGGCTTACCTCATCTACCGCTTCCTCAGGAAGATACCGAACCGCTTGTTCTATTCAGCTAGTAATCTTGGTCATTGGTAGCTTTTATGGAACTGGAGCAAAGGTCAGCCCTTAACTGATAGGCGATGTGGTTTCTTTGTCATAAATGATTGTTTGAATCCGTCTGTGTGTGCAGTAATTATTCTAATCTTATTCTCATGATCCCTATGTGAGCGATATATAGGGGATTGCAGTATATTCCTAGAGTCATCATTTAAAGCTGGTCCTTGAAACTTTGTTAATAGACTTTCTTGGGACAGTTTATGTCTATCTTCAGGAGTCTTCTAGGTCAGTTCCTTCAGTATCTCTGTGACATTCTCCCACTAATCAAACAAACCTGTGACCATGTGTGCTGTCACTCTCTATATATCATCAATATCTCCTGTTAGTCCTATTTGGTATAGGTCCCACACACTTGAGCATTGTTCTAGAACTGGTCACACCAATGATTTGTAAGCAATCTCCTTTATAGACTGATTGCACTTCCCCAGTATTCTATCAATAAACCGAAATCTATCACTTGCTTTACCCATGACTAAGCCTGCATGGTCATTCCATTTCATATCCCTAACAAAGTGTTGCACCCAGGTATTTATATGAGTTGGCCAATTCCAATAGTGACTCATTGATATTATAGTCATAGGATACTACAATTTTTTTTTGTGAAGTGCAAAATTTTACATTTCTGAACATTTAAAGCAAGTTGTCAATCTTTGTACCACTTTGGAATCTTATCAAGATCTGGCTGATTTTTTGTGCGGCTTCTTCAGATAGTGCTTCATTATAGATAACTGCATCATCTCCCAAAAGCCTGGGGTTACTACTAATATTGTCTGCAAGGACATTACCATACAACATGAACAGTTTGAATGAGCAGTCTATTGTTGAAATTCGTGCAGTCATGACATGAACAAAAGACATATGAAAGTCATATGCCATAGCTTCCCACAGCTTGTTATGGCAAATACGTTGAAATATCTCTGACAAAGATAGACATTTATAAAAAAGAAGTAATCATTCTGTGTGTATACCAATCACTTTCTTATAGTGCAGATACATTTTTAGTAAGTTAAGTATAGACTCACCTCACAAAAATAAGATATTATGTGAATATGCACAAACAAATCTCTGATGAAATCCCTATCAAAGATATAAACCTCCTTTACAGTTTCTGTATCACAAACCTGGTCAATATTGCGAGTAGGATAACTAAAAATGCACCATAAGGAATAGATCATTCACTTACAGAGATGGACATGGGAGCTGTAATGTATCTGTAAAATGCCTTGTTCTCTCTCAGAATGTTAATCAAATAATAAGAGTAAAACCTGGTTTGAAATAGTTAACCAAACTGCACATCTACAAAAGAACTTTTTTGAATCAGAAAATATTGGAATTTGTCAAAGACATGTAAACCCATAGTATGGAAGAAGTACATACGAAGCACAGTGTAGATTCCAAACTCCCTGTGTTCCCCATATTATTTTAACTGAAAACTGAGCAGATATTTCTAGATGTACTCACATCAGTAACCATGTCCAATAAAACCAAATACATAACAGTAGATACTATTAAATCTTCTTGTACATTTAAATGTCTCAAATCCATACAAAAATCCCTAGCAAGACAGTATTTCTAAAACTTTATCACAGTTACAAAATAATTACAGGAACGTACTACTTAACACAAATAAGATGTTAAATGACATAATAAAATTAATAATAAAATAAAGCCAAAGCAATTTGCGGAACCATAAAATAAGAAATAAGGAAAAACAAACAGAAACATAACAACTTCTTAGAAGGAAAGTCTGCATTGGCCATAATCTTGATGGTTTATTGTCAGCAAAATCGATTTTCGATCACATAATGATCATCTTCAGTGCTGTAATGTACAAATTAAAGCTCATAGACACTGGGGTCAAGTTATTATCAGTAACCAAAGCTATGAAACCATTACAATCAAAGTTATTGTGGTCGTTTCATAGCGTTGGTTACTGATAATAACTTGACACCAGTGCCTATGCTATGAAGCTATGAAACGATCACAATAACTTTGATTGTGATCGTTTCATAGCTTTGGTTACTGGTAATAACTTGACACCAGTGCCTATGAGCTTTAATTTGTACACTACACCACTGGAGATGATCATTATGTGATCGAAAAACGATTTTGCTGTCAATCAACCATCAACATTATGGCCAACGCTCACCTTCCTTCTAATTTCACGTATATGGTTGTTGTGCACACAACACTCTAAAGGATATGAACAGGTCAATAAAATATCCATAGGAACGAGCAGATTTTGTGATTGAGTATTTTCCCATTATTGTATGAAAAATATAATAAAAATTCTCAACTACTGTTCTAGCTTCTGTAGAAAAAATGTTGATGGTATTGACCACTACAGAGCATGTGGCTGGACAGTTACATTGAAAATGAATTAGTCTATCATATATGTAAATTTTATTTAAACCAGACAAGAGTCATAGCTCCATCAAAGAAAGGTGATACAGAAGAAATAGAAAGTTACAAGCTTGACTATTTCCTGTCACCATCTTCAAAACTAATGGAACCAGTTATGGAAGACAGCCTATTGAATAACTTGAACAGATACAACCTCCTCCTGAGAGCTTTCTTTGGTTTCCTAAGTGGTGAAAGTACCAAATCAGCCATAGTACAGTTTACAAATGTGGTATGTTATGGGCTAGACCATGATAACTCCATCACAGGAAAAAATTTAAAACTTTGTGAGGCTCTGGCACCGTTGACCATGAAATTGTACTAAATAAACTAAAATCAAAAGAAATAAGGTGAATAGGAAATGAGTAGTTCCAATAGTATCTAGAAAATGGGATATAAAGCATAAAAATACCACAGTCCTGAAATCAAGCATTTTTGTGAACCTTCTTTTCAAGCCAAGTACACATTAAATTTGTAGTTTCTTATAGTAGTATCTTAAAACCATTATTACTTTTGGTATATCTCAGTTAGGTTTCACACATTGTTACATATGTAGAAAATCGTGATAGAGTAAATGAAACCATTAGGGGTGTATACATTTGGTGCATACACTATGTATTAAAATTAAATCTAAAGAAAATAGTATTAATTTCAGTTGACAGGGGAAAATAATATTGACAAATTGAAAGCAGCTAATAATCACATAACTTCTATGGAAAACATTAAAATTTTGAAGATACATATTGACTTTTAGTTCAACCAAAATGATTGCTGAAACACAATAGGAAATTTTATACTACTGGAATCCTGTCATGAAATTGTAGCAGATGTACTACATACTCACCTATTACTCTTATGTGGACTTATTCCATAGCTATGTCATAGTTTTATGAGTCAGGGGGCAGAACAAGCAGAAAACATGGACACAGTTTCCATTGTACAGGGAGAGTTGTAAATATAGTAACTACCTAATACTTTATGAGGTGACTTGCTACAGTTATCAAGAACTTGAAGAACTGTGTAGTAGCCATCAGCTGTAGGAATTATTCTTTATTCTTTACCGACCTCGGTCGTGGCGACTATTGTCAGAGGAAGAACATCAGATTGTTAAGCAGTTCAACTTTCCTTTAGATCGACTTGAAGTCCTCAAAGTTTCGAAACGTTTACATAACTTTACGTATTACGCCATGACTCTAAATAGCATGAAATTGGTTTCACAATAGCTCGCAACAGTGTATAAAAGAAACAGTTTAATTGGGATCAGTCCTCACACTATTTATTTCCGAAACTTGGTGTCTCAGATGGCTTGGTGTGGCCTAGGAATCTCTTTTCGTCGCACTCGTGGGGCTAACTCCATAGTCTGACGTAGTTATGCCTGTAACCAAGTAAAAGCTGACAGCAGCAACTAATTCTCCCCCTCTGTGTCGCTGGACCTTGTTAGATAGGTTATTTACCATGAGTTTGAATTTGCCAAACGTGACTTCTAACCTCCGAATTTCGTTCTCTAGTGCCAATATATTGCAATTTAATCTTAGGGTCCACTGACGGTTTGACATTATCGCATCTGACTGTCGCGGAAACAAGACATCACCTGTTGGTGGACGTACCTTGAAGGCTTCCATCAGGCTGCAACAGGATTGTTGGCTCATTTTGACGAAACGTCTCATGTACCTTTTCCCTTTCGTCCTGAGCTTGATGCTTTGAGCTGGAAATGCTTCTTTTCGCCATGGAATAGGACCATGTGCCTTACGCAAGAGGAAGACCTCTTGTTAGTTTGTTATTCTTACTCATAATGTAAGTGCATAATGATGTGTTGGGATAGCAGCAATCATATCATGTGTTCTTTGCCTTTTTCTGCCTTCCACATTCATCTTCTGAAAGCGTTGCTGACAGCAGAGACATGAACTATCGTGGGGTGAGTTGGAATCTGCTTTTTGGCGCTGTGACATCGTTTCTATCACCTGAAACGGGCCCTGATAACACATCACAAAGTTCTTTGCCTCTCGTTTTGGTACATATGGCTTGGTGATCATAGCTCATCAGCCTATGTGATACTTAGGTAACACTGCTTTTTTATTATGGGCTCTGACTTGTCGTTCCAAAGCTTTAGTGTTCATGTTTTTCACCTGCCACCAAATAGTTTTTCAGCTTTTAGAGCAATTTTTCACTAACGAAGTATCACTATTGGGGGAGACTTACAAATTTCAGAAGGGGAAGGCATAGTCTGGCCAAAAACCACCTTGTATAGCGATAGCTGTATGCTTCTGTGGATTTTAGAATTATATTCTCTTGTGACGTATGCAACTGAAGTGTCCCAGTTATTATAATTCATGTTAACGTAGTAGCTTAACATTTTCCAATTGTGTGATGGACACTTGCTGTTCGATCCTTGCACTATTAGTCCAAAGCACTAGTCCAAAGTTTCTTGATGTTCAGTAATCTGCATAACTGCTTCATTAAATCAGGTGTAAAATTTGTTCGTTGGTCAGTTATTATTGTTTCAGTCATTACGAATTTTCGTATCTACAGGTTCACCATTGCATGTGTTTGTTTCTGCGTGTTGGTTTGGTGTAGCTGTCATAGAAACGAAACATAAGAAATGATACATTATTGTCAACACATAACGGTTTCCTGCTGATGTTTGGTCAAATGTAGTGCGAATATCCATCCCAATCGTTTAAAATTGTTTATCTGGCTTGTGTGATTTATGTAGCATAATTCTGTGGTGACTGAGCTACTGCTGCACAGAATACAATCCTTGACATAATGCATGACATCTTGTCTGTGTGTTATCCACCAGTAATTTTGCGCTACTCTGCATTCCGTTGCCCTGTGATTAGTGCGTCCTGCTACATTCGAATCATGGCCTGCCTCAATGCCTCATTTCATAGTTTCCCTGATACTACTATGCATAGCCTGCACCTAGTCTTCCTTGCTGTCTGGCGAACTGCTGACAATCTAGGACATTGCCCTGCACTTCCTTCCAAATATCCTTGTCTATGGCAGCGTTTTCCATGGCGCGTACCCTGTGACTCAAACTGTCTGCATTTGTGTACCGCTTTCCTGGACAATGTTTACTTCGAAATCAAACTCACTGAGATGCAACACCCATCTAGTCAACCTCCTAGTTGGATGGTAATGTCCTAATAACCACTTGATTGTTGGATTATCAGTTATTACTTGAAAACATCGTTCATATAAATAACATCAGAAATAAATTATTATAAATATTAAAGGTAGCATTTCTTTCTCAGTTGTTGAACAATTCCTCTACAAATTAAACTGTCTGGATGCATTCACTATGCAGTTTTCCTGCCCATCTACATCCTTACTCAAAACACAACTTATTGCTAGATTGCTGGAATCACATGACAGTATACATTGTTTCTGGTAATTTCGAAAGGCAAGAACTGGGCTAGACATTATTGAATCTTTCGTTTTTAAGAATTCTACTTCACAATATGGTGACCAATGACACTTTATTCCTTTCCTTAATCGCTGCATGAGTTTTCTTCCAATTTCAGCGAATTTTGGAACATATTTTAGATATGACTGCAATTCCTTTATTATAGTAGGTGTCGGAAAATGTTTTAAGGGGGCAATAATTCACAGATCGATGCAGGCACTGTTTTGGCGTATAATGTGGCCCAAGCAATGAACTTCTTATAAGATGAAATGGCATAGGACCAGGCTGAGGGTTAAATATGTTGCATGTATATCTTCTTAAACTTTGCATAAATGCACCATTTGCTTGTGAATCTCTTTGGAGGACACATCTATATCATCTAAAACGATCATGATTGATTCATTTTTAATCCCCACAGCGTATCACCAAATAATCTCTGTAAAGTAGGTGGTCCCTCTTTCAGCCCAAAAGGCATGTTGATAATAACCAGATGGAGTTGAAAATACTGTCTTCAGACGATTTTCAGGCACTACATCTATCTGATGGTACCCACTTTGTAGGTCCATAGCTATATAATACCAACACTGGTCCACATTATTTTAGATTCGTGTTAAATTTAACATTGGCTAGGCATCTGAAATTTTATTTTTATTTATTTAAGTAACAGTAGTCACAGCAGAACTGGTATTCTTTCCTGTTGTCTGTTGATTTTTTGGGCATGATGCCAATGGGTGCTGATCAGGGCTATTGCTTGTTGCTATGATTCCATTTTGAAATTATTGACTAATGAAGTCCTCCACAACAGGCTGCAGTTGTTGAAGAACTCGACACAGTTTCTTACAAACCACTGCATAATTTCCAGTGGGTATATGCTCTTGGACTAGAGGCATAGCAGGCAATGGCTGAAGAGTATTAAACAACCTCATGTATTCCTATAAAAGCCTTTCCATGTGCTTCTTGTCCTGTCCCTCTAGATGTGCTACTTCCTTTCTTAGAGTGGTAAAATTGACAGACTAATCCGATGTTGTGTAACTTAATATGAAAATCCTGCCCAACTCACCTTCAATTAGTGTTTCTAAATTACGTATTGGTGAACCAAGCGATAACTGTCCTTCCTCAGGACTAAAATTATCAATACTGAGAGGCACTACTTTGCTGCCTTCACTTTACCTTATGTAAGAAAAACTATAAAATGCAAAACATTTTATCTTATCTTATTCTTCATTTTCAGATAAAAGTTCAATGCGGATTAACTTTTCAATGCCCTCTGAGGTGATATCCTATGAGAAAGGGACCCTGTATATAGTTTAGGTGCCCACCGCTGGCCTAGAGGTGAACCTCGCGACACTAACGATTATTTATTTATTTATTTATTTCTTTTGCCATAAAACCAAGGTGGAACATTGCTTGATTTGATTTGATTTATTGAGCACCCGTTTTATCATGTACAATGATATGGGATTTGTCATATGTTACATACAGAAAAAATGTGAATAACAACATATTATGTAAAAAAATATCAGTGAACAATCTGAATTAAATATATGGGCAAAAACAATTACAGCTTACATGATATAAATTTGTAACAATATAGGACACAAATAAGTTACATATATTCTGTGTATAATGGACAGCAACAAGAAACAATGATTTTAACACTCTATATTGACAAATTAATTAATTTTTGGGTGTAAATAAAAGAGTCTACCCCACGATACAAGTTTGTATATAGTGACTGGTAAGATAGGTGAAGGCACGCTATCTTTCTGAAGAATTCATGTGTTCACTAACACTGTAAAAACTATTACTAATTAACATTCTTTTGATTTCTCTTTTAAAACTGCTCAGCTTCTGAATCCTTTTAATTTTTAAGGGAGGAGCACTATAGAGAATTTTTGGGTAGTATATTGCACTCTTGTTGTACTGGGCTTTCTTATGCACTTCTCTGTGAAAGTCATTACTCTGTCTTGTTGTACAGTCATGGAACTCACTGTTTAAAGAAGAAAACTGGGGTGAGACTTCAGAAAGCATATACTTTCATAGATGTAAATGGATGGAAGAGTCATGATTTTATATTCCTTCAAAAATTCCCTACATGGATAGGTGCAGCTCCTTTTATGATTCTTATCGCTCGTTTTTGAATAATAAAAGTGTGTTTTGCCTGACTTGAATTGCCCCAAAATATGACACCATATCGCAAAAGGCTATGCATAAATGCATAATATGCACACAGTACTGTTTGATCACTGCAGCAATTTTTGAGCATTCTAAATAAATAGCAACATTTACTTAACTTTATATTGAGCACATCTATATGCTTGTCCCACTTTAGATGCTCGTCTAACCAAATTCCTAAGAATTTTGTATTTGGCATTTGTAGTGTATTCTGTTGGCCTAGCTTCACAGTTATATTGGGCTTCACATTATTTGAAACATGTCTGTAATTAATCCATAATGTTTTTTTCTCATTCACAAATAAACTGTTGCAAAAAGCACACAATCAGCTTGTGTTAAATAGTTTGGCAAGTCATTTATGAAGATCAAGAACAACAGGGGTCCCAACACTTAACCTTGGGGCACCTCATAACTAACTTCCTTATAACCGGAAAAGTATGACTTTCTATCATGAACTATTTCTACTTTCTGGCATCTGCCAGATAAATATGACTTAAACCATGCATGAGCAGTACCACGAACTCCATAGAAACTAAGTTTTGTCGAGCAGTAGTTTATGATCAATAATGTCAAAAGCCTTTGATAAATCTAAAAAGACCCCACAATTTACTTCATTATTATCAATGGAATTTAGGACAAGTTTTAGAAAGTTGTATATAGCTGTTTCAGTTGATGTATTCTTTTGAAAGCCCTTTTGTTCATTGACCAATATTCCACTTTTTTTAGGAATGTAGAGAGTCTTCCATGCATTACTCTTTCTATAATTTTTGAAAAACAAGATAACATTGATAAAGGCCTGTTGTTTTTTACATCATAACGATCCCCATTTTTGTATAAGGGTTTTATAATTGATTGTTTCAGCTTTCTAATATATACCATTCCAAGTCTACTTTGGTGTGATGTGCAATCAGGAAATCTATCCAAGAATGATTTCACAGACACTGGCAGCCATGGGAAGAACTTCTACATTAACTCAGAAATTACCTTCCACAACTCGAAAACTTACTGGTACTGTTCAAGTGAGAGTATTTGCATGTCTCCCATCACGCTGCTTAACGCCTGGTGTGGCAGATTTAATTCTACTTTACCAAGTACACCCTTATTTTCCACAGGTACCTGAGGCCCAGTATCTAATAAGAATTTACACAGCTGTCATTTTAGGTAACTGGTCAAAAAAATTTCTGCCACTGATTTCATACTTGTACTAACAGTTCTCTGCAATTACACTTGATATACCATGTATGACCACATCTGAAAAATTTAATACCCATATTAAAAACAAGCGTCTCCTGATGTGGATTCGTGTGGGCTAGGCTCCCGTGCTGAAGAAGGGTGGGGTGTGTAGATGAAGATAGCATGATCATGGTTATAACAACTTCTTTATTGCAACTTGTTTACAATCACTGTCTTCGGAGTGCAAGTAACAATGGTAGGTGAGGTGAATATCAAGGAGTTTCCCATTATGATAGCACTCAGTTTCTGACTGTGCACCATTTCTGCCACCAGTGCTATATTCTCAGATTCCTTTGTCGGAGATGGTAAGACCAGTGGCACTTGCTGCAAGGATGTCAGGCTGCATTATGCTCTAGCGCCTAAGGTCTAGATGTCTTCTTTTGATACCCCAGCGAGGGCAGGGATGGCTAATCCCTCACATACAACTCCCAGGATGGTGGCAAAGTGCAGACCTAACCTGGCATCCATGTGCTTAGCTGGCTGGCAGTGGTTCGTGTTCCACTGGTGACAGGAGCAGCTGCATCATTGATATGGTGTAGAGCAGCATAAGCTCAATGTCACACAATTTCCCAACCGTTCAAATGCTGATGGGCATGTTGTGGTTAGTTTAAATGCTGTTGCTGCTTGCTGATTTTTCGGGAGTCACGGCATTAGTGTATCACTCTGCATTATCTGGAATCAAGGCAATGACAGGCTGGTGTAAACTGCAATGAGTATGGTGGTAGTTCATTCTGGTGACTGGTCTGGTTTCATTACATGGAGGGCTGTGAACACAGGAGAGTCACTGCTCCACTCACCATGAGGGTCGCTAACTGATGCCTGGCTGATTCCAGTATGGCCTGATTACTATCCTGGGGCTCCATTTCTGTCTCAGATACACTGCAACTTTTTCTGTTGACATTACATACTCAGCATGATGTGTTACATGTGGATATATAACCATCTTGTAACTACGAAGACTTTCTGTTCATCTAAAGGAAAGATGAGCTGCTTATCCTTCTGAGGTGCTGCTTTTCCTGTCTGTCATGATCGCCACTATGATCGAAACAAATAAAGAGTATAGTATAATTTGCACATCTGATGGCTAAAATGCAGTTCTACAAATTATAGTAACTATAATAATAATAATAATAATAATAATGATTAGTTGGTTCAGGACAGAACTAAAGAAGCCTCGGACAAGCGCTGTCAGGGTCGGGGACGACGCTTGAACCCTATGCCCGCCCACAATGGTAACGACACTGCTAGCCAACTGGAAAATGATTTAAATCCAAATAGAGATGTTTTGCAGGATATGCTTCCTGCAACCACCCTAGAAGGAAAACAAAGACAGAGGATGAGATGGTCAGATGAAGTTAATCGACACCTCATGTTCTGTTATTACCAAGCAACAAACCTAGGAACCAACACAACTGGATACAGATCACAAGTATACACAACATTTATTACCAGATGCCCAGAATTAAAAGTTTTAACAGAACAACGACTAGCTGATCAGACCCGTGTAATAATAAAAAATAACAGGATACCCCAGTCAGAATTAGAAAACATCAAACAACAAGTACAACAAATACTGGAACAAAATAATGTGCAATCAGAAGAAGAAGAAAATACAGTAATGGACTCAAACATCCCAGAGCAAACAAACAAAGAACAACACGCACCAATTAAACAATCAGGGGAAAACGAAATCTTAAGACAGCCACCAGAACAAGCACAAATAGAACACAAAGTGACACAGATGTTAGATATAGAAGAAAAATTTCAGCTAACATATATAGAATACAAAGACACAAATACAGACATTAGACCATTCTTGCATAGACCACCAAATAACCCACAAGTCGAAACAACAATAAAAACTATCAACACAATCATACACAACAAAATAAATGAAAATACAACTATGGAAGAGTTACAACTACTGGTTTATATAGGAGCACTCACTACACTAAATATACCCACTAGGCAGAGATCAGAACAAACAAACACACAGAAGAAACCCACAAAACCAGCATGGCAACACAGGCTACAGATCAGAATAGAGAAACTGCGAAAAGACATCGGACAGCTAACACAATTTATAAGAAATGAAATATCAGACAAAAAATGTAAAAGGTTAGGTAAAATCTCACAACAAGAAGCAATAGAGCAATTAGATGAAAAGAAGCAGAAATTACAAGCATTGGCCAAACGACTTAGAAGATACAAAAAAAGTGAAAATAGAAGGAAACAAAACCAAACATTCAACAAAAACCAAAAGAGATTTTACCAAACAGTAGATAACACACACATTAAAATAGACAATCCACCAAACATAACAGACATGGAACACTTCTGGAGCAACATATGGTCAAACCCGGTACAACATAACAGGCATGCACGGTGGATACAAGCAGAAACAGACACATACAAGATGATACCACAAATGCCTGAAGTGATAATTTTGCAACATGAAGTCACCCGAGCAATTAATTCTACACACAATTGGAAAGCCCCTGGAAATGATAAAATAGCAAATTTCTGGCTAAAGAAGTTCACCTCAACACATTCACATCTAACTAAATTATTTAACAGTTACATTGCAGACCCATACACATTCCCTGATACACTTGCACATGGAATAACCTATCTGAAACCTAAAGATCAAGCAGACACAGCAAACCCAGCTAAATATCGCCCCATAACATGCCTACCAACAATCTACAAAATATTAACTTCAGTCATTACACAGAAATTAATGACACATACAACACAGAACAAAATTATAAATGAAGAGCAAAAAGGCTGCTGCAAAGGAGCACGAGGATGTAAAGAGCAACTGATAATAGATACGGAGGTGACATATCAAGCTAAAACTAAACAAAGGTCGCTACACTACGCATACATTGATTACCAAAAAGCCTTTGATAGTGTACCCCACTCATGTTTACTACAGATATTGGAAATATACAAAGTAGATCCTAAATTAATACAGTTTCTAAACATAGTAATGAAAAATTGGAAAACCACACTTAATATCCAAACAAATTCAAATAATATCACATCACAGCCAATACAGATTAAGCGTGGAATATACCAAGGAGACTCATTAAGTCCTTTCTGGTTCTGCCTTGCTCTGAACCCACTATCCAACACACTAAATAATACAAATTATGGCTGTAATATTACTGGAACATACCAACACAAAGTCACACATTTGCTATACATGGATGATCTAAAACTACTGGCAGCAACAAATCAACAAGTCAACCAATTACTAAAGATAACAGAAGTATTCAGCATTGACATAAATATGGCTTTTGGAACAGACAAACGTAAGAAAAATAGCATAGTCAAGGGAAAACACACTAAACAAGAAGATTACATATTGAATAACCACAGTGACTCCATAGAAGCGATGGAAAAAACAGATGCCTATAAATATCTAGGATACAGACAAAAAATAGGAATAGATAATACAAATATTAAAGAAGAACTAAAAGAAAAATATAGACAAAGGCTAACAAAAATACTGAAAACAGAATTGACAGCAAGAAACAAGATTGGTTCAAATGGCTCTGAGCACTATGGGACTCAACTGCTGAGGTCATTAGTCCCCTAGAACTTAGAACTAGTTAAACCTAACTAACCTAAGGACATCACACACATCCATGCCCGAGGCAGGATTCGAACCTGCGACCGTAGCGGTCTCGCGGTTCCAGACTGCAGCGCCAGAACCGCGCGGCCACTTCGGCCGGCCAAGAAACAAGACAAAAGCTATAAATACTTATGCTATACCAATATTGACCTACTCATCTGGAGTAGTGAAATGGAGTAACACAGACCTAGAAGCACTCAATACACTTACACGTTCACAATGCCACAAATATAGAATACATCACATACATTCAGCAACAGAAAGATTCACATTAAGCAGAAAGGAAGGAGGAAGGGGATTCATCGACATAAAAAAACCTACATTATGGACAGGTAGACAATTTAAGAAAATTCTTTTTAAAACGAGCAGAAACTAGCAAAATACACAAAGCAATCACTCATATAAATACATCGGCTACACCACTGCAATTTCATAACCACCTTTACAACCCTTTAGATCACGTAACATCAACAGATACGAAGAAAGTAAATTGGAAAAAGAAAACACTACATGGCAAGCACCCGTATCATCTAACACAGCCACACATCGATCAAGACGCATCCAACACATGGCTAAGAAAAGGCAATATATACAGTGAGACGGAAGGATTCATGATTGCAATACAGGATCAAACAATAAACACCAGATATTACAGCAAGCATATTATTAAAGATCCCAATACCACAACAGATAAATGCAGACTTTGCAAACAACAAATAGAAACAGTAGATCACATCACAAGTGGATGTACAATAGTAGCAAATACAGAATACCCCAGAAGACATGACAATGTAGCAAAAATAATACATCAACAGCTTGCCTTACAACATAAACTTATAAAACAACACGTTCCCACATACAAGCATGCACCACAAAATGTACTGGAGAATGATGAATACAACTTATACTGGAACAGAACCATTACAACAGATAAAACAACACCACATAACAAACCTGACATCATACTCACCAATAAAAAGAAGAAATTAACACAACTAATCGAAATATCCATACCCAATACAACAAATATACAAAAGAAAACAGGAGAAAAAATTGAAAAATACAGTACATCCAACTGGCTGAGGAAGTCAAGGACATGTGGCATCAGAATAAAGTTGACATTATACCAATTATACTATCAACTACAGGAGTCATACCACACAATATCCACCAGTACATCAATACAATACAGCTACATCCAAACTTATAGCCGGCCGAAGTGGCCGCGCGGTTCTGGCGCTGCAGTCTGGAACCGCGAGACCACTACGGTCGCAGGTTCGAATCCTGCTTTGGGCATGAATGTGTGTGATGTCCTTAGGTTAGTTAGGTTTAACTAGTTCTAAGTTCTAGGGGACTAATGAACTCAGGAGTTGAGTCCCATAGTGCTCAGAGCCAACCAAACTTATATATACAATTACAGAAATCCGTAATTATTGATACATGTTCAATTACCCGAAAGTTACTAAATGCAATATAACATATACCGTACAGTTAAAAGGAAGTGACGCTTGATCAAGGTCCGCGTCACATCCCATTTTTAACCAGACTTAACGTCTGAGAAAGTAAAGAAATAATAATAATAATAATCATTGGAATAATTTGTTTAAATAGCTGAGGATTCTGACAGCACCATCTGCAAACATCCTAAACTATTATTAATTCTAGTACAAGTATTTTTATCTATGTCCTTGGAGCAAGAGATGTATTTAACATACTTTTACAAAGAAAAATAATGAGCAAATCAAAACAATATTTTCTACCAGAAAACCAAATTGTCCATGGAGATTAAAGAAATAAGTGAAACCATTATTTTTAAAAAGCCATTTAAAGTAATTCTCTGAAATAATGCTTATTCTATTGCAAAGATTTATTTAGATAACAAAAAGTTGGTACTTGTAAAGAGCAATATGAATAACTAATAAAATACATTATACATCAACAGTATAGTACACGATACTGGAGAATTGTAGGGCTAAGATCTGTGTTGGATAGTACCAAACTTCTTTTGCCTTCGTGAGTGCCTCATCTTCTTCTCTGTAGAGGGAAACTACTACAATATTACGAACCGACTGAACAAGAACCATGAAAAAACTAATAGGAAGCTCACCCTGCGGTCCGCAGGAAGGGTTTGTGCGTAGTGCACACGGCGTATCCAATGGTCTGCACTTTGTGCAGCAACTGAGGGAGATTACGCAATGATTCGCGCACATGACTTGTAATCGGGAGGATGGCAGTTAAAATCCGTGTCCAGCCATGGTGATTTAGATTTCCCATTGGTTTTCCTGAAACACCTTACGTTAATGTTACGATAGTTCCTTTGAAAAGACATGGCTAATTCTCTTCCCTAAAGTGAGTTTGTACTCAGTCTGTAATGACTTTTCAGGTCTAATATCATATTATTCTAAAACTAACTGCAGTCAAATAAACTACTAAGTTATATTCCTCTGATACCAGGACCTCTTCACTATCTTCACAAGGCATTTTACTTTGGTGTACTGACGCTGTATGCCTCGTACAAACCCACATTAATTTACAGTTAAATTAGCTTCCACTGTCTGCACTACTCCCTACAATAAAAATCAAGGCCATGTCAAAATCAATAAAAGAATACAAAGAGAATAAAGATATCAATTATGGGGATTAAACAGGCATTTTTGGTATAATACAGGAAGTAAACGTACCTCTAGTAATAAAATGTGTTATTCTACAAATGTGTGAATAAATATGAAACTAGAAGAACTTTATACATGAATGGTAGCAGATAGTAACATTCTTGAGGATATTTTAGTAAGAGTAGCATCATCCTGCAGGTACAGTGACCTTATATCGTGAAAAAAGAAAGCAGGGTGCTAGTTACTGAGTTACCATTGTGGAATACCATTCAAAATCAAGCCATTTCGTGAATACTTGAATAAAATATAGGTACTCCCTCAAAAAAAATTTAATTTCATTAAGTTTCAGGTCTTTACATTTAATTTAAATTTGTATTTCTCGACATCTAACTTTTTGGTCATTTATCTCAGTTAGATGCGTATATTTTATTATAAGACATGACCTAAGAAATTGATATTTGGCACTTTTAGGAATTATTTTGTCTTACGCAAGAATATCCAGAGCTATTAACAATGGATGCGCTAAACTGGTATATCTGCATTAACTTCGCTGATCAGCGATTATAGCTGATATGTCAATATTTTGTTTGTAGTTTTTCTGCTGGTTGATGTGTTTCTTAATATTTGTTTTTGTTAATTGACATTTACTCGCTGCTAAAATGGGAACAAGAGCTGCCGCCTGTAAGTGGCGTTGGTAACGCCTTTTTAAGCCCTGTCACCTCCAATGTAGCTTTTAATTAAAAAATAAAACACGATGTTTGTAAAATCGTCAACTTTAATATTGTCATTTAAGTACCTTATTATGTAGGCGGCTGAAATTTATGTAGTATTATGTTCAAAATATTGTGATAATTTTATGTAGTTTATGCGGAGGGCACAATCTGCGTAAATTTTCTAAAGTAGCGTCTGTACCACCTGGACGTCAATTTCAAATTTATATTTATACGTATTACTGTTTCAGTACTCATACAATGCAGAAGTGCTCTAATATTATTACGTGTCGAAACTCATAAAATTCTAAGACGGCGGGGGAAGACTGTACTTGTTCAGATAAAGTCATAAGCGTATAATAAATACTATTCTATGTGTAGTTCACATTAATGTAAATTACGTGCATATGATGTAAATCAGTGTGGGGTACACATTCACTTATCTTGAGGAACAGTTGTATTTGAAAATAAGAAATTCCCAATGTTATCAGTTGTAATATTTCGCATTTATCTCAGTAATCACGTGTGTTAATTACAAATATCGTTGTTATTCATGTGTTTTTTATGGTTCACGTAATTCTAAAGCAGTTATGTCTCATGAGTGTAGGAGCCATGTTGTACTTAACTTATGTATTTATGAAATGTTTGTTACTTGAGCCATTTGAGTCGATTGAGACAAAACTGTATTTGCCAATCATATGCGACAAAGTTTTGCAGTTTGGCCGTTCACACTTGTTTTACATTTTATTGTTTTTATGGTATACAGGTGCAGTTTTCCAGTCACTAGTAATTGTACAAGAAGTTGGCTTGTAATAGTCAGGTTCTCAAAGTGTTCGATAGGTTGGAGGTGCAGTTGTAAAATGTATGAATAAAACTGTTGTTCTTGAAGTTAGATGCAATCTTATATTGTATGAGCTACAAACCCTGTATTATGTATTAAGTGATGCATGTGAGGAGCTATGCTGTGATATACTGTGTATTTGTATTTGCAATCATTGTTTACTAATGCCATAAGGCATGTCTGTGTTCTCCGTCTTGTTTTGTTATTAAATTTAAACCAAATATGGTTGAGTACTCTGTAAATGTATAGAATCTATTCATAAAGCTATGCATATGAATTGTGTACCAGTACTTGTTGCTTGGAAATTCACTTTTGCGACACCAGTTTCATTGAAATAGTTTAGGTCATGTTTTGAAAAACCTATTGAATTGCAAATACTGATTATTCTGCAATAGTTGTTGCTGTTGTGAGCTTCATTCTGAAGACAGATTGAATGCAACTCACTACTCTATCCTGCACAAACCTTTTCATCTCTGAATAACTACTGCAATCTGGAGCCATCTATGCATTTGAGCCCGCTTACTGCATTTGTCTCCTAACCTGCTGCTATAATTACACTCTCTTTCTCTTTTTCCCTCCCTTCCTCTTCCCTCTCTCTCCATCCTCCCTCCATATTTCCATATTTTCACTCCCATAAAATGATGCACTCCAGGAAAATAGGACTACCTTCAGAAAGACTTTCTAACTCTTAAATTTAACAAATTTCTGTACTTCATAAATGTTTTTCTTGCCATTGCCTGTCTACATTTGATATCCTGTTTACTTTGGGTATCATCATTTATCTTGGTGCCCGAGTAACAACTTTCTGTGATATAAATAACCTAGGTTTGTGTTTAGGCAACATTTATGTTTTATGTTGATGATATGACTTAGTTTCACTTAAAGAAATGTAGGCTACTGTTACTGTTTAAAGATTTTAGAGAAGTTACAAACTCTTTGTGCTTTTCTTAAGTAATTTTCAATCTAGCTCTTTATGTTAGCACTATGTTACTGGTTTTATCCAGCTATCACCAGTATGTTACTGGCTTTCTATAAATCACTTATATGTGAATGTACTCCAGCCAGACAATTTACTTCAGCTTGTTAAAAGATGATATTGCGTGTAAACTCGGTCAAGAATACATTCCATTACCTTACAGTTAGGCCTACTTAGATATTTGTTCATAATGATAATTTTTAGTCAGTAATAGCAGCTGCTATATTAAAGAACAAAATTTTGGCTATCAGGTAGTTCTAGAAATTTTCAGATGGGACATATATTGAATATAGGCATCATGAGTTTCCAATGATTCTAGGCTTTCTGTAGTCTGTATTCTACTGTGATACATATTAATAACCAAAAAGGCATAAGTTGCTGTTTAATTTTTAAAGGTTCATTTCTTTGTTGTTATCCAAACAAAATTATTTTACAACATAGGAACCACATATTCAAAAGTTACAATTTCTATAAATAAATATACAGTTGACAACAATCCTATTGATGCTGTCTTCTAACATTTGTTGTTATATTCGAATTAATATTAATATTTATTGATCAACCATTGATCATGTACATGGTCTGGGTGTCATCAGGTTTATACATAATAAGTAAATATGTGTAACTACACACACAAATGATATGCATATACAGTATATAACACAACAAACAATATAATAACTTGATAGAAAAATCAAGGGAATAAAAATACCTGATGTACTGTAGTACTTATACTATTATACAGCTTCCCATTTAACTACAAAAACTGTCAGGAGGCATACATACATTTTGAACATTGGTGTTAATTGCTACCTATTTTCCATTTAGTGTAAATAATCTTTAACTGTATAGCAACGTTTTTGAGGAGATAACCAGGTGATTGCTGTGATGTTTTACAGGTTACTCCTAAAAGTCCATTAATTCACACGTCTGTTATCGTAGTATATTATCAAATACTTTGCAATAATTTAGGTGACATTTTGTCAGTTATGCCAACATATAATTAGAAAATCGTACTGCATAATTAGATAAAAAACTTGAATAGTCATACTATCTTCAATTGAAGTGCTACTTTTATATTTCTTTTCTCACTCATCTCTTCTGTTACAGTTACTGCAAAAATTCGGAATCTTCACGATTATCAACTTCGACTTCTGCATGGAATTATGCCTGTGCCATCTGGTGTAGATATTGCCAACACACTGAAATATTTTTCTCAGACATTATTGAGTATGTACCATACTGCATATCATGGAATTTCTTATTTGTCAATGCTTTTGTTGAGTATTAGTAATAAGATGTTAGTGAGCTTACAGAAAAATCTGTCTGTATTGTATGGGTCTTATAGAATGAAATGGCAATGATAGCTTTCGGCAGTCAGGGATTGAGCTTGAAATACAGATTATGCTGTGAAAAATATAACTGCCATTTGGCAAGACTTTTGCAGTTACATGTTCGATAGGTTGAAGAGCTGTAGAGGTTATGTCAGTATTTAAAATAGTCATAAATTACATATAATAATGAAAAGAAGCTTCTTTATTCAGAATTGAATGGATAGTATAAATGTGGAAAAGGGGGGAGGAGGAGGGATGAGAATGAGTTATCATGTAGGGAAAAAATGTGACTTTAAATTTGGTTAAATAACAGCCAATGTTATAAGCGTGTAGTAGTGTTTCGATGTTTTATCTGGATAATATATTCTAGATAACAGTTGGTTTGCTAAATTTAATTACAAAAGACAAAGTGTTTAAAATGAACCACGCTGTTGGTACCCATACATTGCAGGAGTGGACAGAGGTATTGTTTGCATTAAAAAACTCATGCAAGAAGTCTTACATACTTACGATAAAACAATCGTAACACTTCAAAAAGCAAAAAATTCCTTTTCTAATCATGTTACAGATGAAATTTATGTATGTAACTGTGTTTCAATAACAGCCCAGCAGCTCCTAATATCAAGTTGTCAAAGTAGCCTCCGGTATGAAATGCAACATAGGAGGTCAGAGTGTAGGGGATCCCTTGATTCTATTTTTTTTTCTTTACAAGTAGTAACTCACTATGACTGTGCCTTCCAAAGGTCTCTGAAACATAGACCTATACCCACCCATTATTAGCCATCCAGTGTGCACAGTAGTACAAGTTCTGATGTAATGGCAAGATCTTTGAAGTTGTTACTAGTTCAACATCAATTTATATGCTCAGGTATGACTTTATATAGCTCCTAAACATTTTGGGAATTAACCTGAGACATAAAAAGAGGTACTTGTAACTTCCAGTGATGAACAGCCAGTGAATAAAATGTCTATACTGGAATCACTGGCCTTTGAAAACCTACAATTGTTTTTGTGGACAGGAAGAGCATTTTCAAAAAGTGTGGGAGTTATTGAAGTAACAGTGATGATGATGATGATGATGGACAACATCATCTACATATATAACCCCCAAGCCACTGTACGGTGCATGGCAGATGGTATCATGTACCACTACTAGTCATTTCCTTTCCTGTTCCACTCACAAAAAGAGCAAGGGAAAAATGAGTGTCTGTACGTCTGCATACATGCACAAATGTATTTAATCTTATCTTCATGGTCCTTACACAAAACGTACATTGGAGGCAGTAGAATCAATCTGCAGTCAGCCTCAAATGTTAGGTCTCTAAATTTCTGCAATGTGCCTCACAAAAAGACCATCGTCTTCTCTCCAGGGATTCCCTTTTTACTTCATGAAGCATTTCCATGATACTTGTGTGCTGATTGAACCTACTGATAACACATCTATCAGCACACCTCTGAATTGCTTCATTGTCTCCCTTTAATCTGCCCTGGTGGGATCCCAAATAATAGAGCAGTACTCAATAATTGGGTACACTAGTGTTCTGTATGCTACCTTTTTTATAAATGAGCCACACTTTCCCAAAATTCTCCCAATAAAACAAAGTTTAACATTCGCCTTCCTAATTACCAGCATTACATGCTCATTACATTTCATATCACTTTGCAGCATTATGCCTTGATATTTAATCTATGTGCCTGTGTCAAGCAGCACATTACTAATTCTGTATTTGTATTTTACAGGATTGGTTTTCCTACTCATCCACATTAACTTACATTTTCAACATTTAGAACAAGCTGTCATTGATCACACCAACTAGAAATTCTGTCTAAATCAGATTGTATCCCCCTACAATCACTCAAGGATGACACCTTCCCATACACCACAGCACCGTCAGCTGTAAATTGCTATTCACCCAGTCTGCCAGATTGTTTATGTATGTAGAGAATAGGAGTGTTCCTATCACACTTCTTTGTACACTCCTGCTAACACTCTTGTCTCTGATAAACACTTGCTGTCGAGACCAGTGTAATGGGTTCTATTACTTAAAAAAATCTTCGAGCCACTCATGGAAGTGGAAACCTAATCCATATGCACAATCCTTTGTCAGCAGTGTGCAGTGGTGCACCATGTCAAATGCTTTCTGGAAATCAAGGACTACGGAATCTGCCTGTTGCCCTCCATCCATGCTTTGTAGGATATCTTGTGAGAAAATGGCAAGCTGATTTTCAAACAAGCAGTGCTGTCTCGATCATCATCATTATCAAAAGAAATAACACGTACTGCAGCACCATAGATCTGATACAACTTTAACAGGATGTGTGTTGATATTGCAGCTTTTTTATTTACACAGATTGTCAATTGATCTTTCAGTTGAGAATGGATCTGGGTCACATCTTTCCATCATACAAAATTGAGATTGTTATTAACCAATGCACCATAAATGTGGCTTTATTCAGTTGTTTTACACTGATTTTTCAGAACAACTACAAAGTCTTTCAAATATAGCAGAAGGTAATCATCTACCAAATCTAGTGCTACAAATAAGTAATTGTGGGACATAACTTGGAAACAGTGGATAGAGAATATGGCTGCAAGCACCAGTAGTCAAAAAAAATAAGACTTGACGATAGGGTGGTTGAGAATTAGATGTGGCAAAATAAGCAGATATAAGATATCTGACCAATCTTAAGTATTGACAGGCATTATGTTATCGTGCAGGACTCACTGTTCTGTTGTGAAATCTTTACATGAAAATTGTCAGTACTTAATGATGAAGAGAAAAAAGTGAGAGGGGTCAATTTCATTCACTTCAGTTTTTTTGTAATTTTCGAGTAGTTGAGAAAAAAACTTTAATGGTTAAAGTTTCTGTGGAGTAGTATATCTTGTTAAGTACTATCTGTAGAGATTGTGAAAAATTACATACATAATTATCATTTTACTCAGTGTCCAGTTACAGTGTAGTGTGAAACATAAAATAATTTGTTCATAGCACTGCATACCATTAGTAATCAATTTGTCTATAATCAAATCATCATTGTGGCTTCATTTATTTTGTTTGCAGAACTGTCTCTTAATTTTTATCAATTGTATTTAATCTGTTTTTCTTTCAAATAACAGCTGTATTGAAAGATGTGCCTGACTCACCACTTGAGATGTTGAAATGTCAAGAAAAGGATGGGATTCGAATGAGCCTTTATCCCAATCTTGATTATAGGGGTCTCTTTAATGCTGTTGTTCAGCTTGTTGATATTGCACCACTCATACAGTTTGGTCTGCATGGTATGCTACACAAACTCTACATATTCATATTTTTAAATGAGTTTTGATTTTCAAATAGTGATACAGAACTTGTTTCTTTGTGTACTTCAGCATTTGGGCAGGCAATTCTACAGTGTGTGGGCTGTATTTTACCATTTTTGGAACAAGATATGATTGATGCTTTGCCCTATACAGCAGCTTCAACAATTGCTGTTCTCCCATCTACTCTGCATCAAGAGATTGTTAATTCACTATGCTTTTATATACTGCCATTTACAATAAGTAAGTATGTAAAAAAATTTGCTTAAGCTAAAATAAAGACCTGAAGGAAACAGTACATAATTTTCTTTTGTGTAAGTGCCTGTCCAGACTGTACTGTCCCAATTTTAGCAAAGTTATTGCTTTGTGTAATTTGTTAATATGTTGAGAAACAATCTTTTTAATTGTGATTTTTTAGTTGTAAAATAATTAGAATAGAAGTTGCTGAATAGGTAATATGCAATTCTTGTACTCACATTTGCTTGCCTGTGGTATTACTGGGCACTGTAGAAATATTTTACTAAGTGAAGATATCTCTATGCATCCATTAAATTCCTTTTTTTCTTTCTTCACAATACGCATTTAAGTTAGTTACCTCTCTCTTGACATGAGGGGAAGGAATAATCACAAGTCTGCTGAATTTAATAAACTTAATGACCATCGAGGCTCTTGTCAAATGGTGTATTGAGTTAAATGGTGCAGTGGTGAGACACTGAACTCATATTATGTAGGAAGGCAACTGAAATCCTTATTTGGCCATCCTGAGTTGGGATGTCCATGATTTCCCGAAATCTTTGTAAGGTGTCTGCCAGGATTGTTTGTTTGAAATGGCCCACTGAATTCACTTCCTCATGCTACTCTAATCTGAACTTGTGCTCGGTCTCTAAAACCTCAGTGCTGACATGAAATTAAATTCTGATCAATTTTCCTTATTTTGCCAAATGGTGAACATTTTAAAACTTTTGGCCAGTCTGTGCTAAGTACAGCTTGGGAGAATGGGATTGGTGAGGATCTTCCTCCCCCCCCCCCCCCCCCCAAAACTATGCTGTACCACAAGCGTGCGCGCGCGCGCGCACACACACACACACACACACACACACACACACACACACATTGCAACACCATGAAGGTGGCATGGGACAAACATCAGATTAGTATGAAGCATGCTTAGATATGCAAATGATTAGCATTTCCTACAAAGTAGGTGGTAGTAATGCCACCTACATTCTGTCTTTAAGAAAAGATTAAGCTATGGGTTTGTCACTCAGAAGTTGCATTTGAAAGTTGGCTGTTTGTGAGAAGATATTGTAAGTTACTAACAATGTGGTTTACTGTTACACAATAATGCTGCTTATGTTAATCAGGATCATAGGACTCCTGGAAATGTGGAACCCATCAGTTCAGGAGGGCTCTACTTAAAGCCATGCAGAATCTCAGTAGTCCCATGTGACTAGCACCAGGGAGGACAGATGTTTGTGTGTTCAGCCATGCAGAATTGTGCTGCCACATCACGTACACTGGTATCCAAAATTAAAGCAAAAAATTGCTATTTCCCTGTCCTGTATCTAATTCATGATATAATCATACAAACTCTCAACAGATGTCTGTATGTATGATCTTGTTCTGCATGAAAGACAGCATTCTCGTCAATGGACAATCACACAAACGACAATGTCAGGACACGTATCAAATGAATTAGTGTTTGCCGAGTAGTCCCACATCCACAATCGCTGTGTACGCAGTCACAGACAGTGTAGTATGGCACAGAGAAGACACCTACCAGACTCTCTGAGGTAAAGGGCCAGAGGAAGAATGGAAGCAGGCCAGTCACAAACTGATGCGGCCAGATGGCTTAATGTGAATTGTTCTGTTGTTTCTCGGATGTGGTGACAGTTTATAGAGACTGCAACTTTATCCCAAAGACCAACACAGGGCCAACCATGTACGACATCAGAATGGACCGTTACATGGCTGTAAGGGCATGACAGGTACCTATTATTATTGGCATCTGACCTCACAGCATTCACTAGATGTATTATATGGAGGCAAGCGATGCACAGAAGACTTTGGCAGAGTGGCCTTTATTGTTAGGGTACTGCTATATATGTGCCTCTGACATGACTTCACAGAAACGAGCATCTAGAGTGGAGTTGTCAACATGCCTCCTTAACAGTTGAACAGTGGGCCAAAGTTCTTTTCACAGGTGAGCCACGATTTGGTCTGAAGAGTGATTCTTGATGGATTCATATCTGAAGGGAATTTGCAACATGATTTTGGGACCCAAACACTGTGGAAAGAGACCAGTATCAAGGAGAATCCCTAATGGTGTGTGCAGTGATTATGTTGACCACCCAGACACCTCTTTGTGAAATTCTATGGGTGAATTAACAAGATTTAACTGCAGTTGTTGTGATGTGCTGTGGGCCCAGTTTTTGTACGGACAGACGATAATGCCCAAGATCATAGACCATGGGAAATTGATGTTTTCTTGGAAACAGAAGATATTTCATACATGGGATGTCCTGCTTGATCTCCCAATATGAATCCAGTAGAGCATGTATGGGATGCACTAGGAAGATGGGTTAAATCACATCAGCATCTGCCAGTGACTTTCCAAGACTTGCTAGGAGCTCTCCAAGAAGAATGGGCGTTATTGCCTCAACATGAGATTTATGATGTCATTCACAGCATTTTCCATCGTTGTCAGGCCTGTATTGCTGCCACAGGTGGTCACACCTCATACTGAGCACAGTAACCAGTTATCGGAATGTCTGTGCAAATCCTTTAAGTTGGGAGAAACAAAGAACATTTTTGTCTACCATTATGCATGTTGTGGTTGCTTACGTTCTTTGTTCTTTACATTGTTTCTACTTTACTGTTACCTGTTTATATTTTTTGTGGCAAAATAAATGTAACCTTGAAAAATTTCTGTTTGTTTCTTTAATTTTGGACACCAGTATATATTGAGTCAGGAAATGGACTTGTTCACAGCAAGACAAATATCCATTTGTACTGCTAGCAAGGCATCTATTCGTGCCACTTCACTCATGGCAGCAGAGAGATATGCACCAACAATGGTGCGCCGAGCAATAACCCGACAATGGTGCACCCACCAGTAATACTGGGCACAGTAGTGGCACCATGTCAACTTTTCTGACAAGTTCCAGTTCTGCATACAGAATCATGATGGTGTGTGGAGACACAAAGGAATATGAATATTCCCAGATGGCATTCTTTATTGTCATATGCCACAGAGTTGAAGTAGCATGAAATGAGATATCTGTATTTGTCATTCAAGCTCAGTTCGACTCCATGCCCAGCTGGCTTAGAGGCATTGTTGGTGATAGTGGTGACAGCTCTGTGTACTAAATTCCGCACCTTGTGTTATTTTTTAGTTTAGTTTTTTTGTATGTTTAGTTGATTGTATTTGTGACTGCTTGCCATGATGTGGTACATGTCAGTTCCCCATAATCATCTACAAGTAAAATTTCATCATTTGCTACCCTTTTTGGTCTTGCAATTTTAGTGGCCAGCATTGTGTGTTCATTGGGACAGTGGGGGGAGGGGTTTGTAATGCATCCACAGCTAAATTTGGCAGCCCCCCCCCCCCCCCCCCCTCCTCTGACCTCTTAAATATGTGCTCCCCAACTGTTACAAATGATCTGTGGCAAGTAGTGAATGTTTTACTTTCTAGTGCCCCTTTTTTTTAAATGTTAATCCATCTGGCAGAGAGAGCTGTATCTGAATGATTGTCTTAAGATAGGTACAGTATGAAAACCAAAGTTGAATGTTCTCTATTTGTGAATTATTTTTCAGTTTCCTGTTTTTCTTTAGCTTCAGCAGGACAGCACATCAGTCTACAATTAAGAACTCCTACAATTAAGAGTTTGAAATAGTACACTGAAAGGACATATGTGAAATATTTATTACTGAAAGTCTTTTGTTTAGATTTTAATCATTCATTTCATTTTTTCACTCGAGATCTTAAAAGTGCGTTCAACCCAACCAGCAATCCCTGACTGTTAGTGTAAATCTGTAACTTTCAGATCCTTCTAGAATGTCAGTGATTTTGCAACCCCCTGAAATGAAGAGTTAATGTTGATTTTTAGTAAGGTTATTGTTAATAGTACAGGTACCCTTACATCAGCCCTCTAACTCAGTAATACTTTGAAAGTCTTACATGAATCTCTTACAATGTTGACTTGGATTGTTTGATCTACTAACATCCAAGCAGATGTGCGATTATTAGAGATATCACTAATGTTAAATGATTGTAAACAGAAGTAAATATCAAACAAAATAAATCACAATGTCAAGCAAAGTGTAGAGATTTCAATCAGCCAATGATTTAAGCATGAATCCATATTAGATATCTTATATACACATAGCATATCAAGTTCAATCAGTCCAAATGTTCAAATATTGTTCAGTAAAACATCAAAAGCAGAAATGTAAAGTGTGTGGTGTTGTTTGTTGTTGTGGTCTTCAGTCCTGAGACTGGTTTGATGCAGCTCTCCGTGCTACTCTATCCTGTGCAAGCTCCTTCATCTCCCAGTACCAACTGCAAACTACATCCTTCTGAATCTGCTTAGTGTATTCATCTCTTGGTCTCCCTCTACGATTTTTACCCTCCACGCTGCCCTCCAATGCTAAATTTGTGATCGCTTGATGCCTCAGGACATGTCCTACCAACTGATCCCTTCTTCTAGTCAAGTTGTGCCACAAACTTCTCTTCTCCCCAATCCTATTCAATACCTCCTCATTAGTTACGTGATCTACCCACCTAACCTTCAACATTCTTCTGTAGCACCACATTTCGAAAGCTTCTATTCTCTTCTTGTCTGAACTATTTATTGTCCATGTTTCACTTCCATACATGGCTACACTCCATACAAATACTTTCAGAAACGACTTCCTGACACTTAAATCTATACTCGATGTTAACAAATTTTTCTTCTTCAGAAACGCTTTCCTTGCCATTGCCAGTCTACGTTTTATATCCTCTCTACTTCGACCATCATCAGTTATTTTGCTCCCTAAATAGCTAAACTCCTTTAGTGTCTCATTTCCTAATCTAATTCCCTCAGCATCACCCGACTTAATTCGACTACATTCCATTATCCTCGTTTTGCTTTTGTTGATGTGCATCTTGTATCCTCCTTTCAAGACACTGTCAATTCCGTTCAGCTGCTCTTCCAAGTCCTTTGCTGTCTCTGACAGAATTACAATGTCATCGGCGAACCTCAAAGTTTTTATTTCTTCTCCCTGGATTCTAATACCTACTCCAAATTTTTCTTTTCATTCCTTTACTGCTTGCTCAATATACAGATTGAATAACATCTGGGAGAGGCTACAACCCTGTCTCACTCCCTTCCCAACCACTGCTTCCCTTTCATGCCCCTCAACTCTTATAACTGCCATCTGGTTTCTGTACAAATTGTAAATAGCCTTTCTCTCCCTGTATTTTACCCCTGCCACCTTCAGTGATTATAATATCATAACTATGGTGTCACAATGTAAATGCACCAACACTTGTTAAAATGTTTACAGGGGTCACACTTCAGAAATATAATGGAACAAGACAGATATGAGATTATATTAATTTCAAGATTTTGTTTTTTCTTCTTCTTTTGAATTGAAAGTTAATGGCTTCAACTACCATTTCAATAATCATGAAAACATACATACTCTGATAAACCTCTCAACAGTTAAAATGTCAAAAAATAACACAAGACAAGTAAATAAACCATAACTTCTTTACATGTGATAAATTAAAGTCCCCCACTGCTTTTTTTCTGTCTGTATGTAAAGGCTAATCTCAGGAATGACTGTAGGGATTTTGATGTGGTTTTCATTAATAGGTAGACTGCTTTACAAGGAAGGTTTGCATACATAATTTATTACTGCTACACCAGACATATCTTCCTGCAATAAATACTTAGTGTTAACTTTGTGAAGTCAGGATTCATCACTAGTTTAATATAAATTAAAAACTTCATGCAATTATTTACTACTGTAACCACTTCCTTTGTCTGCAGTCCATTAGTGTGTTCGAGGGCAAACTACAAAGTCTAAACATAAAATCGTAAACACAGCAGGAATATATTCCTGACAGTTGTTTCAGTGAAATGTAAAACATGGTTGAGTGCTTTGCACAGCTCACTATCCATGCGCTGAAGGTAGCAGTGCTCTGGACAACTGCTTTCTGTGACAGTGACACTCACCATCAGACCTGCAACAGACTTGTATGGTATCAATATAGTCTCTTGCCAAGAATCTCTTGGGGCACATGCACAGTCATTTCTCAGAAAAGACTGTAGTGTTGCACTCTACAATTTATTCTAGTAGCCTCCAGATAAGCCTTATGATGTTACCTTTGGTACTCTACCTAGACATTCTTGCTTAAAAACTAAATAAAATATTATCAAAGTTCAGTACCACTGTGCTCGAACATTCATGACTCAAAATATATATACGAGGGTTGGAACTTAAATAGTGGCAACTATTTATTCACAATCGATACAAAAGAGTTACATGTTTGCATGTGCTACTGTCCTTCAAAGTAATCGCCAGTGTTGTGTAGAACCTGTTGTCAGTGATGTGGAAGGCATATTATACCGTTAGCAGAACCTGTTCTGTTGATGGTGCGAATGGAGCGGTATAAAGTTATGGTGATTCTCGTGTACGACTGTGATGGTCCTATCCTGATGCATTGCGTTCCTTCATGGCAGACCGTCAGTGCACAGTATTACTGTTCATTTTTGGAGCATCACCTGTGACCAGCTTTGCAAAAGAAGCGGCGACACTTTCTGCGCAACCCACCCATCATTTTGCATGACAATGTGCGGGCGCATACAGCGCAAGCTGTGGCTGCTCTGTTTGGTCGATGGGACTGGGAAGTACTGTACCATCCACCATACTCCCTGGACTTAAGTCCTTGTGACTCTAATTTGATTCCAAAGATGAAGGAACCACTTCGTGACATTTGCTTCATAACTGTTCCAGAGATTCAACAGGCAGTAGACTGCTCCATTCTCACATTCAACAGAACAGGCTCTGCTAACGGTATACTATGCCTTCCATATCGCTGGCAATGGGTTCTACACAACGCTGGTGACTACTTTGAAGGACAGTTTAACAGGTGCAAACATGTAACTCTTTTGTATTGTTTGTGAATAAATAGTTGCCACTATTTATCCTCAGCAGTTCTCTCCCATTTCTCCTCTTTTAATACTGAGAATGATTCTATTTATTAAAACCAGATGTTAACAACTTATGTAGCTTTCTTTCTGTGACTTCATTCTTTACTTGTTCTGGTTGCAGATGACTAGAGAGAGTTTTGTCTAACCTGATTTTTATTTTGTGCAGTGGCTCTTTAATTTTGCATAGCAACTTTGTAAACAGCTTCATATTTGAACAGCATATTGCGGAGTTTGTCTTTCAGATCAGCCCCTACTCCAATTTTATGGATTATGTTAATGATTTCATCTTTATTACTTAACACGGTTTCTTCTGAACGCTCTTGTACATGGTGTCTTCATGCATTACATCTTGAACCATGTCTTCAGCAATTTGCAGATTTTGTTTTATTACTTCAGATATTCTGGCAAAGTTGGCATCTCTCATAGCAGTCATCATTCCACAACATGGGATTAGCTCCATAGTCTCATCAGTATTCATCTCTGTGGCTTCATTAACAAATTTCAAATTTACTCCACACTCTGCAACTGTAATTGCAGGCTCACAAAGTTGCAAAATCACTGTTGTGTCAGCACTGTATTTAGACTTGCCAGTATCAGCTTCCAGTAACACTTATTTCTTAATGGGCTTACATCGTGCTCTACAGCTCGTGCAATTTTGAATCCAGAAGTTTATTATAAAAGTTCTTCAAAATTACACTCACTTGACTTCCAAAATCCAGGAGAATACTACTTCTTCTCCGTACACCTTTGCTCTACTGATAATGACGACATCCTCTCTTCTCCATAAAATAATTCTTCTTGCTTTCTACTCAGATCTCCTGTCTTGATCACAGTAACTTACTTCTGCTCTGGCATCACCTCTTTGTTTAAATGTTTTTGATTGTCATAATTTGTTGAAAGTGAATACCCTTTTTGCCAGTTTCTGAAGCCGGTCCTGTTCTGAGTCTAATAATATGTTCTCCAGATTCAGTATTTTATCATTATTATTCCCTTGCCAAGGTCTTTGCTGAAATTTGCTTTCTCTGTGATCATCAAATCTTTCTTGAAGGCGTGCTCAGTGATTCCACTTCTGTCTCTGGTCCTGCTTATGCATTTTTCTGTTATCTCATTTCCAGTTCCATTCTGGAAAATTCTATAATAATAATATTTCTGCTGTGAGTCCCTGACTTTCTCTTCTGTCCTCATTTTCTGTGTATCCAAAAAATTGTCTTGTCTGATCTGCTGTATTGATAATTTTCACACTAACAGTCTTCATATATCGGAAGATAAACACTTCACAACCCACATCATGACATCATCATGCTTAAATGATTTATCTAAATACCAGTTCGTGCCTTGACCATTCCAGCAAGCCACATGCATTAGCATGCCCCTTCCAGTATTCAGGGAGGTGCACTGGCCGTAGATCGAATCCGCACATATGGCTAACAATGAGGTTCGATGTGCCACTCTGCCTCAATATGATTTTTGGGTGGTTTTTCACATCTGACTAGATTTTTTGGTTGGTTGGTTGATTGATTTGGGGGAGTGGACAAAACAGCAAAGTCACCGGTCCCAGTGGATTAGGGAAGGATGTGGAAGGAAGTTGGCCATGCCCTTTCAAAATAACCATCCCGGCATTTGCCTGAAGCAATGTAGAGAAATCACGGGAAACTAAATCCGGATGGCCTGATGCATGTTTGAACCATCATCCTCTCAAATGCGAGTCCAGTGTGCTAACCACTGACCATCTTGCTCGGTGTGACTAGGTGAATACTGGGCAGGTACCCATGTCCCGCCTCAGTTTCATAATTCATTAACACTTCAAAAACATTAACACACTTTTGCATGGGACAACACTAGACGCAGACTGATGGGGTACACAAAAGCCTGTCTTGGGAGGTTGGAGGGTGGTGACAGAAAGTGCATCTAGCTCCCGTCCACCACTAAAACTTCCAAATGCAAATTAACATGCTGAAGCTGTGAAGATGTGGGATAAGGCTGGGAAAAAGAAGGAAGACCAGTTCCTGTCTAATTCTATTCCCAAGGAATCTGTTGATGTTCCATCAGCTTCTCATCAGTATTCTTTATTATACAGTGAACTGATAATGCTTGTCCTATATGCATCTTGACCATTACTTCATCAAAATTACTGTCTCCAATTCCATGTATGTCATGGTACCATCATCTGTTGCAGTCCAAAGTTGCACACATCTCCAACTGTGCAATTAGCAACATAAGAAATTGTCTGCACCTCTGTTCACAATGGCAGCAACACACTTCTATAAGTTACAATAAATGCAACAGGATTTACATATACGTGGGACTCGAATCTGTTAAACTGTGTATTCTGTAGGAAGTATGTCTGCCTTTGCTCATCATTGCTTACATCACGGCTGTACATGCACGGCACTGTGATGCACTTCGTCAGCTTTGGTGGTATACTTTGTAATACCTTGGTTCATAGCCAGCCACACACACATCTTTTGGTGCACTACACTTGCTCAAGTTCAGACACTGCTTTCTTTTTTTCCAGCTCTTTAATCTGTGTATCATTTGTCATTAGCTCACTCTGTTTAGTGACCACTTCCTGCACTTTCAAATTTAGATTAGTAATCCTTACACCCTCATCTGCACTAGTTTCTTACATTGCTTCAGTATGTTTCACAATTTCAGATTTTATGTTGTTTATTTTGGTAGCTAACTTAGTATGTTTAGCACTCTAGTCAGCCTTGAAATTTGTGAGACCTTATTTCACTTTATCAGCAAAAGTATTTTGGCTTTTTAAAATCTCTCTTCTTGGCTTATTAACCCCTGTTTCCTGGAACAATGATCTCTCTTCCCTTTTTTAAATGCTTAGCTGTGTTTTCCTGAATGCCTTCAAACTGTTCATTGGTACCCTGTTGACTATCCTTGATTTTATTGGAAGACACTCTTGATTGTTAACGATGATGTTCTGAATTTCTTTAAACTGTTCATGTGTACTTTTTTGACTTTCTTTCCTAAGACAGTTTAGATTACACAAAAGTACTTGCATCATACTAGAGAAAACATCTAGCACCTGACCGTTCAGTTTTCAGTTTCTATTGCCAAATGTGTGGTAGCAGTGTGGATATCTATTGATCCACTGCTTCCAGCGTACTATTCATACAAAAACTAGCGTCATCACTACTATATTCCCCATAATCTGAATGCCTGACTTTTACTTACGTATGTCCTCAACCGAAATTAATTCAACATTTGCAGTATTCACCATCTTGCATTCATCATCCATCTCAGATTTGCTAGAGCGGGACACACAAACGCGTTCTGGTGCAGCACAACACCTAATCTCTCACAATACTGTTTCAAATAAATACAGCACACTAATGACACTGTACATCACACTTAGCACCAATGCAATGGCATGAAATATTACTCTTCGCCCAAATAAACGTGACACTTAATCTGTCTGCCCATGGGGATGTTCTGGTTATTATTACATAGTAATGTAGGCGTGATGTGGTACAGCATGAAGATTCTGCAATTTTCCTTTCTTCAATACATCCAGATGTGATGAACTAATTCCACATGTACAGTTACTGTTCATGTCTATTGTTTGTTGCTCAATGTCTATTGTTTGTTGCTCACTGTTGGTGTGTAACATCTCTGTTCATTGTTTTCTTCTATTTCATCACTGAAAATTATGGCCCTGGCATGGTCACCACATGTAACCCATCTGCACACCTTTAATCAATTATTTATTTTAAACATAAATGTTCACTCAAGTTTTGCAGCAGTATTGGCCAAGTGAAAGTGGTTCACCACATTAGGTATGCAGTCAGCTATTGGGCTGAACCATGTGTGTAAATCAACCTGGACACTGCACCGTATGCATATACAGAGCTATATTTAACTATTATTCTCAAATGATAAAAGTCGCTCAAAATTAGTTTCTTATTTCACTCTCTCAGTCCAGCATCACTCATCCTGCTTAGCCACATAAGTCAGTTTCTTTCATATAGTTTCCTTTAAGACTATTTCAGTTATTTAGTTACTTCATCCGAAATTGTTCCAATTTTTATATACTGTTGCCTGTAATCAATTTAGTTTGCAGTGCGCTACCAATGGCTGCCATACTCTTATCTCTCCAAAATCTTGACACTGCTCACAACTTATGATTATTCACAACTAACTTCACATAATTATTTCCCATGAATAGTTAATCACTATCATGATTCAAATACTTCTCCGTACCACTTTTAAGCTATTCATATTTCAAAATTAATCTGCTGTTCACTTCTCCGGGCAACAGCCTGATCATCTCCCTTGACCACTAGCCACTGACTGACTTAATCAGGTGTCTTGAAAATGCACACATTCTATCAGAGATTTACCAACGATTGCCATGAAACTGTAACTTCCAGAACATAAATAATACAGTATGTGATCAAAAGTATCCAGACACCTCCAGAAACATACATTTTTCACATTAGGTGCATTGTGCTGCCACCTACTGCCAGGTACTTTGTATCAGCGACCTCATTAGTCATTAGACATTGTGAGAGAGCTGAATGGGGTGCTCCGCGGAACTCATGGACTTTGAACATGGTCACGTGATTGGGTGTCACTTGTGTCATACCTCTGCACGTGAAATTTCCACACTCCTTAACATCCCCTAGGCCCACTGTTTCCAATGTGGAAGTGAAGTGGAAATGTGAAGGGACACATTTAGCACAAAAGTGTACAGGCCAATCTCGTCTGTTGACTGACAGAGACCGCCAGCAGTTGAAGAGGGTCATAATGTGTAATAGGCAGACATCTATCCAGACCATCACACAGGAATTCCAAACTGCATCGGGATCCACTGCAAGTACTATAACAGTTAGGCAGGAGGTGAGAAAACTGGGATTTCATGGTTGAGCAGCTGCTTATAAGCCACACATCACGCCGGTAAATGCCAAACGATGCCTCGCTTGGTGTAAGGAGCATAAACATTGTATGATTGGACAGTGGAAAAACATTGTGTGGAGTGACGAAACATGGTACACAATGCGGCGATCCGATGGCAGGGTGTGGGTATGGCGAGTGTCTGGTGAACGTCATCTGCCAGCGTGTGTAATGCCAACAATAAAATTCGGAGGCAGTGGTGTTATGATGTGGTCGTATTTTTCATTGGGGCGTGGGGTGGGGGCGGGGGGAGGGGGGGGGGCTTGCATGGCACTATCACAGCACAGGCCTACATTGATGTTTTAAGTGCCTTCTTGCTTCCCACTGTTGAAGAGCAATTCGGAGATGGCGATTGCATCTTTCAACACGATCGAACACCTGTTCATAATGCACAGCCTGTGGCGGAGTGATTTCATGACAATAACATCCCTGTAATGGACTGGCGTGCACAGAGCCCTGACCTGAATCCTATAGAACACGTGTGGGATGTTTTGGAACACGGACTTCGTGCCAGGCCTCACCAACCGACATCAATACCTCTCCTCAGTGCAGCACTCCATGAAGAATGGGCTGCCATTTCCCAAGAAACCTTCCAGCACCTGAATGAACGTAAGCCTGTGAGAATGGAAGGTGTCATTAAGGCTAAGGGTGGGCCAACACCATATTGAATTCCAGCATTACCAGTGGAGGGCACCACGAACTTGTAAGTTATTTTCAGCCAGGTATCTGGATACTTTTGTTCACATAGTATATTAAAGTCAGCTGAAATGAGTTTCTAACATCTATCATTAGTAAGGATGTCGATGCTGTTACCTGTACATACTGTAGAACTGATTGTAATTACAGGGTCTCAGGACTTCAAGATAGCTCATGTTAGGGCAATGTCATGTTGTAGTAGAATGGCACAGAACCCTGAAGTTAAGAAGGGATGTAACATCATGCAGGCATCTGATCCAGATACCAATGTCAGAACTGAAAGAAGATATGGAAGGAAGAGCCACAGATACTCACGTCATCAAAAAGAATGAATTGGGGAGGAATGCAAAGAGTAGCTTTCCTTTGTATGTTTAATACTCTGACCCTGCTTGAATGTATTAAAATAGCATTTATGCTTCTCAACTTTGAACATTATATTCCAAAATCCATGCACTGCTATATCTGTTAAAGAATGCCTTTGTAGGAGCTCACATAAACTGGAAACATTATGTGATTAAACACCCCACACCTTCTCCAAGAAAATGAATGAGAGTAGCCAATGTAAAACCTCCATTAATGAAGCAAGTCTCCAAATTACCAGACAAGAAAACTCTTTTGATGTTTATGACTCATAAATGGAACTTGTAGTGTAACATGACACTTTGTTAAGATATTCCACTGTACATTCTTAGGCTCTTCAAGAAATTGAAGATATTCATGTGAATGTAAAGAGGAAAACTATGATTTTAAATTAATTGAACTACAATGGAACAAAGCACTGTCGCTGGGCTTTTGTTTATGCAAAGCCAAGATATACTCAGGAGCTGCACCTCCCATGGGCATTAGTGGTGAATAGAAATCATCACTTGCTTTGGTGGGTGTGTTATTCCATGCAGCCACTGAGGTAAGGTGTTATGGTGGACTGCCAAGGATTAACCAAATATCCTGCATTAGCAATGAATCTTATGTAAAATGGAATGTAATTGACTTACTCTATTGTATGCAGACCAGAGAAAAGGAGGAGCATGGTGCTCATTGTAAAGTATGTTGTATTCATTATTAATCAGACAACATATGGTTGGAATGATGGAACTCTGGTTACGAATGCTTTACATTGTCTGAGGAGAGAAATTAGCTCTTTTTCTAGATAATTCATGAAATATTCTGGGAAGAGGATCCAAGCACAGTGAAGAAGATTATTAGGTAGTAGGACCAGCTCATCAAGATAAAGCTACTGTAGTATCAATAAGATATTAGCAAACAAATTGTGTACTGTTCCAGGAGGATATATGCAACTATACGTTCGATGTCTCCCTTTGAGCACGAGGACACTACAAGCTTAACACCTGTAACAAGGAACCATCAAGTCTTAAGAGGATTTCACCCATATTTTTGCACTGACTACCAAGATGAGAGGGAAACAGGCTTACACGATTCAGTAAAATATGATCACGGTCAGGACTCATTTTGAAGACATTGCAGCTGTTTGCACAAGGAAGACACCTTTGTGTGTTTCTGTAGGAGGCACATTTTTGTGAAATTAGCACATTAGTATCAGAGAAATGACCTTCATAGTGACAGGGTCAAAGATTGATCGAGTGATTAGTGTAGGAGGGGGAGAGGGGAGGAGTAGTTTTCAAAATTTGAATTTTTTCATGGTTTCCCCAAACCACTCAGATTAATGCCCAGTTTGCTCTTTGAAAAAGACACATCTAGTTTCCTTTCCCATCCTTATCCTGCCCAAGCATGTAATCCATTTCTAACTATATTACTGATGACAGTATGTTATACCAACCTGCCAATCTCCCCCTCCCCCTTTCAGCTCTTTTCCCAAAGACTTGATGTCTTTTCATTAGTACAGTTGCTCACTGTATCACAAGCAGCTGACTTGAGAGTATGTGTCACTGAAGATAATGGTGAGCTCTTTATACTTGCCAACACAATCCTGTAGACATTCATTTATTCATTCGTTCCTTGGAGTTAAACTCTTAAGAACTAAAGAGAGAGCATTGAAGTTCACAGGTACAATAGTCATTAAGTTAATATAACTTTTTCAGTTTGGTTGATTTCCATCATCATCATCATCAGCAGCAGCAGCAGCAGCTGCTGCCATTTGACATGCACTGCTGAATGAAGATGTCCTCCAGACTTTCCCATATGTTATGACCTGCAGCTACGTGCATGCATGTTCCTTTTGCATATTTTCTGATGCAATCTACTGACCTTCCATTAGGTCTTCATCTCAGTCTTTTCTTATCTGTTGATACTGATCAAAGAATTCCCCATTTTGAAGAAAACTGGAATGGAATATTGCACTGCTGGGAAATATAGATTAGTATATCACTGCATTAAAGATGTGACACAATATTCCACTTATTTCAGTAGTGCAGATTTCACTAACTTACTTGAGATACTGTCAGCACCAGTTGAATGTTTACTGTTTAATAAGATAATGATTTTCTTAAGTTTTCCAATAGTCAAAGGAGGGAAGTTCTTTGATCACAAATAAATGTAACTTACTGATTGAGCATATCTATTGTCTTGTGCACAACTGTTGTTTGTATAGTCTGTTTGTACAGTAACAGCTATGACCTCTAATAAACATTTAGCACCCCCTCCTTATAATTAATTTTATCACTGTTAACATAAAGGAGTATATTGTAGTGACAGTGAACAACTCTCCATCATAGTTGCAATGGCCATTTGTAACTTGCCTTAATAGACACATGGATTTTACATAAATCCCTCCTCCCATATTATTTTCACAGTATAAAGGTGCTAGGGCGTAGCTATAATCTTGGAGAAAGCTGACGGTGGTTGTGGCTTAGGGTTTTGTATAGCATAAAACATACGGATCATTTATCCATTGTAAACTTGCTGCTAGAACTGTAATTTGTTTGTTTTACTTGCCAATCCTCTTATGTTGTGATGAAACATTGTCACATATTTACTATCCAGCAAATTTCTTCTTCTATTTCCCTAAGAAAGGACACACAAGCTTTGTGTCAGTACTCTTTATTGGTAGCTGCTTTGCTTTTGACAGCTGAGCATGTAAGTTATGTAAATTACCACTTTCAGACTACTAAAGCCATCAGAGTGCAATAGGTTTCAAGTTTAAAATGCTTTTGTCATGCTTTTCCTTAATTACTAAATTTAACAGTGCATCTGATACTTCTTTACCTGACTTGTGTAGTAATAGGTCATAGTTACTAAACAGATGTGTATGGAAATTGCTGATATCTATTGCATATGTATTCTACATCTGCTTTCTGCAAGCCATCTTATGGTGTTTTTCAGAAGGTACTTCTGGTGTCATTTCCTTTTCTACCTATGATGATCAGTTTACAGGTGGTATGTGGGAAGAATGTTTTAATAAACCTCCATATGAGCTCTAATTTCTCTGATTTTCTTGTGGTCATTTTACAAGACATATCTGGGAGGAAATAATATGATGCCTAACTCTTCTTAGAATTTCAGCAGTAACTCTCCACCCCATGGGGTACAATGATTCTTTTATAGTTACTGCCACTGAAGTTCGTTGAACATTTCTGTAATGCTCCCACTTTGACTAAACAATCCTGTGATGTAAAATACTGCTCGTCATTGGTCTTCTGTATCTCATATAGTATTCCAAATCACTACGGGTCTCAACCTGATGAACAGTACTCAAGAACTGGTTGAACAAGTGTATTATAATACACGTCTTTTCTAAACGAATTACTTTTCCTTTAGATGATCCCATTGACCAAGGTCTTTTATCTCATTTTCCTGTTTGTTTTATTTGATCAATCCACTTTATGTTACTCTGGATGGTTACTTCTAGATATTTTATGGTAGTTATTGTTTTTAACCTTTTTTTTTTTTTTTTTTTTTTTTTTTTTTTTTTTTTTTTTTTTTTCCCAATAGTCCACTCTAACAGTAGTGGATCACTTGGCTTATGTATGCACTGTACCTTATATTTATGTTCATTGCCAACTCCCTGTCACTGCACAAACTATTGATCCTCTGTAGATCTTCCTGAATTTCACTACAATGTTCCGTATATACAACAGCATTGTCCATGAATAGCTCATGAAGCCTCCAGTGTTATCCACTAGATCATTTACATAAACTGTAAACAGTAACAGCCTTGTCACACTTCCTCGGGGTGCTTCCAAAATTACCTTTAAATACGCCAGTTTTTATTCTGTTAAGAGTTACATTTTGAATTCTATCAGTAAGGAAGTCCGGAATCGCATCACAAATCTGGTATGATACTCAGTAAGCTCATATTTTGTTCACATTCCTCAAAGTTTCTTTAAGTATTTTGGATTTTATAGTTTATTTGAGTGATGGCCTAACTTACAAGGGATTTTTTTTTTATCAAGTTGTGTCGTTTTTGAATATTCACAATAAATATGTTTGTGTAATACTGTAACATTCATTGCATACTACATTGTTTGTGCCACATATCAGTATCATAAATACTTTACATGTTCTGAATTGCAGTTCAGTTACTAGTTCATGTAACTTTACACTGGGTTTCGCATTTTCACAAATTTTAACACTATTCAAATTTTTAAATTATTTCTGCCATGTTTCTCCCATAACTATAAAAAAATTTTCCTAGCAGATTAAAATTGTCATGTATAGATAGCTCAATCAGTGGAGCATTTGCCTGTAAAAGGCAAAGTTTCCTGATTCATGGTCTGGCACATGGCTGTAATCTGCTATGAAGTTTCAAGTCATGCTTGTTTTGTGTTTTCATGTTTAAAAGTTGTTAAAATCTTTCCATAGTATGTTGACTATAAGTAACTGAAATGTATTTTTGCAAATTTGAAAATTCAGTGCTGTGGCTTTACACAAATTTTCTTTTTAACTGAATCACTCCACCTCAGTCTTGCAGCAATGTTACACAATTCTATACAAGCCATCATCTTCAACTATCAGATCCAATGTCAAAGGCCTTGAGTCGTTTCCTCTTGTGGTATCTTTCTGGTTTATATTTATCTTTATCTTTTGTCACTCCCTTCTCAGCATAGCCTATATTTCACACTTTCCAATTTATCCATTTTTCTGTGTTCTGTATTAAAACAACAATGTCATATTGATTCAAACATCCCTCTAAAGCTTTGCTTGTGTCCTGTATTTTTCTTTCTCTTTCGTTTTAGTTCTCATGGTTAAAAATATGAAAATTCTAACTAATAATCTCACTTCCTTCTTAATATACCATTAACTTCCATGAATTTATGTATTATGTATTTCTGAGTGTCTACAAAGTTGATATGAAGTAATTAACATCTCATCTTTCTCTATTTTCTGTATGTTTCTGAACATCTTTTGCTGTTTAATGTTCTTATAAGTCCTCTCAATGCACTGAAGTGGCATCAGGTTGTAAGATTTGCACCAGACTGGGAGGTGTATTATTCTTTTTTGTTACAAAATTGATCACCAATTAGCACTTCATTTCTATTTTTTCTGTGTGTTGTGTTGTTATGTGGCATTCTAAACTAATTTTGTGATTGGTTTTGCATTTCTTATTTCCTATCTTCTCAGAACATTTGACAAGTAGGCTGCTTTAATAAAGGTGGTGGCTTGTGTTATGTCATAGACTTGAAATTCCAGAATGAATGAATTTCAAGTTTGTGAATAAATTATTAAATCTCTGTCAATAAATTATTAAATCTCTATCACTTAAAAGGGATTGTGAAATGCCTAAGGCAACATATGCGTTTGTAGGCTTTCTTTTAACTTACTAGATTTTCATGGTACAGTATGTGTATGTATTTTGCAGTACGATGTGAAAGAAATCAAATTCATTCAACATCTTTGTTCCAGCAAGAGGAGACGATAACGATGGTGAACAAGAAACATTTGCTCGCCAGTCTGTTGCTGCAATAGTTATGATGATCTTCCAGTACTCAGATAATCCAGGTATGTTTCTTCACTATTACATAATTTATATAATTAAGTAATTACTGAAACTCATGTAATTAATGGATACTTGGGTTGCATTTACAGACTTCCTTGAATCACTTGTTGTTAATATTGGCCGGCCGAAGTGGCCGTGCGGTTAAAGGCGCTGCAGTCTGGAACCGCAAGACCGCTACGGTCGCAGGTTCGAATCCTGCCTCGGGCATGGATGTTTGTGATGTCCTTAGGTTAGTTAGGTTTAACTAGTTCTAAGTTCTAGGGGACTAATGACCTCAGCAGTTGAGTCCCATAGTGCTCAGAGCCATTTGCACCATTTTTTGTTAATATTGCACTACTTTTGTCCTCCTCCTGGCAACATTGTAGCATAAATTCAATTTATTGTCACTTGGAAGCTAAATACCAGTGGAATAGTGCCTATCACAAGAGATATTCATATGCAGAGTATCTTATCTTAAGCTTTTATAAATAAATAAAGCTGAGTATATATATTTACTCCATTGACTTTTGCAATGGAGTCAGTGGTCAACAGGTACATAATTTGGAATCAATCTCTAAAACATATTTCTGCATTCATATTTTTTCTGTGTTTTGGTATGATGCTTTTTGAATAGTCCCTTATCTGATGAATGATACTCCAAATGCAAGTATCTCATGTATGAAAAGGAAAGTGTGAGACATTGAATATTGTAACTTAAATTTTAAATGGAATCTGCAGCAACATGAACTGAATTTAAAGAAGTAAAAACTATGTTTGAAGGGCCTCAAAATGAATAAGGGCAATGAAAACAATCATTGGATGTAAAGAAGAATGATTTACCAAATCTTTTCACCCCAGGGGGCTCACATCTCTCTTGTGAGCATGGGCTTGGCCACCACGGGGCCCCAGCGCATCCAACTCTACTTCCTGTTCCGTGCTGCAAATCTATACTTCTACTGTTTGTTTCTCCTTTGTGCCTTTCTATTGTATGGTCTTCTTGTTGCTGATCATGCTTGCATTTGGTTTATGATTTTGGACACGATTTTTTTTTTTCCAGCACTTCATACAACTTTTCATACTTCACTACATGGTCCCCATTGTTGGGTTTGACATACCATTCCTCTTCCAAATTTTACGGAAGTGCAGATAGTGCGGGAAAGGTCACCCAATGCAGTGAACAGTCCACCTTTTGTCCCTTCCTGTCTTCATACTTTTCCTTTCTGGCAAAAGTAATATACCCAAAACCCAACATTGTAGCCATCTCATTGTGGGGTGAGTTGTCACAAGTGCCTACACAGTTGCAGTCCCCTGACTACACAGGGATTACCGTATTGGTGTCAGAGCTTGGAAGTCCTCACTTATGCCAAAGAGTATGTGCTCATCATGACTGGGACACAGGGATTCTGGGCTATGGTTAACTGGCCAGGTTGCCGTTGTGTGGGTGGGTGGCATCCATGGGGAAAGCCCCCATTCAGAATGGGTGGCACCAAGGCAGATCACTTGCAAATTAAGCAGCTCAAACTTGGCCCAAGCAGTCTTCTCTGAAGAAAAGGATTGCTAGAATGTGGGAATACATGACCCAACAACATTTCTTTCCCTGGCTAGGCCATGGGAGGAATGTAGGGCCAAGAGACAAGGGGAGAGATAGTTCCCACAGTACTTTGTTTGCTCTAGAACTGACAGGAATTCTGTCTTGGTCACAAAGTCATTATTCTTTGTTGAACATGTTCAGGAAAGGTTTGGAAAAGTAGCAGTAATTTTGAAAAAGTGGTTCAGTTCTGATTAAACAGCATCCCCCACTCATTTCTGTAACTATCACATCCCGTAACGGTCTCAGTGCTGTACAGGGTATCATCTTCCCCCACAACTTCATTTTACAGACCGATGACAAGCTTTGTGGCAATTTACCAATTTAGAGTCACCTGGTGTGCATTTTGTTTGTTGTGTCCAGTAGGGACCAAAGAACAATAAGGTTGATTTTGGGGTCTACATTTTGGGCCGTGAAGGTGACTAATTGCTTGTAAAGGTCAAAGTGATGGTATATCAGTGCAATGTGAAACCATATGCTCCCCCTCCCATGTGGTGCTAAAAATTCATGAAACTTGGGCACACGTTTTGCTTTGTAATGTCAGCCTCCTCTGTAGGGATTGTGGAAGTCAATATCGCACAAACACTCCTTGTGCCCCTCCCTCCATCTGTGTCAGCTGTGGGGAGCACCATTTCTCCTGTTCACCGGGCTGACTCATATTTCAGGAGGCCAGGAAGAAATATGGTCTTTTATATCCCGTAAATATGACAATGACTTTTGCTATGGCTACAATGACAACATCCAATCTTGTCACAGAAACATAGCACAACATGCTTACTACGTCAGGCCCTCATGGCTACTTGACAGTACCCACTCCACTGGTGGTTGAGGCCCCTCTCCTAATGTTTCCCCCACACCCACTTTGGGGGCATTGACTCCGCACTCACTGTGAACCTGGATTCCCAACTCCCAGCTGGAGAAGCAACACCCTCTTCCCATGTCTCTCACCAGGAAAGGGTCCCTCGGGATGCTCCCCTCCAAGGATTCTGCTGATCTGCAACCTGATACCAGCCGGTGACTAAAGGAGCCACAGGTTGATGATCATAGGGCTTTGTGTCCCTCCTCTGTCCCTGAAACTAGGACAGACAAGCCCTCTCAGACATCAAAATCTTGAAAGGAGAAGAAGACGAAGTAAGTTCTAGTGGTCCATGCCACAGGAACCCGCATGTTCTGGTTGTGTACCTGACACAAAAAGTTCCTTTTGGCCCCTTTGGCACTGGATCCCCCCCCATACGGCCTGCTTCACAAATGATGTGGATGGATGCTGTATCCTAGCAGCCAGTGTCAGCAGGCAACCCTGGGGCATGACCTGCCTCCACAGGATACTGATAGCGTGATCCTCCACTAGAAATGTAGTGATTTTTTTCCGCCAGCTGGTCAAGCTAAAACTTCTCTCATGAATTTCGACTGCTTTCTGTGTTGCCCTCCAGGAAACTTTGTTCTCAACATTGCAAACAGTTACCTTCTGTCCTTGAGACCGGTGTGACAGTGATGATTTTCCAGTTATCCTCTCCCTTCCTCAGCATCACTCACCTAGACGTCCACCCAGACGGGCTCTCAACAATGCTGACTAGGATGACTTTGTCTCTGCTATCACCCGTAGCACCCCATCATGTGGAGGTACTGATGTGATGGTCCAGAGTCCAGTCACAACCATTCTATTGGCACCAGACTTAGCGATCCCCTATTCCACCAGATCCCCCTGTTGGAAGATAGTACCTCAGTGGACATTAGAAATCACCATGGCCAATAGAGATCACAGATGGGCTCTCCAATGCCATAAGTAGCATCCATGACTGGAGCACTCCATTCCCATTAACAGCTTTATTCCCAGGTCCATCACCTAATAAAATGACAGAAACAAGAATGCTGGGAATGGTATGTTACTACCACTGGACAGCGTTTGCCTTCTTCCCAGGTTTTGGCAAAGGTTTGACACCTGTAGGGTCACAACTCCCCCACAGGTGTACCTGGCATCTCCCTAAATAGTGTTGTGTATACTAACCCATATGCTGTTGCCAAACATTTTCCTCTGCATTATGCTCGAGTCTCTATGTCAGAGAATTACCAGCCTGCATTTTGTATTCTCAAACAGCAGTTGGCGCAGATTCACTTACCTTTCACTACACATCACCTGGAGCCATACAGTGCTCCATTGAGTGAATGCCAATTCCTCAAAGCCCTAGACTTATGCCCTGATATGGACCCAGGGCCAGACCACATCCAGAGCCACATGCTAAAACACCTATCAGTGGGTTGCCAATGACACATCCTTGCCATTTTCAACCATATCTGGAGTGAGTTCCCACCTCAAGCAAGCATGATCATCCTGATACTGAAACTGTGTAGACACACTCCTGAGATGGGTGATCAACACCCACTTAGTCTCACTAATGTTCTCTGCAAGTTGCTCGAATGTATGGTGAGCTGGCAGTGGTGTTGGTACCTTGAGTCTTGGGGTCTTTTTGCTTTTTCCCAAGGCTTTTCATGAAGGCAGTTCTACTGCTGACAGTTTTGTCTGTCTGGAGTCTACTATCTGATCAGCTTTTACCTAACATCAACACCTTTTCACGGTGTTCTTCAACTTGCAACAGTATTATGACTCTACATGACGTCATCACGTGAGTGGTGTCGCTGCGGCAGGCTCCCAGTTTTTCTCCAGAACTTTTTGTCACACGATACTTTCTGGTTTAAAGTTGGTGCTTCCCACAAAACACCCCATATACAAGAAAATGAGATCCCACAGGGCTCTGTATTGAGTGTGCCCCTTTTTCTAGTGGCTATAATTAGTCTAGCTGCAGCTATGGGGTCAACAGTGTCACCCTCCCTGTATGCTGTTTTGCATTTACTATTGCTCCTCCACTGTAGGTGTTGTTGAACACCAGCTGCAGAGTGCCATATGAAACATGCAATCTTGGGCTCTCAGCCATGGCTCCTGGTTTTCAGCTGCCAAGACATGCATCATGCATTTCTGTTGCCATAGTACTGTCCATCTACAACCAGAACTCTACCTCAGCAACCACTTTCTGGGGCTGTTCTTTGATGCCTGGTTGACATGACTTACCCATCTTCAAAAACTTAGGCAAATGTCATGGTCACACCTTAATATTCTTTGCTGCCTCAGTGATACCAGCTAGGGAGCAGGCCATTCAACAGTTATGCAGCTTTACAGAGCTCTGATTCTGTTCTGTCTAGATTATGGGAGAGTGGCTTATGCCTCATCATCACCTTCAGCATTGCACGTGCTGGACCCGATACATCATTGTGTGGTCTGACTTGCAATAGGTGCTTTTCAGACCAGTCCCATGAACAGCCTACTGGTGGAGGCTGAGGTCCATCCATTATAGATCAGATGCCAAAAAATGCTACTCAACTATGCAATATACATTTGCTGCTCCCCTGAGTGTCTGAACTGTCATGTCCTTTTCCCTGATAGGGGGATCCGCCTCCCACAGTAGTGGCCCAGGACTGACGTCATGATCTCAGTTCGTATACAGTGTGTCTCATCTAAGCTCCAACTTCCCCTACTCTCATCTCTTGTCAGTGAGCAATCATGTACAACCTCATAGTGTATACCCCATCCTCGAATATGTCTCAACCTATCCTTTGGACTGAAAGACTCTGTTGACCCCTTGGTTTTTCACCATGTGTTTCTGGCCATCATTAATGGATTTCCAGGTTCAGAAGTGATATACAGTGGCAACTCTATGTTCAATGGATGAACTGATTTTGCCTACCACACTCAAGATTCATTGAGCTGCACACCCTGCTAAGAAGATGCAGTGTATTCACTGCAGAATTGGTGGCCATCGCTCGAGCCTTCAGTCACATTCATTCTTGCACTGGCGAGACTTTCTTAATTGACAGTGACTCCCTTAGTAGTCTTCTGGCTATCAACCACTGCTACCCTCAACACCCATTAGTTGTGACTATCCAGGATCTTCTTCCTGACCTCTGTCAAGCTTGATGGTCAGTCGCCTTTGGTCATGTTGGCATCCCAGGGAACAAACATGCTGTCTGGCTGGTCAAGTTGGTTACCAGAATACCGACTTTGAAGATGGTGGTACTAGAACTGGCCCTTTACTCAACTCTACTCCACCAATTGTTGGAGGCTTGTAACATAGAATGGTGTGCTCTGATTTCTCCAAAACTGTGAGCAACAAAGGGGGCCTTATCCATGTGGCAGTCTTCCTTCAAACTTCTCTCATGGAATATGCCGTTCTCTGTTGGCTTCACATTGGCCACACTTGGCTGACCAATTGCCATATCCTACAGTGTGAGGACTCAACCCCTGTGTTGGTGTGGTGTCCATAGTCTCCACACAACAATGACAGACAACTTCAAAACCCCTGCCCCATTTGTTTACTTCTGTACTTTTTTGTCACTGATACTTTCATTTTGGATGATACGTGGGAAATGTCACTCAGATACCCAAAGCATTTCTTGATTTCCTGAAAATTTCTTTCCTGAAAATTTCTTTGGCAGGTTTGTATTGTTTTCTAGTATACAAAGTGTTTAGGAATCTGAAAAATCTCTCTCTCTGTGGACATTTTTCAGAGCAGCTGGAAAAACTGTGACATTCTCCACTGCAATCAAAGTTGAGTAATGTTTCTGTAGATCACTAACAATCAACTGCCATCCACAAGTATTAATGACTACTTTAAAATTGTTGCAAAGAGTAACATCAAACACCCAAATACAGAGCATGCTGTTTAGCAGAACAAAGGTTATTATAAAAAATCTGATTCAGTACTTATGCTATATAAGTTCTGTCATCTAAAGCCATCCCATATAAACAGTAAGGGTAAGAACACTCCCTTCTGCAGTTATTACTGTCATGCAATCCATTTGAGTTGGCTCTCCTCTAGTTCCACTGCTTCTCTTGTCTCTGTCCACTTTTCATTTCACTAATCGTTCTTCTTTCCTCATTCCTTCATTCTTCAGGTCTTTGTACACCTGCAGTATTATTTGTTTGTTTTATATTCTCTTTGTTTGTTCCTTTACCTTCTTCTTCAGCCTTTTTCCTGGTTTGTCCATTGCTATTTTGCCTGTACCCATATTTTTTGTTTGCTTCCGCCCTTCTGACTTGGAATCTGCCCCTCCCTTCTCTTTCCTGTAAGAGTTGTCCTTGTATTTGCTTCCATCTGTTTTGCTTTCCACCCCTCTCCATACTCAACACAGCCTTCTGCCATAATCAGATCCCCACCTTTCTTGCCACCTCACTCTCGTCAGCCTACAGTGCCATCTTAACCAGTAACATTGTTACATCAGAAGCCCATGCATGGTCTTTTTGTGAAGAGCAACTATAGTTGAGAAACACACGCAAACAGTTGTGTACTTTGTGTGTGTCTATCCATCCATCCATCATTCAGCCTTTCTTATGATGAGGTGTGGCTTTTCCTCCCAATCATTCTTTGAATTGTCATTAGAGGCATATATAATGTCATCATAAAATAAATCCGCTTGACATTAAAACTTTGTCAGACTGTGACTTGAACCTGGAAATTTCATGGCATGTCATTCTTTTATTTGCTCAACAGTAGATTGGTAATTTGTTTGAAATAGAGCATTTTTTAGCATTTAAAGAAACATCTATTTATGTAAAATTTTTTGTTATTCCCTAGAGTATATATCTTCCTCGGTTATGAATTATTATTGTGAGTTGTATGATTGGAAGTTGAATTGGGCAGTGTTTTTGGATTATTCTAACATAAAAAAAACTGAAATGACACTTGTGAACTACACTACTGGCCATTAAAATTGCTACACCATGAAGATGATGTGCTACAGATGCGAAATTTAACCAACAGGAAGAAGATGCTGTGATATGCAAATGATTAGCTTTTCAGAGCATTCACAGAAGGTTGGCGCCAGTGGCGACACCTACAACGTGCTGACATGAGGAAAGTTTCCAACCGATTTCTGATACACAAACAGCAGCTGACCGGCGTTGCCTGGTGAAACGTTGTTGTGATGCCTCGTGTAAGGAGGAGAAATGCGTACCATCACGTTTTCAACTTTGATAAAAGTCAGAGTGTAGCCTATCGCGATTGCAGTTTATCATATGGCGTCATTGCTGCTCGCGTTGGTCAAGCTCCAATGACTGTTAGCAGAATACGAAATCGGTGGGTTCAGGAGGGTAATACGGAACGCCATGCTGGATCCAACGGCCTTGTATCACTAGCAGGTGAGATGACAGGCATCTTATCCACATGGCTGTAACGGATCGTGCAGCCACGTCTCGATCCCTGAGTCAACAGATGGGGACATTTGCAAGACAACAAACATCTGCACGAACAGTTCGACGTTTGCAGCAGCATGGACTATGAGCTCGGAGACCATGGCTGCAGTTACCCTTGACGCTGCATCACAGACAGGAGCGCCTGTGATGGTATACTCAACGACGAACCTCGGTGCACGAATGGCAAAACATCATTTTTTCTAATGAATCCAGGCTCTGTTTACAGCATCATGATGTTCGCATCCATGTTTGGCGACATCGCGGTGAACGCACATTGGAAGCGTGTATTCGTCGTCACCATACTGGCATATCACCTGGCATGATGGTATGGGGTGGCATTGGTTACACGTCTCGGACACCTCTTGTTCGCATTGACGGCACTTTGAACAGTGGATGTTACATTTCAGATGTGTTATGACCTGTGGCTCTACCCTTCATTCGATCCCTGTGAAACCCTACATTTCAGCAGGATAATGCGCGACCGCATGTTGGGGATACAGAAAATGTTCGACTGCTGCCTTGATCAGCACATTCTCCAGATCTCTCACCAATTTAAAATGTCTGGTCAATGGTGGCTGAGCAACTGGCTTGTCACAATATGCCAGTCACTACTCTTGATGAACTGTGGTATCGTGTTGAAGCTGCATGGGCAGCTGTACCTGTACACGCTATCCAAGCTCTGTTTGACTCAATGCCCAGGCGTATCAAGGCCGTTATTATGGCCAGAGGTGGTTGCTCTGGGTTCTGATTTCTCAGGATCTATGCTCCCAAATTGTGTGAAAATGTAATCACATGTCAGTTCTAGTATAATATATTTGTCCAATGAATACCCGTTTATCATCTGCATTTCTTCTTGTTGTAGCAATTTTAATGGCCAGTAGTGTAAGTAACCAATTCAGGATTTTATGGCAATGCATGGCAAATTATAAGAGGCTTGTGATGAATTCTCCGCTGTACGTAGCCCGCTCGAGGGTTAACACAATGGTGCTTATCTATTAACGTGAAACTTTCACACTATACTGTTTGATACATCATGAAAAACTAACTGGTCATCATGAATATTGTCACATACTAATTTACCCATTATCTCAGAGAAATGCAGCAGTGGCAGCATTATGCAGTAACTTACTTACATATGGACAGATACTACATAAAAGATTATGTTTCCCTGTCATGGTCATTAGTCCAATGAATTGCATCACTGGAAATGATGAGATCAAAAAATTGTGGCAAGAACCCAGTCAAGATTCATTGTTATCCCAGTGGTTTAAATGGATCCACCATACTTGCTACGTGTGTGACTGACATTCTGTTGGTGAAAGAATCACTTTGATGCGTTAGATTTTCAACAATATGCTCCTTCATACATTTCACAGATTTGCCTTTTGTTGACATCAACAAATGGCAAACAATGCAGTACCATTCAGTGATTAAAACAAATTATATAATTTATGTTCTATGTTTATTTTAAATAAAAGTAATACACGCAGCATAACTATGTTGCAACTTCTTTCTTTGTAATCTTTATAGAAGTATTTTGGAAAACCCAGAATAACATGATACCATGCAGAAATTCACCTGTTCCAGTGTTTTTACATTTACACAAATGAAGAGAAATGTGGAACAGTGCACACAAATGTCTTATTGCAGGATCAAAAGGCACAGTGGTACTGTTACTTTGATCAGTTGAATCCTGTGGCCACTAGAAATGATGGGAAGTGAAATGGCTATAAACTGCAGAGAAAATAAGTAAGGTACTGAGGTTAATCATGAGGATACACATTTGTAGAGGAGGACACTTGTCTTAGAAGACCATACTAATCTATATAAAGAACACTGTAATATATGTAAATGAGGTTAATCATAAGGAAACAAGTGAGAGTTTAGGGGACAGCTAAAGATGTCAGCCACAAGAAGAATGAAAGTAACCATCCTTTGGCTAACTAACTTGTTTAACAATTGTATAATACAAGGTGGAATTACCCGTATATGATGAGGATCTGAGATTATTATTATTAAAAAAGGCAAATATAAATATTCCACTCAAATTTATAGGCTGATTTGTTTGTTAAATACCTGAGGAAAGCTGCTGATATGACTTACATAAGAGACTTACAGCACATAGGACACTGAAAAGAATGAACAAAAAACCAATAGTTTTCTGTAATGGAAAATTGATTTAACTGCACATTTCATATATTATAAGATGCCCAGAGCAAATATGTGATTGGAATGATGATTGATATTAATGCCACATACTATGGAACATGGTGGCCCACTCATTTCTCAGTGTGCACTGAAAGTGCCAAAACAGCTTGAGGGATTGCTGTCATAGTTGAGTAGTGCATTGAACTTCACTGAAAGCTTTTATAGCTGACAGTGTAACGAAAGGTGTCCATGAAGGTCAAATTATGGTCAGATTTTCTGAAACATGATGACTTAACTGCTTCTGGATGCCATAAGAAATAGCTGTTTTGTTGTCAGAGTCGTCACATACAGAGACAATCTTACTTTAATAACATCTAGGCAGGTGTGTCAGTTGACACAGTATACTGTGGAATCAATACAGAGGTGGTGCTCTAAAAATAAACTGTAAGTAGAAAATATCAAAACATTGTAACTGATGTGGAAAGACAATGTATCCGGAACCAGAAACTCCACTGTAAGACTATATAACAAACTTTATTCAAGCACTGCCTGACAAAAAAGTACCAAAAAGTGGAGAAAAAAACAAAACGAAACATCACAGGTTGAGAGGCAATGTGATGATATTGTAGTGATTAGAAAATTGAGTTAAATTTACAAAGAACTCGGTAGTATGAGCTCGCGTATCAGTATGACATCACACCATCAGGACTGCATGAATGCACACACTGATTCCATTGGGAAGAGTGTCAGAAAGCTGTTGTATCCACTCCTGAGGCAATCTGGTCCACAACAGTTGTAACTGGTCCTTGATATCCGGGGTATTGGCATTGGGACATAATTAACATCCAAGTTGCATTTTCTTTTGGGGCAGATCTGGGATGTCTTGCTGGCCACTGGAATAGCACATCACAGCACAGACAGTTCACAGAGACATGTACCATATGTGGATGAGAATTGTCATGTTGGAAATGCTGTCACATGAGAGTTAATAAATGAGAACACAGGATGGCTGTACTGTACCATTTCGCTGTCAGAGTTCCCCTCAGCCACTACCAGCCATGGCTTGAAGTCATGCCCAATCACTCCCCACACCATGACATCAATAGCAACACTGCTGTGCCTCTCCAAAACGTTGTAATAACAGGATCTCTCACTAGATTGCTGCCATATTTCTCACTAGGTTGCCACCATATTCCATGACAATAATCATCTGGCATAGTGCAGAACCACAAGTCATCACTGAACACAATGCATCACCATTCATCAGTGGTCTGTGCTTTTTGATCGTGGAACCACTCCAGATGCAGCATTGTCTGGTGTTAATGGCAGCCTACACATGGGACAGTAATTCCATAGTCCAGCTGCTGCTATTTTCCAATCAGTGGTGCAGGATGACACAGAATTTTGCAGGGAGTCCATTACTTGTTCTCAGATGGCAGGCGTAGATGTGAAGGGCCACGATGTACTTGGTGCACAATATGGTGACTCTCCTTTGTGGTGATCATACAGAACCTTGACAATACCTATGCTTGCCCTCATGTTCCCATGCAGTCTACTATCGGACTACTGTCACATCCAAATGCCCCATAAATCTGGATATTGCATGATTTTACCACTCGGCCAAATGAAGACTCACATTGAATCCACTTTCAAATTCTGTCAGCTGCTGATAATACTGTCTCATATGGGTACGCAGCTTCTCCACGTCCGTTGCACTGATCACCCTTCGTCTGAAGTGTTCATGCTCCTTATATGCCCTTCCCAGCCTGGTAACAACATTTTGTGCTGTTGATGTTTTTCCTGTCACAGAGAAATGCAACACCAATCATTTATACTCTTTGCCACTGGTGTGTATGTGTACAAATTTATGTTGACATCAGACCATATCTTCTGGGTGTTTCACTCTTTTTGTCAAGCTGTGTATATTGGGTCTATCTCAATGAAAATTCTCATACAACCACTGAAGTGAAGCAAGTAAAAAACTCTCCCCTGATTTATGAAAACTATTCATAAAGTAACTTCTGATTTCATATAGCTTTTGTAATAGGAGAGATAGTGGTGCCGCTCTTGTGGTGGAATACACCCCAGACCAGCATGCTGTGAGCAGTGGAGAATCAAAGCCATGTCTTTGTCCCTTGCCGAGCCACGTGCTTTCAAAATTTGTGTTGCTATCACAAGACTTGCCAGTTTTGAGGTACATTGTGTAATAAGGTTTCTTCTGCTAAAATACTGTAAAGCTATCAAAATCTGTCATTAACTTTGTGTACTTTATGGGCTGGACATGATGAGTGGAGGTGGGGGAAGACAATGGTGTCATATATTCAAAACTGGGCAAATCAGTGTCCAAGATGATGAGAAAAGTAGTTGACTAAGTATCTTAAATGCAAACCTTATTTGTTTAGTTGATGAAAGGGTTAGAGAAAACCGAAGATTCACAGTCTTTGAGCTTTGTATCCATTTTTGAAGATTAGTCATACTCTTCTGCACAAAATGATTACTGAATATTTGGCTACTGGAAATTTAATACCAGGAGGGTACCTTAACTAATTTCTGATGAACAAAATCCTCAGTGTATGACAACAGCATTTTCCTCTCTTGTGTGTTGCAAAAACTTTCCTCGACAAAATTGTACAGGAGATGAGAAATGTGTCTGGTATGTGAATGCAGAAACAAAACTTCGGTGAGTGCAGTGGGGCCATACTTGATCACCAGAAAAACCTACAGTGTGTCTTAAAACAATTTCCAGCCTGAAACTCATGGCAGCTGTCTTCTGGGACAGAAGAGGAATTTTGTTAGTAGAGTTATTGGAGAGAAATGCCACAATTAAGGCTGAAAGTTACTGTGACACACTAACAAACTTGAGAAGGGCCAGTCAAACAAAACATTGTGTGTTCAGCATGATTTTCCTTCACGACAGCCTCACCCGCATACAGTATGACTTACTGCAACCAAACTGCAAGAGTTCAAATTAGATGGATCACCCTCCCTACAGCACTGATTTGGTGCCTAGTGATTATTATCTCTTCATGCATGTGAGGAAATGACGTGGCTCAAAGCATCTGAACATCATTGTTATAGGTTGGTTTCAATTGCAATGGCAGAATTCTACAATTGTGGAATTCCAAAGCACATCAGATTCTGTTAAGTATATCTCAGTATCACTGGAAACTATGTGGAAAAATAAATTAGTGTGTGTACTTTCACAGTATCATAAAATAAATCCTGTAATTTCATTTTTTTAAAACCAAACGGAAATTCCTTTATAAATAACCCTCAAACTTTGTTGCTACAGTAGCAACTGACATTTCTGTTCTCCAGCGCATACAGTTAAAATATTTCATGATGTGATACTGATGGTCACAGCTAGCTTCAGAACAAGCATTTTCAGGGAACCACAATAGAATACAGTAAATCATTAGAAAAATGGCATTCACCAAATGAGAATTGGCAACTGACTGGTGGCCTAATATGATGAAATGCAGGCATATACATTAATTGCTGCTAAGTGTGACAAAGAAAAAAGATTGGCCATCCCACACTAACAAAAGCCATAGTGTACTTTTTGATCAGACATGTATCTGATCCATATTTTATGTTTAGGATGTTTGGGCAAAACAAAAACCTATGTCAATGTGGGGCTGGTAAAAACTGCTGAACATATGAAACTTCCTGGCAGATTAAAACTGTGTGGCGGACCGAGACTCGAACTCGGGATCTTTGCCTTTCGCGGGCAAGTGCTCTACCCAAGTTTGAGTCTCAGTCCGGCACACAGTTTTAATGTGCCACGAAGTTTCACATCAGCACACACTCTGCTGCAGAGTGAAAATCTCATTCTGCTGAACATATGGTTTTAAAATGCAGCAACTCAAAAGTAGCCAAAAATCTGCAGAATATTTTGATTTAAGAAAGCATGAGAAAATTAAATAGGCAAAAAGACAAGGTCTTGTAAAAATCCTTGGATAACATCCAAGATATTGAATTTAACTTATGATAGAATAAAATATAAAGGTGAAGCAGGTAAAAGGAATACAGACATTTAGAAAAATGAGATTAACAGAAAGTGAAAAGTAGGAATGACTAAAGGACAATTGCAAAGCTGTAGAAGAATGTATGACTGTGTGAAAGATAGATGCTGTCTGTATGGGAATAAAAGAGCCTTTTGGAGAAAAGTAAGGTACCTGTATGAATATTAAATAGCTCAGATGGCAAGCCAGTACTAAGTAAAGAAAGGATACTGAACAGTGGAAGGAATATGTCAGAGAGCAACACCAAGGAAATAAAATTGAAATCAATATTATGGAAAGGAACGAAGAAGTAGATGAAGATGAGATAGGAGATTTGATTGTGCAAGAAGAATTTAACGGAGCACTGAGGGACCTAAGCTGAACAAGGCATGTGGAAAAAGACAACCTTCTCTCATAATTATTGAAATGTTTGAGGGAACATACCATAACAGAGTTATTCCACCTAATATGCAAGATATATGAGACAGGTGAAATAACGTGAGACTTCAAGAAAAATGTAACAATTGCAGTTCCAATGAAGGTAGATGCTAATAGAAGTGAATATTTCTGAACCAACAGTTCAACTATTGCAGGATATTACATGAGAATGGAATGGCAGATAGAAGCTGAACTTAGAAAAGATCAGTTTTGTTTCCAGAGAAATGTAAAAAAAAACACAAGGCAATACAGACAACTTCTTTCAGGAGAAAAAAATGCAAATCTTCTATTAGCATTTGTAGATCTAGGGAAAGCTTTTGATGATATTCACTGGGATACACTCTTTGAAATGCTGAAAGTAGTAAGAAAAAACGGCAGGGAGTGAAAGTTGTTCTGCAACTTGTACAGAAACCAGACTGCAGGTATAAGATGTGAAGGACTTCAAGGGGGAAGCAGTAACTTAGAGGAGAGTGTAGCACAGTTGTAGCCTATCCCCAATGTTATTCAGTCTGTAAATTGAACAAGCAGTAAAGGTTGTAGATGGTTCCCAGGGAACAGCAAAAGGTAGTGAAGATGTAAAACAAGGAATGATGAAGATGAGAGTATCTTGCAGAAGTAACTTCATTCGTGGATAAGTTAAAACTTTAGCTATAAGTTAGGTCTAGTATTAATTTAATGTCTGAATACTAGATGTATGTTTGCTGTAAATCTTGAGCAAATTTTGTAGTTGCTACAAAGTTGACAACCTTGTGTAATTATAAATCACCATATAAATCTAGAGGATGAGTCCTCGGAGTTCTCTGCAATAAATAAATAAATTTCTTTCAGATTTTCCATCACTAATGACCACATCATTTATCAGATGTTATACATTTTCTTCATGTCTGCCTCCATCTCTTCCTGGTGAACCGGGAGACTTTTAACACTAACAAACATAGGGGAAAAAATGCTTCATCTACAACTACATGGCTAATCTGCGAATCACCCTTAAGTGTCTGGCAGAAGGTTCGTCAAACTACATTAACACTAATTATCTATTATTTCACTCTCGAACAGAGTGCAGAAACAAAAAAAAAAAAAAAAACAAACAAACAAACACCTACCTTTTTCAGTGCAAGCTTTGATTTCCCTTATTTTTTATGATGTCGGTGTCAAAAAATATTTTCCAATTTGGAGGACATAGCTGGTGATTTAAATGTAATGAGAAGATTCTGCTACAACACCTTTATTTTAATGATTTCCATCCCAAACCTTGAATTCTATCCATGATGCTCTCTCCCCTATTTCTCAATAATGCAAAACGTACTGCCTTTCTTTGAACTTTCTCAATGTACTCCATTAATCCTATCTGGTAAGGATCCCACACCATGCAGCAGTACTCCAAAAGAGGACAGACAAGAGTAGTGTAAGGCAGTCTCTTTAACTGATCTGTTGCATCTGGCAAGTGTGCTGCCAATAAAATGCAGTATTTAGTTTGCCTTCCCCACAACATTTTCTATGTTTTCTTTCCAGATTAAGTTATTTGCAGTTGTAATTCCAAGGTATTTAGTTGAATTTACAACCTTTAGATTTGAATGTTTTATCATGTAACTGAAGTTTAACAGATTCCGTTTAGCACTCATGTGGATGGCCTCACTCTTTTCATTATTTAGGGTCAACTGCCAATTTTTGCACCATATGTGTATCTTATCTAAATCATTTTGCAATTGGTTTTGATCTTCTGATGACTTTACTAGATGATAAATGCTTGCATCATCTGCAAACAATCTAAGACAGCTACTCAGATTGTCTCTTAAATCATATAAGGAACAGCAGAGGGCCTATAACACTACCTTGGGGAACGTCTGAAATCACTTCTGTTTTTCTTGATGACATTCCATCAGTTGCTATGAACTGTGACCTCTCTAACAGGAAATCAGTAATCCAGTTGCATAACTGAGACGATATTCCATAAGCATGCAATTTGATTACTATCCGCTTGTGATGTATGGTGTCAAAAGCCTTCTGGAAATCTAAAAATATGGACTCAGTGTTAAATCCTTTGTCATTAGGATTCAACTCTTTGTATGAGAAAGGAACTAGTTGTGTTTCACAAGAACGATGTTTTCTAAATCTGTGTTGACTGTGTGTGAACAGACTGTTGTCTTTGAGATAATTCATAATGTTTGAACATGCTATATGTTCCAAAATCCTGCTGCATGTCAGTGTTAATGATATGGGCTGTAATGTAGTGCATTACTCCTGTTGCCTTTTTTGAATATTGATGTGCAACTGTCCAGTCTTTGGGTATGGATCTTTTGTTGAGTGACCAGTTGTATATTGTTTTTAAATATGGAGCTATTTCATCAGCATACTCTGAAAGTAAGGTAATTGGTAGACAGTCTCGACCAGAAGACTTGCTTTCATTAAGTGATTCAAGTGGCTTCACTACTCTGAGGTTATCTACTTCTAAGTTACTCATGTTGGCAGCTGTTCTTTATTTGAATTCTGAAATATTTATTTTGTCTTCTTCGGTGGAGGAATTGTGGAAAGCTGTGTCTAGTAATGCTGCTTTTGCAGTAGTGTCATCAATAGTATTTCCATTGTTTTTGTGCAGAGAAGGCGTTGACTGTGTCCTGCCACTAGCATACTTTACATATGACCAAAATCTCTTTGGATTTTCTACCAGGTTTCAAGACAAAGTTTCATTGTGGAAACTATTATAAGCGTCTTGCCTTGAAGTCTGTGCAGATTTTGAGTTTCTGTAAAAGATAGCCAATCTAGGGGATTTTACATTCATTTGAATTTGACATTCTTTTTTATTGTTTCTGCAACAGTGTTCTGACCTGTTTTGTGTACCATGGGAGATCAGCTCTGTTGTTTGTTAATTTATTTGGCATAAATCTCTCAATTTCTGTCGATACTATTTCTTCGAATTCAAGCCACATCTGGTCTACACTTGCATTGTTCAGTTGGAAGGAATGGGGATTGCCTCTCAGGAAGGCATTAAGTGAATTTTTTCTTATTTTTTGAATAGATATATTTTTCGTTTATTTTTCGTGGATTTGGGAGTTACGGTATTCAGTCTCGCTTAGACAATGCTGTGTTCACTAATCCATGTATCCATTTTGAGGCTCATTATTAGCTTAGGATTCCATTATAATGTCAATTCTTTGCAAGTGTGATAGTTTATATTCACTGAACATATAGTTTATGTTGATTGAACATACATTTCCATCTCTTGAAATTCTTCCTCATCTACAATACATGATGCAACATTTTATGTAATTTATTAACTCTCTTAAGACTTATTATCTTTTCATAAATCATTAGTCATATGCATACAGTCTTCCTGTCTTTTTATTTCTCATTATATGGAAGTCCCTAGATTTGTTCAAGAAAGTTTTAAAATAAAGCAACAATTTTTCTGTGAAATGTGACTTGACTGTTAATTTACAGTATGCCTCCTGTCACTGTTTCACGGATGAGTTTCACTTCAAAAATGAATTTACAAGAGACAATCAAGTTTGTAAAAGACATTTGCATACTGAAAGAAAGTGCGGTTGTTGACATTTACTGTAATGTGAAAATGTTGACTGTTTACTTGATGGACAATCTACTTGATGTTTATCATTCAACATGTGCTGCTATTCTTAACCCTTTGACTGAGATGAGTAAGACATGGGAGCCGTGCCGTGGGTGGTGCATTATCATGAGGCTTGGTGTACCCCAGAGTGTGGATACTTTCGAAGCACTTGACGTTTGTATTGTCTCTATTTATTTCAGAGTTTGAACAGGCACAGGGATAGTTTGGAGTATTTGTTTACACTGCGTACATTCATTTATGATGCATTTTTATTGACCAGGCATTTAAACTTGTTTTCATCTAGGGTATATCTCTACATCCTGTCAATACTTGCTTAAACTAGATTGACCAGGCAGTTAAACATGTTTTCAGCTAGGGTATATCTCTACATCCTGTCAGTACTTGCTTAAACTAGATTATTTACTGCTACTGTTTTTTTCTTTCTTTTTCTTTTTGTTAAGTTTCAAAATAAGGAGATGCAAAGGGAGTTTTTTTTTTCATTCATTAGAACACTATTTAGTGTCAAGTGCCACCTGTTGGTTTTACAGTAAAGCATTAAATGTGGCAAGTGTCTACTGATAGAATTGACGTTGACATGGCAGTGAAGCCATGTACTGTAAAGTGATGTGTCATTAGTTAGATTTAAAGCAAGTGGTGAAGCACAGGTTTTTTCCAGAAAGTAATACATTGCATTTCTTTTTTTTATTATTTCTCAGATAGGTTCAATAACTTAAAATTCTTTGAAGTATGACCATTCTGCGTCAATACATTTTTTCCAGAGCAATTTCCATGCATCATAAGTTTTCTGGAACTCCTCAATTGGGATGCTGTTCAGGGAAGCCATCAATGTAGCCTGCACATGTCCACCAACTCGAGATGCTTTCTTTTGAGGTCCCTTATCAGCCAAGGAAACAGAAAAAGTCCTCCAGGGCAAAGTCAGGAGTATAGAGTGGCTGTGGCACTGTTGTCATACTATAGGTCAGGTAGGCCATGACGAGAAAGCCGGTGTGAGCCTGTGCACTGTTATGCATTTTCCACAATGCGCAAAATTCCTTTCAGACGTGAGCAACCCTATGATTCAGTCTCTGGAGCACTGCCTTGTAGAATAGAGGATTGATGGCCTGTTCAGGGGGGTACAAACTCGTGGTACACTATCCCCTTTGCATAAAAAAAAAACAATGAGCACGGACTTGACCCGTGACTTGCTCATGTGAGCCTTTTTCTGGCACTGCGACCATGTCACGTGCCATTCCACACCCTACCTCTGTGACTCCAGGTTGTACAGAAAGACCCATGACTCATCCCCAGTGATCACATTGTGCAGGAAATTGAGATCATCTTCACAGAGTTGCATGAGTTCTTCACACACTTCCACTCAGTGTTGCTGTTGCATGTCAATCAAAAGTCTGGGCACAAGTTTTGTGCAAATCTTCCGCAAGGTCAAGTCTTCCGATACAGTCTCATGAACAACTATTTTCAGCAAGTCAAATATTTTGAACATCAAGTGAACACTCATTCAGTGGTCTGAATTCAGGAACTGGTGCACACGAGACACATGGTTGTCGGTTCACAATGTTGATGGGCCTCCCAAGGGGGTCTCATTGGCAACCTCCTCCAAACATCATGTGCCTCCTGTTTGCCTGTGACCTGTAAAGGCAATCACCCCAAAGGCTTGCTTAAGCATTCCAAAAGTTTACAGTGGTGTCTTGTTGAGCTTCACGCAAAAGTTTCTAGCATAGATTTGTTCTAAAGCTATCTCCATAATAAGTTCAACACAACCACTACATAGAGGTTCATGGAAGAAGCCATTATAACCCTTCAGGAGCACAGAGGCAATTGAGTCATTTACTGCTCAAAAGTTAAAGAGTCCCCCCCACCCTCCCCAACTGGTCCAACTGCTTTGCAGCGTATAGTCGCATAACAAAAAATTGCATCACATTACTTTCCGGACACATCCTGTATAATGAGAGTTTACTAGAAGTGCCTCTGTCTAACCATCACAAAAGTCAATCACAGCTAAGCAGTTAGCAAAGGCAATTCTCAAAACATCTACAGCAGTTAAGTACACTACAGTAATGTAGAAATGAACCACAACTGGGACTCATCACATTTCAGCTGGTGTGCAATTCACTACAGTCATGGTGTTATCTGCATGTAGATACATTCACTGATATGGACTCAGTTTTATAGTTTCTTTGAAATGAATATATCAAAACTTTTTAAAAAAGGGGAAAGAATTAACTATGTCATTACTTACATAATCTATTTTAATGAAGACAATGGCACTACAAAGTTCCAGTGGAACCTCAAGTCTTCAAACCTAGATGTTTAATCTCAGAACCTAATGAAAAAATGATAGCATGTGAAGAATGTAATGTATTATGGCAGTGCTTAATTCTTGGAGCATATTCTAAGTTCAATCACAATAAATTTCCTTGAGATGTAAAACCTTCTGTCCACATATCAGCATGGGTTTAGAAAGCATTACTCATGCAAAACTCAGCTTGCCATTTTCTCACACAATCTTCTTCAAACCATGGATGAAGGGCAGCAAATTGCATATTTGTAGATTTTTGAAAACTATTTCGCACAGTGCCCACTGCAGACTGTTAATCAAGGTCTGAGCAGGTGGAATAGGTTCCCAAATATATGAGGGACTTGAAGACTTCTGAAGTAATAGAATCCAGTACATTATTCTGTATGGGGAATGTTTATCAGATACAAGGGTATCATCAGGAGTGGTTCAAGGAAGTGTGATAGGACCACTCTTGTTTCCTATACACGTAAACAATCTGACATATAAGGCAAGCAGCAATCTGTGACTGCTGATGACACTGTAGTGTATGGCAAAGTGTCATTGTTGTGGGACTGCAGGAAGACACAAGATGACTCAGGCAGAATTTTTATGTGGTGTAATCAATGCCAGCTTGCCCTAAATGTAGAAAAATTTAAGCTAATTCAGATAAGTAGGAGAAATTATTCTGTAATGTTTGAATATGAGACTAGTGGTGTTGTGCTTTGACACAGCTCGATTAAATATCTAAACATAATATTGCAAAGCAATATGAAATGGAATGTGCATGTAACGTCATGAGTAGATAAGGCAAATGGCTTTCTATGGTTTATTGGAAGAGTCCTGGGAATGGCTTTGTATGATTTATTGGAAGAATCCTGGGAAAGTGTAGCTAATATATAAAGGATACTGCATATGCACTGAGGTGACAAAAGTCATGGGACAGCAATATACACCTGTACAGATTGTGGTAGTATCATATACACAAGGTATAAAAGGGCAGTGCATTGGTAGAGCTGTCATTTGTACTAAGGTGATTCATGTGAAAAGGTTTCCAATGTGATTATGGCTGCACGACAGAAATTAACAGACTTTGAATGCAGAATGATAGTTGGAGCTGGATGCATGGGACATTCCATTTCAAAAATCAGTAGAAAATACAAAATTCCAAGATCCACAATGTCAAGAGTGTGCCGAGAATACCAAATTTCAGGTATTATCTTTCACCCTGGACAATGCAGTAGCTGGCAATGTGCGACGTACAACCAATGTTGCTGTTAGGACAGTGCAGCGAAATTTAGCGTTAATTGGCTATGGCAGCAGACGATGGATATGAGTGCTTTTGTTAACAAGACAATGACATTTGCAACACCTCTTTCGGGATCATGACCATATCGGTTGTACCTTAGGCGACTGGAAAACCATGGTCTGGTCAGATCAGTACCGATTTCAGTTGGTAAGAGCTGATGGTAGGGTTCAAGTGTGGTGCAGACCCCACGAAGTCATGGACCCAAGTTGTCAAAAAGGTGTACAAGCTGGTGGTGGCTCCACTATGGTGTGGGCTGTGTTTACATGGAATGGACTAGATTCTCTGATCCAACTGAACTGATCATTGGCTTTAAATGGTAATGTTTGGCTACTTGGAGACCATTTGCAGCCATTCAACAGTTTCTTGTTCCCATGACAATGTGACATGTCTGTGGGCCACAATTGTTCACAGCAGAGTTAAGATCATTCTGGTCAGTTCAAGCAAATGATTTGGCCATCCAGGTCACCAGACACGAATCCCGTCAAAAATTTATGGAACATTATTGAGAGGTTAGTTAGTGCACAAAGTCCTGCACCAGCAACAATTTCGCAGTTACGGATAGCTATAGAGGCAGCACAGTTCAATATTTCCATAGGGGAGTTCCAATGACTTGTCAAGTCCTTGCCATGTCGAGTTGCTGCACAACACCAGGCAAAAGAAAGTCCGGCACAATATTAGGAGGTATCCTGTGACTTTTGTCACTCAGTGTACAGGCTGTCCCAGAAGGAACGGTCAATGTCAAGGGTATGACAGGGATGATCATTCGGAATGAAAAACTTCATATGGACATAAGCCCTATTTCAAATGGTTTCAGAGCTATAATGCATTTAATGTACTTTGTTATGTATTTTTTGTATTATTCGGTTCAGTGTCAGGTTTACACATGTAGATATGTACAACCATTAGTAAACATTACAACATGTATGTTACAAAGTATCAGCTGAAAAATACATGTTTTTAACACATTAACCTCTAAGCATTATCATACATGTCACATTGCAATTGTTGTACAGTTCATAATAAAAGTTCAAATACCTGCCGTCAACAAACTGCCTATTGGCTTCTGTCTCGGGATCTTTGGCCGACGTTCATCTAATGATTTTTCTGACGTTTCGGCAGCACGAGTGGCTGGCATTGTCAAAGCTTCACATCTCCATTGCCAGTGGTGAACTGGAGCCGAGCTCGCGGGCGCAGACTATATGTACCTGGCGCGCCAACGTCCGAGGGCTTCTCCGCGGTCATTTCCGGTGCGGTTCTCCTCTTGCTACCTGCGACGGTCATTTGCTGCAGTACGGGAAGCCAGGATCCGTTTACCTTAAGGCTCTCCTCTTTCTTGTTCAAACTGTTCGCGTGTTGCGAACAGTTTGAACTGTTCGCAATACGCAAACAGTTTGAAAAAGAAAGAGGAGAGCCTTAAGGTAAACGGATCCTGGCTTCCCGTACTGCAGCGAATGACCGTCGCAGGTAGCAAGAGGAGAACTGCACCGGAAATGACCGCGGAGCAGCCCTCGGACGTTGGCGTGCCAGGTACATATAGTCTGCGCCCGCGAGCTCAGCTCCAGTTCACCACTGGCAATGGAGGGTGAAGCTTTGATGATGCCAACCACTCGTGCTGGCGAAACGTCAGAAAAATCATTAGATGAACGTCGGCCAAAGAACCCGAGACAGAAGCCAATAGGCAGTTTGTCAACAAGTGGCCACGAAAGCCTCAACAATTTTGTACCTGCCGTCAACTTCAGTGGATCTGTGCACTCGTAGGAGACCACATTGTGTTTCTTGTTGGAGTGCCTCTGCACAGTCCCTAAATGAAAGCAGTAGGGTTCATTACAGGACCTCGCATGTTTAGGTTTGATTTATACATGTCAGACTTCATCCTGCCACATAGAGAGAAGTCTAATGGCATAGGGTCTGGCAATCTTGGCAGCCAATTAATTGTTGGGTGGATAAGGCACATACGAGGGCGGTTCAGAAAGTAACCTCCGATTGGTCACAGTGCGGGTTGTGGGGGGAGTAGCGACGCCATCTGTGCGTTCACGCACTCAACAGGTCAGTCGGCATCAAGCCGTGGTCGAGTGAATGTCGTACCTGCGCTAGTTTAGTTTTTGTGGCAGTTTGAAATGTGTGCTGCAATAGAAAACCCCGCCAAATGTGAAGTGCGTGCTGTCATAAGGTTTTTTACAGCCAAAGGATATTCTGCAGCAGCTATTCATCGTGAGCTTTGTGCCGTGTACGGACCAAGAGTTATGAGTGAAGGAGTTGTCCGTGAATGGGTACGTTTATTTAAAAGTGGACGAGAAAACGTTCATGATGAAGAGAGGAGTGGTAGACCATCATTGGTGACTGACGAACTCGTTCAGACAGTTGATGCAAAAGTTCGTGAAAATCGACGTTTCTCAATGTCGGAGTTGTCTACTGGTTTTCCACAGATTTCTAAGACTCTCTTGTACGAGATAGTGACAGCAAGATTGGGTTACCGTAAGTTCTGTGTACGATGGGTGCCCAAAATTCTTACCGACCACCACAAAACTCAAAGAATGGCCTCTGCATTAGACTTTCTGTCACGTTATGAGGACGAAGGAGAACCATTGTTAAACAGAATCGTGACCGGTGACGAAACCTGGATTAAGTACGTGAACCCTGAGACAAAAGAACAATCAAAGATGTGGGCACATTCAAATTCGCCTACCAAACCAAGAAAAGCCTCACAAGATTTTTCTGCCAGAAAACTGATGGCAACGGTGTTTTGGGATGCCAAAGGGGTGTTGTTGGTTGAATTCATGGAACGTGGTACGACCATTAATCAAGACGTGTACTGTGAAACAATAAAAAAGTTACGACGGGCTATACAGAACAAACGCCGTGGTATGCTGACTTCCGGTATCGTTTTTTTGCACGATAACGCCCGTCCTCACTCTGCTCGCAGAACAACGGCCCTTCTTGAGTCCTTCAAGTGGGACGTTATCAACCATCCACCTTACAGCCCAGACCTGGCGCCAAGTGATTATCACCTCTTCATGCATTTGAAGAAATGGCTCGGGTCACAGCGGTTTGATGACGACGAAGAGCTCAAAGATGCGGTCACAGGCTGGCTCCAGGCACAAGCGGGTGATTTTTATGCAGAAGGAATTTCAAAGCTTGTGAAGAGATACGATAAGTGCCTCAATCGCTATGGAGACTATGTAGAAAAATAGTGCAAAGATGTAGTTGTAAGATGTATATATTAAAATATTTTTAGTTAACTTGGTGTATTTTTTTAAATCAACCGGAGGTTACTTTCTGAACGGCCCTCGTACATGCACACCACTAACCCAAAAGCAAATCTACATTAATGTGTTCTGCCTTGGAAACCATTTGGAATAGGGCATATGCCCATATGAAGTTTTTGCTTCAAATGTGCATCCCTATCATATCCCTGAATACTGACCATTCCTCCTGGGACTCCCTGTGGAATACTAATGTGACCCATTCTTGAGTACTGCTTGAGTGTTTGGGATCCCCTCAAGGTCAGTTTAAAAGCAGACGTTGAAGCAGTTCAGAGGTGTGCTGTTAGATTTGTTATCGGTAGGTTCAACCAACATGCCAGTATTCAGGGATGCTTTGTGAACTAAAATGGGATGCTTGGAGGGAAGACAGTGTTCTTTTCTTGAAATACTGTTAAGGAAATATGGAGAAGCAGCATCTGAGGCTGACTAGAAAATGATTCTCTGGCTGCCAAAATATATTTCGTGTAAGGAATATTTCTACTTTGTTTCCCTGGTGTTTTCTTTGTGATTAATAAGCCTTTGGTCTACAGATGTAGCATAAATGTATGTGTTACAGTGTCTGGGACATATTGTGTAATTCGTACATCATAAGAGCATGTGACTGAGATCACAGTTTATTATCTCAAGTCTTCTCCAATTTCTGTGTTGCTTTGCATATGTGTAATACAGGCAGGCATGAGAAAGATTTTCTAAGTGGACTTAAATGGTTGTAGTCTCTTCTCCCTTGGTAAAACCATGAGTTCATAGTCTCAAACTGAAAAAAATTGTTTTGATATTCTAATCACATTTAACAATAATGAATGCGACACCATAGGTTTTCAGATTCACTAATATGCACATTTATTTTCCCCTCAACACAGTGTCAAGCAATGACCGGTCTCTAACAATAAATCTTGAAACATCTGCCCCATTAGCTTTTATGCAAAACAATGTCATTAACCAGCCAAGTACAATACCCTTATATCTTGACATTAGAAACAAAACTCACTTTCATTGGTAGCTTGTATAACTAGTTCCATACTGTTGCCGTTACTAAGTTTGTGTTCACAGAACACTGCTGTACAGTTCACGTAGCTCTCTCTAACATAGTTTGATTAATTGTCTGCTAAATGACATTCAATAATTAATGACAGAGACCATATTGAGTCATTCAAAACAGAACAATAGTAGCATGGCACATTAGTAGAGTGGATTTTCTGCCTCTGCAGCATGGTGTGCATTGTATGAAACTTCCTGGCATATTAAAACTTGGGTACTAGACCAAGACTCAAACTCAGGACCTTTGGCTTTTGCGGGCAAGTACTCTACCTACTGAGCTACCCAAGCATGACTCGCAACCCCTCCTAACAGCTTTACCTTCACCACTACCTCATCTCCTAACTTCCAAACTTCACAGAAGTTCTCCTGAATTCATTCTGGAAACATCCTTCCACACTGTGGATAAGCCACGTCTCCACAATATCCTTTCTTCCAGGATCCAGGAGTGCTAGTCCTGAAAGTTTTGCAGAAGAGTTCATGTGAAGTTTGAAAGGTAGAAGATGAGGCATTGATGGAAATAAAGCTGTAAAGACAGCTCATGAGTTGTGCTTGGATGGCCCAGTCAGTTGAGCACTTGCCTGCCAAAGGCAAAGGTTGCCAGTTTGAGTCTTGGTCCAGAACACAGTTTTAGTCTGCCACGAAGTTTCACAACACATTAGTAGTTTGTGCACATACATGTCACAAAGAAAACATGCTAATTATTGAACAATTTTCCAAGGAAATACTTTTTATGTACATAGATGTTACTTGTATGAATATGACCTGCAGACCACTACATAATATATACCAAATGGATGCAAACTTTCATAGAGACTGAGTATTTTTTGGTGGAGGGTAGTATTTATAGACTGATGTACAGATATTTTGTGATCTCAATTAGTTTATAAAACTGCAGAGGAAAAATTTACTAATGTAGATGATGTATAGATTCCAATAATTATTTGCCTTAACTAAAGGATTGCTGATGAGAAAACTATAAAAGTTCACAGTACTGTTTGATTATCACACTGGAGGCCTCCATGATGGACATCCTATTTACACATACCGTTTTCATGTTCAAAATTTTTCTGATTTATGCAAATTCTTAATTGGAGGTTTAACTGCGTGATGAAGAGTATTATCTGGTTCAGATAAACTGGGGCAGCAGAGGTATACTGTTGTATCGTGGAATCTAATGGTCATAATGGCTCACTTGGCAGATTTCAATTGTGAATATTATTTAAGTTAATTATTTTTCAGAAAAATGAAACAAATTACCATAAAGAATGAAATCAGGACATTCTAATGAGTGTTGTCAATTCTCTGTGAACTGTTGATAACTCGTATTAATTTTCATAAAGCATACTGTTGTAATGAGTTTGTTTACTAATTTTCTTAATTGAAAAGGTTTCAAACAAAGCTAAATGCACCTCTAGTATCAGCAGTTGGTAAATTCTGATGTGAGTAATGAGATTACATAAAATACTTTGTAAATAAGAACTTGATCATTTTGTGTATATGTGGTATATGCCATACTTGTACAAGTATAATCAGCTGAATGACAAAGGGGGGAAAAGATATTAAAGAAGGAGCCGAATGATAGCAAATGGGGTAATTCCACCTTGCCATGTGTCAATATTTCCTGATTTTTAAGTATAGCTATAAATGTTCCCATATGGTGAATGGTTTTTCTCAGTGTTTTAATAAGATAATTGAGTAACCCAGTTTGACTCTCTCTCTCTCAACACCACACACACACACACACACACACACACACACACACACACACACACACACACTCACTCACTCATGAAAGAGAGCACTGGAGACTATTTCTTAATTGTGTTTCATAATGAGTAGTTAATCATCGCATAAATATACTTGTTTTCAGTTTTGTAAAGAAAAAAGAACTAATGTTGTTTCTGTAATTAAGTTATGCATAATAAAGTTCACAAATTTGCAGCTCATCATTGCCAGTTGTTGGAATGTTTGATGGCAACAAAGAAGAATGTAGTGAAAGATCTGCTTTGTGTAATAGCATATGGAACTTCAAGTGCTAGGTCATCAGCAGCAAAACTATTATTTTATTATTGGCCAACGTTCAACCCTGTCTTGTTTGATCGAAGAGTTGTTTTGCAGAAAGTTGCAAGTAAGTAATATGGATTTTTACTATCAGATTTAAAACCTGAACTCAAAGAATCTTATTCAAGGCACCTAAGACATGGCATCATTAATGTGTACAAAAATACTTATTGCATGTGCACTTGTGATTTCTTTTTCAGTCTGCATGATATTTTAGCAAATAACTGTTCCATCCATCACAGTTAGACCAGTGCTGTTGAATTGTATCATCTAAGATGCCATTGTTTCTCTTGCTACTTTCTTTTCATTTTCACCACCACCACTGCCCTCTTCACCACGGCTGTGACTGCATTTGCTATTTGTTTGGCAATTGTTGGCACCAGGTTGTGAAGATTTTGGGCTAGATCTTGGACGTGAACTCATTTAAGTTTCTTCAGCACTAGTCAGGACACTTTTGAGTGTTTCTCAGGCCCTGAGTCATGTGTAATATGACTGAAAACAACTATAATATTGTCTGCTATGTATACTTATACAGCTACCATGTTGTGGTCCAAGAAATCTTTTGCTGAATTAAGGCTCTCCTAGTTGTCATTTCTGCAAAATAGCCATTGTCATTATTGTGTAACACAACGGTGGATATTGTGGGCTGTAAGAAATGTGTGGCATTTTTAGTCTTCAGATTGGTCTTTGATGTGCAAACCTTCTACCTATCTGTGCAGTACATACACATACAACATGGTATGTGTCTATTTTCTTAGGGTGTATGTCTTCTTCAAGTACTTGATCATCTGGACGACCCTTTGTCACAAATGCTTCCACTATATTGGGAACTGCTGCCTGGTGCAGACATTCTCATTGGGTTTTTGTATAGATTTCCCAAAATTATTTTAAGCAACTGCTAAGATGATTCGTTATAGCAAATAATTCATGATAATACACCATGGTGATGTATTTGATTATTATTCATATAGTAAGATGACATTTCCATGCCATGTTATTATGACCCGTTGGAATAAAAATAATATATGCTCTCTCAAAAGTTGTAGCAATTGAATTAATTTATCAAATTTTATATTCCTATACTAAAGGTCATAATGTTTGTCCACTACATATAAACACACTCATTTACTGCTAGCATCATGAAACCACCAAATAATTTTTATGAGACCGTATAATCTTGGCATTTCAGCAGTGCTTTGGGTTTTTATTTTCATATAATTTGCAAGAGCTTCCTTACAATGGTAAGTTTTTGCTCTTGCTGCACGTAACTCATGAGATCAGCAAGTTGGAAGCAAAGATGTTACTGAGGGTACCGGAAAGAATTCAGATTAAAAACTCTTGCTGTTCGCTGATTATGTCACATATTTGTCACCAGACATTTATGTGGCATTCAGAAATATTAATACAAAGCACAATGAGTTAAATAGGAGCAATGCCAGAAGACAGTCTAGTGCTGTTGTGAAGCACGTCTACAGCAAGGTTACTGCTGTTCTAGAGACTGTCCTTGCAACTGTCCATTAAGTGCAAGCTGCATCTGTGGAGTTTCAGTTAGCAGAGCAGTGATTATTCTATAGATGATACCAAAAAAGGCTGTGGCTGGTCTGTGCTGTGTACTTTATGGGACATGGGTTGCAAAGGGTGTTTATTGCCCACTTGATATGTCATGGGCAGTGTTATTGACAGCAATGTGCAAGTGCAACAGTGCCCTCCAAGCTTCTTTCATGCACGTTTTCTGCATGACTATCGCTCTTGGAGACAAGGCTCACCTTTTCCCTGAAATGGCCATGTATGGCCTGTAGTGTTCATGTCTGAGTTTCTGGTGAGATGGAGGTCAGAGGCATTCTGGAGCCAATGGACTGCCTAGCTGCTCTGATGTTCATTCTGAGAGACAGTTTCAGGCCCATAGGCTACTACCGAAGGCTTGTGGTTTGTAAATAACTGATACTATACACTGTAAAGAAAAATGTGAAACTTCTTCATAGTACATATGTAATTGACAGTGCCTCTGGGTCTATTTGGGAGGAGGTAGTTGGAGCCTAATTGAGTGTTTTTACTGCATACATGAACAATCATTAACTACTTCCAAGTTTCTTATGCACCAGAATGACACTTGTTCCACATTGGGATGCATCTACTGTAAAAATCATTAGTTTGCATGGTATAAATATTAGTAGACATGGACCAGACTGGAGCTTACTCTTAAACATAAAGTGTGTTTTGTTGCAGTCCATAGACTGTACAGTACACCTCAAAGGTAACTAAGTGGGCAAATGATTTCAGCCATGTTCAGAATGAACTTCTTCATAGTAGTTAATTTTTCCTAGGAGAACTTGTAAATCTGTGGTACTCTTTTGGTTCTGGTAATATGTCTACAGCTTCTAAATAGAACAGTGTGAGTGATATGCTCATTGAATTAAGAATATGACGTAGATGTTCTAGTTGTTCTTTAAAGAATGTACATTTTTGGCCTGCCTCATGCAGCTTGGAGAAGCTGATTTGCAAATTATTCAAGTGATCATGCTGGTCCTTGCCCATAATAATAATGTTAGGAAGGTAGTTTGCACACTCCAGTTTTTTTACTCCAAAAATCTTTGAAAATGATGGCTGCAGTTGCTATTCTGAAATACAGTATTTTATATCTATACAGGCCAAAGTATGTATTAATAACTGTGAGGTCACAAGAAAGCATCAGGCTAAGAGAAATTGCGAGTAAATTTTGATTTTTAAAAATGTCCACCAGTTGCTAACTCGCAGAGCAGATTGTACGGATATGTAATGGGGTATGAATCTACCACTGATGGTGCATTAAGTGGGCAGATACAGCTTAAGATCTTCAAAAACTCAATTTTTCAAAAGTATTATTTTTTATTATGCTCCGCATTAATACAATGACTTCATATTATGGGACTGCAATCAGAGAAAATTCTGATACTAACAGGGGAACAGCTATATTGGCTATATGGTGTCATGAATTCTGATTCTGACTCAGTGCATCATTTTTGTCCCAAGGGAAATGATAATGATGTCCATATCATGTGCAAAATGTTGATAGCTATGGGCACAAAAAATACTTGACCAGTTGCAGTGATGGGATCTATCAAGTGTGTGCTTAAAAATTTAGTGGCCACAGAGCTCTTAAAAGATGGTTTGGAGCTAATGCACAAAATGTGAATGAGTCACTGAACAGCAAAATTTGGAAAGTTTGTCCCAAGTTTGTTTAATGAACATAGTAAGAGCATGTGGACTATCAGACCAATTGTGTGATTGGATTGAAGAGTTCCTAGATAACAGAACACAGCATGTCATTCTCAATGGAGAGAAGTCTTCTGAAGTAAAAGTGATTTCAGGTGTGCCACAGGGGAGTGTCGTAGGACCGTCTGCTGTGACAGAGAAAATTCTGATCTGTTTTATTTTGTCTTAGAATCCACTTAAATTCTTACCTTTGTTTATTTCAAATGACTGTGTATTTCCAACAAACAGGGCAAAAACGTTATGGTGTGATAGATAAAACATGTATATTCATGAAAGCAGAATCAATCAGTAAACATTATTGTGAGAAAAAAATCTTTTGATCTTTTCCTTGAAGTATATGAATGCTATTATTACTGCTCATATGGACAAGTGACCAGCAGACTGCAGCAGTTAAATATAGAGACTACATTTCCCAAAGTATTGGCGGGCATAATATTTTTGGCAGATATATGTTTCTCTCTGGAGCCACTCCCTGAAGAAATGATGTTGCATCAATAAGTGACTTGGAAATTTACAGTTTCTTTGAAGGATTAAATTTACTCTGAGATTTGTTTAAACATCTGTTTTGTGTGTGATTTTAAAATTTGAGGTCTTACAGCAGTTATCGTTGTCTAAAACTGATCTTTCTTTTTCATATTTAGATGACTTCGTTCCATTTGTTTGCCAGCGAGATATGTGTCCCAGTGCAGGGAACGCTGAAGCAGCAAAAGTTTGTTTTGATCATTGCATTTCAATCACGTTTGCCAGTGATAGTCCTCCACCTTTGTATCTTTGCATAGAATGTGCAAATGAAATACACAGGGAACATCCAAATCAAATGTTCTTTGACATATTACATCCAATGCAACAAGTATCAATGACTTGTGAAAACAAGGTAATTTCTGCAAGTGATCTTAAGAACTCTGTACTGTTTTGAAACTCTTAAAATTAATGTTTCTTCCTACAGCTCTCCTTATTCTAGTGCATTAATCAAGCTCTATATTTTAGAATTGCAGGGGTACTGACAAGTATGCTATCTCAATTTGCTTTTCAACTGAATGTGCAAGCTACAATGGAAACCACCCTATAAGATATTGTCAACAGTGCCACAGCATCAGGCATAATAATCGCCGAGGAATGGATCATATTGTGCATAAGAGTTTGCCATACATTTGGGATATGGATACCAAAATGAAATCCTATTTGGTGGAAGCAATAGTCAGGTTAGTAACATTATTTTAGTCCTCCCAGAAATTCATTTTAAAACATAAACAATATTTATGCCAGATATTTGTTTACATCTAGTTTGGTGTAATTGTTTGTATGTTCTGCGGATCATACATAATTTTGAGCTTTGCTATGATGAGGAATGAGTCAGTTTTATAATAATAGTACACTTTTCCAATGAAAAATAAATATGACAGCATTCTGACCATTTACAAAAGTGTCTGAAGCTACCTTTTTTAAATTTTTTTGTCTGCAGTGAGTGATTTATACATAACTGTGTTCAATCTCTCTCTCTCTCTCTCTCTCTCTCTCTCTCTCTCTCTCTCTCTCTCTCTCTCTCTCACACACACACACACACACACACACACACACACACAGTATTGTTGATTGCATAACGGTTTCAGGGCCCTTTTTTTTCACTAAAAACAACAGATCCACTGTCATGGTATGAATAATTCTCTGTAGACCCTTTAGATATAGTTGACATGCTTGTACTCTTGATTGAAAATCTGACCCTGTGTTGCACTATGAAATTTAGAACTAAATTACTTTGTCAACATTGAGTAACTTCATCAACTGAACTGAATTAGGGACTTACCAAATATACTCAAAGATGTTGCTCAAGGGAACATAGAGTTTCACACTGAAATGTGAGAAGACCTGGACGTACATACCTACAAAATGTTGTTGCCCAAGAACTAAGTGAGAATGGAAAACACACAGGCCTTTGGTAAGAAATCCAACTTCATGTCTCTCATTTAACTGTATCATTTATCGAGCATGAATTTCTTTCCATATGTAAGACATCATACAGAAACCAATATTTTGGTACTGGCCAGTAGACAACTCTAGTAAACTTTATGAACATTTGTTGCATAGGCTCATGTAACGTTCTAGTAGATTATATTTGAATTTGATATGCAAGATTTTGTTCCATTAAGAGCGAGGTGTTGCGACTTCCTTGTGGACAGAACTCAAAATATTGCTGTTAATGGAACAAAATCAACAGATGGAAAGGTAATTTGTGGAGTACCAGAAGGAAGTGTGATAGGACTGTTGTTATTGTGGTCGTCAATCCAAAGACTGGTTTGATGCAGCACTCCATGCTACTCTATCCTATGCAAGTCTGTTGATCTCTGAGTGACTACTACAACCTACATCCCTCTGAATCTGTATACTGTATTTATCTCTTGGTATCCCTCTATGATTTTTTGCCTCTTGACACTTCCATCCAATACCAAACTGGTGATCCCTTGATGTCTCAGGATGTGTCCTATCAACCAATCCCTTCTTCTAGTCGGGTTATGCCACAAATTTCTTTTCTCCCAATTCAATTCAGTGCCTCCTCATTAGTTTCGAGGTCTACCCATCTTGACTGTTACTGTATACAGCGTATGTAAATGATCTAGTAGAAAGTGTTGGATGCTATTTAAGACTGTTCACAGATGATACAGTTGTCTGTAACAAAGTAGCAATGCCAGAAGAAAGTATTCATTTGCAGAATGACCTGCAGATGATTGATGAATGCTGCTGTCTCTGGCCATTGACCCTGAACATAAATAAACGTAACATACTGCACATAAATAAGAAAAAAAATCCATTCCTATAGAACTACATTATTGATGAGAAACTGCTGGAAACAGTATCTACCGCAAAATATCTAGGAGTAACTATACAGAGCGACCTTAAGTAAAATGACCACATAAAAGAAATACTAGGAAAAGCAGAGGCTGGAAAAGGTTCATAGGAAGAATGTAAGGAAGCATAACTCATCCACAAAGGAAATGGCATATAAGGTGCTTGTTCAACAAATTCTTGAGTACTGTCTATCAATGGGATCCTTACCAGGTAGGACGGATAGAAGAGAGAGACAAGATCCAATGAAGAGCAACACATTTCATCATGGGATCATTTAGTCAGTGTGAGAGCACTACCAAGATGCTCAACAAACTCCATTGGCAGACATTACATCTACATCTACATCCACATCCATACTCTGCAAGCCACCTGACGGTGTGTGGCGGAGGGTACTTTGAGTACCTCTATCGGTTCTCCCTTCTATTCCAGTCTCGTATTGTTTGTGGAAAGAAAGATTGTTGGTATGCCTCTGTGTGGGCTCTAATCTCTCTGATTTTTATCCTCATGGTCTCTTTGCGAGATATACATAGGAGAGAGCAATATACTGCTTGATTCCTCGGTGAAGGTATGTTCTCGAAACTTCAACAAAAGCCCGTACCAAGCTACTGAGCATCTCTTCTGCAGAGTCTTCCACTTGAGTTTATCTATCATCTCCATAACGCTTTCGCGATTACTAAATGATCCTGTAATGAAGTGTGCTGCTCTCCGTTGGATCTTCTCTATCTCTTGTATCAACCCTATCTGGTATGGATCCCACACTGGTGAACAATATTCAAGCAGTGGGCAAACAGGTGTACTGTAACCTACTTCCTTTGTTTTCGGATTGCATTTCCTTAGGATTCTTCCAGTGAATCTCAGTCTGGCATCTGCTTTACCGACGATCAACTTTATATGATCATTCCATTTTAAATCACTCCTAATGCGTACTCCCAGATAATTTATAGAATTAACTGCTTCCAGCTGCTGACCTGCTATATTGTAGCTAAATGATAAGGGATCTTCCTTTCTGTGTACACGCAGCACATTACACTTGTCTACATTGAGATTCAGTTGCCATTCCCTGCACCATGCGGCAATTTGTTGCAGATCCTGCATTTCAGTACAATTTTCCATTGTTATAACCTCTCGATATACCACAGCATCATCCGCAAAAAGTCTCAGTGAACTTCCGATGTTATCTACTTGGTCATTTATGCATATTGTGAATAGCGATGGCCCTATGACGCTCCCCTGCGGCACACCTGAAATCACTTTTACTTTGGAAGACTTCTCTCCATTGAGAATGACATGCTGTGTTCTGTTATCCAGGAACTCTTCAATCCAATCACACAATTGATCTGATAGTCCATATGCTCTTACTTTGTTCATTAAACAACTGTGGGGAACTGTATCGAACGGTTTTCGGAAGTCAAGAAACACGGCATCTACCTGGGAACCCATGTCTATGGGTCTCTGAGTCTCGTGGATGAATAGTACAAGCTGGGTTTCACACTAGCGTCTTTTTTGAAACCCATGCCGATTCCTGCAGAGTAGATTTCTAGTCTCCAGAAAAGTCATTATACTCGAACATAATACGTGTTCCAAAATTCTACAACTGATCGACATTAGAGATATAGGTCTATAGTTCTGCACTTCTGTATGACATCCTTTCTTGAAAACAGGGACGACCTGTGCCCTTTTCCAATCCTTTGGAACGCTATGCTCTTCTAGAGACCTTTGGTACACCGCTGCAAGAAGGGGGGCAAGTTCCTTCGTGTACTCTGTGTAAAATCGAACTGGTATCCCATCAGGTCCAACGGTGTTTCCTCTTTTGAGCGATTTTAGTTGTTTCTGTATCCCTCTGTCATCTATTTCGATATCTACCATTTTGTCATCTGTGCGACAATCAAGAGAAGGAACTACAGTGCAGTCTTCCTCTGTGAAACAGCTTTGGAAAAAGACATTTAGTACCTCGGTCTTTAGTCTGTCATCCTCTGTTTCAGTACCATTTTGGTCAAGAGTGTCTGGACATTTTGTTTTAATCCACCTACCACTTTGACATAAGACCAAAATTTATTAGGATTTTCTGCCAAGTCAGTACATAGAACTTTACTTTTGAATTCATGGAACGCCTCTCGCATAGCCCTCCTCAGACTACATTTCACTTTGCGTAAATTTTGTTTGTCTGCAAGGCTTTGGTATGTTTATGTTTGCTGTGAAGTTCCCTTTGCTTCCGCAGCAGTTTTTTAACTCTTTTGTTGTACCACGGTGGCTCTTTTCCATCTCTTATGATCTTGGTTGGCACATAATCATCTAATGCATATTGTTTGATGGTTTTGAACTTTGTCCACTGATTCTCAACACTATCTGTACTTGAGACAAAACTTTGGTGTTGAGCCATGAAGTACTCTGAAATCTGCTTTTTATCACTTTTACTAGACAGAAAAATCTTCCTACCTTTTTTAATATTTCTATTTACGGCTGAAATCATTGATGCTGTAACCGCTTTATGATCGCTGATTCCAATATTTCAGTTATGTTTGTCACCAGAATGTCTAATATGTTATCACCACAAGTCGGTTCTCTGTTTAACTCCTCAAGGTAGATTTCAGATAATGCACTTAAAAAAATTTCACTAGATTCTTTGGCCCTGCCAGCCATTATAAACATTTGAGTCTCCCAGTCTATATCCGGCAAATTAAAATCTCCACCCAGAACTATAACATGGTCGGGAAATCTACTCAAAATATTTTCCAAATTTTCGTTCAGGTGCTCTGCCACAACAGCTGCTGAGCCAGGGGGCCTATAGATACATCCAATTACCATGTTTGAGCCTGCTTTAACCATGACCTTCAGCCAAATTATTTCACATTTCAGATCTCCGTCAATTTCCTTCGATACTATTGCACTTCTTATCGCTATAAACATGCCTCCCCCTTCACTGTCCAGCCTTTCTCTGCGGTATACATTCCAATCTGAGTTTAGAATTTCATTACTGTTTACATCTGGTTTCAGTCAACTTTCTGTCCCTAGTACTATGTGGGCATTGTGACTGTTTATTGATGAGAGCAGTTCTGGGACCTTTCTGTAGACGCTCCTGCAGTTTACTATTACCACCTTAATATTGTTATTCCCTGTTGCATTTTGCCTACTACTACCACCTTGTCACGTCTCAGGAGGCATCTTGTCGGGCCTACGGAGGGAATTCTCTAACCTAAAAGACCCATGTGGGCACTCCACATGTACTCTGCTAACCTTGTAGCCACTTCCTGCGTGTAGTGCACTCCTGACCTATTCAGGGGGACTCTACATTTCTCCACCCGATAGCAAAGGTCGAGAAATTTGCACCCCAGATCTCCGCAGAATCGTCCAAGCCTTTGGTTTAAGCCTTCCACTCAGCTCCAAACCAGAGGACCGCGATCGGTTCTGGGAACGATACTACAAATAGTTAGCTCAGATTCCACCCTGCGAGCGAGGCTTTCTGCCTTCACCAACTCCGCCAACCGCCTGTATGAACTGAGGATGACCTCTGAACCCAGACGACAGGAGTCATTAGTGCCAACATGTGCAACAAATTGCAGTCAGGTGCACCCAGTGCTCTCTATCGCCGCCGGCAGGGCCTCCTCCACATCTCAGATGTGGCAGACAGAGTGAACACTGGCCTTTTTCCCCGACCATTCCACTATTTCTCTAAGGGGCTCCATCACCCGCCTAACGTTGGAGCTCCCAATCACTAATAAACCCCTCCCCCCGTGTGCCTGCTCAGACCTTACTGAAGGAGCGGCCACATGTCCACTCACAGGCACAGCGGGCGATGCCACACAGCCAGCCACCACATTGACCCTCCGCCTCGTGCGCCGCCAATGCCGCTGAACGTGCCACTTCCCTTTGGGAGAGGGTGGCCCAACCGCGCCCGGTACCTCCGAAGACGTCTCGACAGCAGGGACCATGGGTGAAGCTTGTAACACCTGGGGTGTACTATTCGACGCACCAGACTCCACACTGCCGCGACACTTCGAGGCAGCAGCCTGAAGATGGATGACCGCAGCCTTCAACACATTCAGCTGTCCGCGAACAGTGGCCAGCTCCTCCTGCGTCCGTACATAGCAATCACACATCTTATCCATCCTAAGAAATCACTTTACTGTAGAGAGTTAATCAACATTTAACTAGACTGGTAATTCACTAAAGGCAGCTAATAGCTGACTAAACTGTGATTACTAGACACTTCTATTTGGAAATAATGAAAATAAGCACTAACTGTCTCTGGACTGTATTCAAAACAAACACTAGCATTACTGGCACTGCAGCTGACTAAAGGGACTCTCTCTGACTGTATTCAAAAACAAACATGAAATCTATGGAACACTATTACTAGCTGAAAAGCAAATATATTTTATAACAGCTATCAACCACTAGCTTCATGGTATGTAGAATAAACTCAAATGTGACAAGCTGTGGATCATTATCTATCACTATTCTGAGAAGTAACCCCAGTGTCAAAGATGTTGGTCAAGACCCAGAATGACACATGTGGACCTTATTATCGAGGACACATGTGAGAAGTGGGAGGGAGAGAGCATCCAGCACTACCAGCCACACTGGCATTGTGAATGGTCTAGCGTAATTAATGTGCATCTTCTTCCAAGGATGTTCAAATTTTGACCAAGGCAGTAAATGGTACTGGGTTCTCTCTATTTACTTAACCAGATAAGATTTGGAGCACCAACTCCCCTCTTACGTCAGACCCGGGTTTTACAGATCCAGTACTTTTTATCTCACAGTGAAACAAGATTTGATTTTATGTAATGCCATTTGAAATAATAGTACTCATTAATAATTATAAGGGGATGTTCAAAAGATTTCCATTTGAAGTCCGTACACTCCACAATCGGTATGCCAATCAGGCAAAATCACCAAGAGCATTGAGACAATCATCCCACCAATACCACAAAACTAGAAGATACCCGTTCGTTAAAACACCTTGTCCTGTTGCATGAAGAGATCCATAACTACCTGCTGCATGTCATCTTCTGACAGGAATTGTCGATCCTTCAAGGCCTTTTTTAAGTGACAGAAGTCGTGATAATCACATGGGGACAGATCAGGGCTTTAGGGGGGATGCTCAAGTGTTTCCCTCTTGTATTGACGTAACTTCTGCATCACAACATTTGAGATTTGGGGATGTGCATTACCATGAATCTGCATCATCCCTTGGCACACCACTCCACAACAGTGGTTTTTGACTGACATGCTGCCCCATACACATTCCTCATTCTCTGATGGGTGTCTATCGGTGTTTTTCGTTTTGCAGCCAAGAAAAGAATAACAGCATGTTGGTCCTGTTTCTACACATTTTGGAATAACATCGCCATAGTTCATGTTTCTTCACTTACTGCACACAATCGCAAAGACATGAATGCCCACTAATCCCTTGCCTACACGGCAGTGCTTATATACCGGCAATAATAATAATAATAATAATAATAATAATAATAATAATAATAAAACCCGTGGAGGCCCGGGAAAAGAATAAGCCTCAGGTATGTTCTGCCAGTCGTAAAAGGCAACGAAAAGAACAAACCACTAATAGGGCTAAGCCCCCTTTTAGTGTGATTAGTTGGTTCAGGACAGAACTAATGAAGCCTCGGACAAGCCCTGTCTTGGTCTGGGACGACGCTTGAACCCTATGCCCGTCCACAATGGTAACAACACTGCTAGCCACACGGAAAATGATTTAAATCCAAATAGAGGTGTTTTGCAGGATATGCTTCCTGCAACCACCCTAGAAGGAAAACAAAGACAGAGGATGAGATGGTCAGATGAAGTTAACCGTCACCTCATGTTCTGTTATTACCAAGCAACAAACTTAGGAACCAACACAGATCACAAGTATACACAACATTTATTACCAGATACCCAAAATTAAAATTTTTAACAGAACAATAACTAGCTGATCAGATCCATGTAATAATCAAAAATGACAGGATACCCCAGTCAGAATTAGAAAACATCAAACAACAAGCAAAACAAATACGGGAACAAAATAATGTGCAATCAGAAGAAGAAGAAGAAGAAAATACAGTAATGGACTCGAACATCCCAGAGTAAACAAACAAAGAACAACATGCATCAATTAAACAGTCAGAGGAAAATGAAATCTTTAGACAGCCACCAGAACAAGCGCAAATAGAACACGAAGTGACACACATGTTAGATATAGAAGAAAAATTTCAGCTGACATATATAGAATACAAAGACACAAATACAGACATTAGACCATTCTTGCATAGACCACCAGATAACCCACAAGTCGAAGCAACAATAACAACTATCAACACAATCATACACAACAAAATAAATGAAAATACAACTATGGAAGAGTTACAACTACTGGTTTATATAGGAGCACTCACTACACTAAATATACCCACTAGGCAGAGATCAGAACCAACCAACAAACAGAAGAAACCCACAAAACCAGCGTGGCAACATAGGTTACAGATCAGAATAGAGAAACTGAGAAAAGACATTGGACAGCTAACACAATTTATAAGAAATGAAATATCAGACAAAAAACGGAAAAGGTTAGGTAAAATCTCACAACAAGAAGCGATAGAGCAATTAGATGAACAGAAGCAGAAATTACAAGCATTGGCCAAACGACTTAGAAGATACAAAAAAGTGAAAATAGAAGGAAACAAAAGTAAACATTCAACACAAACCAAAAGAAATTTTATCAGACAATAGTTAACACACACGTTAAAATAGACAATCCACCAAACATAACAGACATGGAACACTTCTGGAGCAACGTATGGTCAAACCCGGTACAACATAACCGACATGCACGGTGGATACAAGCAGAAACAGACACATACAAGATGATACCACAAATTCCTGAAGTGATAATTTAGCAACATGAAGTCACCCGAGCAATTAATTCTACGCACAATTGGAAAGCCCCTGGAAAAGATAAAATAGCAAATTTCTGTCTAAAGAAGTTCACCTCAACACATTCACATCTAACTAAATTATTTAACAGTTACATTGCAGACCCATACACAGTCCCTGATACACTTACACAAGGAATAACTTATCTGAAACCTAAAGATCAGGCAGACACAGCAAACCCAGCAAAATATTGCCCCATAACATGCCTACCAACAATATACAAAATATTAACTTCAGTCATTACACAGTAATTAATGACACATACAACACAGAACAAAATTATAAATGAAGAACAAAAAAGCTGCTGCAAAGGAGCATGAGGATGTAAAGAGCAACTGATAATAGATGCAGAAGTGACATCAAGCTAAAACTAAACAAAGGTCGCTACACTACGCATACATTGATTACCAAAAAGCTTTTGATAGTGTACCCCACTCATGGTTACTACAAATATTGGAAATATACAAAGTAGATCCTAAATTGATACAGTTCCTAAACATAGTAATGAAAAATTGGAAAACCACACTTAATATCCAAACAAATTCAAATAATATCACATCACAGCCAATACAGATTAAGCGTGGAATATACCAAGGAGACTCATTAAGTCCTTTCTGGTTCTGCCTTGCTCTGAACCCACTATCCAACATGCTAAATAATACAAATTATGGCTGTAATATTACTGGAACATACCAACACAAAATCACACATTTGCTATACATGGATGATCTAAAACTACTGGCAGCAACAAATCAACAACTCAACCAATTACTAAAGATAACAGAAGTATTCAGCATTGATATAAATATGGCTTTTGGAACAGACAAATGTAAGAAAAATAGCATAGTCAAGGGAAAACACACTAAACAAGAAGATTACATATTGGATAACCACAGCGAATGCATAGAAGCGATGGAAAAAACAGATGCCTATAAATATCTAGGATACAGACAAAAAATAGGAATAGATAATACAAATATTAAAGAAGAACTAAAAGAAAAATATAGACAAAGACTAACAAAAGTACTGAAAACAGAATTGACAGCAATAAACAAGACAAAAGCTATAAATACTTACGCTATACCAATATTGACCTATTCATTTGGAGTAGTGAAATGGAGTAACGCAGAACTAGAAGCACTCAATATACTGACACGATCACAATGCCACAAATATAGCATACATCACATACATTCAGTAACAGAAAGACTCACATTAAGCAGAAAGGAAGGAGGAAGGGGATTTATCGACATAAAAAAACCTACATTATGGACAGGTAGACAATTTAAGAAAATTCTTTATAGAATGAGCAGAAACTAGCAAAATACACAAAGCAATCACTCATATAAATACATCGGCTACACCATTGCAATTTCATAACCAGTTCTACAACCCTTTAGATCACATAACATCAACAAATACAAAGAAAGTAAATTGGAAAAAGAAAACACTACATGGCAAGCACCCGTATCATCTAACACAGCCACACAACGATTAAGACGCATCCAACACATGGCTAAGAAAAGGCAATATATACAGTGAGACGGAAGGATTCATGATTGCAATACAGGATCAAACAATAAACACCAGATATTACAGCAAGCATATTATTAAAGATCCCAATACCACAACATTTAAATGGAGACTTAGCAAACAATAAATAGAAACAGTAGATCACATCACAAGCAGATGTACAATAGTAGCAAATACAGAATACACCAGAAGACATGACAATGTAGTAAAAATAATACATCAACAACTTGCCATACAACATAAACTAATAAAACAATTCCCACATACAAGTATGCACCACAAAATGTACTGGAGAATGATGAATACAAATTATACTGGATCAGAACCATTATAACAGATAAAACAACACCACATAACTAACCTGACATCATACTCACCAATAAAAAGAAGAAATTAACACAACTAATCGAAATATCCATACCCAATACAACAAATATGCAAAAGAAAACAGGAGAAAAAATTGAAAAATACATCCAACTGGCTGAGGAAGTCAAGGACATGTGGCATCAGGATAAAATTGACATTATACCAATTATACTATCAACTACAGGGGTCATACCACACAATATCCACCAGTACATCAATGCAATACAGCTACATCCAAACTTATATATACAACTACAGATATCCGTAATTATTGATACATGTTCAATTACCCGAAAGTTCCTAAATGCAATATAACATATACCGTAGAGTTAAAAGGAAGTCACGCTTGATCGAGGTCCGCATCACTTTCCATTTTTGACCAGACATAACATCTGAGAAAAGAAAGAAATAATAATAATAATAATAATAATAGTAGTAGTAGTAGTAGTAGTAGTAGCAGTAGTAGTAGTAGTAGTAGAAGATGTATAATTTATTTATGTGTGTACGAAGGTGAGATTTTCCCATGTAACATGTTATAATATTCGTTACTTCATCTGTGTTGATACTGCTACTTCGTTTATTCTTTCTGTAAATAGTTCGAAGCATTAGGCAATTCATAACATTCCTTCTTCCCATAGTAAGTCATCAGTTTTATAGTTTTCATAAAATAATTTGTTTACATATTTAAAATACGCTTAGGTATTTAAATACTGCATGTCATTAAACTGAACTGATAACAGCCCACAAAGAACATGCTGACTTGAGTTCTGCCAAGTCTCACTAAGCTATTGGTCTTCATGCGGACAGTAGAAAAACATGTTCTGGGAATCCCGGGTGGTGTGCCAATACAAGTTTATCTGTAGCTGGTATAGATCAGGTACATAGTTGTGTTTTAATTCGTCAGAGCTACCAACATTGAGGAGAATCTCTCAGTAATGACACGGCAAATGTGGAGTAGGGCGGGGGGCACCCAGAAAGGGAGGAGCACCCAGAAGGGGGGGCACCTTCCACCACCCCTCACCTACCGCTACCAGAAAGTTTTAAAAATTAGAAGCCTGATTTAGGCCTTTAAACACTATATTTTAAACATTTTCTGACCCTAAATAAAGATGGTATATGTAATTGTTCATATATTTATTTTTATTTTTGTATGAAAATTAATCCAAAATATCATTTTCAATAAAGAAAATTACTTCAGCCTCAACATCACTCACATTTTGAATGAATTGATGGGCGAATCTGCAGTTGATGACCCTCTGCCAGATCTGCATTTACTAGTGACTGCTGCTTCCTTCATACATTCATTTCTGCCCCATAGAAAGCATCGCCTTTTTGTATTTTTTTAAATTTTTGTTTCACTGCCCTTTTTTATGGTGGCAGCTCATATAACTTGTTGATGATAAACTTTCCCAAAATCAGGTAACAAATCTTGTCAGTGTTTTTGTTGTTGTTGCTGTTGTGGAATTGGGAAATGACTTTTTTTTTTTAATCTAGGTCATTGCTTCTGGTGCCAAGCATCAGAGCAATTTTTTGTAGCGAGTTCTTCTTTTGTGTAATATTTTGATAACTATGACTCCAGACATTCCAGAGGCACTTCACTGCCTCACAGAGTGTGGCGAATTCATAAATTTTGCTTCTTGTCCATTCTGTTTCACAAATGAACACACATAAAGACAAATTGCAACACTACAGGCAGAGCAAAAACAAACACTACCACTACATAGTAATGTATGGTGATTGTAGGCCATTGTTCCTCTCTCCTGTACTGATACAGCCATGGAACACTGGTTTTGTGTTGCCAAGATGTTGACAACACGCAAACATCAGTAATCCAGTACTATCCATGACCAATGTTGCAGGACATGTTTTAAACTCAGTGTAAACGTGCCTTTAGCAAGACATGGTGACAAAATCATTTGTAGACAAGTTCACCGCATACTCAGGAAGCAAATCATTACGGTCTATAAAACATTTTAGTAGCGTATGATTAGAGTAATGTAAACAGTACTTGTTTGATTTTCATAATACATCAAATTGTAAAATGTCTATTTCCATAATTTTTAATAACCCCCCATCACACTGTAAATAAGGCAATAAATCTGTAATAATTGTGGATAGTCCATAATAGTTGGCAGCCATGATTCATAGTTAATTTTGAGAGTGGTAATGACTTTTAATATTACTTCACTCCATTGTTCAGAAGTAATTCTGAAGTCCAATTTTCACTGTGTGGGCAGCTTAGCTCCATATAGTCATTTTGGTATGCAATGTACAGTTATAGTAATATATATTTGAGAGTTGAATTGGCTGGCTGCTGAAACTGCTGATCTGGTTCTCACTCATTTGGGTTTCAACAGCCTGTATGCAAACTATCTACTATCTGTGTAGTATATCTATGTCAGTTACATGGCCGGCCGCGGTGGTCTAGCGGTTCTAGGCGCGCAGTCCGGAACCGCGCGACTGCTACGGTCGCAGGTTCGAATCCTGCCTCGGGCATGGATGTTTGTGCTGTCCTTAGGTTAGTTAGGTTTAAGTAGTTCTAAGTTCTAGGGGACTGATGACCACAGATGTTAAGTCCCATAGTGCTCAGAGCCATTTTTTTCAGTTACATGTTCAGCAGACTGACATTGGTCACATACTACTATTTGTATGCCTTTTCCCTGCAGTTCTCTGGAATGATCCAGTACATATTTCCTTAAGACTCTCAGCTGTCTGCTCAAGGTCACTTATTCCTGCTCGCTGCACCTGACATACATGAGTTTCAAAGTGGGTTTTATTAGTAGCATGATTTGTTCTTCCACATTGCTACATTGCTTACACTGCATGAATGAACTCATAGCATGTTATTCTCTGTGGTGGCCTATAGGATGCTTCTACACAGGGCGGAAATAATGGCACTCTTTTCTGCCATAGTTACAGCTGTTGCCTCTTATCTGTATGTATCAACCCATGGTTCCATCCAAAAATAGAGTGTGATTAAGTTTATGTTGCCAGTAAGCTTGCTTGTTTCTATAAGTCTGCAGATATATTCCTGAAACTGGTGTTGCATATTACACCTTCACTGTGCACTGAGAGATTTCCTTGTTATGTTGTTAGATGGTGCTGAACGTATGACAGACATAATAGTTTATGCTCCGACATCTATCACGACTTTAGTATAAGGTTTATAATGTGAATTTGGCTCCTGATTAAATCCCTCACCAGTATCTCCACTCCTACAATTCTTGTTTTAATTAATTTCAAGAGTACACAATGATCAAAGTCATTGTTTTTCTGTTTGGCCAAATCACAATTTTTGAAGAAATCATTTGATGTATTCCATGACTCATGCTCATCAATTACACAGTCTCTCTGAAATTTACGCAGTGGCTTACCACAATTTTTTTCTCAGTGCTTTTTCAGCAGCTTAGGTTTGCAGCACTCTGTTACTAAACTGAATGTAAGGCAGTCTTCCAGATGCCAAATGTTCTGCTATGTCTGGTGTCTCAAGACTATTGGCATGTGGTCCTTCGGTGATCTTGCTGCATCACTCACGTTTTTCTGCTTGGCCTGTTTATCTAGTTTGACTTTGGGCTGAACTATCAGAAACTATCATTATCCTATGCTAGCACTAATAACGCTCTCATGTTTTACACCATTCTTGTTTGATGCAGTCACACACAAAGATTGTGGTGTGAGAGATGAAATATCATCCGTCAGCAAGATACCATTGTATTCCCAGGATATGTAGATGAGCTTTTTTCCAGATAAGATACAGTAGCCCAACAGAAAATGAGAAAGCTGGTTGATGAGAGAAGTTTTAATTGCTATATCCATTTGCCGATGAGCCAGGTGTATGTGATTACTGATGTCACAATTATTGACAAGTGATGTTAGCACACCTACTAAGCCATTGTCAGTGTAGATATACTAGAATCTGTGCAATTCCTGCAAAGCACCTATCTTCCTCCTGGTATAATTGTCTCTTCCTGATCTGAAGGTTACTCCTTCTGAAGTTTCTGGACTGGTCTTTCCGGAGCACTGAGTCAGTCTCCCTGAACTAGCCTAAGTAGCCACTGAATATTCTTCCAGTGGCCAGTACATAGTTTGGTAATTATTTCAATAAAGAGGAAAGTGTTAACAGATGCTATGTAGTCCAGTTCTAACAGTGGTACTGTGTAATTATGGTGTGGAAAAATACCTGACTCAGTGTTTCCAATTTTTGTGGCATTAAGAAACATAGTGGTTTTGTAAGTAGCACATTATGTGACAGCATTCATAGTGTGTTAGGTAGTTGTAATAGTTAAACAACTGGTTAACCTGAACCACACAAATGTGTGGAAACTTTCATCATCTTGGCTGTCAGAGGTAACCAGTGTACAGATTGACTTCCCTTGCATAGTTCTCCGATTAGGTAATGATTGCAGGCATTTTAACTGAAGGAGCATGGCACAGTGACATGTCTCATTTTCCATTAGGCACTTTGAGACGGCTCCACACCATAGCAGCAGGTTCCACCCTATTCACTGATGTTTCCCAATGTAGATCAAATTGTCATCTAGAAAACACCTTGATGATTACCATTGTGCTCCCATAGTCCAGTCAAAACACTAATCCATGTTGTTCTAGCCATGTGGTAACACAGGCAGACTGGAGCAGCAATATATAGAGCTGTACAGGCAGTAGTTTAGTGGTATCATGTAGTAAGTTGTATGGTTTTTAATAAAAATTGACATATCAGATGAAACAAAACATGCTGAAATTTGAGGCATATCACTGACTATGTTATTTCACTGATTTTACAGTACTGCATATGCATTTGATGGTGAGTACTTTTTATGATTTTCTGTCCACATAGGTGAATTCATAGATAAAACTAAATAAGACTACAGGGATGTCACAAAAATGTTTGAGTGTTTTCCCCTAGGGTTCATTCAAACATACACAATTTTTATTAAAACTTCCTTCATCTGGAGAGACCTAGGATTATATAGAACTACCTAATGATGTTCCAACACAGAAAATTAGTAAAGTTGCTCAGTGATTATCACAGCACACTAGCATTTGGTAGTAACTTGGTTTCCCATCCAACCACTCTCATTTAGATTTTCTCGTGGTTTTCATCAACTGTTCGTTTGAAATAGGACTCTGCTGATTTGTTTTCCCATGTCTTGTCCTACCTGACATTGCCTCTAATAATCCTATCATCAGTGAGATGTTATTTATTTATTTATTTATTCATCTGTGGAACAATAAATATTGTATGGATGTCGTCAGTTTACAACACATGAGCACACATTTACATTTACAATGAAACAGGTTTCTCATATTTTGTGTAGTTTTTATAACTAGTCGTACACACATTTATAATTACACAATATTTTGGTGATAATGTCATACGTTGCTAATAATCTACACCTATGTTAAATATTCTTTTACAGTATAACAACTTTTACTTACTAGAAAGGTTTTAAGCTTTTGTCTGAAAGTGAGGGGCTCATTTATCTCTTTAATTTCTTGTGGTAATTTGCTATACAGTTTTATCCCATTATAAAATATAGTTTTTTGCGTCTTTGCCTTGTTCTTTCTATCTAGATGGAGGTGGTGACAAGCTCTCTTTTCATGGTCATGTATTAGGCTGTTTGTGTTGTACATGTTGAGATTTTTCTTAATGAACATTATGTTCTGAAAGATATACTCACAAGAAACAATTAGAATTCCTAGCTTTCTAAATAATTCTAGACAGTGGGCCCTGTTGTTGCTGTTTGTTACTATCCTTATGGCTCTTTTTTGTACTTTGAACACAGTTTGTATGTTACTGGCACTTGTTCCCCAAAACATGATCCCATAGCTGAGGACTGAGTATAGATATCCGTAATATGTTATTTTAAGACAGGTATTATTGCATACCGGTGCAAGGATTCTAAGAGCATAGCATGCTGTGGATAATTTCTTTGCCAAAATGTTGACATGGTTTGTCCATTTCAGTTGGCTGTCTACATTCATCCCTAAGAATTTGGTACTTGTTACACATTCTAATTAATTATTATTAACTTTTATTCTAGTGGCATTGTGTTTTTTGTTCAATTGGAAGTTAATATAGTTAGTTTTCTTTACATTTAGGGTTACTTTATTTTTTAATGACCAGTTGTGGACATCATTGAGAGCCTCGTTTGCTCTTTCTGACAGTTGTGTTGGATTTTCACCTGTTATTACTATGTTGCTGTCATCAGCAAAAAGTATTTTTTCTCCATGTCTGATACTTTGTGGGAAGTCGTTAATGTATATAAGAAACAATATTGGGCCTAATACACTTCCCTGTGGGACGCCTATATTCACATTTTCTGGGTCAGACAGGTGTTTTATAGGGGAATTGTTTGAAACTTGTGATATCTCAACTCGTTGAACTCTGTTTTCCAAGTATGATTGGAACCACTTCTTTGTCACACCTCTTATTCCTATTTGCCCTAATTTATGAAGTAAGATTTTGTGGTCAACTGTATCAAAGGCCTTGGACAAGTCTAAAAAGATACCACTTACATTTTCACCTTTGTCCAGTGCTTCTAAAATTACTTTAGTGAATTGTGCTATAGCTGATTTTGTGCCTTTTCCGGGCCTAAAACCAAATTGGTCTTTGGAAAGAAGATTATATTTATTCAGGTAATTTAGCAGTCTCTTTTTGACTAGCATTTCTATTATTTTAGAAATGATAGACAGTATAGAGATCGGCCTGTAGTTCTCTACATTTTCCACATCTCCGTTTTTAAGGATAGGTATAACTTTTGCTTGTTTTAGGTACTCCGGAAAGTATCCAGATTCGAAAGATTCATTACTTATGTCTGTTAATGGGCCCTTTATGGAGTCTATACAATCTTTGATTACGCAGACTGGGATTTCATCAAGTCCTACTGAAGTTTTATTTTTTAGTTGGTGTACTACTAGTGCCACTTCCCTTTCTGTAGTTGGCAAGAGCACCATTGAGTTTGTTGGCTGGTTCTGAGTAGGTAAATCATACGTATCTGGAAATTTCTGCTGTAATTTTTTTGCAATACTACTGAAATATGAGTTTACAAAATCAGCTAATTTTTTAGGGTTACCTACTGGTACATCTTTGTTTTTAATATGTGAATTGAGGTCCTTTTTAGCAGAGTTAGATGTTTCCTGTTTGACGATGTTCCAGGCTGCTTTGCTCTTGTTTTCAGCTTCAAGTAATATTTTGTTGTTTGAAAGTTTTTTTGTGGCTAGCAACACCTTTCTGTATATTTTCCTGTACTTTTTGTAGAGTTGCAGAACTTCTGGGTTAGATAGATTATTTTTTATGGAGTTGAGATATCTAAGAGTTTCTGAGGATTTTTGGATACCTGTAGTCACCCATTGATTTCTCTTTGTAGTTTTAATTTGATAAAGAGTTTTGGGAAACATCTCTTCAAATCTGAGTTTAAAAATTGACATGAACTTGATAAATTTCTGATTTGCATTGGTTTCTGCATAGACTTCCCTCCAATCTTCATATTCTAGCTGGGATTTAAACTGATACAGGGCTGATTTGGAAAACATTCTTTTGTATGTACAAAGTTTAGGAGGGGTTTCTACATGAATGTTAGTTTTTAAGATCTGGCAGAGGTGGTCTGATAGGCCCAGGTTTTGGACAACAGTATGACATTTTTTACTATCAATATCTGTGGCTACATGATCTATAGATGAGGAGGATTCTTTCGTTATTCTAGTTGGACAATTAACAAGGGAGGATATTCCATAACAGCTTGGAATATTCACATATATGTTGCTAGCCTTATCAGGCTTCATCATATTAATGTTTAAGTCACCACAGATAATTACATTTGCTTTTGGTCCAGAAACCTTGTCTAAGCTTTGATTCACTTTTGAGAAGAATATATCAATGTCTCCACTGGGAGAGCGGTAGACACAAAATATGACTAATTTTTTTGCTATGCCAGGTCCTATTATTTCAACAGCGGAAAGTTCGAAATGTTTGTCCTCACCTAGATCTAAAAGATCATATCTAACTTTAAATGACATACCTTTTTTTTTTACATAGATACATGAACCTCCACCATTCATTGAGATTCTGCTATAGTAACATGCAAGGTCAAATGAGGCTAATGCAATGTGTTCAATTTCCTTCCCTTTGCACCAGTGTTCAGTGATACACAAAATTTGGCTATCAAAATTTTCCAATTTTACTTCTAGCTGTTTTGCTTTGTTCTTTATGGCTTGAATGTTTTGGTGAAACACTGTTAGGCATTTGTTTTCACTTATCTTGGTGGCGCCTTTCCCTTTAGACCTGATGCTAAAAAATCCTTTAGATGAGCTGGTGGCATGGTTATTCTTCTGTTGATGACAGTGGAGGTGAGTCTGTTGCCAGTTAGACTTGGAAGTTGGTGTATCTGAAGGTATCTGCCTTATGTTAGTCTTTTAATTGAGGCCAGGTACCAAAAATCCTTGTTGTAGATTCCTCTGCTTGCAAGCATTTATCTCTTTCCCTGTTATGTGCTGTTGTTCACTGCTTTGCCCCAGCAAAAATCCTGGCTTCTCAAAGGTGGCTGCCTTCTTCTGGTGTGATGACTGCTCCTATTACCACTGCTGCTGTGTGCTGTTGTAGTGAATGCCAGTGATTCTGGTTGCTTGGTTATTGATGTTGGAACTACTGCTTCTGATGTTGCTGTGACTGCTAATGATTCTGGTTGGTTGGTTTTTGGATGGTCCATTTGCGTGCTGCTCCTGTTTTTGCTGGTGTTTCTGCTATTGGAGATTTATACCATCCCAGTTCAGTGGCTGTCACTTTGTAATTGCATTTAATTGCTTCCCTTATTAAGTTTCCTAACCTGGCCTTTCCATTTCTGTTAAGGTGAAGCCCATGTTTCGTAAAACATTCTCTGTCAAGTGTGCTTGAGTCAATTAATTTCACATTGCTGAATAGCCTACAACTACTTTTAAGTTTCGCATTAATTCTGTGAATTTCCTTATTCACACATGACCATTCAGGTAAATCATGCCTGTGGGTAAAGTTCACCAGTAAAATGTTTGTATTTGACAGTACTAGCAATAGACTCAAGGGCTGTTTATACATTTTCATAGCATTGTTTTCGTAAATGTCTTTAGCTCCTGCGCAGATTACAACACTGTCCTGCTTGTCATAGTTATATTTTACGATGTTTTTCGTCACTTCTTTGAAACCAGCACCTGGTTTAACTGTGCCTGTCTGTGACTGTCGTTGATTTACTATTTACTTGCAGTTCTTGAGAAATTCCTTTGGCGTGACTGTCTCCAAAGACGTCGACTTTTGATTCTTTCTTCTTTGTCACACACGTCGGTTTTTGTTTATTTGTATTTTCACTTTGTTGCAAAACGTCGTATTTGTTTTTATCGCAAAATGTGACAGATTTTACGGAGTTTGTTATTCTTTTAGTGGATGAGGGATTACCTTTTAGCGACACTTTTATCCACTCGCACGTTGTTTCACTGTCTTGCATCACTTCATTAGCGTTTTGCATATCCTTATTGCAGGCATCACTACTATTCGACAGAACACTGTACCTGTTTTTATCTGTAATTATAATTTCATTTTCTGCCTTTGATGCCTGTCTATCGCTTCCTTTCCGCTTCTCATAACTCACCAGGTTCCCGTTTTGTGGCTTTATTGTTTTATCATTTAGAATATGGCGCAACTTTTTCAGCTCACAGTTTTCGTTAGTTATATGCGAAATCTCACGTCTTAGAACATCTACTACTTTTTGTAAACTTGAAATACGTTCGTTTAGTTTTTCGATTTCACTTTTACAATTTTCACAGGATTCCTTTTTTACGACAGAACAGTAACTTTTATTCACTCGTTCACTATGCATCACTACACTCGTCGCCATCATAATCTTCCTTCGTTCTATTCCTGCACAGAAGCTGCTGGGGGACCAATCTCCAGTTTAGGTCTATGAGCTATTTTTATTTTAAGCCAAATGAAATCTTTGTTCAAGTGAATTATAGCTTAAAATGTGTGAAATTTGTCTTTGAGTACAAATTTTATTTTTGGATTCTTAATTTCAGAAATGTGTTACCCTTCACTTTTTTTCCTCCAGTTTGTTGAAAGAAGCAAAACCCTTAAGTATTGAAGTGAGCAGAGAAACTTCAGATATCCACACAAAGGCAACATTGTTAAATGTTCTGAATGTAGCAGACAACATACCAGTTGAAGAGAGGCAATTACTTGGACGTTATGGTGTATGGCTTTTAGTGGGACTTTGCACACCAAATGAAACAAAACCTGTTGAGATTCTTGGCAGATTGCTGGCCATGTTATTCCACTGGTTTGATATTACTGCATATTCATTTGATGGTGAGTACTGTTTATGATTTATATTTGTGTATATATGAATTCACAGGTACAAACTATATGCGACTGTAGGACATCAGCTTACCATTCAATTTGAAAATGATTTCATGAGGGACACTTCAAGATGAACAAAGCACCATTTAATCAAGTTAATGGTTACTCTGTGTTGTATAAATGTTCAAACTACGGCTTGATGATTTTGGTGCAGTAGATAAATGATGTAGTAGCTTGTAGGATTACAGGTAGTATTGGTAGCACTGGTAGATAAAAAAATCTAGATAGTTAATGTTGTTATTTTGTACTCAGCAAAATGTTCTTTATCAAAGGCAAGAGTCTCCTGTTATTATTGATAAGTGTGTAAGTTGTTTGTGAATAACAGAAACATGTTTTGCATAAGCTCAACAAAGTATTGAAGCAATGTCTGATATGATTTTTGAGGGAACTGCATTTTCTTGCACTCCGTGATAAATTTGGTTTCTCTCTTTATATGTAACATCCCTCTGTTTCGAGTAACAATTCAACAATTTTTCAATAAAACCTGAATTAAACACTGGCATTTTGAATTCTGCTGTAAGTAGTGTTTATTTTCAAGAAACAGACAAGAGGATAACTATGTATAACAAAAATGTCCCATAGGTTATCCAGCCCTCTATATAACCTCACTCAGTTTCTAGACAGTTCACTGCTTCCAGTTCCTCGGGGAATCTAGTAAGACACTGATTGGATACACAATCAAAGGGATCGAAATGAGGTAACACCCGATAGGTATGCAATACACCGAAAGTGCAGGTAATGTGTTTTAAGTCTTAACTGACCAGGGGTACTAGGAAAACTATCATAATCTTTACTTACTTTTCATAGTCAATGACAGTTTTACAACTCTATTTCAGACAGAATAAGATGATAGATTATAATTATAAACAAAGTTTTAATACATATTAGAAAAACAAATTCATTAAAAACAAAATTTAAAGGAAATTTAAGTTAAGAAGATATGTACTTTATTTTCGTTAATGAGATGGTAGTGTGTTGAAAGAGAGAATTAGGTTCTTTCAGATAACTCATATGCAGTAACTTCATATTCTGTCGAAATAAGTTGTGGATATAGTCAGTAGTAGTGGTCACCGAATGCTTTGCATAGTTATCTAGTTTCAGCATTTCTCCTGACCAACAATTGGAGCATATGGGAAAGTAGGAATTTACTATACCTGCCATATTACAAACTACCATAACAGTGTCAAAAAGTATTTAATGACATAAAAGAGTTCTCTGTGAAGACTGATGATTTAAAGGGAGAGTAACTCAACAATCAGAAAGCTGTACACCATTTGCATGTTCCTTCATTGCATGTTTGCTTAGTGTCGTGTGGCTGTGAAAAAAAGTAGAATAACACTAAATATTTAATCCATTCTATTTGTAAATATATCTGGATAATTTTACAGTTTAACCCATGTTTTTGTTCGTTGTGTGAATAATGCATGTGAGAATGAAAAAAGAAACGGTGTTGAAAACTACTTCCCGATGAAACTTCAGAAGCACAAAGGCAGAGCGTGGACACACTCCAATTAGTGTCCACTAATAGGTGTCCAGATACTGTTGATCAGACAATGTATGAAGCATATGACAGCAACTTCTTTGTCACCAGCATCCAACGACGACTTACTTTGTGGACTTGCATACATCCTGCAGAGAGGAGATTTCCTTGGAATGTATTCAGGCCATCTATTATGATTTCATGTCATGATGTTTAAAGGAGGAGGAGGAGATCAGTGTTTAACGTCCCGTCGACGAGGTCATTAGAGACGGAGCGCAAGCTCAGGTTAGGGAAGGATGGGGAAGGAAATTGGCCATGCCCTTTCAAAGGATCCATCCCGGCATTTGCCTCAAGCAATTTAGGGAAATCACGGAAAACCTAAATCAGGATGGCTGGAGATGGGGTGAACTGTCGTCCTCCCGAATGCGACTCCAGTGTGCTAACCACTGTGCCACCTCGCTTGGTCTCATGATGTTTAGAGGCACTGATTTAATCATTTGGGATTTTACACTACACTGACTTCTCAGAGTCTGAGATGTTGTACAATTCTGTAATTGTAAATATTTCTATGTAGTCATATACTATGTCAGTCCAAAAAGCTTTGAGACTGGAATAATAAAAAACTAGAGAAATGTTAAGGTTGTGGTTTTGATGCTTCAGTTGTTCCACATATTCTCCACCACTTGTGTAGAATGCACAGTGTTCATATAACTGTGTAAAACTGTCAGAAAAGTACTTCTTTGAGATGTTATTCCACTAAGGTGTCATATTGCCTTGAATGTCATTTAAGTCATCAAAGAATTGACCCTTCATGTGAATTTCTGCACTTCCATCATTTTGTGGTAGCTTTGTATTGAAAATACCGAGTCTCATCATCCTTGATGAGTTTTTCTATAAAAGAGTTGTCCACATTTTGCACTTCAGTCAAGTCACGGCAGGTGTTCATGCATCATCGTTTTTACTCAGGAATCAGTGTGTGTGGAACAAACTTTGCACACACATTTCTCTTCTTTAAAATGTTCTGGGGGTATCTTGAACACCTGATTTAGAGATGTCGCCCCATTGCAATTTGTTACACAATAACATTGACACACTACAGTTGCACATCGTCAACTGCTCAGCACTGTCAGGAATAAAATCACTGAACTTTTTGGACAGGTGGTGTACACATTCTGTTCATACAAATTGCATGTTTCATTTTTGGTGTTGCAGTTATCACAAACTCTTTTATATAAACCTGTAAATCTTATTCAGGAAGTATGACCAATAAGTGCGTATATTGTAAAAATATCTTGTGTAGCTTGGTTTTGTTACCAACTAACATGCTCAGCTTGTACACAGTTATAAAATAAGTAACACACATTAAAGAAAAAAAGAAACAGAAAAATATAAAACTGGTAGTGTCCTCTGTAAACTGTCACTAATACTGTGTGACACTTGCAATTTTCAGATGCAGCTCTTGGTCTTGATACCTGAACATTTGGAGTTCAGTGTTCTGTGGAATTAATGAAGTTGTTTTACCTTTCCTGAAGACAGCTGGAATGCAGTCTTCGGAAGTATCTTCTGTTGCAGGAAACAAGAATATGAAAATGCAGCTTGTTTTGTGACTTACATGTGCAAAATATTGATTCAAACATGAAGTATTTCAAAGTGTTTTATTATGTTTTCATGGATCACACATTTACCATATCACAGCTTTTCAGGAAGACATATCTCTGTACATTGATAAGTTCAAGTTTGATATATCTCTTGTGCTCTGTTAATAATAGAGATGACTTTACTTTTGATGTGTTGCAAAATTCTTGTTATTTGCTTAATTACTATATGCCAAATAAATTTCCAACGGTGTAGCACTAGAACAGTTTAATAGTGATGTTAGTAAGTACAAGTGTGCTACAACATTGCATGATATTGGCAAATTTGACAAATGTTAGATTATAGATTGTCCTTAGCAGATAACTGCATGATTGTGGAAGTAGTAGCCTGCATATGTAAATTTATTTTGATATGCAATTTGCTGCAGAAATGAGTCAGTGCATGTGCTATTTGTTGAATATGGATATGAAGGCCATACTGAAAGTCATGAGCAACCAGTTGGTAAAATTCCAAGTCCAACAATGTAACAAAAATGACTGCAGGATCCCAATCTACAGACTGTACATCACATGTTGCCATATTACAATATTTAGTGTCTGTCACATGACCACAGGCAGTATTTCTAAAATGGCATGTTTTGACAGCAAGCTGTCATTGAATTCCTTGTTAAATAGGGAAAATGTGCTGCCGAAATTCACCTCAGACAACAACGTTCCTGTGGAGATGTCTTCTTGGCAACACCAGTGTTAGGAGTTGAATGAAACATTTCAAAGATGAAAACATGAATATCCAAGATAAGCCATATCGTAGTCATCCTTGAACTGCCTTCACAGATTGTAGTAAGGGAAGAGTTGATAAGCTCACTGGAGAAGACAGGCACGACACAGTGAATGAAGTAACTGGAAAGAGTTGATGAGCTCATTAGAGAAGATGGTCATGCCACAGTTAATGAAATCACTGCAAAGCTTGCAGTTGGACATGCTACAGTGCAGTGAAATGATTCAAAGCTTATTCTATGGAAAAGTTTGTGCTCATTGGGGCCTTCGTTTATTGACCAAAGACCACAAATGTCAGAGATTTCAAAATGAAGGTGATGATTTTTTGATGAGATTGTGACAGGTCATGAAAGCTGGTTCCATCTTTACAAGCCTGATTCAAAATGTCAGAGTATGGAATGACACCACTCGGATTTGCCATTGAAGAAGAAAGCAAAGACAATGCTGTCTGCTGGGAAAGGTATGGGCACTTTCTTCTGAGATGCACTTGATTGTTTTCTGATTGTTTCTCCTGAACCTTGGTGTCCACAGTATCCAGACCATTTTGAAGTTCTGTTATGCACTGCATGATAGATGCCCTGGAAAGGAGAAGATAATCTTGCAACAGAATGACATCCTTCCTCACAGTGCCCGTGTCATTGTGGATAAAGTCAGGACATTTGCATGGGAAACTCTTCCGTATCCCCCCTACAATCCACTTGGCACTGTGTGACTACCATCCTTTTGGTTCTTTGTTAAGGAACAGATGTGAAGCCAACATTATGAGACAGTGTAGTCAAGCAGCACATCAGTGTCTTCAGGAAACTGGAATGGAGTTCTGTTGTAAGTGTATTTTCAAACTTGCAGAACAATGAGGAAAATGAGTGCAAAGAAATGAAGACTGTGTTGAAAAGTGAGAGAGAGTACTGTATGTAGATTAAGATGATGATCTTAGTTCACACAAAAAAAAATAAATAAATAAATAAAAAATAAAGATCAAAAATATTAAAAAGTGTTGCTCATTACTTTCAGTTTAGTCCTCGCACAAGTTGTCACTTTTGTTCAATAAAAAAGCAGTATTAAAAAAATCAATATGTATCTGTCATTAAACTGAAGCCACAGATCCATTCCTTTATGTTTGTCTGCTCATTATAATAATACTATCAAAGCCACAGCAGTAATCCATGTGTGCTTTTTAGAACAGATTTTAATTATTGAAGTTGTCAAAGAAGGCTTATGGTATATGTCAAGGTGACTAAATCTTATGAAAAATGTTTGAAGTCTCAAGTGAATTTCAAGATATGTGATGTGTCTGCTGTGCCATTCACACTTAACAGATTCATGTACAAAGTACAGTTCAGTTTAATGCTTTTTACACAAATCCATATGTAGTATTAATTAGTAGCATGTCATTCATAATGGGCAGCTGTCCAAAGACGCTTGCTTTCCAGTTGCTCATTTGCTCATTTTTTTTTGTTGTGAATTCATTCAGACCACAGATTAACCTGACATTTAAAAAATTATGGAAACACTTTGCGATCTGATACCAATGGGCATATTATAGTGACTAATGACTGGATTAAGGTATTGAGGAGATCTTTAAGGGCATTAGGGAGCTGATGCAGATACCATGTATCAGGCTGTTAACTGTTGGACTAATGGCAAAGTGCTCCCCCCCCCCCCCCCCCCCTCTCTCTCTCTCTCTCTCTCTCTCTCTCTCTCTCTCTCTCCCTCTCCCTCTCCCACCCACACACACACACACACACACACACACACACACACACACAGATACTGGGTATCTGGCTGTTAACTGTTGCACTAGCAGCCAAGTGGTCTCCCTCTTTCCCTCCCTCCCTTCCTCCCTCTCTGCCTACAACACCCAACATCCTCCAACATAACTATTTCTTTATGCCATAGCAAATGGACCATTAATCTGCTCCTTCTCATTGTATGAGGTTCCACAAATTTCTGTCTACTTCTGTTATGTGTATTACTTTTCCATTTCATATTTTATATGACACCGTAATTTGTAATATATACCTGTAACCCCACATTCCAATTGCCTCTCTGAATTTTCAATCAGCTGTACTTCAGTGCTTTGTTCCAGATGTACACTTTCAGATATTTCTCCCCCTCACATACGTCACTGTTTGATTGCTAGAAGAAGACATTCTTCACTTGTCCCCATCTACGTATGATGTTATCCTTGCTTTTGCCACCATAAGTAATCTTGTTTCCCTGATAGGAGACTTTTCAATTATTTTCCCACTGTGTATTTCCCAATTTTAAGCAAGTTTCTATTCTCCTTTCTACTACTTTCAGTTGATTTTGTTTTGTTTATCCTTAACTCATTATGCACACTATGTGTGTTGTCTGTATTGTCAATGAGATTCTACTGGACTTCTAAACCAGAAAGACAATGACATCTGTTACATTTAGACATCTGTTTTTGTTTCCTTTACACCTCTATTTGTCTTTTATTTATTTATTATTATTATTATTATCTTCTTTCCTTTCTCAGATCTTAGGTCTGGTTAAAAATGGAAAGTGACATGGACCTTGATCAAGTGTGACTTCCTTTATTATTATTATTATTATTATTATTCATTCCCTTCATTACTGACTGAATGTACAAATTAAACACCAGTGACAATAACATCCGGCTCTACCTAACTCTTTGTCTTAATATGGTCTTCACTTCCTTGATCTTCCACATTTATTACTCTCACTTGCTTTTTTTAGCTACTGTAGATTACTTGTCTGTTTCTGTATTTATCTTTATAACATTCTGAACATCGTATTCCACTCATAGTACTGGTGGGTTTTACTAGGTTGACAAATGTTCTGACAGTCTCCAGATTTTTCTTTATTGTTTCTTCCATTGCTAAGCACAAAGTAAGAATAATATTTCTGGTACCTAAAGCTGAACTGAAGTCACATTAATCTTTGTCCAGTATCTCATCAGTTTTCCGTTCTTCTGTATATTGTTTAGTTTGCAGCCTGTGTGTATCGTCACACTATTTCTTTGATATCTCCACATTTGTGTGTTTGTTTCTCCTTTGGAACCATGATGATCATGTTTTCTTGTAAATTTGATGGTAGGTCTTCAGTTTCATAAATGTGTAACACTAGATTAAATAACTTCCTAGTTTGTACCCTAAAAATATATCAGAAACTCTTATTACCATGTTTGAACTCATACCATTCGATACTCATCAGAATTCTGGCTGCTTTATTGTGTCACTATCAATGTATCTCTTGCGCATCAATGTCCTCCTCCTCCTCCTCCTCCTCCTCCTCCTCCTCCTCCTCTACCACTCTTCAAGACAGCTCTTCTCCATCATTAACAATATACTTTTTATGTACTCATTCCTTGTATGTGCCATTTTCTGTTTACTTAATAGGTGTTTCCCACCTACATATTTTAGCTTAACTTTTTTTTTATTGTGGTAGTGTAGTGCTTAAAATACAGGACTCATGTTTTGAAGAACTAAGAGTTAAATCCTATCTCTCTTATTGATTTAGGATTTATGCAGTTTCCTTAGATCACTTGAGGTAAATACCAGAGTATTTCCAAAACAAAGTTCTGCTTGATTTTATTCTCATCTCATGTCCTATCTGAGCTTGTGCTCTATCTACACTGATGTTACTGTTGATGAGACATTGCAAGATTAACCTTCATAATTTGTGATTCTTTAAAATTTCATTTTACCTTCATGCATCCTGGGACAAATGTTCCTTCAACTACCTCACTCTCAGTAGATTTGTGTGTGTTTGCCCTATATTCTGATGTAACCTCTTTGCTTTTATTGTTAATATGATTGTAGACTTCCTACATCATCCTTTGTGTATATCATTATTTTCATCATCATCATCAGCAGCAGCAGCAGCAGCCATTTAACATCCTCCACTGGATAAAGGCCTCTTCTGAACATTTCCTTGCATTTTGGGATTTGGTTATAGGCATCCATATTGCTCACGAGTGGCATCTGACCTTTCATTAGTCCATATGTCTGTATTTTCTTATATCTTGCAATCTGGAAACAAATTCCTTTGGTCCATCTACCATCCATTTGCCTAGCTATATTTGATGCCCACATATTCATTATAGTTATAATTACACCTTCTTCTGCAATTTGTTTCCTAATCCATTTATTTATTTTCTGTCTCTCATACTAATTTCCATCATACATCTCCCATTGCCTGTTGGGCAACTCTCAGTTTTTTTTAAAGGATTTCAGTCTAAAAATCCATGACTCACTTTTGTGTTTGTTAGCCCCACATTGGGAAGATATTACATTTTGTGCTGGAATTTGTTCTGGTATCCATCTTGGGGAACTAATTTATGTCAATTAAATTTGTAAAATACAGATAATGTGTTGAAGTGCCCCAAATTGCAGTAAAATTGAAAAATTAAAGTAATGCAATTACGTGCAACATTTGTAACAAATAAAATAAAAACATTAGGTGCATCTGCTACAGGAATGTAATGAAGGTACATTAGAATTTCTTTTATTTCCACAAAATTTGTCTATTTTGTACCACAGCTGAACAGCAAATTCTGACTTTTCCATGGACTTGCAATAGTGAGTGGAGGAAGATGATTTTTCACAGAAGTTAGTTTTCCATGACAAAGCCATATGTCGTGTATCTGGAAAGGTGGATTGTCATTATGTGCATGCTTGTGGCACAGAATGTCTACACAGGATTGTTCAACACATTCATGATCTACCTAAAGTTTTACCTAAAATTTTGTGGTATGCTCTCTCTGAAAGTTTATAGATATTGTCTCCCTGTTCCCTCAAGAAAACTTTGACTGGTTTCGCAGATCTGGACATGCTGCAGCAGTGGCTTATGCCACAATTACAGCAAGACAATGGTGAGTTTATTTTGCAACAAGACGGTGCTCCAACAAACTTTCATTTGTCAATGCCTCAATGGTGAACTGCTTTAACATTGAATCGGACGATTATCCCATCGTGACTTCTCTTCTTCGGTGGACTCCACAGTCACCTCACCTTACTCCATTAACTTATGGGGTTAAGTAAAAGATCATGTGTTCCTGTGTCCATTGTCACTTATCTGCAAGAATTGCAAGGAAGCATAATTAGTTTGGTTACAGTCCTTGACCATGATATTTTGGAATGTTTATGCGAGAGTTTGACTATCATTTTGATATTTTCCACATCACTTACAGTGAGTTAAAAACTGGGGGAGATGTTTTAGCCATTGAGATGTGTCTACTTTTTGTAGTTTTTCTGCAGTCATCTTTTGAAACAACGTAGTTACTTATGAATAACACTGCACGAAGGGAACCAACAAAATTATTTATACAGTGTCAGCTGTGGAAGACAATTCCCCATAACTGGAACAAATCTTTTGAAGTGGATATAATACAAATGACCATTTGCAAGTCATGAATAAACTAACAAATTGATTTCTCCCCAGTCACTAAAATTATCTCCCTTAACAGAATTAGTAAACAGCACCTTTTGTGAGGAATAATGCTCACTGCATCCATAGCATGATATGGATACATCCTGAGTGGTTTCAAATAGTGAGCATCTCAAGGAATGTGATCTGAAATGACCAGGTTCAGGTGTGGCAAACCTGAGATGTTTCAGCTTTGGGCAGGTCAGCACCATCAGTTTTATATTACCATAAACTATGGGTATGCTTAACTAACAACTGTCTGATCTGGCAGGCCAACATTGTGTGTGTCAGGGAATGGGGATGGGAATGAGAATGGTAGAAACCTCTATTAAAAATTTTCTCTGTGTCAAGATGTGTTGTATGCTGATGAGTTGAACGGCAGTTGAGGCAAATCAGTCATTAACTGGCAACCCCTGGGGCACATGGCACACCTCAGTTGTACAAAGGGCAATCATAAAGTTTAAATTTTCATCTCAAAAAATTAAAATTACGCAACAAATTTGTTTGTTTGCAGAGACATATCTGCAGTCTTGGTACACATTGAAATCCCACACCACTGTACCATAACATGGCCCTAGAGGAGCAAAAACAGAATGAACCAGCTCATCTCCACTTACTCAGTGGCAGTGTCATTTTGCTTAGACCCCTGCAGCAGCATGCTATGGTACTGTGGTGCTGATATTTTAATGTATATGAGGACTGCAGACACATACATACAAATAAAAAATTAATTACATAACTTCATGACTACCCTTAGTATAAGGCTTCCCAGGCAAGCAGGTATTTAGCTGGGTGGACTTTCAATTGCCTTCTGCTCATGAGACATCTATGGAGCATACCAATTTTAAGAACAACATGCCCAGACAAACTGGTGAACTACTGGTCAGCACTCTCACCCATCTCAACAAGAGGTGTTCTGAGGATGACCCTACTGAACACACACACATACGATAATAAGGAACAGTTATCATAACAGGATACAGTTGTGTCAAAATGTTTTCCATTATTGTTAAAAGGAAAGAGAATACCTTTGAAAACATGTCCCCATTTTATATACAAAAGTATCTAGATGGTATTATAAGTGGCCTGAAATCAGTTAAGAGACTCCTAAATCATACAATGTTGATATAAAATGCCACTTTTCAGTAAGTAAGAAACCTAAAATTTAAGAAACTTAGTGAATATCTCATTGTATGTGGACTGCATAAAACACTTAAATTCCAGGAATTGGGTGGTGAAATATAAGGGACTAATAAACAAAGATTTTGTCAAGTTACCAAAATAATAAGTACACAAAGGTGTTACAAGCATTTGGAACACACTGAAGAAAGTGAATGGCACCCTTGAGAAATCACGTGCTCTCATTTTGAATTCAGTATGCCAGTCATACCGTATTACATTAAAGCTTTTCTTCTCCTTTTCTTTTCCTTTCTTCTTTTTTCCTTTTTTTTTTTTCTTTTACTGTGAATCTTTATATGCCAAATCCATTGCAATATTTCAAGTTGCAAAGATTTGGTCATTTCATAGTTGCTTGTAAAGATCATGCAAGTTGGTGGAACTGTGGTCAAGAAACTCCTGAACCAAGTATAGGATGCACATCTTCACCAGTCTGTGTTAACTGCTAAAACAAACATTCACACTCTAATAATGAATCCCATCTTCACAGAAGAAAATAAAGTACAAAAAAAATCAAGGTTGTGAGATGTATGCCATGCACTGAAGTAAAGAAATAATTTAAAGCCATACAGTCTCCATCATTTCTTACCTCATTTGCATCAGCCTTAATAAAGTCCAATGTTAGTGTATAAACACAGACATGAGCAGTAAATCCCACTGACAGTTGTTGCTGCACAGCCAAACTGCACATTTCTCTAAGCACCAGAGAACTAGTTACAAAGACTTGAAAGGCTTACAATGGGACACCAATACCCCGAAAAATAAAGATCTCACCTGCAGTGATTGGTCTGGTATATAGTATCTGCGTGTGTGAGTGATGTAGTTGCACGCAGGAATAATAGCAAAGTATTTGTTTTGCAAATAAAAAACGCCTTCACGACAATACAGCTCTGATGTGAGATACAGGAAAAGATAACTTGGGCTCAGATTTTTAAGCACTAAAGATGGGGAAATTATTTATTTTTTATGTTCTAAAATACTCAAAATATGTGACAGCAAAGTAAAAATACTGAATTATAATTCAGTTTATTTATGTGAACATGAACAATCTGCAGTATTCACGAATTCAATTTATGCTACACTTCACTGATAGTGCTGAAGAACTACAATACACAGTGAGATTCATCCTCAAGTTCGCCATCACAAATGATTGGTTATTATCCTGAAACACTGCCTTTTACTGTGAAAATCAATGCTCCGCATCACAAGTTGTCAGTCTGGTAAATTTATAGGTCATATCTCTCACACTCACAGCGATATCATCCTTGAGATGACCATCTAACATATTTGAAAATTTTGCACTTAGTTTGAAACCCACTATTGTTTTCAAACACATAATGGAATTAATTTTTAACATCTGTACTGCAAATCAACAAAGACTGTTAAGTTTTTGTTCAGTATCATGAACATCCTGAACTGTTCCTGAAAGAAGGTCCCCCTCATTGTCCAGTACGTTGACTACCGAGGCAAAATTTTCTTCATAACACTGGACTACAATAAGCCAAGATCCCCATTGCATTGTTACTGGGGTGGGTGGCAATGGTACATTGGGATTTTTAGTCTTACATACGTGAATCATTCTTGGCAACTTAATGAACAATCATATCCCGTTAGATACAAATTTATCCTCACTGGGACATACTGCTCTAATGTCCTTACATAGTCTGTGCAATGCATGTAACGTGGATCATTTTAGAATAACCAACAACAAAACCTACCTTCTTTGTACATCTACATAGCTATGTGCAAGCCACTGTATGGTGTGTGGTGGAGGGTACCCTGTACCACTACTATCATTTCCTGTCCTATTCCACTTGCTAATAGGGTGAGGAAAAAACAACCCTCTGTATGCCTCTATATGAGCCCTAATTTCTCATATCATATCTTCATGCTCCTTATGCGCAATTTATGTTGGCGGCAGTAGAATCGTTTGGCACTCAGCTTCAAATGCTGTCTCTCTAAATTTTCTCAATAGTGTTTTTCAAAAAGAACATTGCCTTCCCTCCAGGGATTCCCATTTGAGATCCCGAAGCAACTCCATAAAACTTACGTGTTGTTCAGACCTACTGGTAACAAATCTAGAAGCCTGCCTCTGAATTGCTTCAATATCTTCCTTCAGTCCGACCTTGTATGGATTCCAAACACTCAAGCAGTGCTCAAGAATAGGTCGCACCAGCAACCTATATGCTATATCCTTTACAAGTGAACCACTCTTTCCTAAAATTCTCCCAATAAACTACAATTGACTATTTGTCTTCCCTATCACACATGTCACATGCTGGTTCTGCCTCATATCATGCTGCAGTATCTGTTATTAACAGTAAAACATTGTTGAACTTCGTACTACATGGTTAAAAATTTGCGTTGCTTAATTAAATAATCTTGCAACTTTCTCATGGTTCGCTTCAGTCATTTCTTGGCTAGTTAGTGGAAAACACTTCTTTGAAATCACTTCATTACTTTTTTAATACCCCAACGATGACATTTTGAACTTCACTGCCACTAGAGTCTGAAGTTTCGTCTGACATAACACAGATTTTCTCATTTTGACACATCAACTAACAGACCCGAACTATTTGAAACAGTTAACGCAGAACAGGGAATCAGTGATCGTAAAGCAGTTACTGCATCGATTATTTCAGCCGTAAATGGAAATATTAAAGAAGGTAGGAAGATTTTTCTGTTTAGCAAAAGTGACAAAAAGCAGATTTCAGAGTACTTGATGGCTCAACACAAAAGTCTTATCTCAAGTGCAGTTAGTATCAAGGATCAGTGGACGAAGTTCAAAACCATCGTACAATATTCATTAGATGAGTATGTGCCAACCAAGATCGTAAGAGATGGAAAAGAGCCACCGTGGTACAACAAAAGAGTTAAAAAACTGCTGCGGAAGCAAAGGGAACTTCACAGCAAACATAAACATACCAAAGCCTTGCAGACAAACAAAATTTACGCAAAGTGAAATGTAGTGTGAGGAGGGCTATGCGAGAGGTGTTCAATGAATTCAGAAGTAGGATTCTATGTACTGACTTGGCAGAAAATCCTAATAAATTTTGGTCTTATGTCAAAGTGGTAGGTAGATCAAAACAAAATGTCCAGACGCTCTGTGACCAAAATGGTACTGAAACAGAGGATGACAGACTAAAGGCCGAGATACTAAATGTCTTTTTCCAAAGCCGTTTCACAGAGAAAGACTACACTTTAGTTCCTTCTCTAGATTTTCGCACAGATGACAAAATGGTAGATATCGAAATAGATGACAGAGGGATAGAGAAACAATTAAAATCACTCAAAAGAGGAAAGGGTTGCAGTGATGTACCGTAGGTCTCTAGAAGAACATAGTGTTCCAAAAGATTGGATAAGGGCACAGGTCATCCCCGTTTTCAAGAAGGAAAGTCAGACAGATGTGCAGAACTGTAGATCTATATCTCTAACGTCGATCAGTTGTAGAATTTTGGAACACGTATTATATTCGAGTATAATAACTTTTCTGGAGACTAGAAATCTACTCTGTAGGAATCAGCATGGGTTTCAAAAAAGACAATTGTATGAAACCCAGCTCGCAGTATTCGTCCACAAGACTCAGAGGGCCATAGACATGGTTTCACAGCTAGATGCCGTGTTTCTTGACATCTGCAAGGCATTTGATACAGTTCCTCACAGTTGTTTAATGAACAAAGTAAGTGTGGTGTCACCGCCAGACACCACACTTGCTAGGTGGTAGCTTTTAAATCGGCCGTGGTCCGCTAGTATACGTCGGACCCATGTGTCGCCACTATCAGTGATTGCAGACCGAGCGCCGCCACACGGCAGGTCTAGAGAGATTTACTAGCACTCGCCCCAGTTGTACAGCCGACGTAGCTAGCAACAGACACTGACGAAGACTTTCCCATTTGCCGAGAAGATAGTTAGCATAGCCTTCAGTTAAGTCAATTGCTACGACCTAGCAAGGCGCCATTAACATTGGTTATTTATCTTGTCATGCCTGTACCGACAGACCGATGTTCTACAATTATGAATTAAAGTTAAGTATTCCAGAAGCTATGTACTATTTTTGGCTACTATAATTTCTGTTATTGTTCCAGACCTCACGCCATCCTGCGTGAGCTTATAGCGTGCATTTCGGCTTCCTCAAACAACACGGTGTTGGCACTTCTGCCGACACTTCAGTAAGAGCATATGGACTATCAGACCAATTGTGTGATTGGATTGAAGAGTTCCTAGATAACAGAACGCAGCATGTCATTCTCAATGGAGAGACGTCTTCCAAAGTAAAAGTGATTTCAGGTGTGCCGCAGGAGAGTGTCATAGGACTGTTTCTATTCACAATATATATAAATGACCTTGTGGATAACATCGGAAGTTCAGTGAGGCTTTTTGTGGATGATGCTGTGGTATATCGAGAGGTTGTAACAATGGAAAATTGTACTGAAATGCAGGAGGATCTGCAACAAATTGACGTATGGTGCAGGGGATGACAATTGAATCTCAATGTAGACAAGTATAATGTGCTGCGAATACATAGAAAGAAAGATCCTTTATCATTTAGCTACAATATAGCAGGTCAGCAACTGGAAGCAGTTAATTCCATAAATTATCTGGGATTGGGCATTAGGGGTGATTTTAAATAGAATGACCATATAAAATTAATCATCAGTAAAGCAGATGTCAGACTGAGATTCATTGGAATAATCCTAAGGAAATGAAGTCTGAAAACAAAGGAAGTAGGTTACAGTACACTTTTTCGCCCACTGCCTGAATACTGCTCACCGGTGTGGAATCCGTACCATATAGGGTTGATAGATGAGATAGAGAAGATCCAACAGAGAGCAGCACACTTTGTTACAGGATCATTTAGTAATTGCGAAAGCGTTATGGAGATAATAGATAAACCGCAGTGGAAGACTCTGCAAGAGAGACGCTCAGTAGCTCGGTACGTGCTTTTGTTGAAATTTCGAGAACATACCTTCACCGAGGAGTCAAGCGGTATATTGCTCCCTCCTATGTATATCTGGCGAAGAGACCATGAGGATAAGATCAGAGAGATTAGAGTCCACACAGAGGCATACAGACAATCTTTCTTTCCACAAACAATATGAGACTGGAATAGAAGGGAGAACCGATAGAGGTACTCAAGGTACCCTCTGCCACACACCGTCATGTGGCTTGCAGAGTATGGATGTAGATGTAGAAATGAATTTGTTGCAGATTTCACTAATAAAACTTCTGAAGGTAATTTTTCTTAACATTAAAATGTGATGGTTTGAATATATGGAGAGTAACTTTCTTGACATTGGATTATTTACCTTAGACAAAGGCATGTCATTTAACATAATGTCCTACATAAATATCCACAATAAACTGAAAATGTATCAGGTGCTGCAGGAGAACCTGGAACTGCATCACTAATTAGAGGTCCCTCCCCCCTCCGCCCCCCCTCCCCCCCCCCCCCCCCCAAAAAAAATACATTATTCTATGAAGTCTAAACCTGCTGCAAGCCAGATAACCAAATGATGATGGTTTCATCAGCTGTGAAATTGAAAGAATATGTTTCTTGCCCTACAGATGTTGTGTAACTTGAGAGTGCTGTTCAGCAGCTGACAAGATGATAAACACACAGCAGCAAGCTGATATGCAGATATGGAATACCATAAACTCTGCATTTAGAGCAGCAGATGTTTATAGATTAGATTAGATTAGATTTGATTAATACTTGTTCCATAGATCATGAATACGACACTTCGTAATGATGTGGAACGTGTCAGGTTAATAAAAGATGTCTGTACAAGATATTATATTACACAAAATATTGCATGACACTAATGTTTAAGTTGGTTTTTTTTTCCCCTCCCTTAATTTATATCTAAAAATTCAGCCAATGAGTAGAATGAGTTGTCATCTAGAAATTCTTTTAATTTATTTTTAAATGTTGGTTGGCTATCTGTCAGGCTTTGGATGCTATTTGGTAGGTGACCAAAGACTTTTGTGGCAGCATAATTTACCCCTTTCTGTGCCGAAGTCAGATTTAACCCTGCATAGTGAAGATCATCCTTTCTCCTGGTGTTATAGCTATGCACACTGCTACTACTTTTGAACTGGGTTGGATTATTAACAACAAATTTCATAAGTGAATATATATACTGTGAGGTTACTGTGAGGATCCCTAGATCCTTAAATAGATGTCTGCAGGATGACCGCAGGTGGGCTCCAGCAATTATTCTGATTACACGTTTTTGAGCAATGAATACTTTTCTACTCAACGATGAATTACCCCAGAATATGATGCCATACGAAAGCAGTGAATGAAAGTAGGCATAGTAAGCTAATTTACTGAGATTCTTATCACCAAAATTTGCAATAACCCTAATAGCATACGTAGCTGAACTCAGACGTTTCAGCAGACCATCAATGTGTTGCTTCCAGTTTAACCTCTCATCAATGGATGCACCTAAAAATTTTGAAAATTCTACCTTAGCCACAGACTTCTGTTCAAAGTCTATATTTATTACTGGAGTTGTGCCATTTACTGTACGGAACTGTATATACTGTGTTTATCAAAATTTAAAGAGAGTCCGTTTGCTGAGAACCACTTAATAATTCTGTGAAAAACATCATTTACAATTACATCACTTAGTTCTTGGTTTTTGGATGTTATTACTATACTTGTATCATCAGCAAAAAGAACTAACTTTGCATCTTCATCAATGTGGAATGGTAAGTCATTAATGTATATCAAGAACAGTAAAGGACCTAAGACCGAACCCTGTGGGACCCCGTACTTGATAGCCCCCCCCCCCCCCCCCCCAGGTTGAGTATTCAGCTGTTGTTTTAACATTACATGAACCACTTGTTTCAACTTTCTGCATTCTTCCAGTTAAGTATGAATTAAACCATTTGTGCACTGCCCTCCTCAAACCATAATGATTTAGCTTATCTAAAAGAATTCCATGATTTACACAATCAAAGGCCTTTGAGAGATCACAAAAGATACCAATGGGTGATGTCCGGTTATTCAGAGCATTTAATATTTGATCAGTGAAAGCATATATAGCATTTACAGTTGAAAAGCCTTTCTGAAAACCAAACTGACATTTTGTTAGTATATTATTAAAACAGTTTCTTCCTTATTTATGTAACATGAAACAGAAATGAAATAAACTGAAAGACCTAGTATATTTATAAAAAATAATGTGAATGTTATGTGCTTATAACTGAAAAGCAGGTTGTTATGGAATTATAGCAAAAATTTTCAAAATATTTATTTGCATTAAAAACTATTTATTTGTCTAAAATAATTGTGGTGGAAGGTGTGTGATGAAATCCTAGTACACTGCTGCATAATACAAAGCCTGGGTCTACAAGTCAGTGTGTGCCTGGATGTAAAGTCTATCCAGGATTGGTAGCGTTGGCACTGATCAGGAGTTACTCCAAATGAGGAGCCGTGGAGCAGTCAGCACAATAGTACAATATAACTCTGCATTATGACTGGTCTCTTGGAGGCCGTTCACCCATTTAAGTACTGCTGAGGCAGAGGTATATAGCATGGACTATTATTGGCACACGACTTATGGAGGGAACCAGCTTTGTGCTGCCTGTGCCTCATGTCATCGATCAGAATACTGCCAGATGGAAAGAGTAGTGCCTGGTGTGGTGGAAATCTGGGTCCCCATCAGTAATAAGCCACCTTGTCTTTGTTGTTGTGCTGGCTTGGTACCAAGAACTGTTATGCTTGAGCTGGCTTGCTGACATATGCACAGGAAGTGTATGAGGCATGATGCTAGGGCACCTGCTAGATGCGGGTGTATTGTGGTTGCTGTCTGATCAGAGTTTAGGTGTGGATACCTCACTTTCAGTGTCAGATCTTCCCCTGCCTCTGCCCAGAATGGAAAAACTACACCAAAGAGCAAATAAAATGGTTTTAGAGAAGAGACTAAAGCATCAAAGACTAAATAAGCAGCCATTGTCTATTATAAAACTTTAGAAATATACATTGTCAGTAGTTTAAAGGAACTACCAAGACCCCTCTACCCAACCTCCAACGGCCTTGAACTCTTCACTAAGGTGCGAGAGAGAGACAAATGTCTTCAAGAGAAAAATTTTAAAGCTTCTGCTACCCCTATATTATGGAACTGTCACCTACATAGACAAGTGTGAAAGGGCAAAGAGGGGAGTGTCAGTAATGTTGTCGCAGTATATGTTGTGTCATTTGAGATAACAGTGTGTTTCATTTACTTCCCTGTTTGGGAACTACTGTATAGTGCATTCTTGGGGTCTATCAACCACTTCTCACCACTATTCCTCCTTTTGGGACATATCAGTGCATGTAGTGTCCATTGATACTGTAACTCTATCTGTACGAGAGCTCAAGAGGTAGAGAATCTCCTCAGTTCAGAAAACATTTGCCTCGTCAATACAGGGAAAATAGCACATTGTAGCTCAACAACTCAGTCATTCTCTGCTACTGATCTCTCTCACTTGATCTAAGACCTAGGGACAGTGTTTTAAGGATTGAGTGAGGATACTGGGCTTTTATTTTATAAGAAACTGATTTGTTTGCCATGTCTAAGGGATTTAAAAACACAAGCCCTCAAAGCACTTGACATCACGAAGTGTGTGATTGGGAAGCACTTGGGGACAGGCAATCCTGCTTGCACCAATTTTATAAAAGTTTTATGTGCTTTTGTTTAGCCTGTGTTTGCAAGGTCTGTGGGCCAACATGACTACCACACTTAAGAATACTGGATTCAGTACATCATGAGGGCACCAGGTTGGCTACAGGGTCATACAGGACAAGCCATATACCAATCTTTCACATACAAGCAGGAGAGCCACCAGTATCTGCTTGACAAAGGCTGTATGTGGTCCAAACAAGCATTCAAGCTCTAGTCCATTCCAATTTCTTTGTCCTTTTATGCAACAATTATCATCAGTGTGATCAACAAAAGCAGCTATAAGATAGCAGCAGTCAAACTTCTGGCAAATTAAATGTGATGAAGTCTGCTTAAAATGTCTTTGAAAAGGATGTGACTCCCTGACGTATAGGTTCCTCCTCAGACATAAAAAAATACTAGTTTATGATGAATACAGTTCACCATATTCCAACTGATTTTATTTTATATCATAAAAGGAGAGCAGGAGCCAATTTATTAGTGGAGCTGCCCACAGTTTTTTGTGATGATGCAATGAGTATGATTCATGTTTTAAGATTTTGCATTGTGTCTGACCTGTCTAAACTGTTAAATAGGAGATTGACTATCTATCTAAAACTTTTAGGTAAGAGAGTTAAGTGCATGCATAGGATGACTGGCTCATCCAGGTATTATGTAAGTGATCAACCAATTGCAATTTCTGCACATGATGTTTTGTGTATTTCTTGTACCGATATTCATTTTACATCTTAAGGCACAGACTGTGCCAACTTGCGAGTGACTATGAGTGTTAATGTGAGAAAGAATGTAAGAAAGTAAATGGGATTTTAACTAGTTTTGAATTGTCTACATTATATAATTTGTAATCAAATGCATCTCATAAAGTATTTTTAAGTGTACTGATAATCATGGTGCCCTAAAATAAAAAGTCAAACATGCTTTTTATTCTCTTTGTTGAATGTGATTCAGAATAGTTGTTTGCAACACCATTATTTTTTAAGACTGTAATATTTCTTGGGTCAATGTATATATAGCATTTTCAACCAAGCAACCCTTCTGGTTTAGAAACTAAGATGTATTTAGTAAACTCTTTCTGGATCCACCTCATAGATCTAAATTGTACACCAAAATGGAATTAAAAATCATTGCCTGTTGCAAACAATGCTTTTACCAACTCAGATATCAGAGTATCAAATCTGTAAGTACATTTCTCTTACTTTCCAGATCTCACAGAAGCTCTCCAGCAAACCTTGCTGCACTAGTATTAACGGAGATGTGACTTAGTCATAGCCTACATGTTGTTTCAAAAATGAATGTTTTTGCACACTGCATTGCAGAGTGTTAAAAAATGTTGTTATTCTAGACATCATCTACAACATGTGAATAATTTCTCCTGCAGACACACAATTACTGAATCTATTGAAAAACCTGTGGAAAAAATAGCAATATCAGTATACACTGATGTGCCAAAAGTTGTGGAATATCTCCTAATATCATGCCGGACCTACTTTTTCCAGGTGTAGTGAAGCATTTTTACATGTATGGACTCAACAAGTCATTGGAAATTCTTTGCAGAAATATTGAGCCATACTGCTTCTATAAATGTCCATAATTGTGGAACTGTTGCCAGTACAGAATTTTTTGCAAGACCTGACCTCTCAGTTACATCCGATAAATGCTCGAAGAGAATCATGTTGGGTGATCTGGGTGGCAAAATCATTCACTTGAATTGACCAGAATGTACTTCAGACTAATCATGAGCAATTGTGGCCTGCTTATATGGTGCATTGTCATGGGAACAGGAATTCGATGAATGGTCGCAAATGATCTCCAAGTAGCCGAACATAACGATTTCCAGTCAATGATCAGTTCAGTTGGATCCATTTAAACACAGCCCACATCGTTATGGAGCCATCACTGGCATGCTCACTGCCTTGTGTCGATGGCTTCATGGTGTGTGCACCAATCTCAAACTTCAGCTGTTGCCAACTTAAATCAGGAGTCCTCTGGCCAGGCTACAGTTTTCTAGTCATCCAGGTTCCAAACAATATGGCCACAATCCCACGAGAGACATTGCAGGCAATGTCATGCTGTTAGCAAAGACACTCGCATTGGTCATCTGCTGCCATAGCCCATTAACACCAGATTTCACCACACTTTCCTAAGGGATATATTTGTCATATACCCCACATTGATTTATGTGGTTATCTCATGCAGTGTTGCTGTTCTATGACAGTAATCGATTTTTGAAAATATATTGTAATTGGATAGATAAAAAACCTACTTAAAAGCAGAGGCAGGAGAATGCATATATAAAATGTCACAGCATGCAAGCTTTTGGAGCCAGTGGCTCCTTCTTCTGGCAGAAAGGTTGAAGGGGAAGGAAGAGGAGTAAAGGGAAAGGACTGCCGACATTTAGAAAAAGGGTTAGAGTTCAGAAAAGTCACCCAGGTTGGGGTGGACTTACCAAGCTGGGTGAGAAGGGAATTGTTTCCTTCTCATCCCATCTGGTATGTCTCCCCTGACCCAGAGTTGTGGGTGAACTCTGACTCTTTTCCTAAACCTTACCAGTCCTTCTCCTTCACCACTCTTCCTTCTCCTTCAACCCTTCTGCAAGAAGGAGGAGCCACTGGCTCTGAAAGTTTGCAAACTGTAACACGTTTTATATGTTTGTTTTCCGGTTGCCACTTGGTGAGTAGATTCTTTATGTATCCAGTTACATTAGAGTGTTACTTATCTGTTAGCACTAACAATTCTATGCAAATTTCACTGCTCTTAGTCATTAAGTGAAGGCAGTCATCAACTGTATTGTCCTTGGTGAGAGGTAATTGTGGCATTCTTGGCTCACTCTTGTACTATGGATCTCAGAATATCGAATTCCCTAACAATGTCCAAAATGGAATGCCCCAGTTGTTTAGCTTCTACAACCAAAAGTGTGTTAATTCTCATTGTGTGGCCATAATCATGTTGGAAACCTTTATGCATGAATCACCTGAGTTCAAATGACAGCTCCGCCAACGCACTGCCTTTTTAATCCTTGTGCACACAATACTACCACCATCTGCATATTATTATCCCATGACATTTGTCACCTCAGTGTATCCAATGGCATAACACTAACGTTGTTGATGGTACACTCCTGGAAATTGAAATAAGAACACCGTGAATTCATTGTCCCAGGAAGGGGAAACTTTATTGACACATTCCTGGGGTCAGATACATCACATGATCACACTGACAGAACCACAGGCACATAGACACAGGCAACAGAGCATGCACAATGTCGGCACTAGTACAGTGTATATCCACCTTTCGCAGCAATGCAGGCTGCTATTCTCCCATGGAGACGATCGTAGAGGTGCTGGATGTAGTCCTGTGGAATGGCTTGCCATGCCATTTCCACCTGGCGCCTCAGTTGGACCAGCGTTCGTGCTGGACGTGCAGACCGCGTGAGACGACGCTTCATCCAGTCCCAAACATGCTCAATGGGGTACAGATCCGGAGATCTTGCTGGCCAGGGTAGTTGACTTACACCTTCTAGAGCACGTTGGGTGGCACGGGATACATGCGGACGTGCATTGTCCTGTTGGAGCAGCAAGTTCCCTTGCCGGTCTAGGAATGGTAGAACGATGGGTTCGATGACGGTTTGGATGTACCGTGCACTATTCAGTGTCCCCTCGATGATCACCAGTGGTGTACGGCCAGTGTAGGAGATCGCTCCCCACGCCATGATGCCGGGTGTTGGCCCTGTGTGCCTCGGTCGTATGCAGTCCTGATTGTGGCGCTCACCTGCACGGCGCCAAACACGCATACGACCATCATTGGCACCAAGGCAGAAGTAACTCTCATCGCTGAAGACGACACGTCTCCATTCGTCCCTCCATTCACGCCTGTCGCGACACCACTGGAGGCGGGCTGCACGATGTTGGGGCGTGAGCGGAAGATGGCCTAACGGTGTGCGGGACCGTAGCCCAGCTTCATGGAGACGGTTGCGAATGGTCCTCGCCGATACCCCAGGAGCAACAGTGTCCCTAATTTCCTGGGAAGTGGCGGTGCGGTCCCCTACGGCACTGCGTAGGATCCTACGGTCTTGGCGTGCATCCGTGCGTCGCTGCGGTCCGGTCCCAGGTCGACGGGCACGTGCACCTTCCGCCGACCACTGGCGACAACATCGATGTACTGTGGAGACGTCACGCCCCACGTGTTGAGCAATTCGGCGGTACGTCCACCCGGCCTCCCGCATGCCCACTATACGCCCTCGCTCAAAGTCCGTCAACTGCACATACGGTTCACGTCCACGCTGTCGCGGCATGCTACCAGTGTTAAAGACTGCGATGGAGCTCCGTATGCCACGGCAAACTGGCTGACACTGACGGCGGCGGTGCACAAATGCTGCGCAGCTAGCGCCATTCGACGGCCAACACCGCGGTTCCTGGTGTGTCCGCTGTGCCGTGCGTGTGATCATTGCTTGTACAGCCCTCTCGCAGTGTCCGGAGCAAGTATGGTGGGTCTGACACACCGGTGTCAATGTGTTCTTTTTTCCATTTCCAGGAGTGTATATAGCAGCAACCAGCCACACATTGGTTTTAGGTTACTTTGTTGAAAAAGTACCATTTCCGGTTTCAAATTGATACAGTTTGTTATGCATATGTGCTTTCATCAAAACATGTTACATCATTTTACAAGTGAGTTGCTGTGTGAAATGTGTGCCTAGAACATTTATTCTTACAATTTTTCTTCAATGAATCATATTCACAGTTTTTGTACACACACACACACACACACACACACACACACACACACAGAGAGAGAGAGAGAGAGAGAGAGAGAGAGAGAGAGAGAGAGAGAGGCACACATACCTGCCCCCCCCTCCCCCTCCCTGACACACACATTGGTTGCTGCTGTACACAACCAACAATTTGTATCACATAACAACCGTAGTATACAATCATACCTTTTTTCACAAAATTGCAATAGCCCTAATGTGTTTATGAATCAGAGTTATCATCAAAACAGATGCTGAAAACTGCATAAATTCACACTCCAAGTGGTTGACCTCCTTTTGTTGAACTCTTTTTTTTTTTCTTTATTATAGTTGTTGAGTTCAGGATTCCAGCTTAACTGATGATTTGAACTGGAAATCCATATAACTAGAAATTGAGGTAGAGGACATCATTTGTTATTATGACTCTGCTTCGTAAGGCTTAATTATGAATCAGTCAATGAACCTGTTGTATTAATTAATAGTTACTTTTCACTTCATATTATCAGTGCAGTTATCATAAAATCATGTGTCAACTAGTTATTTCTCACAAGCAGGGCACGCTAACACAAATATGTGTTTAAACTTTCATATTTCATGGGATAGGTGTACGTCTACATTTAAACTCTGTAAGGTGCTTTACAGTATGTAACTGAAGTAGATGGTGTACAGGAATCACCCCCCCTTCCTCTCCCCCCCCCCCCCCCCATTTCCCACAAATTTTCTAATTTTACCAATTATTTGAGCAGGGCCATCAGTTTCATATTGGAAGCAGTTTTATGAAGCACACCTGAAAGTATGCACACAGCTGAACTTTCTTACCTCAGTAGTGGGTGCTCCTGTTTGTACATACATGTAGTGTTCTCACAAATTTCAAAATTTCATAAATAAGTAAGTCTCAGGACCTTTCTGATGTAAAATTTAAATTATGAATAAGTACAAGTGGTAGGCATGGAACCAGACACCTGCACATCACTAAACAATGACTGTAACTACTACAATATGGTAGACAATGGACAGTGTGAGGCATTGCCTCACAAAGCAGTTACTTACTGTTTTGGAATAGGATGTAGCATTCTGGATATGGATCTAGTCAGTAGCCCTTTGTATGGCAGTTTTGGTGGATCCTCACATTCTGATCACGTTGTCATGTCCTGATCATCAGTGTGATGTTCAAACATAGTTACTTCCAACAAGGCAGCACAACTGTGAGGCAGTTCTCCATGTTCCTTGTGTCGGAAGCCTCTATTGTTGATTTGTGTGTCAGGACTATGTTAGAAATTCACACAAAGGACATGGATGACATCTTTGCACTTTGTCTCCTCAGTGTTAAGATCATCATCCTCTACTTCATAGGTAATGTCTGACAAGTGATGTAGGATTTAGTACAGTCCAAAGTTTGCTTTAATAATTTTTGGACATCCCAAACTTCCACACAGTCATAAAAATTCAAACTAGGTTGCTTGTGTTCTAACTTACAGGTAGGTGTTTGGTATTATAATGTTCATCATCCTTATCCTAGGCATCCAAGGTCCATAAGTGTGCTAGACATCTTTCTCCTTCACTTCTGGTAATGAGTTATTTGAGGTAATCATTTCCAGCATCATCTGTTGAAATGGAAGCAAAATATGTGTTGTTGATTCAGCCTCTCAGCTGTGAACCTGGAAAAATTGCATGAAACCTGTAGTGTCATGCATTCCTGTGATGTATGTTAATTTCATGACAGACAGTATTTTATCACAGTCTCTCTGTCTGACATCAAGAGAATATCAGCCAACGTATTGTTAAAACATTCTGTGGGGTCATTCATCTACTGATGGTAGGCAGCTGCCATCTGTGAACAACATTGCATAATGAAATTACTTTTGAACCCAGTATCGACTGAAACACTTTTCCATGATCTGGGATCACTATACATGGAGCTCTATGCTTCAAAATTACGTCTTCTGTAAGAGGCCAGGCAAGTCCCATACCTTTGGCAGTCAGTACAGCCTTCGTGAAGTGTAGTGGGTGAAGTAGTCAGTGAACACTGCTATCCACCTAACAGAGACATAGCCAATGATACCTGCTCCGGATTCTGTTGTGTGTTCACAGAACCCACAAGATCTGATGGTTTAAGTATGATGAAAATACTTCAGTATGAACACCTGTAAATGAGCTGGGAAGAAAAATAACCATTTCCATCCCATTGGTTTATGTTTCTTTTAATGCAATATTTCATGTATTATTCCGAGTTCTTCTCTCATAACTTATTCATTTTAATAATAAATGAAAAGCACCAGTTTGCTTTTGTTCTACAATATTATTTTTATTGCAAACCGGTTTTCGGCTTACAAGGCCATCTTCAGACATTTACTGAGTATTATCACCAAAGAAGTTAAATGTTAGCAGACAACATTGGAAGAGAAGTAACACATCTAGAGTGAAGTAGAAACATACAGTGAGTAACATCTTTGCAATGAAATAGTAAAAACTGAACAGTACATAAATAACAATGGAGTTGACAGGAAAACATTTAGCAGAAAATAGGAATAGCATGCCTACATAACAGTTTCTATTAATAAACAAAACTAATAAAATAAGATAAAATTAGTACTAGACAAGGCTGCATCAAGAGGTATGAAACATGCAGAGTGATACACAACCAATTAAGAAAGAAGAGACAGTTGTCAATGTAAATACAGAATACACGAGGAACTTAAGCAATATCAATAAGATAAACAGAAATTAGTAAATGCAGGAAAATTGAGGTGTTTGAGGGAACCTACAGTTTGAGAGTGTTATGGTACTGCATTTTAACATTAACATTATAATCAAAGCAGTGGCTGTATACCAGTTTACATTAAATAAATGAGCAAAGTAAAATATGAACAGTATTTGATGAGACAACTACAAGGGGAGTTAAACATGGACAGTAATACAAGTCCAAGTTAAAAGCAAACCCTTAACTATTGAAACTTCAGCATATGTGGAATACAAAGACAACTGCAACAAATAAAACAACTTAATGACCACAGGAAAATGGGACTATGTAGGAAGAGAGAGTGTGGGAAGTAATGAACAACAAAGATGATTATATGAAGTTTAGGAGAGAGGAAGTGTTGAGTTGTGTCTGGTCATTTAGGATGAGATCTGGACTGTGAGCAAGATGTTTGTTAATTTCCAGGGCTTCCAGCAGGTTGAGTTTATGGCCTTTGTTTGCTAAGTGAAGTACATGGGACACTGGCTGGTGGTTGTGACTCTCACTCAGTACATGCTCAGCAAACGCAGAGTCTGAATTCTGCAACCTCCAGCTGCGTTCATGTTCAGCCAGCCTAGTTGATATGTCTCTGCCTGACTGACCAATGTAAAATTTGTCACAATCAGAACAGGTGATTTTGTATACTTCACTGTTGGCTAATAACTGGATCACCTGTTCTGATTGTGACAAATTTTACATTGGTCAGTCAGGCAGAGACATATCAACTAGGCTGGCTGAACATGAACACAGCTGGAGGTTGCAGAATTCAGACTCTGCATTTGCTGAGCATGTACTGAGTGAGAGTCACAACCACCAGCCAATGTCCCATGTACTTCACTTAGCAAACAAAGGCCATATATATGATTATGATCATCACTGCCATATACATTTCTTTTGTGAGGCTGAGTTCTTTTTAACACTCAGTTAGAATTTCACAGTTAATTGATCATCCAGCTGTTGACTAAAACTTTGATTGGTGATGACACTGAGGCAAGTGAATTTTCAATGATAGACAATCACCCAGAACAGTCATTGTTGTAGGAACTTGTTGGAGCAGCTTCATCAATCTGGAGTTACAATCTTCCACAGCCTGTGACTCTTTCTCATAACCACGAGAAGTCCTACCCAAAGATAACATTGCGAAGATGATTATGTTCAGTTTGTGGGGTGCTCAACTCCATGGTCATCAGCACCCATACAAAGACCTAATTTTCACACAGTCCAATTTTTTCACATTCAAATCTAACCACTGTCACGAGTGATGATAATGATGATGAAATGATGACGACACAAACACCCATACCCAGGGCAGAGAAAATCTCCAACCCAGCCGGGAATCGAACCTGAGAGATAATATTGTGGCTTGCTTTCTGGTAAAATGACAAATTCTAATGGCAATGTTCTGTCAGTGATATCTCTTCTTGCAACACAGGTTCCTGTTAGCTGGGCATATTTTCTGTTTGTAGCCTTCAAGGAAAGAAGGAAGGAATATTGGGTTTAATGTTATGTCGACATTGAGGTCATTAGAGATGGAGCACAAGCTCAGATTTTGTCAAGGATAGGGAAGGAAATAGGCCATGCCCTTTCAAAGGAACCGTCCCAGCATTTGTATGGAGGGATTTAAGGAAATCACAGAAAACCTGAATCTGGATGGCTGGATACAGGCTTGAACTGTCGTCACCCTGAATGTGAGTCCAGTGTGCTAACCATTGTGCCACCTTACAAGGTTTGTAGCTTTCAGCACAATGTCCTTTGAATCATGAAACATATTATTTAATGATTATAAGCATCCAATGTCACAGAAATTGATGTCTGAGAACTGACTAGTGCCTAGACAGATTGGTCATTTATGGTGATGTCAGTGTGATTTCTCACTATTTTGCCAACTGTCAGCAATGGGTGATCTTTATCTGTGGTGGCCTCACCTCCATAGGTGGTCACCACATTTAGTTTTACTGTTTTCAATAACTTTTCAAGTGGCTGGAACCTCTATATGGTGACAGATAATGATTGTGGAACGCTGGACAGTGATCTTGACCACTGATGGGCTTTTTCCTACAGTTCAGTTACAGTCATCTGCAGTTGTGTGGCATTCATAGAACTGCTATTGTTTGGTATCTTGTAGTGTAATGGGTTGTCAAACACCCTTCTTCCTTCTTTCCTGTAGAATGTGTCATAACCAGGGCATCCACTGAGGAAACATACCATTGTGTGTCCTGTGTTCTCCTAATGCCAATTTTTCCATTAGGCAATAACACTGATGAGGAAGCTGGTTGTATTATATGTGCCATCAAGATCATTAGATGTTGTCTGACAGTTGCAACATTAGTGTTAGGTTTCCAACTCCATTTCTCCATTTTTCATCTGCCTTCAAGAGATCAGTGCCAGTGTTCAGTGAACCTGTTCTTCAATTAATAATGCTAGTTTCCTCTCACAGAGTTTGTCATTCAGTGTGCTAGTCTTGATCATTTATGTTCCACGTTAGTTATCTCTCCTATTACTTTTTGCTGTGTTGGTGATACAATGTCTGGATGGTCTTCAATGACTGCAATTGGTACAGCACTCTGAAATCAAATGGTTTAATGAGGTGACTCAATACAGCTGTGAAGACTTTGAAGAATTGCATGTTTGCCATCAGCCATATGAATTTATTATTTATTTTCTACCAGTTCAACCATAGCTACCAACTCCACAGGAAGAAAAAATGAGCTATACATTGAATTGCATATTAATATAATGTACAGCTTTACTTCTCCATGTGAAGATGCTCACTATAACCAAAACTGATAGAAAATAAATAATAAATGTGTACAGCTGATGGAAAACATGCAATTCTTTTCAAAATTCAAAGTCTGTTGAAAGTCTGTCAGTGTACTCTGTTACATCGACTCAATGTAAAATACACAATTGTTTCTGTAAATTTCAGTCTAACGTCTGTCTTATCCACCACAATATATTTGGAATCATTCCACCTTCAGTCACTCTCTGCAATATTGTCTGAAAGAAACCAAGTTGACACCCAGTTCATAGGGTGATGGGAATGACTGTAAACACATTTCCCATTTACAGTCACTCCCATTAGTTACCACTCTGAGTATCAACTTGATTTGGATGGATATTACTCACACACACTTGACGGTTGTGATGTAAAATGTTAACGGTCCATCCTCTGTGTAGTCAAATAATACTGAGATTTCACATATTAATTCATTTATATCTATGATCAGCTGTCAATCTTTTATCCAATACTGATCGTCTAAAAGTCTTTCTCTATTTTGGAACAATTTCATAGTACTATATCTCCCGTTTATACTATAACATCATTATAAAACAGCCTCAGAGAGTTATAAACACTGCCATTCATGTCATTTATGTATTTGGTAGATAATATTGGTCCTATTGCCAGTCCCAGAGATATGCCAGATGCTATTTTCATTTCTAATGGTATCTCTGCATTCTGTATCTACTTGTACTTACAAAACCCACAAGACATCATATGGTGCATGGGGAAGGGTATCTTGTGCTACTACTAGTCATTTCAATTTTAGGTTATGCACATATTATTGGTTTGTGGTTGGCAGAACAGGAAGTTGTTTGACTAACTGGCATACACCACACCAACACCATTCAATGATCACCCACAGTCAACAACACCAACTGATAACTACTAACTACAAATTATGGCTCACATGAATGTTGAGAGAGTGCTACAGAACTTCATGTTGCTTTTTTTAGAAGCACCTTGGAATAATATGCAACCATCTTCAGATGATCAGTGCTTCCTCTAGGTATCCATTATGAGCAGTAGTACCAACCTGCACCACCATGATGGACAAACAAAATGGCACAGGAAATACCTGGAATGGAACCTGGATCAGTGGCACCAGTGAATGCAGGGATTTGTCTGACGCCTGATGATGATTATAAAAGATACCGTGGTATCTGCTGATGTCAACCTGATTGACAATGCTTTGGAATAGCTGAAACTGGCAACATGTCATCACAGGAACCCTCCTCACACCCTGTATAACCTCAAGGTCCACTATCAATGAATGAGACAATCCTGAGCACCAGCATCTCACAAACCTTATGTCAAGGGGGGATCCAAGCACATTAATAATGCGTGAGCTGGAGTAACAGGGTACTGAAGGTTACAGAGAAGCAGATTTTGGTTTCACAAATGTACAAAGGTGTGCACTTTCAAATTGCTTTGTTACTGTGGATATTGTTTTGCTATTATTTCACAGTAAATATATTTTTTGGTTCCAGAAAGCTTATACTTTCACATGCTCCCCTTGAGTCAAAGTGCATACACTGTCACAGAGCTACAGGTGGTGCGATACTTTTTTTTTTTGAGTAGTTTTTATTTATGGCTTTCACAAAGTCAGGGAATACAAAATCAACCAGAACTTCACTGTCTATAGCCATATGGATCACATGAATAAATGGACTGAGATTTACATGAATAGTGTTTTCAGATTTTCAGGTTGCTTCCTGCAGAGTTATTGGTTGGTCTTCAAAAATGTCACCATAGGTTATGTTCCAATGAACTGATATCAGTGAAAGAAGCCTTTAGTTCTGTGTATATATACAGTGAGCTTTCTTCAAGACTTAAAGAGACATTATACAATCACATGCAACTTGCCATAAATCCTCTTCCCCAGAGTAAACTGCCACCATAAAAGTCCCAAGTGTTCCATGTGTTCAATATAGAAAATAATGTTTATCCCATCAGTTCCAAAGGCCTTCTTCCATTAAATTACCATAAATTTTTCAGTTCTGCACTTATTTATTACTAAAGCTATTGTTTTTGTGGCTGAGCAACATCCTGAGTAAGAACTGTGCTTTTATTTTTTGTGAAGAAGTTCCAGAAGACATAATTTTAAGTTTAATATCTCATTTTATCATTGTTGTTTTGGTGACATCATGAACAATGAGTGTTTCAGTCAACAATTTTGATCTGTTGATTAATTTTACTTATAATTTAAACTATTAAATTTTGCAATTTGGTGGTCATGAACTCAGTTTTCAAGTCATTTAACATTTTTTACATATCATTCACCTCTTCTTTCTTGTACTTTGTTCAGCTTTTGTTCAGTGATAAGTAATTGGTTTTCTTTGAATCTTTCATGACTCTCTCTCTGCTTTTATGGTGACTATCTAACTTTGTTATTTAACCATGGTATGACTTCCCAACCACATGCCATCTTCCAGCGCACAAAGTTAGCCAGAACCTAGCCTACAATATTTTCTGAATTTGTGCCACAGATCCCCTGAATTCTACTCCACATAACTAAATATCCACTGCTGGTTTGTCAGGGAGTTTGTAATCATTCTCTTCACACTTATTAAGCTAAAAAGTTACCTACCTATCTTAACTTTTCATTCTGCACCAGTGATTGTTGATACTACAAAGAGCTTGAGGTTGCTGCTTCTTATCTATGGGCCTGTTTTTTGTAAGCATGTTTAAACATTTTTCTTAGCTCATCTAACCAACCACTCAAAATAGTTTTCAGAAGAGACTTTTAGTACAATGTCACGTGATATCATCCCTACAAGTCTATTTAGATGGATGTATCTCTTAGTCTATAGGACGGAAATTGAAGTGTGTTCCTATTGCCCTAACATGATATCAGAATTTGTGTGTGATATTTTTGTGCTTTCCATGCCACTGTTAGCCTGTAGAATCATTCAATTATTACATCTGGCTGATCTTTGACACCCGTATCATCTCACATTCTGATTATTTCTTCCATTGGTCATTTCTGAACGCTTTGTGGTCTCATGCCAATGTTTCCAATGAGTATTATATGAGGGTTGGAACTTAAATAGTGGCAACTATTTTTTCACAACTGGTACAAATTTAAAAATTTCTCAGTTATTTACCTCCAACAGTAGTTACCTTTCACGTTCTTATATTATGTGTGCATTACTATCTCAAGTGAGGCTACTTATGGGATGTATCCTGAAGGCTTCTGCAGTGAACTATATTTAGAACTGTGTTTTTGTTTTCTGCCCTAAAAGTACATGCTGTCCCATGTGTAACAAATATAGGCAACCAATTCATGGTACCATGTTGTACTACACCTAACTGTTCATGGGTCTTCAAAGCTGTTTTTCCAACATAAGAAACACCTTCTCCTGCATGTACACATATTATGCTCTCAAAGTAGCTGCTTGTTTTATATGAAAGGTGGGCAAGCTTTTCTGTTTATGAGCCCATACAAGAGTTTGTCAGCGTATGGCAGCCAGGGAACCAAGCCAGAGCCAGAATGTAAACTACATAGCAACTCAAGCCTGAAGATTCCTCACACCCCCATCCCTCCTCCCAGAAAAAAATTCACATTTTTTACGAAAGAATCTCAGGAAAAGCTCAAAATTTTGGCTATTAGGAGATGTCATCTGACCTATAGATGGAAGAGTGGTGGTGGTGGTGGTGGCGAGGTGGGGGAAGGTGGGGGTGCTGCTTCTCACAGTATACTCCCTTGAAGATTCTTCTCAGCCATATGTCTGCTCTGCAAGCCTCTTCCCTTTCCTTCTACTCGTTCATTGGATGCCTATTCAGTATTAATATCCCTTTCCTACATCATCCTGAATATTTCCTGTCAATTGCTCCTTAGTCCTCTTCTTCCCTATATTCATCTGTTTTTATAGGGAATATTATCTTAGGTGTCTATTCTTCAACATTGTTACTGTATGACCAACTCATCCCAGCTTTCTGTTTTCAACATTGTGACAGAATTATAGTGTTTGTTCAGCTCCATAGTACTTAATTTTTTCTGATCCTCCATTCTGTAGTATCTTCATCAATAATGTTTCCAAAATGGTTCTTAATGTTTTCATTTTGAATAATTATAGCTTTTCCTCATGTTTATTTTTCCCTAAACTTTCAAGATTAAGATCCATATAATATTACCTTTATTATTATAAACTGATATAAGTGAATTTTGAAATAGGGCTGAACATTATTTTTCTTAATTTTGAAATAAGTATAATATGTTTTGTTTGCAGCTGTTAGACAGTCCTATCTCTATATCTCTTCTGTTGTCCATACTGAAGAGACCCATTAAGATTTTGAAATGGTCAAATATCTTAATGGTTAGTCTGTCTACAGCCAAGGATGAATCAGTTAGCTTCTTCTTACTTATCATCAGCTATTCTGCCATTTCCTTGTGAACATTTAGTCCTATATTTTCAACAATTTTATAGTAGTTTTGCATTACACTGATTAATTTAACACTAGAATTGCTTATCAATGCCACATCATATGGACAGGCAAGTCTAATAATGTTTACACTTTCAAATTGAAACCCACCCAGGTAGCCACACGTGTTAACGCAACTACTTCCTGGACTGTGAGGTATGCCATCCCCAGACCAAATATGCCCAGTAGATTTATGGAGGGGGACTGGTGTGACAGTCAGCATGGGTGTGGTTTCCGCACTGGCAGAATGGGTAAACTGCTTCTGTCCTGAGGAGGGGAGGGGAATAGAAGACTAATGACCTTAACTGTTGGATTTCCTTAAACAAGTACTTTTAATCAGCATCAGATTGAATTTCTTTGAGGTAAATTTTAGTAAATTCTGTATCTTCTATAAGACAAGGTTAAATTATAAAGGTGAGATGGCTTCTCCTAGTTTCACTCCAGTCTGAACATTACAATTTTCAGTGTATCTTACTGGTGTCTTTATTGGACAGAAATTTTCTTCCATACACATTTCAGCTAATGTGATTAATTTTGATGGTATTTCAAATTATCTCATGATCTTTGCCTGTCGGTGTATGCTGCCTTGGTTGAGCTGCACACCATCTGCTTTATGCCTCAATATGGTAGTGACCAGCCAAACCTCTACACTAGTGATACTTTGGTCAAATGACTGGGGAAAGACAGACATTTAACATGGGTTAAAGATTATTGAACATAAAAGAGCAGGGAAATCATAGTAATAATGTATGGTACACTACAGCTTTTATTTTACATAACTGATTTATTCAGCAACATAGAGCTTCCTACAGAATGGCAGTCCTTAATAAAATAAAATAAAAGTTCACCTGGTAACAATGTCCCATTTGTAATTTAACTAGCACTACATGAGTGATAGTAGTCTCCACTTAATATGTTCAAATTACTAAGTTTGTCTGTATGCCACTTATTCTAACCCCCATCCTCAAATGCATGAACCAAAGTCCACAGTCTCACGCCCCAACAGCCAAAGTCATGATTGCAAGCCTATACTCAGAACCTATCACTTGGCTGACCTCCTGATCATGGAAAATACAGGTCTCCTATGGTTGTAACTGAACAGCCACTCTCACATCAGAAAACCACAATCAGCCCTCTTTCTCAAAGGACCATTACAGAACCTCCATTCTCCCTGCATTATCCAGCAGCTCCCCAGAGCACATCGCCCACCACCATGTCCACTGACGTCACCAAACTTTTGCCAATGGCATCTCAAGTAGCTCCCCACCACATAATGCACTTCTTACAACACTTTGACACATTGTGTTTGATTGAAGTGGAATGAAAATGAATTGTAAATGTAAATGGAATTGGACCACCATTCCTACAGTAATAATAATTCTGTAATTAATTTGTGTATGTTACATGAAACATTATTTGATAGAATGTCTACTAACACTAATTACTATTCATTTAAACATAGATATATCATTTACATTGACAAGGACATGTGTTTATCACATTTTCAATGAAATACTGTCAAAACAAGGTCAATATATTAAATTAATCTGATGTACTAATAACAATGTACTGCTTCATTTACATAAGTGTATGTATAGAGTACTTTCTGGTATGACACATTTAATGTACACACTTACTTCATAACATATTTAATAATGATGTAATTTGCAATGTTACTCATGAAAATCGCTGCTGTGCAATACCATTATCTGATACTATGTCTACCTTGTATGACAGTCTTGCTTGTTATTATAGTGTGTAACCATTTATAGTGTAGAGTCTAGTTATGACTGTAATTACAGTTGGTGTTTGTGTACATAGCGCTGCATTTCTTGGACTCACATATAAACCTTAAACTTACTGAATCAGTATTCCTTGGTTTATTTTAAGTTATTAGAGTGTTCGTTCTGCTCTGAGTCTTGATATTTCCAAACAACATTTAGCTTCAGAAATCTGTAGCTGTTAGTGGTTCTCTTGCCTTTTACCTTTAAGTGCCAACTACTTTACATCAGATGCTTACTCCTCCTAATCCCTCCTTTGTTCACAGGGGTTCATCATGCCTACCTTGGTAGAACCCATTATCATTTAACCAGCCTCCATTCTTGTACACACAGCACAATGAACAGTTTTCTATAGTAATTCCATGTTGAACACGTTTCCCAAAAGGGAACCATCCCTGGCATTGTTCAACAGCTTAAACTAATGCTTATGCTCCTCCGCTGCCCCAGAATTTCCACAACACTTGTTATGGACTGCCTGTTATTATTCACATTCTGGACATTCCCATAGTAGTGGCCGGCCGTTGTGGCCGAGCGGTTCTAGGCGCTTCAGTCCGGAAACGCGCCGCTGGTACAGTCGTAGGTTCGAATCCTGCCTCGGGCATGGATGTGTGTGATGTCCTTAGGTTAGTTAGGTTTAAGTAGTTATAAGTCTAGGGGACTGATGACCTCAGATGTTAAGTCCCATAGTGCTCAGAGCCATTTGAACCATTTGAACCCACAGTAGTGGAATCTTACCTGGATTCTTCAGCTATAAAAAATTACTTCCGAAGGCAGCCTGAGGCTATCTCTCCACCCTTGTCACGTTAAAAAACCTCCATTCAGTAGCACCTAGCAGACCATCTATGTCAGCATAATTTCTGTCTGTGTCTGACTGGTAGTGTAAATACCTTAAAGTAATGAATAAAGCAGAACTACTAACTATAGACTTATAAAGATCCAGTGCATATAAATATACTATCCTATAATTTAAAGTTAAGTTAATTTGCAATCTACATCTACATCTATATGGATACTCTGCAAATCACATTTAAATGCCTGGCAGAGGGTTCATCGAACCACCTTCACAATTCTCTATGATTCAAATATCGTATAGCGCGCGTAAAGAATATCTTTCCTGTATGGGGTCTGATTTCCCTTATTTTATCGTGGTGATCATTCCTCCCTATGTAGGTCAGTGTCAACAAAATAATTTTGCATTTGGAGGAGAAAGTTGGTGATTGGAATTTTGTGAGAAGATTCGATCGCATCGAAAAACACCTTTCTTTTAATGATTTCCAGCCCAAATCCTGTATCATTTCTGTGACACTCTCTCCCATATTTCGCAATAATACAAAACATGCTGCCTTTCTTTGAACTTTTTCTATGCATTCCATCAGTCCTACCTGGTAAGGATCCCACACTGCGCAGAAGTATTCTAAAAAAGAATGGACAAGCGCATTGTAGGCAGTCTCCTTAGTAGGTCTGTTACATTTTCTAAGTGTCCTGCCAATAAAACGCAGTCTTTGGTTAGCCTTCCCCACAACATTTTCTGTGTGTTCCTTCCAATTTAAGTTGTTTGTAATTGTAATATCTAGGTATCTAGTTGAATTTATGGCTTTTAGATTAGACTGATTTATCGTGTAAATGAAGTTTAATGAGTTCCTTTTAGCACTCATGTGGCTGACCTCACCCTTTTTGTTATTTAGGGTCAACTACTACTTTTCACACCATTCAAATATCTTTTCTAAATCATTTTACAGTTTGTTTTGATCTTATAATGACTTTATTAGGCGATAAATGACAGCGCCATCTGCAAAAAACTGAAGACAGCTGCCCAGACTGTCTCTCAAATCATTTATATAGATAAGGAACAGCAAAGGGCCTATAATACTACCTTGGGGAATGACAGATTCTTTTGCCTAAAGAGGTGGTAATTTTAGATATTATCATGAAATGTCTTTTATGAAGTCATGTTTATTTACCCAAATCATTGCTGACTCCCAGATTTTTTAACCTGCACAACACTGAATTCATTGTAGCACTTCACTTATAGCAGCAAATTGGTCACAGCACCTTATTTTTCACCCTCTACTCTTTCAATTTGCACATTTATGGTACTGAATCTGGTACCTAATCTTAAGTACTGTAACCACACATGTGTCACTCTGCACCCAACATCAGCACAAAAGATGTGGCACCTGTCAATACTGGATGACAAAATAGCTACAGAATATTAAGTCTGAATGAATCTCCAAATTTCATACTCTGAACACTTTCCTTACTGGATCTGACACACATCTTTGATCAGAGGCAGTGCAAACCAGCTAATTCTTTGGCAGAACTGCACTTTCATTTATTTTAAATAACCATTTATACCCCTTGATAACTTTAAACCCAACAAAATGACAGTTATAGTTACACACACATATAAACAATTTAATTACATTATCTCTTAATCATATCTATGTAAATTGATGAATATCTTACTCTTCTCTGACCTCCACATACCTACAATTATGCCATCTGTTTTTAACTACCTCTTGGCACCAAATAATAAGTGCCTCCTCATTCTTGACATACCTTTTAGTGCCATTAAATTCACCATAACACAAAACATTAACATCCCATCACAGTTTTTACTATATTAAACATTTAATACTTAATAATTTTACACATAATTGTATACACATTACATACACTTATGGCCAGTGAAACAGGTCTCCTGTTATTGCCACTAGGGTAATTGTAACATCCAAATGGACCATTTGCTGTTTGCCACTGAGCACCCTGTTGAATTTTATTCTTCCTTTCTACCCTCTTGTTCAAATTTTATCCATTTTTATTATAATTTAGCACTGTTTTATTCTTCATCATAAAAATCTACACCCAGCACAAAACCTTTTATTAACCCTTTCATAATAAAGCAGCTCACTCTGAAATGAAATCAGTTACTTTGAAATTCTACTAATATTTTTTCTGTTACAAGCTTGCTCAACCCAAATGTTGCAGTTCTAATTTTCTACCAGTGACAAAAAAAATTACAAATTTCTTTTTCTTATGCCTATTTTAAAAAATTTCTGACGTGGCTGACACATTGTTCACAGAATTGATTATCACATACATTTTCTTGCCACAAACATCAATTTCTATGACTGGCTGTACATTTTGAGTTTCTTCCTTCTCCAAACATTTTTTCCTTAATAGATGATTTTCTATCTCTCTTCCACTTTCCACCACTTCCAATACATTCATCTCATTTGTTCATCTGTCGAACAATCTTCAGCCTTGTTATCTCCCCATTAATTCATTAAGTAATTCCTTCCCTCTTGGTTAACCTTTTCTTGTATCAAGTTCCCTACCTATCTCAGACTTTTCAAAATCCCACATATGTATATGATGTCCAGTTTTGACTGTATAATCTTCATTCCTCTATAGTGTAATCATCCAGATCTTTTGTACTCCATTCAAATTTGATTTTTCATTCAAAGCCAGCAGTTTGATGACCTCAACAGAATTTAATGTACTTATCTTTTTCTCTGCCATATTAATCTCCATAGCTTTACCCTCTGCACTTAAAATATAATTATTTACCTCACTCTTTTTGTCTTCCTCCAACAACACTTCATTTGATTCCTCTTACCTATCACTTACACTATCTCCAGTTGATGAAACAAATGCAACATTGCTTTCACCAACATTATTTGTTGTTAAATCTCTATTTATGCTTAAATCTTTCTTGCTACCACAGAGTGTTCCCTCCATTTTAATCAAATTAGGACCCGTTCTCCCCCCTTGCTCTAAGGCCTGACACCCAGTATTCATGTCATAAGCATTACATCTACATCTACATTGATACTCCGCAAGCCACCCAACGGTGTGTGGCGGAGGGCACTTTACGTGCCACTGTCATTACCTCCCTTTCCTGTTCCAGTCGCGTATGGTTCGCGGGAAGAACGACTGTCTGAAAGCCTCCGTGCGCGCTCTAATCTCTCTAATTTTACATTCGTGATCTCCTCGGGAGGTATAAGTAGGGGGAAGCAATATATTCGATACCTCATCCAGAAACGCACCCTCTCGAAACCTGGCGAGCAAGCTACACCGCGCTGCAGAGCGCCTCTCTTGCAGAGTCTGCCACTTGAGTTTATTAAACATCTCCGTAACGCTACCACGGTTACCAAATAACCCTGTGACGAAACGCGCCGCTCTTCTTTGGATCTTCTCTATCTCCTCCGTCAGACCGATCTGGTACGGATCCCACACTGATGAGCAATACTCAAGTATAGGTCGAACGAGTGTTTTGTAAGCCACCTCCTTTGTTGATGGACTACATTTTCTAAGCACTCTCCCAATGAATCTCAACCTGGTACCCGCCTTACCAACACTTAATTTTATAAGATCATTCCACTTCAAATCGTTCCGCACGCATACTCCCAGATATTTTACAGAAGTAACTGCTACCAGTGTTTGTTCCGCTATCATATAATCATACAATAAAGGATCCTTCTTTCTATGTATTCGCAATACATTACATTTGTCTATGTTAAGGGTCAGTTGCCACTCCCTGCACCAAGTACCTATCCGCTGCAGATCTTCCTGCATTTCGCTACAATTTTCTAATGCTGCAACTTCTCTGTATACTACAGCATCATCCGCGAAAAGCCGCATGGAACTTCCGACACTATCTACTAAGTCATTTATATATATTGTGAAAAGCAATGGTCCCATAACACTCCCCTGTGGCACGCCAGAGGTTACTTTAATGTCTGTAGACGTCTCTCCATTGATAACAACATGCTGTGTTCTGTTTGCTAAAAACTCTTCAATCCAGCCACACAGCTGGTCTGATATTCCGTAGGCTCTTACTTTGTTTATCAGGCGACAGTGCGGAACTGTATCGAACGCCTTCCGGAAGTCAAGAAAAATAGCATCTACCTGGGAGCCTGTATCTAATATTTTCTGGGTCTCATGAACAAATAAGGCGAGTTGGGTCTCACACGATCGCTGTTTCCGGAATCCATGTTGATTCCTACATAGTAGATTCTGGGTTTCCAGAAATGACATGATACGCGAGCAAAAAACATGTTCTAAAATTCTACAAGAGATCGACGTAAGAGATATAGGTCTATAGTTTTGCGCATCTGCTCGACGACCCTTCTTGAAGACTTGGACTATCTGTGCTCTTTTCCAATTATTTGGAACCCTCCGTTCCTCTAGAGACTTGCGGTACACGGCTGTTAGAAGGGGGGCAAGTTCTTTCGCGTACTCTGTGTAGAATCGAATTGGTATCCCGTCAGGTCCAGTGGACTTTCCTCTATTGAGTGATTCCAGTTGATTTTCTATTCCTTGGACACTTATTTCGATGTCAGCCATTTTTTCGTTTGTGCAAGGATTTAGAGAAGGAACTGCAGTGCGGTCTTCCTCTGTAAAACAGCTTTGGAAAAAGGTGTTTAGTATTTCAGCTTTACGCGTGTCATCCTCTGTTTCAATGCCATCTTCATCCCGTAGTGTCTGGATATGCTGTTTCGAGCCACTTACTGATTTAACGTAAGACCAGAACTTCCTAGGATTTTCTGTCAAGTCGGTACATAGAATTTCACTTTCGAATTCAATGAACGCTTCACGCATAGCCCTCCTTATGCTAACTTTGACATCATTTAGCTTCTGTTTGTCTAAGAGGTTTTGGCTGCGTTTAAACTTGGAGTGGAGCTCTCTTTGCTTTCGCAGTAGTTTCCTAACTTTGTTGTTGTACCACGGTGGGTTTTTCCCGTCCCTCACAGTTTTACTCGGCACGTACCTGTCTAAAACGCATTTTACGATTGCCTTGAACTTTTTCCATAAACACTCAACATTGTCAGTGTTGGAACAGAAATTTTCGTTTTGATCTGTTAGGTAGTCTGAAATCTGCCTTCTATTACTCTTGCTAAACAGATAAACCTTCCTCCCTTTTTTTATATTCCTATTAACTTCCATATTCAGGGATGCTGCAACGGCCTTATGATCACTGATTCCCTGTTCTGTACATACAGAGTCGAAAAGTTCGGGTCTGTTTGTTATCAGTAGGTCCAAGATGTTATCTCCACGAGTCGGTTCTCTGTTTAATTGCTCGAGGTAATTTTCGGATAGTGCACTCAGTATAATGTCACTTGATGCTCTGTCCCTACCACCTGTCCTAAACATCTGAGTGTCCCAGTCTATATCTGGTAAATTGAAATCTCCACCTAAGACTATAACATGCTGAGAAAATTTATGTGAAATGTATTCCAAATTTTCTCTCAGTTGTTCTGCCACTAATGCTGCTGAGTCGGGAGGTCGGTAAAAGGAGCCAATTATTAACCTAGTTCGGTTGTTTAGTGTAACCTCCACCCATAATAATTCACAGGAACTATCCACTTCTACTTCACTACAGGATAAACTACTACTAACAGGGACGAACACTCCACCACCGGTTGCATGCAATCTATCCTTTCTAAACACCGTCTGTACCTTTGTAAAAATTTCGGCAGAATTTATCTCTGGCTTAAGCCAGCTTTCTGTACCTATAACGATTTCAGCTTCGGTGCTTTCTATCAGCGCTTGAAGTTCCGGTACTTTACCAACGCAGCTTCGACAGTTGACAATTACAATACCGATTGCTGCTTGGTCCCCGCATGTCCTGACTTTGCCCCGCACCCGTTGAGGCTGTTGCCCTTTCTGTACTTGCCCAAGGCCATCTAACCTAAAAAACCGCCCAGCCCACGCCACACAACCCCTGCTACCCGTGTAGCCGCATGTTGCGTGTAGTGGACTCCTGACCTATCCAGCGTAACCCGAAACCCCACCACCCTATGGCGCAAGTCGAGGAATCTGCAGCCCACACGGTCGCAGACCCTCCATTCGGCTCTGTACCAAAGGTCCGCAGTCAGTCCTGTCGACGATGCTGCAGATGGTGAGCTCTGCTTTCATCCCGCTAGCGAGACTGGCAGTCTTCACCAAATCAGATAGCCACCGGAAGCCAGAGAGGATTTCCTCCGATCCATAGCGACACATATCAATGGTGCCGACATGAGCGACCACCTGCAGATGGGTGCACCCTGTACCCTTCATGGCATCCGGAAGGACCCTTTCCACATCTGGAATGACTCCCCCCGGTATGCACACAGAGTGCACATTGGTTTTCTTCCCCTCTCTTGCTGCCATTTCCCTAAGGGGCCCCATTACGCGCCTGACGTTGGAGCTCCCAACTACCAGTAAGCCCACCCTCTGCAACTGCCCGGATCTTGCAGACTGAGGGGCAACCTCTGGAACAGGACAAGCAGCCATGTCAGGCCGAAGATCAGTATCAGCCTGAGACAGAGCCTGAAACCGGTTCGTCAGACAAACTGGAGAGGCTTTCCGTTCAGCCCTCCGGAATGTCTTTCGCCCCCTGCCACACCTTGAAACGACCTCCCACTCTACCACAGGTGAGGGATCAGCCTCAATCCGGGCAGTATCCCGGGCAACCACAGTCGTAGTCCGATCAGAGGATGCGTGGGACGAGCTGGCCGTCCCCGACAAACCCCCATCCAGACCCCCACAGTGATGCCCATTGGCAACAGCCTCAAGCCTCAAGCCATGGACATCTCTCCAACTTCACAATTTCTTATAAACAATTCATCATATGTTTCTCTTGCACCTAGCTTCTCTCTCCTTCCATCAAGCACTCTTGCCACCTTAAACTTTTTATTCTCCAAGAATTTCAGTAACACAAGTTTTAAAATTTTCCCATATAACCTCCAATCATTAACGCTGTATTCTGCTTCCTCCTTCATATACCGCTCAGTAATAATTTTGGGATACATGTCAATAGTTTCCCCATAACTTCTTACTATGTTCTCTGTATCTGACTCAGAACCATTCATTAGCATTTTATCATCATCTCACCTTGCTCTATAGAAATGAATGCTTTGATACCCTCGTTTGATACAGCCTCACCAGCCTCATCCACTACTTTATTTTCTGAAATCTCCACATCACTTTCCTTTGACAATGAATTAATTACATCTGCCAACATACATTCAGTATCCATATAGTTGAATCAGCATATGAGTTACTATAACTATCTACTTCAACCTCCCTGGCTACATTCCCTGGATTACTGCCTACATCAAAATGGTTCAAATGGCTCTAAGCACTATGGGACTTAACATCTAAGGTCATCAGTCCCCTAGACTTAGAAGTACTTAAACCTAACTAACCTAAGGACATCACACACAGCCATGCCTGAGGCAGGATTCGAACCTGCGACCATAGCAGCAGCGCGGTTCTGGACTGAAGCACCGAGAACTGCTCGGCCACAGTGGCCGGCACTGCCTATGTCACAATGATTACTACTATTGGATTTTATGTCAGTTGAGATCATGCTACATTCAATCTCTGCCAAGTTTGTAATGACTTATGGTTTCAAACCTTATACCAAATTTTTCCCCAAAAGTTTTCTACCATTAACCTCTTCTCCCCTAAATTAAACAACTGTTTTTTCCTATTTCCTAGTACATCTTTCGCATATATTTCTCTCCCTTAACTCTTACTCTGCTTACAGTTTCTCACTTTCATATCTTCTTTTAAAATCTCCATCTCCACTACTTCAACTCTGCTTTCTAATTCCTTACATCTGTTTGGATTTGCTGCCCATTCATTCCTTTTCTACGCCAGTCTAGATTTCCATCTTCAGACCTGAAATTTGGCAAAATTTAGTTTTCTGGCATCCTGTTGTGGTTATTCTGTTCTTGCATTATTGGTCCTTCAAACCTTCACTCCCTATTATGATTTATAAAATTTACTTCATGGTTATTCCACTCTGACAGTAGTTTCCATTATTATTGCTCTACCTGTGAAACTGAGTGGACTGATTCCTTTTGACTGGTTAAAATTTCCGTTGTAGTTCTCCTTGCCTTGCCTGCTGCAAAATCCTAGAATTAACTGTTGAATGTGTTGGACTATGCACTAGGTACCACTGCAACAATTCTGGCAATAATCACTTGAGCACTGTAATTTCAGTTAGAACACCAAGAACACCAATAGTTATGTGCATCAGTTTAATCAACTTGTGTACCCAAAGCTCTTTCATTGTTTTACTGCAGTATCTATAAGTCGGTCCATTGAAGAAATCATTTTTGAGTCTTGTCTGTTTCACCACCTCCAGAATTTATTTACAAAACACATCACAGCCATTAAACAAATTTTTCCACTATTGTGCATCTCCTTCTAACTGTCTTTTCACTAGTTTTATTTTTCTCACATCAGGCTTTCTGGTGTGAAACTGTCTTAATATATGGCAAGAAGGTCTATTGGATCAAACTTTCCACTGTTAGAAAAGCATTTTGAAGTCCCCAGTTCACCTCATGGTACATTTATTATGTGGTTGCCTGACCTGTTGCTAACATATCTAATTTCAGGCTCATCTCCTCCCCACTGATTTTTTCTAATGACCCTTTAGACATCTGCAATTTTTCAGACACATTATAGAGTGCCACTCATGTTTCCCCAACAAGTACTTTCTGCCTCAGCAAACAGTTATCTACAACACTTCTCAATTCATCATGCACCTTTTCCACCTTTAGACCCAGTAACGTCTAACATTAATTTATTTTTTCATCCATGTGCCTACTTTGTCTGTGATTTTGTCCATTTCATTTCTAATTTCTTTTAACTTCCCCTCAATCAAACCCTCTACACCTGTTTTAATATTTCCAACTTCAGCTTTTAGCTTATTTTTTAATTTAGTGTTTCCAGCATCTATCTTTGAATTTAGTTCAGTTTTGACTTTTGAGATTTCCTCTTTAACTGCAGAAATTTCATTTGAAAGATCTGTTTTCATCCCACCATATTAAGTTGTATAGCCCTCATTATCCACAACATTTTATTAATTGAATCTTCCAAATCTAAACTTTCCTGCTATGACTTCAGGTTATCTGACTGACTATTATTCTCCAAACCACAAGTGCTTGATGACTGTTTGAACATGACATCTTCAATTCCAGCCAGTAGGTCTGCAAAGCTAGACACATTGACACTTTTATTACCAGTACCCGTCTTTTATGCCATGATGACTGCCTCTGCTGTGCTGTAAAGGTGCTGCTGACGCTGTCTGCTGCTGATTCTGATGGTGAAGCTCCTGTAGTTGTAGCTGACATCTGGAATATTGGTCTCCACTGCTGAAAAACCATTTCTATCTTCTTCCCTCTTGCACTGTTTCATATTTATGTCAATTTCATGCACTACTGCTGTGACCCCCCATACAAAACTGCCTACACCACTCAGGACCTGGATCGCTGATTCTTGCTTGTAAATTCATTCAGAAATGAATCAATTTAAGACCATATCCCAGACAAAGAAGACTCCATTTGCAACTTAACTTCCTTGGACTAATGTATGACTCTGTTCATTAAAACTTGGCTCATAGCTGTCTCAGGGTTGAGTTTTATGCCATCTGCTTTATGCCCCAATATGGCAGTGACCAGGCGAACCACTACACTGGTGATCCCATGGTCAGATGGTTGAGGGCAGACATATAACACAATCTGAAAACTATTGAACATAAAATATCAGGGAAATCACAGGAATAATGTATGCTAGAATCCAGCAAGATAGAGCTTCTTCTGAATGGTGGTCCTTAATGAAATAAAATATAAGTTCATCTGGTAAGAATGTCCCATTTGCAATTTAACTAGCACTATATGAGTGATGGTAGTCTCCATTAACATGTTCATACTAAGTGCATTTTTATACCAGTTCTTCCACCACATGCTAAGATGCATAAACCAAAGCCCATGTATAAGGAAACTCAGTGTCATGCTCCAATAGCTGAAGTCACAGTTGCAAGTCTCTGTTCAAAATCTGTCACTTGGCTGCACTGCTGATTGCAAAAACCACAAGTCTCTTACTGCTGTAACCAAAAATTCACTCTCACAGCCCTCTCTCTTTGGTGGGCATAACATTGTCTCCATTTTCCTTGCATTTTTCAGCAGCTTCCCAGAGCACAACCTTCCACCACCATGTCCACGAACATCACCAGCGAGCGAGATCGCAAGTAGCTCCTTACCATATGATGCACTTTATACAACACTTTGTCACATAGTGTGCAAGCTAAATGGAATGAAAATGAACTGGAAATATAAATTCAAATGGAACTGAACCACCATTCCTCCACTAATAATTTGCTTTTCTTACTAGGAGATTATTTGATACCATGGCTACTGACACTAATTACAATGCCTTTAAACATTGATGTATGAGTTACATAGTCAAGGATGTACATTTATTGCATTCTCAATCAAATGCTGTCAACAAAAATAACATGTTAAATTAGTTTGATATACTAATAACTATATACTGCTTCATTTACATGTGTATGTGTGGAGTATTTTCTAGTATGACACACGTAATGTAGACACATCATCATAGCATATTTAATAACAATGTAATTTTCATTGTTACTCATGATAATGGCTACTGTGCAATGCCATTATTCATATTATTTCTACCTTCTGAGGCAGCCTTGTTTGCTATTTAGTGTGTAAATGTTTACAGTGTAGAGTCTAGTTATGCTTGTAATCACAGTTGGTGTTTGTGTCCATAGCATTGCATTTCTTGGATTCACATATAACTCTTAAGCTTACTACATCAATATTCCTGTTTTATTCTAACTTATTGGAATGTTCTTGGTATTTCCAAACAACACTTAGCTCCAGACATCTGTAACTGTTAGTGGCCCTCTAGGGTGTTACTACTTAAGGCCAGACACTCACTCCTGTTAATCCCTCCTTTGTCCATAGGCCCTCATCATGCCTGCCTCAGCAGAACCCATTACTGTTTACCCAGTCTTCATTCATGTACACAAAGCACAATGAACAGTTTTCTATAGCAATTCCATGGTCAACACATTTCCCAAAAGGAAATCATTCCTGGTGTTCTTCAACAGCTTAAACTAATGATTATAGTCCTCTGCTTTTCTGGCATTTCCATAACACTTGTTATGAACTGTCTATTATTGTTCACACTTCTAGGCATTCCAACAGCAGAACCTTATGTGGTTTCTCCAGCTTTAACAAATAACTCTCAGCGGAAGCCAAAGGCTTTCTCTCCAGCCTTGTCACGTTGCAACAGCATGTGGAAACCCATATTAAATTCCCATGTCTTCTCTGTTATTTGTCTCAGAATGACTAGGTGGTCCAATTGTGTTTTTTAGGAGCAACACTGTTAGTCCCAAATAATTTCTTCAGTCATGGGGGTCAGTGTATTTAAAAGTAAAGCTGATATAATTTAATAAGTAACATCAAGTGATGTGATTATTTTTTAGTTATGAAACTGGTATGGACAGCTGCTATGTAGAGTGCTTTATGTTTCCTACCATTTTTTTACTTTCAGACATCTTTAGGTATAAAACAAACACCACATTATTCTGACTGAAGAGAAACCATGTATGGTGTTCTCAGAGGCTCAGTCTTAGGTCTGTTGTTCTTCCTCACGTATGAAAATGATCTTCTGTCTAATATACAACAACTCGAATTAGTTCCTTTTGCAGATGACACTAACATAGTGATCAATCAAGGCATACACACAGCAACAAAAGAAATGGTAAACAAGTTTCTTAAAAGTATCATTGACTGTTTTTCTGCAAATGGTCTCACCCACAGTTTTTAAAAGACACCGTATATTCAGTTCTACACATGTAGGGGTATTACAATGATGATAAGAGTAACATGTTGCGGGGAACTAATAAAAAGAGTGGAAACTTTAAAATTCTTAGGTGTGCACATTGATGAGAATTTAAACTCACAAAAGCACATTCTGGAACTCCTAAAGCAACTTAGTTCAGCCACATTTGCACTTAGAATGATTACAAATCTAGGCAAAAGACAAAGCAGTAAGTTGATATATTTTGCATATTTTCATTCAATAATGTCATATGGAATATCATTCTGGGGTAACTTATCTTTAAGAAAGAAAGTCTTCATTGCTCAAACACTTGTGAGAATGATACGTCATATTCACCCATGATCATCTTGTAGACATCTGTTTATGGAATTGGGTTTTCTGACTACTGCCTCACAGTATATTTATTCCCTCATGAAGTTTGTCACAAATAATCCACTACAATCCACAAGGAACAATGATATCAATAATTAAAATACCATAAGGAAAAATGACATTCATAACTCCACATTAAGGTTGTCTTTAGTACAAAAATGGGTGCACAGTGCTGCAACTTGAATTTTTGATAACTTTCTTAGTGATGTAAATTGTCTGGCAGGCAGCAAAGTAAAATCTAAAAACAAACTGAAAAAGTTTCTTCTTGACATCTCCTTCTATTCCTTACAAGAATTTTTATCATCATGGCATGTTAAAGGTGGCGGTTAGGTATTACTAACTCACATATGTATAATAATAATAATAATAATAATAATAATCGGACAAGCGCCGTCATGGTCAGGGACGACGCTTGAACCCTATGCCCGCCCACAATGGTAACGACACTGCTAGCCAACTGGAAAATGATTTAAATCCAAATAGAGGTGTTTTGCAGGATATGCTTCCTGCAACCACCCTAGAAGGAAAACAAAGACAGAGGATGAGATGGTCAGATGAAGTTAATCGACACCTCATGTTCTGTTATTACCAAGCAACAAACCTAGGAACCAACACAACTGGATACAGATCACAAGTATACACAACATTTATTACCAGATGCCCAGAATTAAAAGTTTTAACAGAACAACGACTAGCTGATCAGATCCGTGTAATAATAAAAAATAACAGGATACCCCAGTCAGAATTAGAAAACATCAAACAACAAGTACAACAAATACTGGAACAAAATAATGTGCAATCAGAAGAAGAAGAAAATACAGTAATGGACTCAAACATCCCAGAGCAAACAAACAAAGAACAACACGCACCAATTAAACAATCAGAGGAAAACGAAATCTTAAGACAGCCACCAGAACAAGCACAAATAGAACACGAAGTGACACAGATGTTAGATATAGAAGAAAAATTTCAGCTAACATATATAGAATACAAAGACACAAATACAGACATTAGACCATTCTTGCATAGACCACCAAATAACCCACAAGTCGAAACAACAATAAAAACTATCAACACAATCATACACAACAAAATAAATGAAAACACAACTATGGAAGAGTTACAACTACTGGTTTATATAGGAGCACTCACTACACTAAATATACACACTAGGCAGAGATCAGAACCAACCAACACACAGAAGAAACCCACAAAACCAGCATGGCAACACAGGCTACAGATCAAAATAGAAAAACTGAGAAAAGACATCGGACAGCTAACACAATTTATAATAAAAAGGAAATCTCGGAAAAAAAACGAAAAAGGTTAGGTAAAATCTCACAACAAGAAGCGACAGAGCAATTAGACGAAAAGAAGCAGAAATTACAAGCATTAGCCAAACGACTCAGAAGATACAAAAAAAGTGAAAATAGAAGGAAACAAAACCAAACATTCAACAAAAACCAAAAGAAATTTTACCAGACAATAGATAACACACACATTAAAATAAACAATCCACCAAACATAACAGACATGGAACACTTCTGAAGCAACATATGGTCAAACCCGGTCCAACATAACAGGCATGCACGATGGATACAAGCAGAAACAGACACATACAAGATGATACCACAAATGCCTGAAGTGATAATTTTGCAACATGAAGTCACCCAAGCAATTAATTCTACTCACAATTGGAAAGCCCCTGGAAATGATAAAATAGCAAATTTCTGGTTAAAGAAGTTCACCTCAACACATTCACATCTAACTAAATTATTTAACAGTTACATTGCAGACCCATACACATTCCCTGATACACTTACACACGGAATAACATATCTGAAACCTAAAGATCAAGCAGACACAGCGAACCCAGCTAAATATCACCCCATAACATGCCTACCAACAATATACAAAATATTAACTTCAGTCATTAAACAGAAATTAATGACACATACAACACAGAACAAAATTATAAATGAAGAACAAAAAGGCTGTTGCAAAGGAGCACGAGGATGTAAAGAGCAACTGATAATAGATGCAGAGGTGACATATCAATCTAAAACTAAACAAAGGTCGCTACACTACGCATAGATTGATTACCAAAAAGCTTTTGATAGTGTACCCCACTCATGGTTACTACAAATATTGGAAATATACAAAGTAGATCCTAAATTGATACAGTTCCTAAACATAGTAATGAAAAATTGGAAAACCACACTTAATATCCAAACAAATTCAAATAATATCACATCACAGCCAATACAGATTAAGTGTGGAATATACCAAGGAGACTCATTAAGTCCTTTCTGGTTCTGCCTTGCTCTAAACCCACTATCCAACATGCTAAATAATACAAATTATGGATACAATATTACTGGAACATACCCACACAAAATCACACATTTGCTATACACGGATGATCTAAAACTACTGGCAGCAACAAATCAACAACTCAACCAATTACTAAAGATAACAGAAGGATTCAGCAATGATATAAGTATGGCTTTTGGAACAGACAAATGTAAGAAAAATAGCATAGTCAAGGGAAAACACACTAAACAAGAAGATTACATATTGGATAACCACAGCGACTGCATAGAAGCGATGGAAAAAACAGATGCCTATAAATATCTAGGATACAGACAAAAAATAGGAATAGATAATACAAATATTAAAGAAGAACTAAAAGAAAAATATAGACAAAGACTAACAAAAATACTGAAAACAGAATTGACAGCAATAAACAAGACAAAAGCTATAAATACTTATGCCATACCAATATTGACCTACTCATTTGGAGTAGTGAAATGGAGTAACACAGACCAAGAAGCACTCAATACACTTACACGATCACAATGCCACAAATATAGAATACATCACATACATTCAGCAACAGAAAGATTCACATTAAGCAGAAAGGAAGGAGGAAGGGGATTTATCGACATAAAAAACCTACATTATGGACAGGTAGACAATTTATGAAAATTCTTTCTAGAACGAGCAGAAACTAGCAAAATACACAAGGCAATCACTCATATAAATACATCGGCTACACCACTGCAATTTCATAACCACTTCTACAACCCTTTAGATCACATCACATCAACAGATACGATGAAAGTAAATTGGAAAAAGAAAACACTTCATGGCAAGCACCCGTATCATCTAACACAGCCACACATCGATCTAGACGCATCCAACACATGGCTAAGAAAAGGCAATATATACAGTGAGACAGAAGGATTCATGATTACAATACAGGATCAAACAATAAACACCAGGTATTACAGCAAGCATATTATTAAAGATCCCAATACCACAACAGATAAATGCAGACTTTGTAAACAACAAATAGAAACAGTAGATCACATCACAAGCGGATGTACAATACTAGCAAATACAGAATACCCCAGAAGACATGACAATGTCGCAAAAATAATACATCAACAGCTTGCCTTACAACATAAACTTTTAAAACAACACGTTCCTACATACAAGTATACACCACAAAATATACTGGGGAATGATGAATACAAATTATACTGGAACAGAACCATTATAACAGATAAAACAACGCCACATAACTAACCTGACATCATACTCACCAATAAAAAGAAGAAATTAACACAACTAATCGAAATATCCATACCCAATACAACAAATATACAAAAGAAAACAGGAGAAAAAATTGAAAAATACATCCAACTGGCTGAGGAAGTCAAAGACATGTGGCATCAGGATAAAGTTGACATCATACCAATTATACTATCAACTACAGGAGTCATACCACACAATATCCACCAGTACATCAATGCAATACAGCTACATCCAAACATATGTATACAACTACAGAAATCCGTAAATATTGATACATGTTCAATTACCCGAAAGTTCCTAAATGCAATATAACACATACCGTACAGTTAAAAGGAAGTGACGCTTGATCAAGGTCCGTGTCACTCCATTTTTAACCGGACTTAACGTCTGAGAAAGTGAAGGAAATAATAATAATAATTATTATTATTGTTATAATTATTATTGTTGGCGAATTTTCCCTAAAAGGAAATCGTTAAGCTTATGACTTTGAAGGCTTGTTCTTCTAGTCCTTCCAGTACTCCTTCATTCTCTTGGAGAGGGCCTCTTTTCTCTCCTCAGACCATTCTTGTTTGGTCCACTGTTTTAGCACTTCTGACTTTACTTCCCAATTGTCTATGTGTTTTTGGAAGGTGCTTCTGTCTGTGGTGTTTGTGGTGCCAATTGCTTGTAGGTCTTTTCGGACTCCTTCCATCCAGGGTGTCGAGGCTTTAAGTGTCTTGATGTGTTCTAGAATTTTCTTGGTGAGTCTTGTTTCAGGGAGTCTATCTAAATGTCCGTAGAATTTAAGGCGCCTTTTTCTCATATCGTTCTCGATGTTCAAATATGCTTCTACTGTTGAGTTCTTCTGTAGTCTGTAGCCATCTGGTGTGGGTCTTCCTCCTAAAATTTTCCTCATGATTTTGCGTTCTTCTTTTTTGATTTCTTCAATTTTGATTTTCCTGTTGAGTGCTAGTGTTTTGCTGGCATACAGTACGGCGGGTTTGATCACTGTGTTATAGTGTCTGATGTTGGTGTTTCTGGAAATGCATTGTTTGTTGTAGACGTTTCGCACCATGCCTAGTGATTTCCGTGTCTTCTGTTGTCTGTCTTCGTAAGCCAGTTTCTCTGTTCCGGTCGGTTCGATGATTTCGCCTAGGTATCTTAAGTGTGTGACTTGGTTGTGATGTCGTCGCCTTCTCTTAATTATTATTATTATTATTATAACAACAAAATCAAAAAGCTTATAAATGTACAGCATATAGCCATATTTACAAATGAATTTGTAACATGATTATAAAATGACTCATTCCATGTAATTATGATCTATTATGTAACAAGAAACTTGAAACTAACTAACCAACAAACTAACCACAGTGTACACATGTTCACTTTATGATTTTCTAACAGGTCTATCAAGTCAATCAGCATCAAAAGTTTATTAAAATCCAATTTGAAGGGAAATCTCATGCTGGATATTTTTAAAGGATGACATTAAGTGCTCTTATACATTTGACAGTACCTTCAGAATTGTCTCACACGGCATATATTGTAGAAAAGTCTTGCCATATACTCTCTTATTATGAATGACTTAAGTTATCTCACTCCCCATGAACAGTTTACATCTTACCAATAGTCAGTAAAGTCATCAGGATGATACAACACAATTTGTCCATAATAGCAGTCAAAATGATTCAGAATTTTCCTGGGTGATTAACACTGTGTGCTGGACCAAGACCCGAATGCAGGAACTTTGCCTTTCATGGCCAAGTGCTCTACCATCTGAGCTATGCAATCACAACTCACACCCAATCCTCACAGCTTTAGTTCTGCCAGTACCTCATCTCCCACTTTCCAAACATCACACAAGCTCTCCTGCGGACCTTGCAGAAGTAGCACTCCTGGACTGCAGAGTGAAAATCTCATCCCCCAGGCTGTGGCTAAGTCATGCCTCCACAATATCCTTTCTTCTGGGAGTGCTACTTCTGCGAGGTTCACAGGAGAGCTTCTGTAAAGTTTGTAAAGTAGGAGATGAGGTACTGGCAGAACTAAAGCTGTGAGGACAGGGTGTGAGTCATGCTTGGGTAGCTCAGATGGTAGAGCACTTGCCCATGAAAGGCAAAGGTCCTGAGTTTGAGTCTCGGTCTGGCACACAGTTTTAATGTGCCAGGAAGTTTCATATCAGTGCACACTCCGCTGCAGAGTGAAAATCTCATTCTAGAAAATGATACCGTTTTTTGACAGTGTAAGTTACGTGAGACAATTAAGAAGGAATTGTCAATTTTATATGAGCAGTTCATGTTACCCATACAAATATTCAATTTGAGGGTTTCATTCAAATGGGAACTTTTGACACAGATTTTCTTGATTAGGTATGTATTTTTTCTATTGGATTATTTCTGTTGGAAATGATTTCTGATTCTAGTTGTGATCCTTATTTTTTTACTAGCTCTGCTTAAACAAGGAGATGACTTCTATATTTGTTGTATCATATTTTTTGAATTTAGAGTAGGGTGTCAGAGCATTCAAATTGAGTAGTTGTAAAAAATGTAATGACCATTTATTTTCTGTATCATTTTTCCCTGATTGTTGCTTATAAAATCTTCTCTTTCAGCAAATTTGCTGGAAGTTTTTTCAGTTTTCAAAATCACCTTCATCTTACGAAGATTAAAATTTTTCTTTGATTCATCTGTAATACATTTATAGTATTGTCTTTTCTTTTATCTCACAATTTATTATGTTTCATGACAAATTTTAACTTATTTTCTGCTTGGTGTGATATTATTTCACTATTGGAGTCCTGCTTCCCTTTCGTTTTACCTCTCCAACCTTTTTTCTTGACAATTTTGGATAAATTAAACTTTTTTAAGGGCGTTTATATACCCAGTCATTTCAGAAGTAATGTCATGTGTATTGTTCTTTAAGTGTCTCCATCTAGTTTCCATATCCCATTATTCATTATGAGCTTACACTATTGTTCCTTTGTAAAATTTGCTTTTTCCCCCTTCATCGTGGTTCTATGAGTTATACCTGCTAGCTTTCACACAATTTCTATGTTCTTTCTTTTTCAATCTTATTTTCATTTGTGAAATGATGAAGAGATGGTACAGCCAGTGTCACAATCTACTCTTCTATAAATTCTCACATAGTTTATACTGTTTTGGGACCTTGTTTGGATAGCTGATTTAACCCTTATCCATTGTGTCATATCCAAGTCCTCCTACATGAATGTGTTTGTACTGAAATTTTGTGCTGCATAGTGTGAGCTTATTCTTCAAATTTTTAAATCATAGATTATTACTTGAACTTTCCTCCTGTAAGGTAAAATTGTCATAGCAATAATTTATTTCTTGACAGCCTCACTCTCTGCAAATACCCTGTTCTCTTTTACAATCTTATGTGATAAAACAAAACAATCTGGTCCTATAAATGGAGTCATCACACCTGCTCTGACCAGCCTATCAGCTTGTTCACTACTGTTAAGTCCTAAGTGGCCAGGGACTCACCAGAGGTTTACCCTGTTGCTTTCCCTAGCCTCTCAAGGTTCATGCCGTTCTGCAGTGATCTTTGATTTCATTGCAAGGACTGATAGAAATTGAAGAGCTGCTTGGCTGTGTGATTAGATGGAGATGTTATGATCCTTGTAACACTTATGTAAATTTACCTTTGTGCATACTGTGAAAAGAAATATCTCTGCTTAGAATACCATAGCCAGTTTTCCTAGGGAGAGTGCACTCTCCAATTGAGCCTGTGCCCTGTCTACCACAGTTCCAGTACCTTTGTCTGTTTTTTAGGCCACCAGTAAACCAGACTATGACACATGAATGGTATTATGGTTCTTTATTCCACTGCTTCCTGCCTCCTATGGCTATGCAGGAATGTTTATTGAAGCAGGTGGAAAGTATTCTATAGACAAACAACACTTGCCTGACTATTCCTATGTTTGCCACATTCATTACATTAATGTGAGATTATGGAAATCCTAAAGATTTTGAGTTTTTTTTCAGTTTTTAAGCTGCATGCCTCTGCTGCAGCCTTTACTGTAAGCTAAATATGTAATTGGGGCAAGTCAAGCACAGTCTCCAACATTGAAGTGGGAGTACTGCTCAATACATTTGTTATGACTACACAAGCCAATCTCTGCACCTCCTCTAGCTCCTAAGCAGACATCTTAACAGAAATATGGTAGAATAAAATATAATATCTATTCTATTACAACATAATGTAGCCCCATAAATTATCAAACGTTTTATTACAGAGGTGTAGATCCAGTGGATGTTGCTGGGACTAAGACCTCATTTTTTCCACAGGCCTTCTGAGGGCACATACAAAGACCTTATGCATTGTGAAATATATTTTTCATGTGTGGAGTCCATGATAGTTTCACATCCAGGTTTACCACTAGGTAATTCACTACTACCTTTACTAACAGAATTTTATTGAAGAGCTTAAGATTCCAATATATGTCCTGGATATGTCTCCTTGTGAACAGTACTACAACAGTTTTCCTGGGATGACTCTTAGGTAACATTTGCTATAGCAGTTTTTTTACAATGTTCTGGGTGTATTGTGCCATTGTTATAAGGGTACTTGCAAATGTGCACTGTGTTATTCTGATTAAATCTTCTGTGTATCCTTAGCAAAAGTGGCATCTAGCATTTAACTTTTAAATGAGTTTGTGTACCACTAAGTTCCACAGAAGCAGAGACAAAACCCCACCTTTGGACACACTCTGGTGGTGTTGATCACCATTTTCACATACATCATGGCAGCTTGTACTCTTTGTCTACTCAGACTAGTCTCAATTCATCTACATATAGTGGTCTTAATGTAATGCTCTTCTGCACCTCTGATCATGGATTTGAAGGTCATATTGCTTAAAACCCCCTCAATACTTGTGTCTTCCTCAATCTTTTCAAAGAGAGCCTTCTTGGCTAGCTTTCCCTGCTGCAACGTGTTGTTAACAAGTTGATATCTTTGTTGGACTTCTGCCATCCTGGAAACTGATACTGCAGTGCTGTAGGTCTGCTTTCCTGTTTCCTGACTTGGCTATTTCTGGATATGGGTATTCTAGGAATTGGGAGTAACAGCCACGTCCCTCATTCTCTTATTCCCTGCCTTGGAAGTGGGACTGGTCTGCCAACCCCCTTATGTCTAAAACAGCCTTTTTTTGGAGATCTTACATTCAAATCCTTTTAATTCCCTCCATTTGCTCTTACAAAGCTGTTCGTTGTCACCCTATTCTTTTTGTTTGCTTCAAGTTTCCTCCTCTGTGCCGCAGACAAGGCTTTGATATTGATCTATTCCAACTTCTCTGTGATGTTTTCCACTTCTTGGACTAAGGTGCTACCTGATCTAGTTGCAGAAACAGCCTCCATCATTACTCCACCCAATGTCTGAGTATTTGAGGTATCATCAAGTTCCTCAGTTTTTAAGTTAGTTTCTGTGTTATCCATCTTGATCCCATGACAAATGGTGATATACTAGTTGTCCACAGCAGCAGAGCCCCATGCATTGTGTAAGGCTAATAACTCAGGAAGGTTGCCCAGTATCCCTGAGGCACCTTTCATCATGTCTTCCCAAGTACCACACACTGCTGGGCACAGATCGTGTCATATCTTGGGTTGGATGAGTACTTTCATTTTGTCCAATTTGTTTGATTTGACACATATTTTCACATGAATTGGATGGCCAAAGAAGGAGTACTTACATCCCCCTCATCTCTAAAAGGATCTATTCTTACATTGGCAAGCTCCCCAGACAAAAGTACATGCACACTTGAGGGGGATTAATATTAAACTGTATAATTAAAAAGTAAAAGTACACTAACAAAAATTCAGAAATTCAAATATAGTAGAATTAAATAAAAATTTATTGAACAAACTAAAAGTTGAAAGAAATGTTTCTTAAAAACTGAAAACTAACAACACCTATTAAGGACCAGAGTTTCATGAGACTCCAATCAAATGATTTTAGTTAGTGAAGTTGCAGGAAAAGGAGCTCAGGCTAAACAATCTAAATGTTTGTTGCAGATTTATATAAAGAAACTAGTTTACCTGAAATTATAAAGAGAATAGAATTGTTAAACCATTCAAATTCAGACTGTTATGGATATGCATCCATGCACTAGTGAGCAAAACTTAAGGATGAAAGTAACTTTGCATGATGTGTCAAAGTGTCACTACTAAGTAATGTAACTTGATGAAACTTCAAACAAGCATAGAAAGAAGTGTTATATTATATTACAGTACAGTGCAGTACACCACACTACACTAAACTACACTACACTACGCTACAGATGATAACCAAAAGATATACGCAATGAGACAAAAAGAAAAGACACTTCTGTTCAAAGACAATAATTGCACTGAAGTCACCATGATTTATGAGGGTCTCCTGGACATTACAAAAGGCAAGACATGGCTAATAGGGTGTGTGATCACTACGGATGGCAATGCGTGCTTGGCAACGTGTTCCCATGCTGACTACAAGGTTCATAAGGATTTCTTGTGTTAGGCCATTCCATTCCTCCACCAGAATGGTTGGCAACTGCTGGATGGTCATTAGTGAATGTGACTGTGCAGCAATACATCTTCCCAATGCAACCCACATATGTTTGATGGGCTTCAAGTTGGGGGAATGGGCAGGCCAGTCCATTTGCTGAATATACTCTTATTCTAAGAGCTTCTTTACCTGTGCTGTCCAATGTGGTCACGCATCATCATCCATAAAAATGAAGTCAGGGCTGCATGTACCTGTGAAAAGATGCACATCAGGGAAGGAGTACAGTGTCACAATAATGTTGACCAGTGAGTTTACCGCACTCAAATATTTGTAGGTCAGTGGACCCATGGAATATTATGCCTCCCCATGCCATAACACCTGGGCCATCAAAAAAATCATGTTCAACAATGTTACTGAGTGCACTATGTGTTCTCACCTCTCACAAGATGAAAGTATTCCTGTAACTCTACTTAAACTGGATCTGCTCTCATTTAAGGAAAGCACACAACTCCACACCTTGTTGGTCCAGTCTCTATGCTCTTGGCACCAACACAAAAGGCGCCACTGAAGTGCAGGTGTCAATGGAATACAGTATGATGATTGGTGAGAAAAGATACCAGCTCAATGCAGTATCTGTGCCATTATGGTGCCTGAGGTTGTGTCTCTTGGAGTCCTGTTAAATGCGGTTGCAGTTGCACCCTCTGTTGGACGTGGATTCCTTCTTGCCTGTTCCACAATGTAGCCATCATTTACTGTTGTAGTTGTCTATTGTTTACCACCTCCTCTCCTTCAAGCAGCAACAGCAGTGCCTGTGCTTTAGAACAATTGCCTTGTACATTGTACATGAAACAATGTGTGTGTGTGTGTGTGTGTGTGTTTGTTTTTTTGTTTCATCAACAGCCTCGTATTGTGGGACCATCCCTATTTGGTGCTATAGTCACTCTGACTGCACACCATGTGACATCCAACTTTCTGTACATGAGTGGGAGACCTCTGGTAATATGCTTCTACACTTCATTCATTTCCATCACATAGTTAATATATTATGGTAGCTTGTCTAGCTCATCCTTAAGTTTTGTAGAGCAGTGTGTAACAACTATTATAGAAATCACAGTTAGACAAAGTCATTTATATCTTATGTTCTCCTTGTAGACAATCCATAAAAGCTTTTAGTCCAAAATAAAGTTTGGAGTATATCTCTGAATCAGTTCAGTACCTACACATGATAGATTATTTTTTAAATAATATTCAGTTGCACAAAATTGAAATTAAAATTGCTACTTACACTTCATCAACTAAACTACATTCAAATGTTTTGCCTGATATAGTGCCCAGAGAAGTCATGCACATATTCTTTATTAATTCCAACATATATGAAAGGTTATTTCTTTTCCATATGCCATATATTGCACACTTGGTATCAAACTTATTCCTTTGCTCATTAACTGTTCATGACAATGTTTCCTTATTCATTTCTGATATGCTTGGTCATAGGATGCAGGATGATAAGGTACACACAATGTTCACTTTGTGTACTGTATGGCAACACTATGTAAATAGCTTATTCAGAAACAGTATTTTACAAAAATATGAAACTTACTAACTCATTTAACTTAAAAACCATGTAATTTTCTCTGCATTGTATAATGAAGTACCAAAACAAACATCAGTGACATAGCACACACAAATGCAGAGAAGAGGAGGACATTTAACCACTGACTCGTGTCACTAGTGCCATTTTTTTTTTAAACAAATCTAACTGATAGTGCCTTAATAATATTGTATTCCAGAATTTATACTAACACAAATATGGGTATGCAACTTAAAAAATAACTCATAGAAGGCTAAGAATGTTTCCCTACAACAATCGCAGCAGTTCTTTGATTGTTCCTATGATTGCAAAAGGCTGTTCAGTCTGAACTTCATTTCTGTCCTTGTCTGCTCTTATACTTCTGGAGTGATGCTCATGGCATAAATAATTTGTGTCCCAGAGTCTTGAAGATCCTGCCATAAAAACTGTCCCTAACACATCTCAATAAGAAGAAAGTGAGGGCCATTATGTCTAGCTAATGTGTTAGCCTCGCAAAAGAGTATTAAAAAGTGTGTCCTCAAACATCCAGTGCCTAGTGGGATGGAGTACTATCTTACTGAGATGGAATACATGAGTGCAGATGATGATGATGATGTTTGGTTTGTGGGGCACTCAACTGTGCGATCATCAGTACCCGTACAAAGTCCCAATTTTCACACAGTCCAATTTTTTCACATTCCAATCTAACTGCTGTCGTGAATGATGATGATGAGTATAAAATGATGAGGACAACACAAACACCCAGTCCCTGGGCAGAAAAAATCACCAACCCGGCCGGAATCGAACCCAAGACCCTGTGATCCAGAGGCAGCAACGCTAGCCACTAGACCACGAGCTGCGGATGTGAGTGCAGATACACGAGTGTGGATATGTGAGTGCAGATGTGTGTGAAGTGGAAAAACATATTCTGTTAGCATATCTAGGTACTTTTAAGCTGCACTAGTCTTTTTTTGTAAAGAAATAGGCTTAATTTTAGTTCATACATCGGACAGAAAACTTGATGCTACCCCATGAGTGTTCCCAAGTATCATGTGCTTATTATGCCTATTTAATACTGTTGGAATATGAACTGTGGCCTCACTGGTGAACACAACATTTTTCACAAAATCATTGTGTCTGTAAATGTGGTTTAGTATGCTGTATGCATACTTGTATTACTATGACTCATCTGTTGTCAGTATCTTCTGCAACATTTGATCTTATACCATTGCCAGTATCTTCTATATGAACTGATCTTATGCTAGGGGTGGTATACTGCAGCAACCAGGCAGACTGTCCATTAGAAATACACTATGTGATCATAAGTATCCACACACCTAGCTGAAAATTACTTACAAGTTCATGGAGCCCTCCATCAGTAATGCTGGCATTCAATATGGTGTTGGCCCACCCTTAGCCTTGATGGCAGCTTCTACTCTCACAGGCATACATTCAATCAGGAGCTGTAAGGTTTGTTGGGGAATGGCAGCCCATTCTTCATGGAGTGCTGCCCTGAGAAGAGGTATTGATGTCAGTTGGTGAGGCCTGTCACAAAGTCGGCGTTTCAAAACATCCCAAAAGTGTTCTATAGGATTCAGGTCAGGACTCTGTGCAGACCAGTCCATTACAGGGATGTTACTGTCATGTAACCACTCTGCCACATGTCATGCATTATGAACAGGTGCTCAATTGTGTCGAAAGATGTAGTTACCACCCCCGAATTGCTGTTCAACAGTGGGATGCAAGAAGGTGCTTAAAACGTCAATGTAGGCCTGTGCTGTGATAGTGCCACATGAAACAACAAGGGGTGCAAGTCCACTCCACGAAAAACATGACCACACCATAACACCGTTGCCTCCAGATTTTACTGTTGGCACTACACACTCTGGCAGACAACATTCATGGGGCATTCACCATACCCCCACTCTGCCATCAGATTGCCACATTGTGTACTGTGATTTGCCAGTCCACACAATGTTTTTCCACTGTTAAATCATCCAATGTTTACGCTCCTTACACCAAGCGAGGCACCGTTTGGCATTTACCAGTGTGATTTGTGGTTTATGAGCAGCCGCTCGACCATGAAATCCAAGTTTTCTCACCTCCCACCAAACTGTCATAGCACTTAAAGTAGATCCTCATGCAGTTTGGAATTCCTGTGCGATGGTCTGGATAGATGTCTGTCTATTGCACATTACAAACCTCTTCAGCTGTTGGCAGTCTCTGTCAGTCAACAGACGAGGCTGGCCTGTTTGCTTCTGTGCTGTACATATCCCTTCACATTTACACTTCACTATCACATCAGATACAGTGGACCTCAGGATCTTTAGGAGTGTGGAAATCTCGGGCCTATGACACAAGTGTCACCCAATCACCTGACCATGTTCGAAGTCTGTGAGTTCCGCAGAGTTCCCCATTCTGCTCTCTCACGATGTCTAATGACTACTGAGGTCACTGATATGGAGTACCTTGCAGTAGGTGACAGCACAATGCACTCGATATGAAAAACGTACGTTTTTGGGGGTGTCTGGATACTTTTGATCACATAGTGTAGGTGATCCTCCTCCTCCTCCTCCTCCTTGCTCTTTTTCCAAGCAGTGAAGCACAGTGATTAAGTTACTGGACTAGATCAAAACAGCCTCCCTCTCAGTACAGTAAAATAATACATGTACAATGCAACAAGTTATGAACACGGTCTGCTGTGCTACTATTCTACAAGGTTTTCAGAAATTCCCATAACTAACTTCTAGGGCTTGGAGAGGGAAGTGAGTAGATAATATTATGAATTGAAACCCAGGTCTGGAAATATACTACCATTTGAAAATATGTTGGTAATTCAACCAGTTTTACAAGTAATTGATTAGGTGTGTGCCAGTACATCACTTGTTTTACAGTTCCACTCGTTAATAGACAAATAAATTGCTCATGTACTCATTGATGGGTTCTCTTCAATGTGATACAGTACAGACTCTTCCAATGCTGATGGTGAAGGTACACATTCTCAAATCCACTGTGCAATTGTGGCAAAGAGGGTATGGCATGGAGTGGGACGTTGTCGAAAATGATCCTACAGGGTGACAATTATTGAACTATATGAAAAAAAACATAAATTAGTTACAAACTATGGCGTGTACCCACTTTATTCAACATGTAGACATCACTACATAAATTTGGATTTAGATTGTGACATATTTGATACGTCAGCTATCACTGGCAATGATGTGGCACAGACAAATAGTGAAATTCTGCATGACCCGCTGAAGTGTGGAACATCGATGGTGTTGATGACCTCCAGAATGGCTGTTTTCATCTCAGCAATGGTTTTGGGGTTATTTCTGTACACTTTGTCTTTAATATAGCCCAACAAAAAGAAGTCACATGTGTTCAGATCTGGAGAATATGGTGGCCAATTGAGGCCCATGCAAGTAGTCTCTGGGTACCCCAGGACCAGAATGCAGACCCCAAAGTGCTCCTCCAGGACATCAAACACTCTAGTGCTTTGATGGGGTCAAGCTCCATTTTCCATGAACCACATCTTGTCACAATCATTGTCACTTTGGATAATGGGGATGAAATCATCTTCCAAAATCTTTACGTACCGTTCAGTAGTCACCATGCCCTCAAGGCACATTGCATCGATTATTCTGTGACTGGACATTGTACGCCATGCAGTCACCTGTTGAGGGTGAAGAGACTTCTCAATCACAAAATGTGAATTCTCAGTCCCCCAAATGTGCCACTTTTTGCTTATTGATGAACCCATCCAAATGAAAGTGGGCTTCATCGCTAAACCAAACCACACATGTGCCTACTAATTCCCATCATGCCCTGTGACCAACTGTGCAGTTTGAACATCCTAACACAGACCATTCAGAAGTTATTATGATTTTATTTCTTATAGTTCAATAATTGTCCCCCTGTGTCTTCATAAATGTATTGAGCAGCTCTTCCATTACTGTAAATGTCACCATTCAGAAGAATCGTGTCGGTGTATACTGCAAATGTGTACACAACCATGTTGCTGTAATACTCACAGACATTTGAATGAGGCTTGAACCTAGTCAGAGAGGCAGGCTACATGTCAAATGACATCCATCAATCCGATGTAACCATCCCCCACCATGACTACCCCCTTGCATACATACTTAGCAAACATGTTTTCAAACAGCTGTAGCATGGAAATGATACACTTCCGGACATGGGTTCCCATACAAAATTATATGTGCTCACTCTCCTCTACTTTTTTCTCAAAAAAAGGATGTCAAGGTTTTCTTGATTTTTGTGGTGTGGTCTCAGCTTACATCTTTAGGGAGCAGTACACTATGTGGCTGACTATGGTTACAAAGTATTTCAATACTTAACTAACTTCAGCCTCATAAACAAGAAGAAAATGAACTTAATGACTCTTTTTTTTTTTGAGGGGGGAGGGGGATGTGTTTAAATAAGTGACAAGATGCATTTGGCGTTTTTGCTAGTACAGAATTTTGTGTAATTTCTGTTAACAGCTTAAACTCTCCCATATTCTTACTCTTTAATTTTAACAGTTTTATAAATTTTAAATCAATTAAACAATCTCAGAGGCATGTGAGCCAATGAATATATCATGTTTAAAAATTAAAAATAATACAAACAGGCCCAGTATTTAACTGTGATACCATCCTATTACAGAAATGGATGATGACTGACAAAGCTACACACCATGTGCAAGGGAATGAAATCTGTAACAAAGAAATATTCTTAATTGAATCCTTATATCTGACTACAAGTAAGCATGGTGGTTTAGATGTTTAAGAAAAGTCTTTGGGTGGATAAACTTAAAAACACAGATAGTTAAAGTAACATACTAAGATGGGTTTACTATAAGTCATAATGGGAGGCACCCTACATGGTATACAGTTACTATAAAGAAACTTCTAAAGAAACAGAGACTACTGCATAACAGGTGTAAAACAAAGCACGGGGCTATAGACAAAGAGATTCTGAATGAAACACATTTGGCTGTCAAGACAGCAATGCATGAAAGCCTTCAATGACTATCATAGCAGAATATTGTCAAATGATCTTTCACAAAAACCAAAGAAATTCTAGTTGGATGTAAAGGTTGTTAGTGGCACCAAAGTTAGTATCCAGTGCCTAACAATAGATAGAGGAACTGAAATGAAAGATAGAAAATCAAATCTGAAATGCATAACTCTGCTTTCAAATACTCCTTTACAAAAGAAAGCCCAAGAAATTACCCCAGTTTAATCCTCATATCACTGAAAAGATGAGTGAAACATGTGTTAGTGTCAATGGTGTTGAGAAACAGCTAAAATCATTAAAACTGAACAAAGCTTCAGGACCTGACTGAATCCCTGTCCCATTCTATACTGAATTTCTGGGCGAGTTAACCCCTCTTCTAACTATAATCTGTCATAGATCCCTTGAATGAAAAACCATGCCAAGTAGTTGGAAGAAAGCACAACTCACACCAATCTTCAAAAAGGGTAGTAGAAGTCATCCACAAAACAACCATCCAATATACCAGGTGATCAAAAAGTCAGTATAAATTTGAAAACTTAATAACCACTGAATAATATAGATAGAGAGGTAAAAATTGACACACATGCTTGGAATGACATGGGGTTTTTTAGAACAAAGAAAAAAAAAAAAAAAAAGTTCACAAAATGTCCAACAGATGGCGCTGGACACAAAACGTCAGTGACTGCACATGACAATCATGTATAAAAGGAGCTGTAATGAGAGAGAGAGAATCAGATGCACCAGCAGTCACAGCATGTTGACGTTACCTGAAAAGGTGCTTTTAGTGAAGCTGTATTATGAGAATGGGGAATGTGCTAGTTCAGTGTTATGATCCTATCACCATAGGAAGGGGATTCCAATGGGTAAAGGTCCGTTGACAAATGCAGCTGTGGTGAGAATGATTTCGAAGTTCGAAGCCACGGGTGGTTTAGACGATAGACCCCGTAGTGGCCGACCAAGCACAAGGTGCAATACTGCTGAGACAGTTCAGGAAGAAATGGAGACTGTAGTGGGTTCGTCTATGTATGGGGACGCCAGCGTTCATGCAGTCGCATGTCACACCGGCATTCCATACACTACAGTTTGGTTGGCACTTAGGCATACCCTCCGATGCTATCCGTACAAAATCCATCAGCATCATGAACTGTTACCTGGCGATTTAGTGAAGCAGAGGGCATTTGCAGTGTGGGCATTTGAAAAGATGGTGGAAGATGACGATTGGTTGAGTAACGTGTTGTGGACCAACGAAGCTCATTTCACGCTCCGAGGGTCTGCCAACACCCACAACTGCAGAATTTTGGCTACCAAAAATCCTAGAACTGTCATGGAAACTCCATTTCACGATGAGAAAGTCACGGTATGGGTTGTATTTATCACATCTACATTTCTTCGAGGAAATGCGTGATTCTGGTTTTGTAACTGCTACCATGACAGGTGAGAGGTACGCTGATATGTTACAGAATCACATGATCCCCAGCCTGGCCGAGAAACACCTGCTGGAACATATGTTGTTTATGCAGGATGGTGCTCCACCCCATATTGCTAGATGCGTGAAAGATATCTTGCACGCGTCTGTTGGTGATGATCATGTGCTCAGCCACCACTTTCGTCATGCTTGGCTGCCCAGGTCCCCAGACCTCAGTCCGTGTGATTATTGGCTTTGGGGTTACCTGAAGTCGCAAGTGTATCGTGATCGACCGACATCTTTAGGGATGCTGAAAGACAACATCAGACGCCAATGCCTCACCATATCTCCGGACATGCTTTACAGTGCTGTTCACAACATTATTCCTCAACTACACCTATTGTAGAGGAATGATGGTGGACTTATTGAGAATTTCCTGTAAGGAACATCATCTTTGTTTTGTCTTACTTTGTTACGCTAATTATTGCTATTCTGATCAGATGAAGCGCCATCTGTCGGACATTTTTTGTACTTTTGTAATTTTTTTAAATTTATTTATTTATTTTTTTTGTTCTAATAAAAACCCATGTCATTGCAAGCATGTGTGTCAATTTGTACCTCTCTATCTACATTGTTCCATGATTTATTCAGTTTTCAAATTTATACTGACTTTTTGATCACCTGCTACTTGACATCAATTTGTTGCAGAATCTTAGAACATAATCTAAGCTCAAATATAATGAGGTATCTTGAACAAAATGGCCTCCTCCATGCCAACCAGTATGGGTTATGTAGACATTGGTCATGTGTAATGCAACTCAAACTTTTCTCACAAGGGTTCTGGTATAGAGAAAGCTATTTGCGCTTACAGTGATAATGTACTTAGTTCATTAGATAATAAATTAGAGGCTATTGGCATTTTCTGTTACCTGTCAAAAGCCTTTGACTGTGTCAACCACATCATTCTCTTAAGTAAATTAGAATATTATGGTGCCACCGGCAATGCTGCAAAATGGTTTGAGTCTTATCTATGTAACAGGAAACAAAGGGTGTCGTTGCGAAATACCTGTGCAGTAAGCAATCAGTCTTCATCTGACTGGAAATTAATTACATGTGGGGTTCCTCACAGTTCCATCTTGGGTCCATTGCTTTTTCTTGTGTACATTAATGACCTCTCATCTGTTACATTGCCAGATGTTTAGTTTGTTTTGTTTGCAGATGATACAAATATTGCAATAAGTAGCAAGTTAAGTACAGATTTAGAAATAGCTGCTAACAAAATTTTCACTGACATTAACATGTGGATTAAAGCTAATTCACTGTCATTAAACTTTGAGAAGACCCACTATATGCAGTTCAGAACCTGTAAGAGATTTTCTTCCAGCATGTGAATAACATACGAAGACATGCAGATCGAAGAGGTTGACAGTTTTAAATTTCTCGGATTACAACTCAATACTAAATTCAGTTGGGAAGAGCATACCACAGAATTGCTTAAGTGCCTAAACAAGTCTGTATATGCTGTGAGAATGATGTCAGATGTAGGAGATATAAATATAAAAAAAACTTGCATACTTTGCTTACTTTCATTCTATTATGTCATATGGGATCATATTCTGGGGTAACTCATCAAACCGAGCAAAAGTTTTTAGGGTGGAAAATCATGTGATAAGAATAATTTGAGGTATAAATTCAAGGAACTTTGTAGTCTAACCACTGCTTCTCAGTATATTTATTCCTTAATGAAATTTGTTGCAAGTAATTCATCTCTATTTCCAACCAATAGCTCAATACATAGTATCAATACTAGGAATAAGAACAATCTACATAAAGACCTAAAATCACTTACCTTGGTCCAAAAAGGGCTCCAATATTCAGGAACACACATTTTCAATAAATTTCCAGCAACCATTAAAAACTTGGTTTCAGATAAAGTATGGTTTAAGCAGAGCTTGAAAGACTTTTTGATAGGCAACTCCTTCTACTCCATAGATGAATATCTTAACAGAGACTGTTAAGTCAGCTTAAGTAAAAATCTCTGTTAGATTTAATTTTTGACAGCACTTGGTCACAACAGTCAAGATTAGGTATTTTGTGTATGATAAATTTATTAATAGTGCATAACAGTGTTTCATTCTGACAGCATGTTAATTCTGTAAATATTAGCTGTTCCAGTTTACCACATTGTATTCACCTATTTCGACAATCTCCTGGCAAATGTTCAGGGTAGTAAGTATTATACTCAAATGTTTCTTGTTTTTATGTTGTGCTTTCTGACATGTTCCACACCCATAAGAATCATCTCATTTTATGGGTCTAAGGAATAAAAACTGAATCTAATCTAATCTACTCTACATACTAAAAGCTTTGAAAGAAGGCAGTCAGGTAGACACAGTATTTCTTGATTTCTGAAAAGTATTTGACTCAGTACCACACCTACACTTATTGTCAAAAGTTTGATCATATTGGTTATCAAGAGGAGTTTGCAACAGGATTGGGGACTATTTCATAGTGAGGACACAGCGTGTTATCTTGAAGAGTCATCATCAGATGTAGAAGCAGCTTTTGATGCGCACAGGGAGGTGTGTTGACCTTGTAGACAATATTAATAGTAACCTCAGAGTTTTTCCAGATGATGCAATTACCTGTAATGAATAGACGGAATCATTGAAAGAAACATCTTTTTAGTCTAAAAAGTATCCTTATTGTAACACATCTTATTTTTAATTGTTGAGTTATGAGACATTCTTTAGGTTTAAAATGACATTTATTCATAATTCTGCATTCCGTGTGCAGTGTTTCATTAGACCCTAAAGGGAGAGGGGGTTGCAGTGCTTGACTGATTCCGTGTTATGTTCGTGAAGGAGACTCATTGTTAGAAGGGCCTTTTAAACAGGCTTCTTAACTTGTAGCACAAAGAATAGTGGCAAAATTACATCTGTTGATGTGATGAATGAAGGGCTGAAATGATTTACATGCAGTTTGTACATACATACATTAATACTTATTCCATAGATCATGAATACAACATTTTGTAATGATGTGGAACATGTCACTTTAACATAAGTTTTTATTTACACAAAATAATTAATTTTTTTTTAGATCACCCTTTCTTCTAGTGTTGTAGCTATGCACTTCACTGTTATTTTTCAGTTGGGATGGGTTATTAATAACAAATTTCATAAGTGAATATATGTATTGCAAAGGTACTGTGAATATTCTGAGTTCCTTAAATAAATGTCAGCAAGGTGATCTTGGGTGGACTCCAGCTATTATTCTGATTACACGCTTTTGTGCAATGAATACTTTCTCTCTTAATGATGAATTGCCCCAAAATATGATGTCATATGAAAGCAGTGAATGGAAATAGCCATAGTAGGCTAATTTACTGATATGTTCATCACCAAAATTTGCAATAACCCTAACAGCGTAAGTAGCTGAACCTAACCGTTTCAGCAGATCATCGATGTGTTTCTTCCAGTTAAATTTCTCATCAATGCACACACCCAGAAATTTTGAATATTCTACCTTAGCAACAGACTTCTGTTCACAATCTATATTTACCAATGGTTTTATGCTATTTACTGTACAGAATTGTATAAACTGTGTTTTCTCAAAATTTAGTGAGAGTCCATTTGCAGAGAACCACTTAATAATTTTCTGAAAGACATTATTTACAATTTCCTCAGCTGATTCTTGTTTGTTGGGTGTGATTACTATACTTGTATCATCAGAAAAAAGAACTAGCTTTGCGTCTTCATGAATATAGAGTGGCAAGTCATTAATATATATTAAGAACAATATGGGACCCAAGACTGAACTCTGTGGGACACCATTCTTGGTTCCTCCCCAGTTAGAGTGTGCTCCCTGCCGTCGTTGGGTAAGCAGCTGCAGCAGCAAGTCATATACTCCTAGCTCACTCATTTGTTACATAGTTTAATTCTTAATTTCTTTGCGTGTTTTTGGTACTTGCATTGTTTAATTCATAAATTTCTGGCATATTATAGTATTTGAGAGTTTTAGCATTGCGTTTTAGTACCTGAATAGTGTAAAACCGCATAGTCTCCTTCCGCCGCCGAGCAGTGTGTCAGCAGTGCGCAAGTAGCAGAATTACTGCATTTAGTAGGCAATCTTATATTTTAATAACCGTTTAAATTTTGTGTTGATTTGTTTGCACTCTCTGTAGATTAGTTCAGACGTTCTTTGCACAACAGTTTTTAGCATGGATAATGACTACAACTGCTGTGTTCGGATGCAGGCTGAGTTGGCATCCCTTCGCTCCCAGCTTCAGGCAGTGTTGGCTTCGGTCACACAGCTTGAGGCTGTTGCCAATGGGCATCACTGTGGGGTTCCGGATGGGGGTTTGTCGGGGATGGCCAGCTCGTCCCATGCATCCCCCGATCGGACTACGACTCTGGTTGCCCAGGATACTGCCCACATTGAGGCTGATCCCTCACCTGTGGTAGAGTGGGAGGTCGTCTCAAGGTGTGGCAGGGGGTGAAAGACATTCTGGAGGGCTGAAAGGAAGGCCTCTCCAGTTTGTCTGACAAACCGGTTTTTGGTTCCTTTGAAAGGGCACGGCCGATTTCCTTCCCAATCCTTCCCTAACCCGAGCTTGCGCTCCGTCTCTAATGACCTCATTGTCGACGGGACGTTAAACACTAACAACCACCACCACCACAAACCGGATTCAGGCTCTGTCTCAGGCTGATACTGATCTTCGGCCTGACACGGCTGCTTGTCCTGTTCCAGAGGTTCCCCTCAGTCTGCAAGATCCGGGCGGTCGCAGAGGGTGGGCTTACTGGTAGTTGGGAGCTCCAACGTCAGGCGTGTAATGGGGCCCCTTAGGGATATGGCAGCAAGAGAGGGGAAGGAAACCAATGTGCACTCCATGTGCATACTGGGGGAGTCATTTCAGATGTGGAAAGGGTCCTTCCAGATGCCATGAAGGGTACAGGGTGCACCCATCTGCAGGTGGTCGCTCATGTCGGCACCAATGATGTGTGTCGCTATGGATCGGAGGAAATCCTCTCTGGCTTCCGGCGGCTGTCTGATTTGGTGAAGACTGCCAGTCTCGATAGCGGGATGAAAGCAGAGCTCACCATCTGCAGCATCGTCGATAGGACTGACTGTGGACCTTTGGTACAGAGCTGAGTGGAGGGTCTGAATCAGAGGCTGAGACGGTTCTGCGACCGTGTGGGCTGCAGATTCCTTGACTTGCGCCATAGGGTGGTGGGGTTTCAGGTTCCACTGGATAGGTCAGGAGTCCACTACACACAACAAGCGGCTACACGGGTAGCAGGGGTTGTGTGGCATGGGCTGGGCAGTTTTTTAGGTTAGATGGCCTTGGGCAAGTACAGAAAGGGCAACAGCCTCAACGGGTGCGGGGCAAAGTCAGGACATGCAGGGACCAAGCAGCAATCGGTATTGTAATTGTAAACTGTCAAAGCTGCGTTGGTAAAGTACCCGAACTTCAAGCGCTGATAGAAAGCACTGAAGCTGAAATCGTTATAGGTACAGAAAGCTGGCTGAAGCCAGAGATAAATTCTGCCGAAATTTTTACAAAGGTACAGACGGTGTTTAGAAAGGATAGATTGCATGCAACCGGTGGTGGAGTGTTCGTCGCTGTTAGTAGTAGTTTATCCTGTAGTGAAGTAGAAGTGGATAGTTCCTGTGAATTATTATGGGTGGAGGTTACACTCAACAACCGAGCTAGGTTAATAATTGGCTCCTTTTACCGACCTCCTGACTCAGCAGCATTAGTGGCAGAACAACTGAGAGAAAATTTGGAATACATTTCACATAAATTTTCTCAGCATGTTATAGTCTTAGGTGGAGATTTCAATTTACCAGATATAGACTGGGACACTCAGATGTTTAGGACGGGTGGTAGGGACAGAGCATTGAGTGACATTACACTGAGTGCACTATCCAAAAATTACCTCGAGCAATTAAACAGAGAACCGACTCATGGAGATAACATCTTGGACCTACTGATAACAAACAGACTCAAACTTTTTGACTCTGTATGTGCAGAACAGGAAATCAGTGATCATAAGGCCGTTGCAGCATCCCTGAATATGGAAGTTAATAGGAATATTAAAAAAGGGAGGAAGGTTTATCTGTTTAGCAAGAGTAATAGAAGGCAGATTTCAGACTACCTAACAGATCAAAATGAAAATTTCTGTTCCGACACTGACAATGTTGAGTGTTTATGGAAAAAGTTCAAGGCAATCGTAAAATGCATTTTAGACAGGTACATGCCGAGTAAAACTGTGAGGGACGGGAAAAACCCACCGTGGTACAACAACAAAATTAGGAAACTACTGTGAAAGCAAAGAGAGCTTCACTCCAAGTTTAAACACAGCCAAAACCTCTCAGACAAACAGAAGCTAAACGATCTCAAAGTTAGTGTAAGGAGGGCTATGTGTGAAGCATTCAGTGAATTCGAAAGTATAATTCTATGTACCGACTTGACAGAAAATCCTAGGAAGTTATGGTCTTATGTTAAATCAGTAAGTGGCTCGAAACAGCATATCCAGACCCTCCGGGATGATGATGGCATTGAAACAGAGGATGACACGCGTAAAGCTGAAATACTAAACACCTTTTTCCAAAGCTGTTTCACAGAGGAAGACCACACTGCAGTTCCTTCTCTAAATCCTCGCACAAACGAAAAAATGGCTGACATCAAAATAAGTGTCCAAGGAATAGAAAAGAACTGGAATCACTCAACAGAGGAAAGTCCACTGGACCTGATGGGATACCAATTCGATTCTACACAGAGTACACGAAAGAACTTGTCCCACTTCTAACAGCCGTGTACCGCAAGTCTCTGGAGGAATGGAAGGTTCCAAATGATTAGAAAAGAGCACAGGTAGTCCCAGTCTTCAAGAAGGGTCATCGAGCAGATGCGCAAAACTATAGACCTATATCTCTGACGTCGATCTGTTGTAAAATTATAGAACATGTTTTTTGCTTGAGTATCATGTCGTTTTTGGAAACCCAGAATCTACTATGTAGGAATCAACATGGATTCCGAAAACAGTGATCGTGAGAGACCCAACTCGCTTTATTTGTTCATGAGACCCAAAAAATATTAGATACAGGCTCCCAGGTAGATGCTATTTTTCTTTACTTCCGGAAGGCATTCGATACAGTTCCACACTGTTGCCTGATAAACAAAGTAAGAGCCTACGGAATATCAGACCAGCTGTGTGGCTGGATTGAAAAGTTTTTAGCAAACAGAACACAGCATGTTGTTATCAATGGAGAGACGTCTACAGACGTTAAAGTAACCTCTGGGGTGCCACAGGGGAGTGTTATGGGACCATTGCTTTTCACAAGATATATAAATGACCTAGTAGATAGTGTCGGAAGTTCCATGCAGCTTTTCACGGATGATGCTGTAGTATACAGAGAAGTTGCAGCATTAGAAAATTGTAGCGAAATTCAGGAAGATCTGCAGCGGATAGGCACTTGGTGCAGGGAGTGGCAACTGACCCTTAACGTAGACAAATGTAATGTATTGCGAATACATAGAAAGAAGTATCTCTTATTGTATGATTATATCATAGCGGAACAAACACTGGTAGCAGTTACTTCTGTAAAATATCTGGGAGCATGCGTGCGGAACGATTTGAAGTGGAATGATCATATAAAATTAATTGTTGGTAAGCCGGGTACCAGGTTGAGATTCATTGGGAGAGTCCTTAGAAAATGTAGTCCATCAACAAAGGAGGTGGCTTACAAAACACTCGTTCAACCTATACTTGAGTATTGCTCATCAGTGTGGGATCCATACCAGATCAGGTTGACGGAGGAGATAGAGAAGATCCAAAGAAGAGCGGCGCGTTTTGTCACAGGGTTCTTTGGTAACCGTGATAGCGTTACGGAGATGTTTAACAAACTCAAGTGGCAGACTCTGCAAGAGAGGCACTCTGCAGCGCAGTGTAGCTTGCCCGCCAGGTTTCGAGAGGGTGCGTTTCTGGATGAGGTATCGAATATATTGCTTCCCCCTACTTATACCTCCCGAGGAGATCACGAATGTAAAATTAGAGAGATTAGAGTGCGCACAGCGGCTTTCAGAGAGTTGTTCTTCCCGCGAACCATACGCAACTGGAACAGGAAAGGGAGGTAATGACAGTGGCACATAAAGTGCCCTCCGCCACACACCGTTGGGTGGCTTGTGGAGTATAAATGTAGATGTAGATGTAGATGTAGAGGACTCTACTGATTTTTCAAGACTATTTGTACTGTTAATTTCAACCTTCTGCATTCTTCCAGTTAAATATGAATTAAATTATTTGTGCACTGTCCCACTCATACCACAATACTTAAGCTTATCTAGAAGAATTTTATGATTCACACAATCAAAAGCCTTTGAGAGATCACAAAATATTCCAGTTGGTGATGTTTGGTTATTCAATGCATTTAATATTTGATCAGTGAAAGCATGTATAGAATTTCTGTTGAAAAGCCTTTCTGAAAATGAAATTGACATTTTTACAAATATGTGATGCTACTCTCAAATAATAATACCATCTATTTATATTATTATATATATATATTATTATATTTATTATATAATAATATCATCTATTTATATGTGCCTGCGATACCTTCTTGATGTAGAAATATTGTAATTATTCCTTCTTAGAATTAACATTTCTTCTGCAACAGAAATCTCTGTATTATATGATGCATGAAATTTGTTTGTATGAACTCTAAAAAATTATGATTATATTCCTACAAAATATATATATATATATATATATATATATATATATATATATATCTGCTTGTGTCTGTGTATGTGCGGATGGTTATGTGTGTGTGTGCGACACATAGTAAATCTTTCCCATCCCTAAATATTTGTAGATTTTTTATATATGTGTGGCGAACATTGACTACGAAAACAGTAACTTTGAGTTTTGATTTGCACAATTTTTGCCATATATTATTCAATGTCTTTGTTTTTGTGCTGGTTTATTATTATTATCATTTTTTTTTTTTGCATTTCTTGTGATTGTTCTGTAGTTATGTAGTTAAAGTTGTTCTACAGTGTATCTCACATTGATAATTCCTTCATCATACAACAGAGGGGTACAATTTATGACATTGGTGAGCCCTATACTAAAACAACTTCACCAAACTACTTGGTGCAGGCATTATACACCCACCAGATAACAATTGGTTTCCCCCATGCACTTTGTCCAGAGTAAAGGTGGTTCATTTTGTCTGTTCAGTTACTACATATTTCTGAATTCTCACACTATTATAGACAATTGTGTGATCCCACGTATTCAGGACTTCGCCCAACTCATCAACTGTACTTGAGTGTTCAGTGTTCTGTGAGCTTACCACCGAACACCCATGTTCAAGAGCAACATGAATTCTCACACTATTATAGACAATTGTGTGATCCCACGTATTCAGGACTTCGCCCAACTCATCAACTGTACTTGAGTGTTCAGTGTTCTGTGAGCTTACCACCGAACACCCATGTTCAAGAGCAACATCTTCATGACTACTGTAATTACTCCTTTTGGACTCTCTGAGTACTGTTTCATGACATACAACCTCAAAAATGCAGCCCAGACTTGGCAGCAGTTTATTGATTATTTGTTGTTTAACCTCCAGTTTGCATATGCCTGTTTGGATGATGTCCTGAGGAACGCAAACTGCAGCTAGCTCAAATCCAGGCCACACTAAATAATAATGATGTCAAAATCAACTACAAGAAGTCACAACTAACTCACTACAGTTTTGCTTTCCTAGGCTATACTGTGTCGACTGAGGACATCCAACCAACATCTGACCATGTTGAGTGCATCCATAACCTTCCTAGACCCACAAACTATCATGAATTGACAAAATTCCTGGGCATTACAAACTTGTACCATCATGACCTTCCTTATGTTACCTCCATCCAGGCATTGCTTGCTGATACCCTGATTGGAAAAAATACCTCAGGTGTGAGGGAAGCTCTGTGGACTGATGACATGATCCAAGCATTTAAAGCTCTCAAGTCTGCTCTCAGCCATGCTGTCATGCTGGCACCCCCAGTACTTGATGCCCCCATCTACATCATGGCTGATGTGAGAAATACATCAATAGGCTCAGTTTTGCAATAGCACATTGGTGATGCCATCAAGCCTCTCAGATGTTTCTTCAAAAAAGCTTTTGCCTGCCCAGTTCAAGTGGTCTACATTTGACTGCAAATTTCTCACAGTTTGTGAAGCAGACAGACACTTCTGTGACAATACTGATTGTGAGTTTACTAGCTTTACCAACCATTGGCTACTTACAGGTGCCATCCACAATCCTAGTAAAAGTGCTCCTCCTCAGCATCTGAGGTACGTGGAACCAATCAGCCAATATTCTACAGATGTATGCTATATATGCAGTTTTGACAATGTTGTTGCTGATTACCTGTCCAGTGTGAACATTACCACATCCCCTATTGAGATTGGCAAGTTGGGCTGCCTGCAAACAGATGACATCAGTCTTGCAGACATGCTACAGGACGCAAAATATGCAGACCAGTTGTACTTCTCCCCCTCCAACAAGTGGTATTCAGCTCTCTGCATGATCTTGCTCATCCAAGCATCAAGGCCACTATGAAACTGGTTTCTGAATGATTCATCTGGTCCAAAATTAAGAACAACTGTTGTGACTGGATGCAGGCCTGTATACCTTGCCCGAGAAGTAAATTGGATGTCATGCACAGCCCCCTCTACGACTATCCAGCATCTCCAAAGGACGCCTACATCATGTACACAATGATGTTGTCAGCCCCTGCCTTCCTGCAAGGACTTTCAATATATACTCTCATTCATCGACTGAGTAATAAGGTGGATCAAAGCCATACCTCTATCCAACATTATGGCTGAGTCATTTGACCATGCTTTTGGCAACTCCTAGATTTTTCACTTTGGTTGCCCTTCATCTATACCACTAGTCAGGGTCACCAATTCAAATATTCGCTATTCACCAAACTATGCAAGTTGTGCAGTGTTGACAAGTTCCACACTACTGTCTACCACGTGCAGAGCAACAGCCTCATGGAGTATTGGCACTGCATCAAAAGGTGACACTCATGTGCCATGGTGGTTTGTGGTGGTCAGTGACACCCCCATGGATCCTCCTAAGAATACATGCCACTCACAAAGAGAACCTACAAGCATCGCTTGTTGATACCCTCTATGGTGAACTGCTCTTCCTTCCTGCCAAGTTCATTGAACATTATAACCTCCCAAACAATGATGGGCTTCCCACTCTAGTTGATCAAGTATGTGAACACATTTTCCACATCCATATTCCTTTGCTGAAATTGCATTCAGTACCATGAGTGTTTTTCACAAAGGACTCCCCCTCCATTATGCTTCATGACAACCCTGTCTGTGCGTCTTTTCAGCCCCCATACTTAGGCCCTCACAAGGTTCTTGACCATGGACAGAACACATTGGACATACTACTAAATGACAGATGCCAGACAGTCTCAGTGAGTAGGGGCAAGCCAGCCTGGTTCTTAACACATGACCTACAGTCACCTGTTTCCTTACATTCACTGGCCATAGTCAACAACACACCTCCATGAGACACAACACTTGAAGTGTATGATGATTTTACCATTCAAAGTGTTGCTCTCCTCTCAACTCCTTCACACCATCCCAAAACATGTCTACTGTCAATATCGTGTTTACCTGGACGACATCTCCATCAAGCTTTGAGACAGCACTGTCTTCATTTCCGACCTTCTTCTGCGTATGCAAGGTGATGCCTCAACAATTCACATACAGCTATTGAACTCCTCCAAGCTCCCTCCAGACACTGAGCAGGACCTCATAGTAGCCAAAATCTTGGGTGATAGCATCCTGTCTATTGTCATCCCTCTCTGCCGTCCGCCCCAATAGCTGAATGGTTAGTGTGACGGACTGCCGTCCTAAGTGGCCCGGGTTCGATTCCCAGCTGGGTTGGGGATTTTCTCCACTCGGGGACTGGATCATCATTTCATCCCCATCTAGCATGCAGGTCACCCAATGTGGCATCGAATGTAATAAGACCTGAACCAAGGTGGCCGGACCTGCCCCATAAGGGGCTTCCCCGCCAATGATGCCAAACGCTTATTTCCATTTCCATCCCTCTCTGCCGACAGCTCATGGACATCCCTCTTGTTGATGAATCTCCTAAATCCCATGTGGGATGGCACATTTGACCACCTACATAGCTTCAAGATTTTACTGAGGACAGCATCTCCAATCCAGTTCCTCCCCCTTTGCTTCAGACCACTTGTGGTGGAGGAGGGAGGGGGGGGGGGGGGAGGCTCTGTGGCGACTACAGGCTGCAGTAACAGCAACTTAGATTTTTGACTTGCACACTCTTTGATCTACTTTCTTTGACATCTTTGTCTTTGCACAGGTTTCCTGATGTTTTTTACTTCTTGTGCTTGTCATGCAGTTGCGTGATTAAAGTTATTCTACAGCATATTTTGTGGTGGTGATTTATACTCCTTGATCATGCAACAAAGTAGCAGAATTTACCACATGTAGTTTAGTATTTTGTCATAGCAGAAAAACGTCTGCAGCAATAAATAATAATTGTGAATTGTATATCTAAAATAAAATGAAAGTATCTCTCATTGCCCTTTTATCTAAATTATCAAAATATCTGTATTGTAGAAGCACAAACCTCTTACTATCACTATAAGGGACAATATAAAGAGTAAAATTAGACTTCATTCTTGCAGTACATAAATTAATTTGAATTACAACATTTTAGCTTAAGTGTGTGATGAATGTTATGAATATCCAGAGTATCACAGAAAAGCCCTGTAACCAACAGCACCATCAAAATAGTCATATAATTATGAAATATTGAAAGTCTCGTCAGGTTTACTGCCAGATCCTAAAATCAACTTGACTCAATATTTTGGTGATCCAACTGGTTGCCATCTTCATGGAGAATGCTGCTTCTGCTGATGAGTCCCACTTAGAACTGACGCCAGGCTGCAAATTGACGTCCTAACTAGGCCACCGTTCAGTACACGGTGCATGCGCCACCCATCACAGTTGCTACCTTCCAAGACTGAAAAGTGGTGCCACCCATAGTAGAACACTGGCAGCAATGATATATTGCACTCAGGGCCACACCCAAGAGCATTCAATTTTGATGTGAGATAGTACAGGATTTCACGTTCTGCTAAGAGGAAACCCATTGTCTCTGTTGATTAAATTATCTGCCAACCTAATGTCAATCGTCTCTTTATAGACACTGTTCTAAAAACCAGAAATGTTGGCAACTACTATGGTTTCATCAAATTTCATACTGTGTCCCTCATTTAAGCAGTGTTCTGCTACTGCCAATTTTTTTCTGGCTGTTGTAGCCTCGTATGACAGCGACGTTCCACACACCTATCATCAACTGTGCGAATCGAACGGCCAATGTAATCTTTCCCACATTGACACAGAATTTTGTATACACTGGGTCTCCTAAGCCCCAAATCATCTTTCACAGAGCCAAGTTGTGCCCTAATCTTAGAAGGTGGACAGAACACACTCTTAATGTTAAATTTCCTCAAAATTTGTCCAATCTTAAACGATAGGCCTCGAGCATAAGGAAGAAAGGCCACTGATCTATGTTCCTCTTCATGCACCTCTAGAGGTGGTCCAAACTCCATATCCCAATGAATCTGCTTCTGGGAGTACCCATTTTCCTTAGAAACAGCCATCAAATGTGCAATTTCTAGGGTTAAGCTGTCCGCGTCAGAAATGACATATGCTCATCCACCACACCAATGCATTGGCATCCTTAGAACTTTGGTATGCAGAGCATATGCCATTTCTGCCACTGACAGGATTTCAACTGCTCCATTTCACTCACTATTCCCAATAGTCCAGATATTTTCTATAAGGTTAAGAGTGGATAGTTTAGCACACCTGTCATGGTGCAGTCATGTGCCTCAGTGTTTGTCAAACCATGAATGCACGTAAGCAGCCCTCTGAATATTGCTGTTGTCATAGTGAGGGGAGTATTCACACCACATTCATGAAGATATAGAAGAAAGGACAGCACTTGCTCACCAAAAATGTTGCAATACGAATCCTGAATCCTGTTCATGATAATCTGAATGTGTGGGCCCAAGTCATGGTACAAAAAGCACCGCAAAAAATTACAGAATTACTTCAGCCTGAACTACAATCTCCACATACAGTTGGTTAAATGCCTCAATGGGCCATTGGTGCACTTTATCTTCTTCTTTTTTATAGTTTTATCCATATTTTCACATTATTGGTATGTTAATGTATGAACTTGGCAATGTTAGCGAAAGAAGGTGGCAAGATACCCCTTTTCCAATGCTCCAAAGTGCCCATGGTGCTCTTTTAAGGAGATGACATCCCAAAGTCCTTGTTAGCAAACTCACCATTATGATTAGTGAATTAGAACTCTCCAACCAAACAGCAGCAGGAGCACTACCACCAACTTGAAAGACGGCAACAATAAACCAGCTGTTACCATGACTGAAGCTTTCATTATTAACAAAATTAAAATTGCATCTCACAATTACACATGGTCTGTCGAGAATAGAAGTATTGGTAACTCCTTTCAGTTTGTTTTTTGTGACACCCACTCCAGTGCCACTCTTTGTTTCTTTGTTAGTAACACTCTTGACAACAGTAGCATGATGACATGCACATCAGCAGCATCCATGGTGTGACATGGCTCAGTGAAGTTGCGTATGCAGCAGCCCAGTCCAATCCGGCTTCACATCACATATCACCCTCTCCAGTCAGCAAAGCTAGATTAGATTAGATTAGCACTTGTTTGATAGATCATGAATACGACACTTCGTAATGATGTGGAACATGTCAGGTTAATAAAAGGTGTCTATACAAGATATTACATTAGAAAAAATATTACATGACACTCATTTTTTTTTTTTTTTTTTTTTTTTGGGAGGGGGGGTTAGGAAATTACCCACATACTATATAAAAAAATTCATCTAATGAGTAGAAGGAGTTGCCATTAAGAAATTCTTTTAATTTCCTTTTAAATGCTATATGGCTATCTGTCAGACTTTTGATGCTATTAGGTAAGTGACCAAAGACTTTTGTGGCAGCATAATTTACCCTCTTCTGAGCTAAAGTTAGATTTAACCTTGAGCAGTGAAGATCATCCTTTCTCCTAGTGTTGTAGCGATGTACACTGCTATTACTTTTGAATTCATTTGGATTGTTAATAACAAATTTCATAAGTGAATATATATATTGTGAGGCTACAGTGAAGATTTCTAGCTCTTTAAATAAGTGTCTCCAGGATGATCTTGGATGAGCTTCAGCAATTATTCTGATTACACACTTTTGTGCAATGAACACTCTTTTACTCAATGATGAGTTACCCCAGAATATGATGCCATACGAAAGCATAGAATGAAAATAGGCGCGGTAAGCTAATTTACTCAGATGTATATCGCCAAAATTTGCAATGACCCTAATAGCATAAGTAGCTGAACTCAGTCATTTCAGCAGATCCTCAGTGTGTTTTTTCCAGTTCAACCCCTCATCAATGCATACCCCTAGAAATTTTGAATATTCTACCTTAGCTACCGATTTCTGATCAAAGTCTATATTTATTAATGGGGTCATTCCATTTACTGTGTTGAACTGTATGTACTTGTTTTGTCAAAGTTTAATGAGAGCCCATTTGCAGAGAACCACTTAATGATTTTCTGAAAAACATCATTTACAATTTCATCAGTTAATTCTTGCCTGTCGGGTGTGATAGCTATACTTGTATCATCGGCAAAAAGTACCAGCTTTGCATCTTCGTGAATATAGAATGGCAAGTCATTAATATATATTAAGAACAGCAGAGGACCCAAGACCGAACCTTGAGGCCCCCCATTCTTGATTGTTCCCCTGTTCGAGAAATCACCAGTTTTTTTGCATATTATGCGAACTGTTTATTTCAACTTTCTGCACTCTTCCAGTTAGGTATGATTTAAACCATTTGAGCACTGTCCCATTCATACCACAGTAATTGAGCTTATCTAGAAGTATTCCATGATTTACACAATCAAAAAACTTTGATAGATCACAAAAAATCTCAACAGGTGACTTCCAGTTAATATTTCATTAGTGAAAGTATATATAGCATTTTCCGTTGAAAAACCCTTCTGGAAACCAAACTGACATTTTGTTAAAACTTTATTTTTACAAAGATGTGAAGCTACTATACAATACATTACTTTTTCAAGAATTTTGGATAAGGTAGTCAGAAGAGAGATTGGGCGGTAGTTGTTGACATCAGACATATCCCCTTTTTTATGCAGTGGTTTAACAATGGCATACTTCAGTCTATCTGGGAAAATACCCTGCTTCAGAGAGCTATTACATATGTGGCTAAGAATCCCACTTATTTCTTGGGAACAAGCTTTTATTATCCTGCTGGAAATGCCATCAATTCCATGTGAGCTTTTATTCTTCAGAGAGTTTATTATCTTCCTAATTTCAGAAGGAGAGGTGGGAGGAATTTCAATTGTATCAAATGGTGTGGGTAAAAGGCCTCTTCCATTAACTGCCTTGCTTCTTCTAATGAACATTTAGATCCTATTTTCTCTACAACATTTAAAAAATGATTATTCAAAATTTTTTTGACTTCTGGCCAGTTGTTTATCAAGTTTCCATTCGCTTTGATGGTGATGCCATCATCCTGTACTCTTGGTTGTCCTGTCTCCCTTGTAATAATATTCCAAATTGTTTTGATTTTGTTATCAGAGGTATTAATCTCAGACATGATGCACATATTTCTGGACTTTTTTATAACCTTTCTTATTGTAGCACAGTAGTTTTTATAATATTTGGCTGTTTCTGGGTCATTACTCTTTCTTATTGTTAGATACAGTTCCCTTTTGTAGTTACTCTGCTGAGGAGGGCAAGGCCCTGTGTAGGCAACCTGCAAAGAACCATGTTATGTCATTGCAGCTCCGTGTTGCGCTATATGCAGTTGAGCCAGTGACCTTATAATACAATGTGACAATTCCAGTGAAACCATTAGCACAAATGAATTTCAGTGTACAAAACCAAAATAAATGTTAAATAGTAACTTTTTTTAAAATAAAGGCTTCTCCTGAAAATTTATATCACTGAAACTGAAAAACATTTTTGGGTACATAATACAAACTAGATACCTTTTTGGAATGCTCATTAATTTGTTCATTTAGTAGATCTATCATGTGAATTAACCAAATGCATCAGCGATTTGTTAGCCTTATGAGAAGAACAGAACATGTACTGCAATTTTTCACTATATGATCAGTCTTATGGTATTGGTGTAAATAGAGAAGATACTTGTAACAAATGTTGATCAACATTAGATTGAAATGAAAAAGAAATGTCTCATGAAATTCAGTGAAACGGAATGAAAAGAGGTGAATATTTCAGAAGCAAGCTGTCAAAAATGGACAGGCCTACAGCACATGCAACATTTATAGAATTATCAACTCACTACTGATTGGCACACACAAAACAACACATTGTAAAATATTCAGAGTCCATTGATATGTTGATAAAGCAGTTAACTGCATATTGTATAATCCACAGTGTTTAAAATTATTTTATTCCAATGCTAGAACCAAAATAGACCTGTTGGCTGAGCACAGAACATTATTTCTGTAGGTATGTTTATAACCTAAATGAACTACGCCAGTGATTAAATGTTACGCTGTAAAAGAGGGAAAGCAGGAGAATTCAACACTTCAGTTTATTGGACAAGGCTATTCTATTGAACTGTATTTGTTATAGCTGATGTAAAAATATTCCAACACACATGTAAGTAATATCTCTCTTTCCTGTGCCTATATGATTTCAGATCAAATTGAAAGCACATTGGAACGCCTCAAAGTGGACTTTGTTTGTGACTGGTTGTCCCAGCTTCGTACAAGTCACTTCAAAATTTTTGTGTCCTGTCTGTTACCACATCCAGCAGATTATGCAAGAGTTGGTGGTCACTGGTATGTGTAGCAGAAATGGATTATCTGTCATGAATGTCAGAACATTTGTTGTTAAATATCTTATGAAATTACCCTTAATAGCATACTGACATATTATGCTTATGTAGCTACATTTCATGTTCCTGAAAAATATTCTGCCTTGCATTAATTTTCCACAGCATTATTTTAAGTCTCATACATTGGTTTAACTCATTTCTGCTTAAGTATAAGAAATAGAAGTTACATTCTTTAAAATGCTAAGTTTTTGCTCATATTATAGGTAATGTAAATTAAATTTATATTTCATTGTGTGGAAAATAGTGTTGTGTGGTTTGAACTAAATGGCCCACTCCAGGTTCACACAAGTAGGGCTAAATATTTTCAGCTGGACAACTTGTCTGTTGCAACGTTAATTTTAGTGATGAGCCACTATATAGCATTTTGATAAAAACACAGAATAAAAACACAGAATATCAACACTTTCATATAACTTAAATGATTAAAGCAGCAAACAACAGAAAAATTCTCAGAGGGCATGAATGTTATGTTCCATATTTGGTGTTTGCAGTAACATCTTGTGTCAATGATAGTCATTACTACAGTCCAATTACAGCGATGAGCCACCTAATATCATGTAGGGCCCCCATAAGCACACAGAAGTGCAGCAATACAATGTGGCATGGACTCAACTAATGTTTGAAATAGTGCTGGAGGGAACTGACACCATGAATCCTGCAGGGGGTAGAGATCTCTTCTGAACAACACACTGCAAGGCATCCCAGATATGCTCAATAACATTCATTTCTGGGGAGTTTGGTGGCAAGCAGAAGTGTTTAAGCTCGGAAGAGCATTCCTCAAGCAATTCTGGAAGTGTAGGGTGCCGCATTGTCCTTATGAAATTTCGGAAGTCTGTCAGAACACACAATGGACATGAATGGATGGAGATGATCAGACAGGATGCTTACGTATGTGTCATCTGTCAGAGTCGTATCTAGACATGTCAGGGGGTCCCACATAACTCCAACTGCACATGCACCACATCATTACAGAGCCTCCACCAGCTTGAACAGTCCATGCTGACATGCAGGGTCCATGGATTCACAAGGTTGTCTCCATACCCGTACACATTTATCTGCTCAATACAACTTGAAACAAGACTCTTCCAACCAGGCAACATGTTCCCTGTTATCAACAGTCCAATGTTGGTCAAGGGTGTATGAGTGGACCTTCTCCAAAAGCCCATACTGATGATGGTTCATTGAATGGTTTACATGCTGACACTTGTTGATGGCACAGAATTGAAATCTACCGTGATTTGTGGAAACATTGTACAGCTGTCACATTGAACGATTCTCTTTAGTCTCTTTGGTCCCATTCTTGCAGGATCTTTTTCTGGCTGCAGGGATATTGGAGATTTGATGTTTTACCAGATTCTTGATATTCACGGTACACTCATGAAATAGTCATATGGGAAAATCCCTACTTCATCGCTACCTTGGAGATGCTGCGCCCCTCACTCAAATGCTGACTATAACACCATGTTCAAACTCACTTAAATCATGATAACCTGCCATTGTAGGAGCAGTAACCAATCTAACAACTGTGCCAGACACTTGTTGTCTTATATAGGCATTGCTGAGTGCAGAGTGGTACTGCCTGTTTACATACGTCTGTATTTGAATATCCATGCCTATACCAGTTTCTTTGATGCTTCCCTGTAATATTACTTGACAGCTGAATCTTGACATGTTGGAGCTGGTTTCTTTCAGTTAGCATATTAAACATCATGCTTGATCTACTTGCCATTGCCAAACTGCCACAAAAATTGGTCAGTTCACTTCCAATTGCTTGTCCAGCATGATGTGTTTGGATCCCAAATCATGGTTCTGGAACTTTTATTTTGGATTTCATCACATGTGATAACCACATCAACAACAATGCTCATACACAATGATGCTAATGAAATAAACATATTTCATACACAGCACTAACTAAACACTACTGGATACTTCTGCAGAAGATATGATTCAGAGTCACATATAAAATTATCACAATCACAGAGATCAGCTTACATTAGATAAGGTTGGACTGGCGTTGCATGAGGCTGAATTTTTGAAGACTACAATTCATCATCGCAACTACATCACCACAACCATAAATATAAATACTGAACCCAGTGTGATGGTGTAGCAGAATGGTTAGCATACAAACTTGTCTTGTAGAAGATTGTAGGTTCAAAGGTCGTCAAACACAATTTTTTTTTTTTTTTTTAATTTGTAAATCTTGTCAAAAGAGTTTGATTGTTATTTTTATTTAGTTACTTAGTTTAAATGTATTTTTTTATTTCTAAATCACTGAGGTCACGGCTCACACAGAGTGCATCACAGAGTGCAGAATGCCCCAGAGAGCTACAACACTAAGAAGAATGGCTTCTCGGCTTTTGGCAAGATCAATGTGTAGTTTTTTGGTAAGGATAAGGAAAAGGGAAATATTTTATTTAATTTCTGTAATAATGGGTGAGATCACCCACAATTTTAATTCCTTTTATTTTTTTTCCTATCATTCTTTTCTCATTTGAAATCTGCCTGTGTTACCTACAATCTGCAACCAAGTACCAACAAATATTGCTCATTGGTTAGTAACATGACAGCTCATGTAGTCATGGTCAACATAGTTTCAGGTAACCAACGATTTACAGTTTGCTTTTACCCCTGCAACTGAATTTTTTCTGTCTTGAATTTGGTCATAGAAGTTAGCTTTAATCACCATGATTTTAGTTCTACCACAGATTGTTGACTGTCATTCTCTCAAATACATTCCACATCATGATGTCCTGGTTAGCTTAGGGCATGAGTTTAAATTCAGGGCTGCAAAACGCATTGTCTGCATCAGTTTAGTTATTAGTCACTTAAAATCAGCTGTCGGCAGAGTATCTCGCATTTCCAACATACCTTGCTGCAGCCACTTCCAACATTGATCTGTGTTACACATCAACAGCATTTGTGAAGTGATCCACCATGTTTGTGTGTCATGTATAACTGAGCAGTAGCCAGCAGCCAATGAGGCCATACTGTAGCAACAAGTATCAGACATCAAATATCAAGAAATTTTAATCAGACTCTTGCTGCCATAACAGTAGGTACACCACACTGCTGTACCAGTTCAGAGTGAAATTCAAACACCTACCAAACACTCCACTGCAGTGCCAGTATGGTTGGGTCCATTTGACCACAACAGATTATGGCATGAGCTACAGTCACTTTTTGCTCCATCATATCCTACACATACCCAACTCAAGACAAGTCCAGAGATTGTGCTGTCCAGGGAAGTTGCTGCACATCTTGCAGAGCCTGTTAAATTTCATGGGCAGTGTGGGAGTGAGCATTGTCTTATTGGAACAACACATCACATACCTGTTGCAAGAATGGTAAAAGAACAGGTCTAACAACATCCTGCACATACTGAGCACTGGTCAGAATCACCTACAGAAGCACTATAGGTGAACAAGAGCTGTAGTTTATTGCACTCTACACCTTTACCTTATAAATAAATAAAAAACTTTTTTTTATTTTAAATTCAGTGCATTAGTATTTGTAAAATGACTCTTAGTGTTCATTAAAAAACGACGTTCATTCCACTTGGGACCTGTGGAATGGTACATTAGCTTATTTGTTTTAGTTGCAAATATTTGTCATGTATTGTTTTTCTGACATGTTCCACATCCTGGAGGACCTCCTCACTACGAATCAATTGGAATGAAAGTAAATCTAATCTAATCTAATCTAATCCATAAGGCCTGAGTTGGTGCCATTGTGTCTTGGCTGCATTCACTCTATGAGACAGCACTCACCAAGTCTATGCTGTACAGGCAAACGACAATCAATTCCATGTTGCCAGAATCTGTTTTCATGATGGAAGACCATGTGGCACCATTCCATCTTCCAAGTGTTCCTCTGATGGTACCAGTTGAGCCACGCATGTTGATGCTGTGGCATGAGTCGAAGATCAGCTAGAAGTGTTGTGTGCCCATAGTCTCACTGCTAATAATTGGTTCACAAGAGTTCATGTTGACACATCTGGGTTTACAAGCCCTCTTATCTGTGATATGACAGCTGTATGATCTGGCACTGTTGCCCTTACAGTACAATGATCCCTGTGGGCGTCTGTGCAGTGTAGACAGAACCTTGCCTACAGGTGTAATAATCTAACATGATCTCTGACATCAGCATCGTTGCACAACTGGCATAGCTTGTCCAACTTGGTGACAATTCTCCAAAATGACCATCCTGCCACTCAGAAGGCTGCTATTTGATCCCTTTCAAACTTACTCAGTCAGCTGTAGGAATCACAGGCGTATCTCCATGGCTTGGTTACCTGCTTGCTTCACATGTTTGCACCACAGTCAGCCTTCTGCTTGTGACCATTCTCTATTACAAGGTAGATACAGATTGTGCCCAGGTAGCTATGCCATTATGCTATCTGTTGATGGATGATACTGAAAACATTATCTGTACAATTACTATCCTCCAGGTGGCATCAAAATCAACATACATTTTCAGGTATACAATTTTTTTTCTGGCAGTGTATCTTCTTAAAAATTTCTTCCTCAAATTAAACCCATTGTTAGATACTAGTAGACTTCTTTTCACCAGGAATGCCATCTTTCTACTAGTCCGCTTTTTATGTCCCCCTTGTTTCACCATCAAGTGTCCCATGTGTAATACAGTGTCTTAAAACTGAGGAATTTTACAACCAGTATCAGTGTTTGATTAAATTGAACAGATTGCTTAACTCATTCTTGTGAGGTGTTATTTAATTTGTTTGTACTGCTATGAAGTATAGCTAACAAGTAAAATTTGAGATTTTAGACTTTCCATTCTTGCTGTTCCTCTTGTATGGTATCCAGATCATTTGAAACTACTAGATCTGGTATCCCAGCCTGGCATGTTTGAAGACCCACTGGGCAGTATGGACATCAATGATTGCCACTCTGCAGCATTGAAGTAATTGGTGTAAGTGCTGCCATAAGCCACGTCTGTCTGGTTGGCCTGTGAGGGCTCATGGCTGGCCTTTAAGGCTAGCAGTGCAGCCTCTCCATCTGTTAGTTGTAATTTCTCTTCATTGCCATATAGAGCTTGCTAAACATTGTTGTCTTTGTTCTAAATTTACTGCAACCTAGTATTCAATCTTAATTTCCCATTTGGACTTGTTATTCCGCTGTGCTATCTCCACTGTCTGTTGATCCCTCGTGCTGCCAACCTGTTATTTGTTGGTGACTCACTGGCAATGCTCTTGGCCAATCAGCCAGCCACCATTGGTTCTGAAGTTTTCCTCAGACTTGTCCAATTCCAGTCACTATAACTGGTGACAAGGTAAAAGTTTATCAGTGTTCCATGGATGCCAAGCTTATGCAACTTGTGGAACAGCAGCAGTAGCAGCAGCTTCTCCTGCAGTACGAACTCCTACATTGGGTGCCAATTAGACCACAACATATCAGATCTATTTTGGAAACTGTGTTTGTACAAGTGAAATCACAAATACATCACTCACAAGCAGCATGACTGACCAGCAGCAGTTTCAGCAATGGCAGTTCCAACAACAATTTCAACTTTTGTTGAATTGCTTATAGGTTCAGGGTTCCCAACCCATGTAGTCTGGCGTCACTTCCCATGTGGACACATTTTCAGAAGCTGAAACAACACTTCACTGCTTTTCGGGTTTACAATGACACTTTCCAATATTGCTCTTACTATCTTGGGCTTCCCCAGAGATGTGTTTCTTGCTAAAGAAGTTCGCTACACTCTTGAATCTGGTTGCATTCAGGTTCAAGAAGATGTGTTCACTGCTGCCCAGTTATTATTCTTGATTACATGTAGTCCCATCACACCTCCAGTTCCATTACTACCACAATAAACCTGATCAGTCATACTGCATGTGAATGTTGTATTTGCGATTTCACTTGTCCAAAAAACATGATTTCCAAAACTTCATATGCAGATTCACTGATCTAAGATGTGGTCTAATTGGCACCCAGTGTAGAAGTTTGTACTGCAGCTCAAACTGGTCACTCATTTCTTAGACAATGTTTTGAAAATCACACACTCTTTTGAGATCACACAGACAGAAAATGAACACCTTGTGGCTCAGCCTTTTTCCCACCATCAGCATCATGAGTCATTGACTTTGGATGTCTCCATGGCCTCTGAACAGCTTGTTACACCCTGTTGACATAAGCAGCAGGGTCTCCTGACATGTCCTGACTGCTTCATGGCATACCTGCATGTGGACTGGCCAGATTTATGGACACACTGTGGGAAAGATAGGCCTCTTCACACTGTTCATTTTCATTGTCAATTGTCATTATAGTTGGATGCCTCTGCCACATGCATAATGGGATTGTGCGTGAACTTCAGGCACTTGTTTCTCAGGGTGATCCTTCCACCTCTAAGTTGTTTATCACCCTCATTACTGCAAACCAGGCTGTCTGCATCCAGGTGGACACAAGGGCTACAGTTTCTTTGATGAACCTCCACATGTATGCTTGTCTTGGTTCTCCTGACTTGGTCCTGCCCCCCTGTATGTTGGTTACCGTTTGCGACAATTCGATTCCCCTTCAGGGTCAGTTCTCTGTCAATGTTACACAGAAACAGGTTTTCCAGTTGATAACTCTGTTTGCTGTTGATAGCCACTCTGCCGGTAAAATATTTGGTCTGATACCTTGTCACTGTTTGGATTCTCCATCACTGACAACATTCAACTTGTCCCTTCTAGGGGCTCATCGATTTCTGTGCCACCTTCATGCCTCTGTCTGAACTCAGCCTAGGGTGCACCATGGATTTCCAGGCCCACATCTCCTTACATCATGACACTGTGCCCCATTTCTGCCATGCATGACCTCTTCCTCTCTATTTACAGGTGGCCGTTAAGCAAGAACTTGATCATCTCCATAATGCTGTAGTAACTGAACCTGTCAAAACTAGTGCTTGGGCCACACTCATGGTGGTAGTCAAGAAACGCAATGGCTCTCCCCATCTGTGCAGGGATTTTAAATCAACTATCATTGCCCAGGTACAAGTGGAAACCTCCCCCATCACAGGTCCAGAGGCCCTCCTCATGAAGTTTGTTGGAGTATTTCTGTAAGATAGACAAAGTTGAAGCATATTTGCAGATCCCCCTGGATGAAGAATGCAATGCATTATGGTCATCAATACTCTCTTTGGCTTATAGAATGTAGGTCATTCCCATTTGGTATCACTTCCACTCCAGCAATTTTCCAAAGATATCTGGAGTATTTAACTATGTCTATTTCTGCTTGTACTATTTAGAAAACATAACTGTCAAGGGCACTATGCATCAGGACCACCTGCACAACCTTTGTACCCTCTGATGATACAGGACTCAAGTGTCACTTACACAAATGCCAGGTTCTTCAGGGGCAAGTGGGACACCTTGGTCAGTTGCTCAACAGAGATGGGAGTCAGCCCACTGGGGATGACACTTCTGTCATTGATTGTCTACCCTGCCACCAAAAATCCACAGGAGCTGCAGGCTTTTTTGGGAGAGGTAAATTATTATTCTAAGTTCCTGCTACAGGCAGCCCACATTTTGCATCTGCTCAAACATTTACATAAGAAGGATGTCCAGTATAGGTGGACAGCTGTTTGTGAGAATGCTTTCACACAGCTGAAGCACCTGTTGTGCTTAGCACCCTGCCTTATGCTATTTACACCATCATGTCCGCTGGTTTTGACCATGGATGTTTCTCCATATGGTACTGGTGCAATACTGGCACATAGGAATGATGATGGTATGGAGCAGCTATCTGCCTGTCTGTCAAAGAAGCTGACACCTGCTCAAAAGAACAACTCACAGATTGGGAAAGAGGCTTTGGTGATCGTCTTTGCCATTAAGAAGCTCCACTTTTTTCCTTTTTGTCGCCAAGTTTACCCTCATTATAGATCACATGCCACTTAGTGGCTCTCCTTGGGCCCCACTCTTGGCTTCTGGAGCAGGTTCCACAATGCCTCCAGCATTGTGTACTCTTCATCAGCTCATACATTTATACCATCAAATACAAGCCCACAGCACAACACACAAATGCAGATGCCCTTTCTTATCTGCCCTCATGACTTTACCTGTCATTTGACCTACAGATGTTTCCACATCAGTGAGGAATAATGGCGCACCTTGGATGTGTTTCCAATTATGGCTAATCTCATCACTGTACACATTCTCCACAACCCCATCTTGCGGCATGTGATGCACTATCTGCTCCATGGGTGGCCCACTTCTTTTTCAAAGTCTGCCAATCTCACGCTCCAGGTCTGGGCTCACCTCTCTCACCATATGTCTGTCATCTCCAATGTTCTCCTACTAGATGCAGAGGCAGATAAACACTGTGCCCCCACATTCTGCACCTCCTCCATCATGGGCACTGGGATATGTCATGGATGAAGGCAGTTGTGAGACACCATACCTACTGGCTGGGACTGAAAGAGACATGGAGGCCATGGTCTACACCTCTTCTGCTTGTGACTGGCATCAGGCAGCTCCACCCCAGTCTTTCTCCTCCTGACCCACCCTCCATCACCACTGGGATTGCATTCACCTGGGTTTTGTGGACCCCTTCCTGGATCTGTGTGGTTCATTGTAATGGATGCATATTTTAACTACCCATACATGGTCAGCATGGTGCTCACCACAACTGACACCACTCTCACTGCTAGCATCCAGATTCTTGCCACCAACGGGCTTCCTTGCACCATCAGGTTGAATAATGGGCACCAATTCACAGTGGCAGCATCCAAATGGTTCTGCACTTGCAATGGCAGCAAGCACCTGTTTAGTGCACCATTTAACCCCTTCTCCTATAGTGAAATGGAGCATATCATGCATATGTTTAAACAACAGAAGTTGAAAGCAGTGGGCACTTCTATCACCACAGCTGGGCTCACATTGTTTCTCAGCACCTAATGGACTGTCTTGTTCATGACTGAAGGAGCTCCTCCATAGGCAGCATCCATGTACTCTCCTCCTCCTGGTCCCACAGCTGATGCAATCCCAGACCTGGCCTCCCTGTCCCTTTCTGCCAGGCGCAGCTGTTTGTGCACACTTATATGAGTCGAAACCTTCATGGGTGCTGGCCACAGTTGTTGCCATCCACAGTCAGTGTCCTATGATGGTGGAGACTGTGAGGAATTTGGAGTGCTGGCACACCAACCATCTCCATCCATGCCTACCATCTGTCCCACTGCCACCATGTCAGTCAGTCCAGCAATGCCCATTTTAGCCACGCCCAACATGGCACAACCTGTGTTCTTGACACCCAGCAGCAGTGCCCAAGCATGTGGGCATGGAAGTGAAGGCCTCAGGGAAATCTCTGTCCTCTTGACTGTCAGACAAATTACCAAATTGGGTTCTTTAAAGAGCCAAATGACATTTGTATACCTCTGCTCTCATCTCTGTCCTGTCTGTGTCAGATATGGTTGCTGAGGTTATGGGAGACATCTGCGAAGTGATCACCTGTGTTACTGGAACTGCAATTCCTCTTTCTACAGGCCCCCTCCACCATCATCCAGGGTCATGGTGACCAAAGATATTGCAACAGCTAATCAGGGTCATTGAGGGGCCCTGCACCGTCTCAAGTGACATCCTTCACACACCACCTTCCACACTTTCAATTGGCTCCGCCCTAAGGCTCACTATCTAATTAAACATAATAAGAAGGAACGCTGTGAATGCTACACCTCCTCCATGAGAACATATGCATCTTCATCTCAAGTGTAGTCTGCTCTGTAGTCTGCTCAGTCCTAAATATCAATAACTGTTCTGAGTCTCTTTCTTCATGGTGTTATTTTCACCATTGCGTGAGTCCTTACTGAGCACCTTGCAGTCCACTTTGTAACAGTATTGGCATCTTCTTTTTACCCATGCATAAAGAAGAATTTGAAAATATCTCCCTATCTTTCAGCCCCATCATGCCCAATTATACACTACTGGCCATTAAAATTGCTACACTAAGACAAAATGCAGATGATAAACGGGTATTCATTGGACAAATATATTATAGTAGAACTGACATGTGATTACATTTTCACGCAATCTGAGTGCATAGATCCTGAGAAATCAGTACCCAGTACAACCACCTCTGGCCATAATAATGGCCTTGATATGCCTGGGCATTGAGTCAAACAGAGCTTGGATGGCGTGAACAGGTACAGCTGCCCGTGCCGCTTCAACACGATACCACAGTTCATCAAGAGTAGTGACTGGCGTATTGTGACAAGCCAGTTGCTCGGTCACCAATGACCAGATGTTTTCAATTGGTGAGAGATCTGGAGAATGTGCTAGCCATGGCAGCAGTCGAACATTTTCTGTATCCAAAAAGGCCCATACAGGACCTGGAACATGCGGTCTTGCATTACCCTGCTGAAATGTAGGGTTTCACAGGGATTGAATGAAGGGTAGAGCCACGGGTCGTAACACATCTGAAATGTAACATCCACTGTTCAAAGTGTAGCCAATGCGAACAAGAGGTGACCAAGACGTGTAACCAATGGCACCCCATACCATCATGCCGGGTGATACGCCAGTATGGCAATGACAAATTCATGCTTCCAATGTGCGTTCACTGCGATGTCGCCAAACACAGATGTGACCATCATGATGCTGTAAACAGAACCTGGATTCATCCAAAAAAATGACTTTTTGCCATTCGTGCACCCAGGTTCATCGTTGAGTACACCATTGCGGGTGCTTCTGTCTGTGATGCAGCATCATGGGTAACCACAGCCATGGTCTCCGAGCTGATAGTCCATGCTGCTGCAAACATCATCGAATGTTCGTGCAGATGGTTGTTGTCTTGCAAACATCCCAATCTGTTGAGTCAGGGATCAAGACGTGGGTGCACAATCCATTACAGTCATGCAGATTAGATGCCTGTCATCTCGACTGCTAGTGATACGGGGCCGTTGGGATCCAGCACAGTGTTCCGTATTACCCTTCTGAACCCACTGATTCCATATTCTGCTAACAGTCATTGGATCTCGACCAATGCGAGCAGCAATGTCGCGACACCATAAACCACAATCACAATAGGCTACAATCCGATCTTTATCAAAGTCGGAAAGGTGACGGTACGCATTTCTCCTCCTTACGCGAGGCATCACAACAATGTTTCACCAGGCAATGCTGGTCAACTGCTGTTTGTGTATGAGAAATCGGTTGGAAACTATCCTTATGCAGCACGTTGTAGGTGTCGCCACTGGTACCAACCTAGTGTGAATGGTCTAAAAAGCTAATCATTTGCATATCACAGCATCTTCTTCCTGTCAGTTAAATTTTGCACCTGTAGCATGTCATCTTCATGGTGTAGCAATTTTAATGGCCAGTTGGCCAGTAGTGTATAATGAAACTTTTAGTGACTGGGAACTGTGGCAGGCTCTCAACCTATTATATGATATGGCCCCAACTGGACATTTGATTCATAATCAGATAATCCAACACCTACAACTACTAAAAGGCTCAGTCTCTGCAGGGTCTTCAAGTGTCTTTAGCTAGCTGGTGTTATCTCTTCACAACAGTGAGATAGTATCATTGTTTCAATCCTTAAAACAGGCAAAAATCCAACATCCATCACAAGCTACTGACCAGTTAGCCTTACCAACATGGTCTGCAAAGTGCCTGAAAGGACCAACGATTCTTCTGGGGTCTTCAATTTCCAAGGCCTTTTGTTCCCCTGTCAGTGTGGTTCCCAGGAGGCAAATCATATCTCACAATCTGGTTAAGTTAGAACCAGCAATCTGATGGGCTTTTTCTAAACACAACATCTCATTGCAGTCTTTTATGACTATACCCCTATGTAATGCAGAACTGACCACTAGATGTTGTGAGAGACTGACCTGCCATTATAAAAGGAGGTAAGGAGTATTATTCTGTCAATAGAGAAGCAGTAACATCAGAATGGGTCAATTAACCCTTTGCCTGCTATGCGCAACACTGGCGGTCATGCCTCGTGTGCTGCATTTTCGCGCCCTTCACTGTGTGCTGAGTGCTGAATGCTTCTGACGCACTCTCCACACACAATGCTTCCAACACGCTTTCTGTTTTATGGCTTTCTATTTTGTTCTGGTCTTTAGACTGGCTTTGGAAGAATTGGACGTATTTATTTTCAATATTTAGACTTCATTTTCATGTGAGGTGCATTTTTATTATAATGTATATACAAATAAAGATGTTTACAATAGTGATATATTCTACATTCTCCCAAAACAAGGTTTAACAGTTTTTTGTTACTGAAATTGTTTGTGATAAGTTTTGAATCATGGATAAGCACAAAGAGTTCTATTGCGTTCCTCACATCAAAACTTGGTTTGTTTTCTAACACCATTTTGAGCACAGACTATGCATATCTTGTACTTTTCCCTCTGATCTGGTAAATGTGTTGACACACTTAGTCTTGTAGGGTACTCTGGACATTTAGCACCACCTGATCTCTTGCGATTGACCTAAAAAGTTGCAAAACTTTCTCTAATTACATTGAGATGAAACTTTTTGTACTTCACTTTCGTCCAATATTTCCAGTATAAGCAAAAGGCATTGAACATTGCCATGTCCAAAATATGGGAAAACAATTTCCTGTACGACTACCATGTACTTTCCACTGTTTTTATTAGCATGTCACTTTGGTCAACTAATCCCACTGATACATTGTAATCTATTACCACACTTGGTTTCATTTTCAGATCACCACTCCTCTGATCTCTTTTTGAAGAATGTTCTACAATAGGCTGAATTTTTGACAAGTAATCGCCATTTAGGGGCAAAGTGTTGTTGTGGAAATGTAGTAAATTCAACAGCAAAAAATACCGGTCTCTGGATATTACTTTGGAAAAAATTTGTGCTTCCAACAAGGGATCTGTCAGCTAAAATTCATTTAGTTTTAACTTTTTCACTCTAGCCATCAGAAAGGAAGACATTATAAAAACATACATTTCTGACACATTTGTGTCACTCCAGTTGTTTATTCTAGAATTTGTCTTTGGTTTGCAATTGTCTGATCAATACATATAATACATACTTGTTTCCTGGCAGATCACTTCAACAATGTCTGTAGTTACAAAATATCTAAAGTAACAGAGGCAGCTTTCATTTTCACTTACATGAGCTTTCATTCCTGATGAGGATTCATTGAACTGATACTTCTTTGGATTTATATTTTCACATCTCTATTTGTTTTCTATCATCCTTGTGGGTCACTGTGCATCTTCATTTGAAGATGATGAGTGTTGAATAGAAGTACCCAGCTGCAGAATTCCTCTCAATGTTTTGGGCTTTGCACTAGTAATTACAGATGGAGATGAATGAGAATCAACAATGTCTGTAGATTGTAAACTATTTATAAGAGAATCTTTTTATCTGAATCACTGTCTATTGATGAGCACAGTGATTCTTCAGAGTCACTCCCTGTCAACATCTGTATTATTTCCTCAGAGGTGAGGAGCTTTTTATATGTCATCACAACACATAAATTCACTATGTAAACAGAAGCGAATAATAGGCAACTGATATCTGAAACATGAATAGGGTCTCGGAGAAAGGCGTGAAACAATAGTTCAACAGAAATCACAGTAGCATTATCTGTTGTGTCTACATCTACATCTACATCTACATCCATACTCCGCAAGCCACCTGACGGTGTGTGGGGGAGGGTACCTCGAGTACCTCTATCGGTTCTCCCATCTGTTCCAGTCTCGTATTGTTCGTAGAAAGAAGGATTGTCGGTATGCTTCTGTGTGTGCTCTAATCTCTCTGATTTTATCCTCATGGTCTCTTCGCAAGATATACGTAGGAGGGAGCAATATACTGCTTGACTCTTCGGTGAAGGTATGTTCTCGAAACTTTAACAAAAGCCCATACCGAGCTACTGAGCATCGATTACTAAAAGATCCTGTAATGAAGCGTGCTGCTCTCCATTGGATCCTCTCTATCTCTTCTATCAACCCTATCTGGTACGGATCCCACACTGCTGAGCAGTATTCAAGCAGTGGGCGAACAAGTGTACTGTAACCTACTTCCTATGTTTTCGGACTGCATTTCCTTAGGATTCTTCCAATGAATCTCAGTCTGGCATCTGCTTTACCGATGATCAACTTTATATGATCATTCCATTTTAAATCACTCCTAATGCGTACTCCCAGATAATTTATGGAATTAACTGCTTCCAGTTGCTGACCTGCTATTTTGTAGCTAAATGATAAGGGATCTATCTTTCTATGTATTCGCAGCACATTAAACTTGTCTACATTGAGATTCAATTGCCATTCCCTGCACCATGTGTCAATTCGCTGCAAATCCTCCTGCATTTCAGTACAATTTTCCATTGTTACGACCTCTCGATATACCACAGCATCATCCGCAAAAAGCCTCAGTGAACTTCCGATGTCATCCACAAGGTCATTTATGTATATTGTGAATAGCAACAGTCCTATGACACTCCCCTGCGGCACACCTGAAATCACTCTTACTTTGGAAGACTTCTCTCCATTGAGAATGACATGCTGCGTTCTGTTATCTAGGAACTCTTCAATCCAATCACACAATTGGTCTGATAGTCCATATTAATCATACAAGTGCTGTGAGAGTCCAACAAAAGTGCTGACATTGACTTCAATGTAGTCATGTTCTGCATATTGAAATACCATCTGTTGCAGTTACAGCAAATGATAAGATGTGGCGCTGTACACAGACAGACGTCTTATTCAAGCACAGCTAAAAAATAGGCAAGCGAATGTCTCAGAACTTCTACAGCAGCTGGAAGCACCTGGGGCACAGCAGTGCTCAACTGCTGTGACAGTCAGCCATGCCCAGGGCATGGCACGCTCGGACTGCTGTAGCAGTCAGCCATAATCAAAGGGTTAAGAGAGCTGACTGACTTTGTATATGGACTAGTCACTGGATGTCATCTGAGTAACATATCCATCACAGACAGATCAGCCCTTTTAAAGATGCCCAAGTTGACTGTTTGTCTTGTGACTGTGAAGTGGAAATATGAAGGAACAACCACAGATAAACCAAGATTTGGTAGAACTCATGTACTGGTGGATATTGTCTCTGAATATTGTGGAGGATGGTTGTAAAATATCACTTGAAATCAGGAGAAGAAATCATGCATTAGTTTCAGAGTTGTTGTTGTTGTTGTGGTCTTCAGTCCTGAGACTGGTTTGATGCAGCTCTCCATACTACTCTATCCTGTGCAAGCTTCTTCATCTCCCAGTACCTACTGCAACCTACATCCTTCTGAATCTGCTTAGTGTATTCATCTGTTGGTCTCAGAGTACTACCAGCAATCCAGCGAGCACAACAACCATGCATAGGGAGTTTTAAAAAAATGGGGTACAGTGCTCGATTAGCCCATTATCACCTACATTTCTGTACTCAATGCTAAATGATACCTGAGGTGGACAGTGAATGACTGGAACTGAGTGATTTGTAGTGATGAATCACATGATATATTGTGGCAGTCTGATGAGTGGGTTTGGGTTTGGTGAATGTCTGAAGAATTTTCTTATCTTTCACATAACCCCACAGCCAGAAGTTACAGGGTTAAGATCAGCTGATCTGGATGGCCATGCTGTAGGAAATCAATGGCTGATATTTCTAGCATTTCTGAAATGCCTTTGCAGCAGCTGCTTCACTGATTGTGCAATGTACAGGGGAGCACCATTTAGCATAAAAAGGATCCTACCCATTCTTCTATGACATGAATGGTTGGAATGACATTGGTGTGTAAAAGACTCTCACAGCATTTACCAGTGACAATACAGGTGGGTCCTGTTACCCATGAGACTCATCTCCTTGAAAAAATATGGCCCTATGATAAATGATGCCTTCAACCTACATCATACTGTCATCTTTGCAGAATGAGGTGGTACCAAATGATGTGCATGTGGATTTTCCATTGCGCATATTCTGCTATTCTACATATTGACATGTCCTTGGAGATGAAAATAGGCTTTGTCTGTCCACAGAATATTCCATTGCCATTCATTCTCCACTTCCATGCAAGCTAGAAATTCCAGAGCATATGTTTTTGTTGCTGGCATTTCAGCAGGAAGTAACTCCTCAATATGGGTGATTTTGTATGGATAACAATCCAGGATGTTTCATAGAGTTTTATGCACCATGCTTGCAGGTATATCCAATGTTCAGACAATTACCCATGCACTACATGTTTTCACACCATTTTCAACCCCTCCTGCAATGTTGTGTGGCCACATCTTCAACAGACATTGGATCAACTTCTTCCCACTTACAGCACCACTAATGGTCAAATTTTGATTTAATTTTTTTGTTTCACAACATTTCCTCATACATCAGTATTATGCTGTTTAAATTTCTGAGCAGTAGTCCTCTTTCTACAGCATTTTGAAACTGGAACATTAATAATGGACACCCTGCACTTTCAGCCATTTCTTGGGTTGTTACCAGCATCTTCAGAAAACACTGATGAATGCCTGATGTGCAGCTGACTTACTTTTGTTTTTGAATTCATTGGTCTTCTGCATACGTGGATCTTGGGACTGACAAACTACTTGCATTCCAGTTCCTGTCCATGTAGATGACAGCATTTACATTGCCTAATTGGAGCCACAGTCATGTAAGTGCTTTGAAGTACCATATGTCTTAACAAAACAATGTCGTGTTGTAACCACAGTCAAGTCCAAATTCAAATGCAGACTCATCAGTCAAGTACAACACTTAGCATGGAAATCACATTTATTATGAATACTCACATACAGTCAGAATAGTGCAGAACTTACTTCCTGGGCGAAAAGTGTTGCTCCATGTACAAACATGGAATATTCTATAAAATACAAACATTACAAACATAACAAATTTTGAAAGCCTTTGAGAAATGATAAATGTTAATTAAAAATGGCTGGTGGTTGGATTTGGGCTGGTATCCATTAGTATGCCAACCAGCAGTAGTAACGACTGTGCCACACTTGATGCTCACCAACTCACAGAATTTTATTTGGCCTGGATGCATATATGGACTAGTGTTTCCCATCAAACACAGTCCAGACAATCAAGAATAGTGTTCCATGTGCAGAGGTGTGTTCTTTGTAGGTCCAGTATGCCCGTTTCTCTTCTGGAGTCCTGGGAATGGCTTACAATTTTTTGTCTGCACTACATTATGAGAATCAACATTACAAAAATTTTTCAGTTAGGCCAACACCCTTAGTCTTGCAGGATGACATAAAAGTAGAACTGGATCACCTAAAGGAGTTAAAATTGCTATTCTAAATTCTTTACAACAGACTGGCATTCCCTGTAGTCATTTTTTTGGAAATTAAGTGTAGCATTACATCTTTGTGGGGTCTTCAAATATATGGTAAATACTCAGTCAATTATGGACTCATCCCCTCAAAAATACTGATGAATTATTTTCAAAATTAGCGGGAGTCAGTATCTGTTTAAGGTTGATTTTTTGGAAGCCTGTTTTCAATTTCCTTTGGAGGAAGCGTCCAAAACCATCCCCATATTTATTTAAATACTCCTTATGACCTCTGTCAATATAACGTGTTACCTTTTCAGTGCACTAGCAGTCTTTCAGAAATTTCTAGAATGAAATATTGGCAACATTACAAAATGCGTCAACTATTTGGATGATACAGCAGTGACAGCTTGAAGTCAGGAGCATATATTGAGTCTCTAGAAAGCATTTTTATTCCTTTTGAAAGCTGGGTTGAAATGTAGCTTTTAAAAATGCACCTTCTTTCCACCTTGTATTAAGTATGCAGGATATATCCCTAGCTGGGAAGCCCTTAAAACAATACCAGAGAATGTGACAGCCATTTCACATATTCTAATATCAAACAAAGTACTAGACCTATGGGTTTTTGTTGACAGGATTAAATATTATGTTCAATTTAGTCCCACAAATTGCAGTGGTAGTCTTATTCCCCAAATTGCAATGATTCCCCTAACTGATAACTGTTTGTAGAAAAAAGGAGTCCCTTACCAGCTGTCCTTAGATTTTTACTAAGCATTTCTTAAGCTGAAGAAATGTGTCCATACTGCTCATTGCCTGACCTTGTACCAGCTTCTTTTTACTTCTTTTATTGGCCACAGATGCATCACCCTAGGGTATTGGGGCAGTTCTGTCACTTAAGTACACAAGTGATTCAGCACAACCTATTATGTTCACTTCTGAGTCACTTATCATGACACAAAAATATTATTCCCAATCAGAGAACAGGCTATGGGAACAGGATCGGTAATCAGGATATAGAAAACTTAATTCCCATATATGTCGTAGCTCATATATATTTATACCTGTCACTGCGTCCGTACAGAATGATGTATAACAAAGAACTGAGTAAAGTAAAGTTAAGATGGAGACTCGACAGAGCACTTAGAGTTCACAGATATTACGTTTTATGGTCAATACAAACTATCAATGCCACCCCCCCCCCCCACCCCCCCCCCCACCCCCCACCAGTACGGAGTACTACAGACTACAGATGTCCAACGTTGAGGGCGTGTGGGTGTCAACATCAGTGGAAATCGTGAGCGTAGGCAGGCCCACCACAGGTACTTCCATCTCAAACAAGGTGGGTTGTGTAGGCGGAGCGGTGAGAGGCAGGTCCACTTCGTAGTCAATCAGCCACAGCCACAATGGCCAGATGAGACAGCAGCCGGCCTGGGAGTAAGCGGGCGGGGCAGCTGACAGAGTGGTGGAGGCATGTATAGCTCTTAAATGGATCGAGCCGTCCATAGAAATGAAAGCACATAGAGATGTTCAGTCACACTCACACGGGTGTGTGAGGTTGTGTACAATGTTGAGGTGTAAGGGACCGTCCGATGGTAGGACCTCGATATCTGTCAAAAGAATGAGCACTCGGTTATCGAACGTCACTATAGAAACAGCGTTAACTCAGTGCGGTGGCACGCTGCAGGAAAAACTGATAGTAGGTGTGCGTGTCTCCAACACTGGATGTGAGGGCACAAAACCTGTGCAGGGTGAAACAGGGGGTGGGGTCAGGAAACCAGTGAACAGTGGCAAACAGTCTTCAGCAGAAGAGGTGTGCGGTGAGGCTGATGGAAGCACATCTTCATTCTTGATCAGGGATGGATCTTCTGCAGAGTCTGACTGCAGCGGTGTGAGACCATCAAGGGTCAACAAAAGCACATGCAGAGAAACTGTCTGTGTGAGGTCTTTAATCATGATGTCAAAAGTTATGTCCCCCTGCCGCAGGACCTTGTAGGGGCCAAGATAAGGTGGCTGAAGAGGCTGCCTAACCATATCATCATGCAGCATGACGTGGGAGCAGTCAGAGAGTGCGGTGGGAACATAAGTCTTGGGCAGTGAGTGACTGATGGGCGGGTGCAAACACATTTGTTGAAAATGTGTGCGCATTCAGCTAATGAAATTTGGCGAGGGGGGAAGATACTCACTAACCTGTTGAAGAATAAGCTCCCCCAGTAGAACTGGATTCTCACTGAAAACAAATTCGGATATAGTCCCCTGTAGGTTAGGTTTATAGGCCGAGTGTAGATCAAGTATCACCAATGGGAGAGCTTCTGACCAGAGACAATCATGGCATCAAAGGGCCGTCTTGAGGGTGTTGTGCCATCTCTCCACCAACCCATTGCTTTGTGGGTGACAGGCGGTAGTGTGTATTTTTTTAATATCACAAGTATTGCAGAGGATGGTGAAAAGGGAGGATTCAAACTGTCAACCCTGATCGGTGGTGATAGTGGTCGGGCACCCGAAACGAGCGATCCATGAGCCAATGAAAGCCTTGGCTACCGTCTCGGCAGTAATGTTAGGGAGAGGGACAGCCTCAACCCAGTGAGACAAATGGTCGATAGTTGATAAGATATATCTATGGTCCTCTGAAGGAGGAAGAGGCCCGATTAGATCAATATGTATGTGACAGAATTGTGCTGCGGGAATGTCGAACTTGCCCATAGGCGGGGAGGTGTGGCGGCTGACCTTGTTGCGCTGGAAAGCGACGCAGCTGCGTGCCCAGGTTTGACAATCCTGTTTGATATTCTTCCAAACAAAATGTTCTCACCTGAGAAGTGTGGTGGCTCGAACGCCCAGGTGAGCTAGGTTAGTCAGGGCATCAAAAACCTGTTGGCGCAGCCCGGGTGGGATCAAAGGATGTAGGGTGCTGGTGGAAGAATCACACCACACCTCGTTGGAAATGCCAGGAAATTTAGCCTTTGTGGAAACAAGTGACGTTTGTGGGTCTCATAGGAGAGCCTGAGAATATTCATCAGAAGGTTGGAGGGAGGCCAGATTGGAAAGATCAACAATGCAGGAAACAGCACTGATCCACGAGAAGAAATCCACAGCAACGTTATCTGCACCCTTGATGTAACAGACGTCCATTGTGAATTGAGAAACCAGGTCAAAGTGGCGGTAACATTGAGGGGGTGGGTCCTCAGGTGGGTTGCAGAACGCTTCTACCAGTGGTTTGTGATCAATGAGGACAAAAAACGAACGTCCCTCCATGTTGGGACGGAAATGTTTGATTGCCTTGTAAACAGCTCGCTATCAAATGCAGAATATTTTCTCTGTGCTGCAGATAGTTTCTTGGAGAAGAAATGAAGGGGAGAAATCATGTTGCCCTTGTGTTGTTGCAACACCGCCCCCACCGTGATGTCGCTGGCATCCGTAGTAATGAATAACTCAGCCGAGGGGTCAGGGTGGGCAAGTGTCACAGCGTGAGCTAAAGAAGTCTTCAGAGCCTTGAAGGCCTCTAGCATCAGAGCAGTCCAAGAGTCGGGTTTGATACCGGAAGTTTGTTTGCCTGATAGCGCATCCGTCAGGGGTGCCTGAACGGTGCTGGTGGAAAGCAGATGGCGACAATAGTAATTGATGGTGCCGAGGAAACAGCATAGCTCTTTGTAAGTAACTGGGGGCGGCAGAGATGTGATAGCCTGCACACGAGATTTGGGAGGCTGTATTCTGTCAGCGGAGAAGGTGTAACCTAGGAAGGAGACTGATGCCTGGCGCAACTGAAACTTGTCTTTGTTGACCCTGACACTGTTGGAGTTCTAGGTCTGGAGGACCATAGACAGATGATTTTCATGTTCCTCCGCTGAGCTGCTGAAAACGAAAATGTCGTCCAGATAAGCAAAGCAAAACTCGAACTGTCGCAAGATAGAGTCAATGAAGTGTTGCCACATTTCCGCCGCATTCTGTAGGCCAAACAGCATGAAGTGGAATAAACTGAGCGGCATGATAATAGCCATCTTAGGAATGTCTTCTGGCACTACGGGAATCTGGTTATAGGCACGTTTATGGTCAATAACACTGAAAATTGTGACGCCTGATATCATATGAGTGAAGTTATTGATGTTCGGCACTGATGGTATGAGTGTTTAAGCATCTGTAATCGTCACACATTCGAAAAGATCAGTCGTGTTTGGGGACGAGGCAGATTGGTGAAGACCAGTTGCTGTCTGAAGGTTGCAGAACACTTGCCGCCAAAAGTTCATTAATCCGCTGCCGGGCTGTGCGCAACATGATAGGTTGGAGGTATCAGACCTTATGCCAAATAGGGGGTCCAGCAGTGGTAACTATCTTTTGTGTCATTCTATCAGTGACGGAAGAAACTGAGAACTGCACATGAGATTGGTTAACGTCCTGATGCCGAGTCTTTAGATGAGTAGGGCGCAACAAGGTGTAGCTGTTAGCACAAGTGGGGGGAGCGCGATGAGGGGTTGGAACGTCACACGCAAGTAAAGTTTGTGGACTAACGTGGTGAGAGTTTGAGCTAGGCTCAGCCAAGCAGTCTTGTTTAGGTGGCGGCGCTATGGACTGCAGTTGCAGAAGTGAGGTACAAGCCATGACAAGCTCACTGTAAGTGGATGCGATGCGTTGTTTCAGCTTCTCATTATACTGGTGGAGTTGCAGCGCCAAGTCGTATTCTGACAGTAGGTCGGTAACGCAGGTCACAATGTTGCCTGTGAGGGCAGAGCACTCAAGTATGATATCATATGTTGTGGTGGAAACAGAGCAATAAAAATAGGTCCAGGTGCATGGTTTGAGTGCGTTTGTAGGATGGTGGAGCACTGAACCCTGTACAATGTTCGGAGATAGTTCATAATGAGACAAAAAATCCATACTGAGGATCAAAAAAATGTGTGTGAAATCTAATGGGACATAACTGCTAAGGTCATCAGTCCCTAAGCTTACACACTACTTAACCTAAATTATCCCAAGGACAAACACACACACCCATGCCCGAGGGAGGACTCAAACCTCTGCTGGGACCAGCCGCACAGTCCATGACTGCAGCATCTTAGACCGCTCATCTAATCCCACGTGGCTACCGAGGATTGGTTCACCAATGTTGGCAATGTAGAATGTCCACAGAAAATGTAGAGAAGGAGATGGGCTCACCGTAACCTTTACTGAGTCTGAGGTAGGTAATGATGATGCATTGACAGCTCGTAGAAGTGACTTCGTCTGTGAAGAAGCAGATGGAGCCATTGAAGTAGGTATGATTGACATGTCAGCACCAATGTCGACCAGAAAAGCTAGACCTGATGCAATGTCAGTCACATAGAGACAACCACTTGGCCGGTCGGATGAGTGAACAGAGTGTAATGTAAGAGGATGCCTGTTAGGTTCCCTGCAGGACTCAGCGTCTCTTAGTTCCTGCGGTCAGCGTTTGAGTGTTGGCATGGCAACCAATACTTCTTGGTGTCATCGCTGAACACTTTGTGGTACCAGCAGAAAGGGTGAGCAGGGTGAGGAGGAGGTGGAGACTGCGACAGTGGGGGCAGCTTGTCCTCGTTGATTTGTTCCGATAAATAGACTGGTACATAAGGTGCATGCTCGAGCCTGGAGTGCTTGGACAGCAGAGAGAGTGGGCCGACACAGCCAGGTGAAGTAGATGAGGTGATGGCAGAGTGAGCCCTGCCTCTGCCGGTCGAAGGTCGGTATGCAGGGGCGGCTGTGCCGACAGACAGTGTGGAATGAACTGGCTGATGTTGCCGCAGCATCAAATACAACTGGTCAGTGATGCATAGGCGGGAGTCAATGGACTCGAATGAGTGTGGTAACAGATGGATCTGTAGCTCAGAAGGTAGTTTGACAGACCACACAGCCCATAGCATGGCATCAGGCATGGTATGCTTGTTCATGAGCAATCAAAGGCAGCACTAGAGTTGTGAGAGGTTGCATTCCCCCTGGTGCTCTTCATAGAAAATCTTGATTATTAACTCTTGTGGCAAGCAGGCAAGTTGTTCCATTATAGTCTTCTTTGCAAACTCATATTTTGGTGCAGGCAGCGATGAAAGGAGCAGGTCACAAATCAAATCCAAGTGGTTGTGGAGGTGTGTGATAAGGCAGAGAAACTTTGAGTTGTCGTCAGACACATGATGTAACTTGAACAGACACTCGACGAGTGCAAACCATGAAGCCGAGTTGTCCTCATATAAGGGTGGTAGTTTCAGCAGGTGGCAAGGAAGGGCTAACAATGGCAGCTTCAGTGCCTCCTGGGGTCTTCTGGGGTAGCAGCTGAACTGAGGTTAAGTCAGAGGCCGGCGTGGTAGGCCCAGATTTAAACCAGGTGGGCGAATCTGTAGTGGCAGCAGCTGGCATAGTTGACTGTGTGTCACGAAAACATAGCACGGCAAGCACAGACGGTATCATGGAAACGGGCGGATGGATGGCACATGAGGGGGGCCCAGAAACTGGACCATGAGTGATGAGTGCTGGATGGAAACGACCTGCATTTGGAACAGGCTGAGAGTCCGGTGCAGCAGACGCAGGTGGTGCTGTGGGAGTGGCAGGCGGTTTGTCGACCCAAAATGGAGACCCCCGCAAGTGAGGGGAGGGGGGGCAGTGGGGGGGGATTGGCAACGACATCCGTGTGGAAACTATCTGATGCATAATATGCCTGTAGTGCATGTGGCGGGCCACAGAATTTCCTGTCTCTTCGTACTTTCTGTGTCCAAGTTGTTGCCTTCCATAGTTCCCCCCATACCAAGGAGAACGGGGTCCCACAGGACTGTATTGAGTGTATCTCTATTCTTAGTGGCCATTAATGGTCTAGCAGCAGCTGTAGGGCCATCTGTTTCACCATCTCTGTATGGAGAAGACTTCAGCATTTCGTACTGCTCCACCAGTAATAGTGTTGCTGAGCGGCGCTTACAGGGAGCCATCTACGAGGCACAGTCATGGGCTCTAGCACACAGTTTCCAGTTTTTGGCTGCAAAGTCATGAGTTAAGCACTTCTATATGAAGTGCTCAATCAGTATTGTGTAATCTGTGTAAACATAAATTAGCACAAACCATTTCAGATGAGAATAGTTCAAGGTTGTACTGAAGCCTTCTCATCTGGTACAGGGAGAAATAGCCCATTATCAACTAATACGCTACTTAGACTGTATTACACATCCAAATACAGTATACCACTTCCCTCTACATACTGCAAATTATTTTAACCATGCTCATTGTATTAGTTTTCTTTATTTTACTTTGACATTTGCATTGTATAAATTAAATTCTCATCAACTAGGTAGTAACAAATTATACGGAACCATTTTAACAATTATTAAGCATTCAATTCACTGTAACCTCAGAGAAATCTTTATATATTATGTGCTTCATATTATTTAAAAAAGCATTAACAACTGTATACCAATAAGATTGTAACAATGAGAAGTCTTTGCTGTTAGATTCAGAAGCATCTGACCCACCTAAAATTTCAAGGCGGTGGGTTGCTCTGTACTGCTAATGAAACAATATTACAACAAGGATGCAGGCCACTGAGGCGAGGTAAGGGGTCCATGTTATGTGAAACACTGAATTGGGCATGTAAATTGGACACAACTGGAACAGCATGTGTGCGGAATGGATCTGGCGTGGTTTGTGGTAATGGTGGCATTGCACATGGCCCAACAGTAACTGACGTAGCATGCTGGTGGGTGGCTAAACACGTGTTCAAAGGGAAATCACTTTGTTCTTGAAACACTCAATTTGTAGAGACACAATTCAAAATATTGTTCAGTTCACATTTCACTGTCAGATGGGCATAATCTGGCATTGCGAAGGCTGAGTCCATTATTTGCTCTAACAGCAAAGTTGTCAACCGTTTCTTTTTATGACACCATGGCCTTCATCTTTTCTAAAGTGTCCCATTATAGAATCAAGATTACAGTCAGTGTTGAGTCATGATTTTGAAGGTTCTGTGCTTCTGTATATTGCAAGCCCTGCAGACTGGGAAATTTCTAGAACATAGAACTTGGCCCAGCTACATAGTCAGTGGTCATGGATTGATGAGACTACTGTGCATGTGGCTCAACAACACCAAGCTTGTGAGATGCAGCAACCTGCATTGGCTCAAGTCTATCAGCCCTGGCCTATGCCTAATCAAATGTGGGTTCACACAAATTTTGCAGGTCCTTTAAGTGAGGCCATGTTTTAGATGTTATTAGATGCATGTTTTAATTTCCCATACATCATCAAAATGCAACAGATCACAATGGAGACTATCATTAAGGTCCTGGCCACTATTTATTATGTTCAAGGTGCCCACTATCTCTTGTCACTGATAATGGATGGCAGGTTGCATCTCCTGGTTTTCAGTGGTTTTATACCTAGAATGGAATAAAATATATACTGCATCTCTGTTTAACCTTGTTTCTAATGGCATGGCTGAATGTTCTGTATGAACATTTAATATACAGATTGGAGGACTATTAACATTCAGGCCTATTGATTCTGCACTGGTTTCATTTCCATCCTTTTACCAGGTGATACTGATCCAAGATTGAAACCCAGTGGAACTTTTGCATAGATGCCTTCATTATTCCTTCTTATATATTTATTGCAGCCTCCATCAGTACAAGAAGGAGACTCAGCCACAACTTTTAAGGTTGGCATCTCCACTGGACAAATGCCTGGCTGGATAAGTGGCTCTATCACAACCCAGCAAGACTGCCAGCTGGTCCTTGTGGCCACACCTTGAGGCATCCTTAACCAGCATCAGAACTAGCTCCATTTCTGTCTTCTGACACAAGACCCATGTCCATATTTGCCATACTGTTGGTAGTAGCCTACACTGACTGCCCAGAGGGCCAACAACAGCAGACATGGGGTTTGGTTCCAGGAGGACAACCCAGGTAGTGGGTGGCTAACGTTATCAGTTCTCCACCTTTTGTCCATCACCCCTCTTGATCTGGACTTGGACAATAAGCAGGAGGTCCCCTGGTCTGCACTGAGTTTGATTTCAGACCCATAGCTTTCTTTGGAATGAGCAGCAAGCTGCAGGCCCAAACAAACATTGCTCCCTGCCTAACTGACACTGGAAATGGGAATGGATTATCTACTGCAGGCAACATCTGAAGTTAGCAGTGTTTGCAGCACACTACATTCTTCTTCACACTAGCCATGATGTTTCTGGCCCTATGGCCTGATTCAAGGGAGAAAGGATCATGTAATCCCTCTGGATGTATTGAAGGATCACTAGATATAATTATGCATACGTCTGGTGAAGTTGCTAGGGGTGACACAATTGATACACCTGCCAGTGCCAGTTTATGTGGAAATACACCTACAGCAGATCTAGTGTTGCTATGAACTGCCACATTCTCATTTGTCAATCAGCCAATGTTTTCAACAAACTCTCCGGTGTATCTATTGACAATGACCTTGTGCTACATAGTTTTTTCCCTGACTGTGATATGGACTTTGTTGATACCTAACAACATTCGACTAATGCAGAGATATATCTGTTTACCTGTTTTTTCAATCCCACCATCCACCTGCAGCTACTTTTTGAAAGTAGCTAAGTTCTCCTCAATAAATTGTATCAGATTATCATAATAGCACTGTGTTGTGTACATAGTTCCACGTAGTCAGCACGTACACAACTTTCCCACTAGAGCAGGCCCCGCTAAGCACAACAGCACAGGCACAGTGCTCATCTGTCTCCGCACTATGAGATGGTGCTGCCATAGAGACGGACCAAATTCTGCTTCCACCAAGCCGCATATTAATATGTAACGCAGCCAATGAGATTGCTGCTAATGTAGAACCTTTTCTCCTTGCGGATCACACTCGCGCAGTGGTACGTGAACACACGAGGTATTATAACAAGTGTAAAGACCTCAGATTAGTCAGTCTGCATTTGTCTGCACCAGTTTGTACCAGTCTGCATTAGTCTGTACCAGTCTATAGTCAAGTTTCAGTCTGCACCTAATAGGATTACCATATTCCTGTATATAGCCATGAAGATAAATGTATAGACACTTTTATCAAGTATCAGAGATATGTGTGAGAATAAGATTAACGTACCAATACCAAAGGAACTTCAGATTGGCAATTGTAAATAGCATCCAGAACAAAGTTAAGTAATTTTTATGCTTGTTATTATTTTAATAAATGTGTGTGAAAATTAATCAAGTTATGTTTAAAGTTGCTTACCGTCAATCTGCTACTCTAAGTGTGCAAGTGACATTTCTATTGTCTGACCTAATGGCAGAAGATAAACACACCACGATCAGACCACAAGACATATTGCTGACACTCGCCTACTTTTTTAGAGCGACAAGTCAAATAATCTGATGGTGTGTGTACTGAAGGTCTTACAGTACGCACACCACACACTGTATGCAGTCTCCAGTTATAAGGGTAATAGGAAGTTCTCCTACTCCACTACCACCACTGACTTCTTGATTAGAAATACTAGCAAATGGCAAAATTCACTCAAAAGAAGAAGCATAGTTGGCTTTTACAGTTCTCATTGTTGGGAGTACCCCTAAAACAGCTTCTCAGAAACTACGCTGAAGAGTAGTTTTGCAGATCTTCAGACAGTTTTTAGAATGATATCTGCAGAGGGGCCAAAACTGTCTGAAACAGCTGGGCAGCTGATAATGCCTGATGCATTGCTTAAGTCCACATAGTCCTCCCTCAGCTCACCTGATGTAGCATGAGCTCTGGCTCATGCTCAATACGACAGTGGAGTGACGATATCTCCACACTAGTGGCAACCAAATTCATTTTATACCTTTAATTACTCAACTATATTATTCACTTTTAATAGTGTTTTCAGATAATACACACTAGGGTAAATGACACTTCTTGTATTTGTAAGTTCAATCACCAAATGTGAAAAGCTGTATTTGTCACAGAAAATGTAATTTCAACAGAGAGCCTCTGGTACCGTGTGCTGCGGAATTTGAATCCCCGCCAGACATCAAGGACGTTGAAGACCCCTAGAGGTCTCTGCACCATCACGCTGTAAGCTGTAACGGCGCACACCTCCTGGTCCACTTTTAGTGTGAGGGCACCAGAGTGGAACACATGGTTCCAGTGGCCAATAGCACCACCCCCGATAGACTACTTAAGCCCCTGCTTCTTGCTCAGCCAGCCAATCTAATCTCGCATACATCTGTGGACACACCGCCTCACATTATACAGCTTACTTACTTTCGTGTTCTGTGTGTGAGTGGATGTGTTTGTTAGGTTTCTGTGACTCTGTTGTTCAATCTTGTTGTTGTTCGTTCTGTCCTTCGTTGGTCGTGTCCGTCCTCTCCCATTGTGTTGTTGTTCGCGGGCCTCTCCGCAGGTCCCGCCACGCTTTCTGTCATTTCAACCCCACGACCATCCCAGTTGCTGTTACAACAGAGCCAATATTAAATCATGATGAACCCAATGGTCGTCTTGCATCCAGTTACCTTGCCATTTCAATACTCAACACACTGTCCACTGAACAGCTGTGATCTAGTGCCACTGTTGTTGTACTAATTAATCTTGATGAACAAGCTGATATGAGCATACAATTTGGGAAAAAATTAAGTGATTTCCAGTTTTCATACTATGTTGGGAGGCCTGGAATAAAAATATATTCGCTTGCCATCAGTATACACAATTTTTTTCCACCAGTACTTGTGTGCTTCTGCAACTTTGTGTGAAAGAATGAACAGTATTAAACAGCCAGATTGGGCATACAGACAAATGAAGTACAACAATTTTTTATTTAACTAAGATCCTCCAAATTAGAGTAGAATTTGCAGATCCCAAAATTTTTGCCATGCTCATTTGCCTAACTGGCTCACCAATCTGCATTCATTGTTTCACATACACTTGTAGAAGCCCATGACTGTTGGTGAACATAGTAAAATAGGCTGACTCAGAATATTTCTTTGACTGCAGCTCTCTCAATTCAATGAGATCTTCTTGGTTTACAAGCCATGTCATTCGAATGATGCAGCTTGTAAACTGAGAAGGTTTTATTGAAGCATTGCAGACAAAAGACTCCAAGAACACAGCTCTCTCAGTTCCCTGATTTTGTCCCTGCTACACTCTTTTATATATTGATCATAGTGTCATTGGCTCCACCCAGGTGACATTCTTCATCCACCTCTGGTAGGTTTCATGGGATGACTCTGTCATTGGAGATTCTTAGGATCTCTGACAATCACTGATATCAATATTGGCCTTAAACAGAGATACCAAATGCCTCCCCACCTGTAATTAGTGTGTAGAGCCAAAAATGGCCAGGTTTGAATATGGACTGATGTGATAGAGGGAATATTGGTGCCAGTAACTTAGTGATTGTGTCCACAAGCACCCTGTGTGAGCCTCATTTTACTTCTACTTAATATATGAGCATGATACTTTATACTGGGAGCAAATAAACTGTATTTAACAAACTGAAAATGCAAGGTGTTTCCCTGGAGCCTTTCAAAAAGTTTCAGCAATTTTTTTAGGTCTTACTCACATGTAGTCCTCTTTACTATGATGCCATATAGATACATTTGCACATTACATTATTCCATGAAATAACAGCTCCAGATATTTCTGAAATATTGCTGAGAAGATACCATTTCAGATTGGTAACCTCTTGTATTGACATATACTGAGCAGTGTATTAAGAACTAACAACTATTGCAATTCCACATCCAGATGCTGTTGTAGGTCTCTTAAATCTCTTTTAGAAAAACAGCGACTTCCAGTGAGCTTAGTTAGTAAGTACTCTCCACAAAGAATTGGATATGAATCTATGTTAGAGATGCATCTATCATGGACTTGATATTTCCACCATTTGGTTTTTTAATAAAAACCATGAGTGTCATCCACTGGCTTGCAATGACCCTCTTATCATGAAGCCTATCTAATTCTGTCTTCGTAGCACCCCCCTTGGTGAAAGGCATTGATTGAGCTCTACAAAACTTAGGAACTGCAGACAGTTTTATAGATATGTGAACAAAAATTCTGTGCTCAACCTAATGATGCTTCAAACATTTGTTTACAATTAGTGCATAATGACTGTAGATTTTGAAATGGAATTGCTTCTGACATTAGGTATACAAAGCACACAATTTTGAATTCAGCCAAGGTGAAAATGTCTAGTCCAAAAATGTTAGTAGCTTTAGACATATCTACTACTAAAAACTTCAGTACACACACTACATTTTTGTACATAGCTGTTGCTGCTATCTGATATCACAGAGAAATATCCTGTTTGCAGCTGAACACTACTTGCCTATGGGTCTCTGCATTTATGGTGACTCAGGCTACCTGTATGTGTGTCTATTGAGCAGTGACAACACAGCTCCCATATTCACTTGAAATAAAACCAACTGAATGTTTATGGTGAGTGTAAGCATCAGCCTATTAAGATTTTCTTGGACTGCTTTCTCCGCTGATGAAATGGCATTGTGATGACGAGCATCAACATGATGTTTTCTGACACACAAAATGCAAGTGTCAATCCTTGTTGCAGTAAACACCCACTGCATCTCTGTGGGAGCAGTGACTTTTTTGTGGGCCCTGTCACATTTTAAATATGACTATAGGACTGTCCCTTTATGGATATTTTCATGCAATGCCATGGTGTGGGAGATGCTGTGACCAAGGGTATGCAACTGATTCTTGCTCAGTGATGGGAGAGATGAATCAGTAACTACAGTCTTACATCTGTCACAATATGGAAGATGATGGCAACAGAATGTCATTAGATGAGTGATTGATGAAGTGAGGTACTTCACTTATTTCTAACTCATTACCTAATGTATGCTGGGTTGTGACAACTCTCTCAAATTATTTAGGAAATTTGAGCATGTCAGCAAAGCTTGGGTCTCAAGTACCCAGTGCTCTAGATGTCACTTCTTTGTCATGAGCTAACCACATAACTGTATCATTAATTAGCAATTCAACATAGAAAATGCTGCACTGTTTACACACAAAGTTATGGCAATGCACTAAACCTTGCAGCATGCAACCCAAGCTGTTTATAACATTGGTTAAACTTCAACCTAGATGCCACAATGTGTGTTTGATGACCATAATATTTGGCCAGCTGTTCACAAGGTTCTTGGAATATTAATGAACTGGGTTTGAGAGCAGTCACATATTTGAGACAACTGCATATAGGCAACTAATCAAAGACAAAATCAATGAACTTTACTGTTTAGTATGAGGAGTTTTACTTGCAATACAATGGAATACAGAATATAGTAAATACAACTCCCAGCTCCAGTTAGCTTCATCAAAACAAATGACTGGAGATATTGCTGTAACCAAAACCACTTACTTTTGCAGACACAACAGCCACTCTGAATCAGCATGCAACTCCAGCAGTTGTTGGAGCTGCTGGTGATGCTGCTCCTGCTGTTGCCGGGGCTATTGTCACATTTGTTGTTGCTGATGTTGTTGTTGACATTGTTGATGCAGCAAAAGTTGCTGCTGTCAAAGCTCAAGACCTTTGGATGCATGAGTGCAAATGACTGGGAATGAAAATCCTTGTCCCCACTTTTCTATCCATCATTAAGGATGAAATATGTACATCATGCTCAGATTTACTCTTTGGTGACTGAGAACCACACCCTTGTAGAACAGAACAATGAAGTTCGGCAATTGTAGAGTGTGAGAGGAAACACATATTGAAGCTTTTGACAAAGCAGAGATCATTGTTAATATATCTTAACATAACCAGAGAAAGATAGTCAAAACAACCCAACTCAATAACCTAAGCAAAACCTGTATGTATGTTGTGTACAAGACAGTTTTTTTTTTTTTTTTTTTTTTGCAGCCATGGTAACTGTCACTGAAAATTATTGGGATCTCTGACAGGATGCTGCACTCAGAATTATCCTTGGGCAGGGATACCAAACCTATCCCCTCTGGAATGAAAATGTAACTTCAGTAGGATGACAAATCTGAGAAGACTGTGTTTCCAAAAATATCTTGTGAAACATTATCTTTATCATTGTTACCTCATGAAATGGTACTAAAATCTTTGACTTGGATGCCTTCATGATTTTCATTCCTCAAACACATAATTCTGTAAACTTAGTATCATCCACTATTAAAAGTATGCCTCACTATTCATCTCTAGGTCTGCTTATGCAGCTCACCTTAAAACCCACATCACATTGAGGCTGTCTAAATTTTTCTAGACAAAACCCTTGCGCTTTACTGTCCATGATTATCTGAAACAGGAACTCTTAGATTACACTGTATGGGGGTTATAGAGCTTATCACAGCCAGCAGCTTGGCTGTGCCAATTATTACAGTGGAAAAATCAAATGGATATTCTATCAGTGCATAATCCTACCCAATCACTCATCCAGATGAACTTCAACAGTGGGGAAACAATTCTCCTAAGTAGACTTAGCAGACAGGTACCAGGATGTGATAATTAAACTAACAGTGTCGCGAGTGGTGCAGTACAGGCTGTGTCCATTGCAAGTAGCTGAAACATCATAGGTAAGTTCATTAATCAGGGTGGTTACAGAATACACTGAAAAAAATAGTAGTTCCACTTTCTGCAACCAGATGAAAATATGCCGCTGTAAGCAGTCAGAATGTGAAATGTTTCCTGTTTTGACACCAGTATGCTGTTAATCACTTGAAGATGCGTGTTTATTTCATTTGTGAATTGATCGTTGGTGTAAAGGATTAAGAAGGTTAAGTTTTTTGTGCAAAGCACAATGGCTGTTGAGAAGAAACTGGTGCACTGCTGGTAACAGCAGCCCAGAATTGTGGGAATATCACTGATAGAAATGGCTACAAAGAGGCCCAATGTGAATAAATGCGCTAAAGAATATGATGAAGAAATTTGAAGAAACGGGCGAATTAGGTGGTGCAGCTTGGAGAGGGAGAGGGCCCATTCCCATTGCAGTTGCCGATGAAGTTACTTTAGCTGTAGTGGATCGTGCAGCATTTGCCTCAAATTCTGCTGCCAGTGCTCAGCCCATGTCATGAGAATTTCTTCCCCCTGGTCAACAATTCAAAAGATTTTGAGGCATATTTTACTCTGGTATCCCTACAAGATTCAGAATGTGCACCATATGAAGCCCCAATAAAAGCTACAACACTCTGATATTGCCCTTCATTTTTTTTGGTGCACATGAAAATTGATAATGTGTGGTTTGGGAACATTCTTTGGATGGACAAGGCACATTTTACTCTGCATAGTGATGTGAAGGCACAGAACTGTTACATATGGAGTTCTACCCCACCATGAGTTGTGCAGGAAAATCCATTGCACCCATCTTATGTGGCTGTGTGGTGTGGTTTCACAAGATCCTTCATTCTTAGCCCATTTTTCTTTGAGGTGATGACAGCGAGTTGGTAAGTCAGGAGACCATATTGAACTCATGTTGTAACTTGTGACCGTGTACTAATAAATGTACCAGAACCACTGCTGTCAAGTGTTTGATCATTCCTTCCCTTTTCTTGCACCCACCCTCCTTCTGACTGCTTACAGTGCCATATTTTCATCTGGGGGCAGAAAGTGGATCTATAATTTTTTTCAACATACTTCGCAAGCACACCAATTAATGAATGTACCTATGAGGTTTCAGCACCTGCGATGTATACAGCCTGCACTGCAGCACTCAGAGCACTGTCAGTTTAATTATAATTACCTGGTACATTGAGCTCCTGGTAGACACATTTTTGCGGTACATCACTTTAATAAACACATTATTTGGCCACTATGGATACAAGCTGCTACCTGTTGGGTTTAGATGTTTGTCCCCAATTTTTCAATGCTCTTTGGAGCAACTGTGCCAGGAAAGTTAAAATAGTTTAAATTGCCTGGACAATATCATTGAGACTGGGAAACCTCAATAGGAGCATCTAAAGAACATACAAATGATTTCACAAGAAATAGGTTTGAAACAAAAATAAATGCAGCATTTTGCACCCCTAAAACAGTCAATTTAATTCACCTACTAAATCAATTATGACATAAATATGTTACATTCAGAAGATCTAAAGAATAGAACCCCACTTTTCAGGTACTGAAGCAAAGCTTTCAAACATCACTGTATCTAGCTATGATGCATCCTAAGACAGATGCCATGAACACACATAGGAATCTTTGTACTAATTTGATAAATATCTTGGTTCTATGTAGATAATTTTTGCATAATGCCACAAACCATCGCAGGGGCTACAAATTGTGACCCTATGTGTACAGAAAAACATTAGTGACAGAATTGTGCCCACCAGGGCCCTGCATTGTGGACCTTTTTCACTCAGAAGTACCTCACTAATAAGTAGCCCAACAGGCTGACAACAGGTTATCACTACACGCTCCTCAAGACCACATATACAGGGCATTTCACAAAAGGGTCTTTGGATGATAACCAGGATACGTAATATTACCTATTGGCATGTCATTACTTGGGGTTTTCAGCTGGTTTAGAAAATTTAATGCTCACATTGCAGCCATGCCCTTAGAACTCTTAAATTTCTCAATTCAGTCTTCACCCCTTCACCTTCGTGGCACACTACATTGATTCTGATTATGCAGAATCATTCCTCAAATCATTGTACCTTCTTGTCATGGACACACTGTTTAGTTTTCCATATGTGATCAACATGAGACTATACACTACAGCAGATCTGTGATCAAGGCATTATCCAAGATTTTTGCAATTAATGGACCACTGCAGACACATGTGTCTGGTAACGGACTTCTGTTTATTTGTGAGACCTGATATCATCAGATGAGAGGAACACAGTGACTTATATTATTTATCATAAATTTTGAATCATCTTGATCACAATATTGTGATCATGGCAGTTTAAATTTGTAACAGGTTTCAGTTTGTATCACAACAGTTCAAAAACTTTCCAGGACAAAGTAAAATAATCCACTCAAGATCGACTCAGTTTCATCTTCAAACTAACGATGAGGCAGAATGACTTGTCTGCATTATATAAATTTATATGTCTAAAATAATATCCAACTTCATTTCCTCGTAATCAGAGCTCATGATATTTTTATGTACCGAGTGATCAAAAAGTTAGTATAAATTTGAAAACTGAATAAATCATGGAATAATGTAGATAGAGAGGTACAAACTGACACACATGCTTGGAGTGACATTGGGTTTTATTAGAACCAAAAAAATACAAAAGTTCACAAAATGTCCAACAGATGGCGCTTCATCTGATCAGAATAGCAATAATTAGCATAACAAAGTAAGACAAAGCAAAGATGTTGTTCTTCACAGGAAATGCTCAATATGTCCGCCACCATTCCTCAACAATAGCTGTAGTCGAGGAATAATGTTGTGAACAGCACTGTAAAGCATGTCCGGAGTTATGGTGAGGCATTGGTGTCGGTTGTTGTCTTTCAGCATCCCTAGAGATGTCAGTGGATCACGATACACTTGCGACTTCAGGAAACCCCAAAGCCAATAATTGCACAGACTGAGGTCTGGGGACCTGGGAGGCCATGCATGACGAAAGTGGCGGCTGAGCACACGATCATCACCAAACGACGCCATCTGTTGGACATTTTGTGAACTTTGTTTTTGTTTGGTTCTAATAAAACCCCATGTCATTCCAAGCATGTGTGTCAATTTTTACCTCTCTATCTACATTATTCCGTAGTTTATTATGTTTTCAAATTTATACTGACTTTTTGATTACCTGGTACATACATTTGTGCATTAGCCAGTGACAGAAGCCAAGCAGAGATCCTTCATAGCTGGTATCCTTTACGCTGCTATTCCTGCTACCTATGTCACCATCATGCTGGTACCTACATTGCCTATTACCCTTTCACCTGGCTCAGCAGAATGGTATAGAATCTTTGGGAAGTGTCTAGGGTCATCTGCAGTCACAGTAAATGCCTTAGAAGACAGCCTCGTGCATACAGGGCTCAGCAGTGTGGACTGTTTGCAATGCCCCACTGTGGTTATATCAACCACCAATTCCTCCGTCTCACATCAAGAACATATGAAAGTTGTCTGTACCTTCTTAGCCATCATGAAAATTGTACCACTGACATATGTCAGTACCAGGCTGCCCTGCACCATTACCAACCAGAGGCATACTCTACTTGCACACCACTCATACTAGAATCGACCAACACATTTTCAGGTGTTACCTCATTCATTGCTACTCATTCACATGGCACATGAGACATGGACAATCAGCAGATCCCCTAAGACAATATCATCAATTTGGCCATCGACCTCCCACATTAAGTTAATAGCAATACTGAGATACCATTAGCCCTTACCAATGAAACAAATATCAAGAGAATATTGTCAGTGCGCAACAAAGGTCTACACCAGCTGAACGATAATGGGGCTCCATCATCCCTCCATCACCCACTGAACCAAAGGTATGGGTGCTAATGGCCATACACACCAATGTCACGTGGGCAGAATGCTGTATCACCGGATACTGAATTGGATGTTGAGCCTATGAAAACTGCTCAACTTCAAATGTCATGGGCACACCACTTAGTTGATGCCAATGGTATTGTTTCTGATGACTCATACAGTTTCATGGTATGACTAAAATGGAGATAGTGCAAATCAATTCTTTGCTGGGCAGTATTGCCAGAACATTATGCACACTGCGGGTCTAAATATTCCTCTTTCAGTGACTGGTATTTCCTGCTGGGCTTTGCCTCTGGGTATTATTCAGTGTTATTTTGTCAAGAGTAATCTGTAGTCACATGTGCACCACTGTAACTGTCACAAGGAACTGTAGGTTATGGAAAGAGTGACTTGCTGTGGCTGTGTTTGTTCTCCATTTACACTTTTATGCCTATGTCTGTGCTATAACTAAGTGATTGTGTATTTATAATAAATCGTTGGTTCTTCAAACATGATACTGTTTATTTTTATTTTTTATATTATAAAAAAATTCATAGGGACAGAGCAACTACAGCACCATACTGATTCCATTCTAGTGCTATGAATTTACATGAGGCATATATTATATACTGCTAAGTTATATACTGATGATCTTAATTTTGAGCACCTATATCCAGCAAGAATATTTTGTTTTCATTTAAAGTAAAATTAAGTTACTCCATTTTAGCTTTACAGTATATAGTTATTTACCTTTTTTTGTCATTTACATGTATTTTACAGGGACACGCTTGTGTCACGTACAGCTCATCTGAAGGATGGTTTAAATAGGTTATTCTGTCTTGTACCATATGAAGTTATTACCATAGAAATTTGGGATTATATTATGCCACACTGGATGGAAGCTATGGTAAATGATGTCCCAGGAAAAGAACTACCAGAATTAAAAATGCTGCTAAGGTAACTTTTTTAACATTTTATTACACATACCATGCTAGAGAGACAAACATCATAGTAAGTTGGGTATTTTGGGGATGTACTGCTTGTTAAATATAACTGAAGAAATTTATCATACATTATTTTGAGTAATAAATGACTCCTATGAAAGAGGAATCAAACCAGAAGACTTCACACAATGCAGAACCATTACTATACTTAAGATAAGAAAGGCACCTGACTGCACCAATTATACAAGGTGGTCAGAAACAGTCTGAAAAGCTAGTAATGGTGTTGCAGTGTAGTTGTCCTGAGAAATAATTGTTAAGAAAAGACTTCAATATGTTGTCCTGTTTCCGAGTTAATTAGCATTGAAGTTAGCCACCCAGGCCATTGCATGCACAAATTCAAGTGGCCTGCCAGAGACTGTGTTGCCAAATTTCTTCTTCGTTTGGTTTCCTGAAACTGAACGAAAGAGCAATACAAAAATTGGACATGGGATACTAACAAGTCTCAAACCCAAGCCAACAGCTGAGCTGTCTCGTGCGCTGTCATCTACACTAAGAGAACAACAGACACTAATAAATTGTATCTTCAATTTGCATATTCAATGGCCTGATTGGCTAACTTTGATGCTACGTAACTCAGAAACAGCACAACATATTCAATTTTTTTCTTAACAGTTATTTATCAGCACAACCTACTCTGCAACACCATTAAAAGCTTTTCAGACTGCTTCTGACCACCTTGTCGAACACTGTTGATGTTATTCCATGCCTCCAAAACACTCTGCATCAGCATCTACATCTATTCTCTGCAAACTACCATGAGGTGCATAGCAGAGGGTATGTCCCATTATACCAGTTATTAGGGTATCTTCACATTCCATTCACATATGGAGCATGGGAAGAATGCTGGTTTGAATGCCTCTGTGCATGCAGTAATTATTGTAATATTATCCTCACAATCCTTATGTGAGCAATATGTATTGTTTTTAGTACATTCCTAGTGTCATAAGTAATGCCATTTCTTGAAACTTCATTAATAGAATTTCTAGGGATAGTTTATGTCTGTCTTTAAAAATTGTCCACTTCAAGTTGGGACAAGTTGGGATGGTAGGGGATGGATGCAAATGCAGTGTGCAGCTTTTGTAAATTGATAAAAGGAAAGGTCTGTAAGTACCTGAGAGAAGACCAATTTGGATTTAGAGAAGGCAGAGGAATAAGACAAGCAATTTTGGTCTTGTACATGCTATTGCAGGGAAGGATGGATGTGAATATATGGACTTATTTTACCTTCAATGGCACAGAAAAAACTTTTGACTATGCAAACTGTGAGCAACTCTTTAGATCTATGAAGAAAGTAGGGCTGCACTAGAAGGGTAGAAGAATGATTCAATAAGGTAGAGGAAGATGCCAGAATTAGAAAAATAGTTGGATAATGATATCCCCTATCTTTGTATAAGGAGTGTTGAAAAGAAAGGTTACAGAACATTCTTACAACCAGATCAATTGAAATTTGCAAATCCTATTTTGGGATAATGTAGTGAGACATCTAGTGATGCAAATGTAGTGTCTAGCATAGTTGTGTACATGCATAGGCTCATGGGACAGATGAAATATAGGAACTGTGTGTTCTGTCTGTTTGATGTATCAGTGCACGTGAGGACATCATGGCATTCACATCACAAAATTCAATGACTGAGGAGCAGTGAGGTGTTATCCAGTTTCTGACTGTGGAAGAAGTTAAACCAACCAATATTCATCACCAGATGATGATTGTATACTGGGGAGACTATGCGTCTGACAAGTCAGTGAGAAAGTGGAGTGCCCATCTTCATGAAGGCAAGGAGTGTCCAAGTGATGTCCTGAGACCAAGTCATGCAAGCATGGTAACCACAGCTGAACTCATCAATAAGGTGAATGACTTGGTGAGATGTGATCAGCATGTCACAATGCTAATGCTGACAGTGATAGTGGGGACCAGTGTTGGAACAAAGTGGTCAATTATGTATGACAAAAAGGGTTCACTGAAGATGTGCACACAGTGGGTTCCAAAGAAGCTCAGTAAACCACAAAAGGAACTGCATATGGCACTAGCACTGTAACACCTGTTCTGGTATCGTGAAGACCTGCATTACTGGAGCAGATTGTCACTGGTGATGGGAGCTGTGTCATCACTGTAAGCTAGATACAAAGCAGAACAGCATGTGATGGAAGCATGCATCATCACCTCCCCCTAAAAAATTCAAAGCTGTGCCCTCAGCGGGCAAGGTGATGCTCACCATCTTTTTCAACACCCGATGTCCAATATTCATTGAATTCCTTGAGCATGGAAATACCATTAACAGTGACGTATATTGTGAGACACTCCATAGCCTACAAATGTCCATCAAGAGCAAACAGCCTGGGCTGTTCATGGAGGGAGTCCACAATAATGTGTGTCCACAGATCTCCAAGGCCGCATAAAGTATAATGGGCCGAGTTCAAGTGGGAGCAGCTTAAGCATCACACTCCACAGCCTGGACATGTCACCCTGTGTATTTGGTCTACTATAAAAACATCTTGAAGTGAAGAAATTCGACTCAGGTGACAAACTGAAGGATACAGAAGAAGACTGGCTCCTGTAACAGCCACATGAATTCTGTGAACATGTAATCCTTCATCTGATGAAACAGCGGGATAGCTGCGATCAGAGTTTGGTGATCAATTTTGTACAAAGACTTCAAATATACTCACAGTGTTTTTCATCCCTTTTGTTTTGAACACCTCCTCATACTCATTGAGGAAGCTACTCATATCATGAAGGAAGGGGAATAAAATTCAGTGGTGGAAGGATACATTGTATCAGATTTGCTGATGACATCATAATAGTTTCGGAGTCCAAAAAAGACATGAATGGAATGCTGTACATCCTACCAGATACTCTTAAATTAAGTGAACAAATGGAAAATGAAAGTAATGGTAGTATAAAAAATATGTAAGAAGTTCAAACTAATTGAAAATTGATGAGATCAGAACTAATCAGGTGAAACAACAGTTATCTCGGTAGTGTACTGACAGAGGACAATAGGTCCTTAATGGAACTGGAGAGAAGGACTGCATTGGTGAAATAGGCATTTATGAGTAAGAAAACATTTTAACTAGTATAAACATGAATAAAGACTCACAAAGTCCTTTGCAAAATCAACTGTATGGAGTACACTGCTATATGGGAGTGAAAGTAGAACTCTGAGTAAACTGGAAAGGAACTGACTTGAAGTTGCTGAAATATGGATATGGTGGAAAATGACAACAATTTGCTGAATGGAAAGAAAAACCAACCTAGAAGTCTTAAGGGAAGTCAATGAGGAGAGTAGATTATTCAAGGAGATGGTAAAGAGAAAAATAAAATTTGCTGGACATGTCATACAGTACTTCAGTCAATAACATTCTTGAAAGGAAAGTGTTAGGAAAGAAAGTAGGAGGATGGGCTAGAAAGAAGTATTTGGAAGACATGGACAAGAGGATAGGCTGTGACAATTACATGGCCCTGAAATGAATGGCCAATGACAGAAGAGAATGGCTGCATTGGCAAGGCATTAGCCTTTATAATATGTATGTTCAAAATATTAGGACACAATGAGAAATACTATCAGACAAACTAACAAGTGCATTTGTATCCTCATTTATCAATTATTACAATGGGTTACACATAAACATGTGACCTGGGCAAACCACATTCATCTATGTCACTCTCCTAACTATAGAGTAATTTTCCTAAAATTACTCTATAACCTACATTCAGTTGCTTAAAAGAATGAATCTTGATCTAGTGATTCTGTCATCTGGATCCCGCATGGACACTAGATCTTGAAAGCATTATTCTAGTACTACCTTCATTTTGGAAACTATTGTCAGCATTCTCAAACAAAAGCCATCTCATTTTCACTGCAGACTGTAGATCTGTACTATGGGAACATGCTTCGTGTAAGTGAATACTGGTGACAGCATGCTTTGGACGTGTAAATACTAGTGGTAGCATATTGCACTGCTCCAGTTGAGTGATGCACACACCTTCCTTCAGCAGATGCCATGCGCTCATTTCTGTGTAAGCATTGTGCATGTTCTAGTGCTCTTTGTGGCAAAATTATTTCTTTGCAAATAACTGCATATTGGGAACAAATAAGAATAGTGAATATATTTATGTAATGTTTCTGTTTTGGAATTATTTGCACTATTACCTGTTGTTTTAAGCTCTTTAACTGCTTAAATGTCCTGTAAGATCAAACTCAAAAATTGTATACTTGTTTGTGAGGAAATCACTCACAAGGGAACCTCCCCATTGCACCCCCCTCAGATTTAGTTATAAGCTGGCACAGTGGATAGGCCTTGAAAAACTGAACACAGGTCAATTGAGAAAACAGGGAGAAGTTGTGTGGAACTGTGAAAAAATAAGCAAAATATACAAACTGAGTACTTCATGGCAAGATAGGAAACTTTAAGGACAATGAGACCGCATCAACGCCGTGGTCTCGTGGTAACGTGAGCAGCTGCAGAACGAAAGGTCCTTGGTTCAAATCTTCCATCGACTGAAAACTTTAATTTTTTATTTTCAGTGTATGTGACAAACTCTTATGTTTTCATCACTTTTTTGGGAGTGATTATCACATCCACAAGAAAACCTAAATCGGGCAAGGTAGAAGAATCTTTTTACCCATTCGCCAAGTGTACAAGTTAGGTGGGTCGACAACATATTCCTGTCATATGACGCACATGCCGTCACCAGTGTCGTATAGAATATATCAGATGTGTTTTCCTGTGGAGGAATCGGTTGACCTATGACCTTGCTATCAAATGTTTTCGGTTCCGTTTGGAGAGGCACGTCCTTTCGTCTACTAATCGCACGGTTTTGCGATGCGGTCTCAAAACACAGACCCTAAACTTATTACAGTGAACAGAGACGTCAATGAATGAACGGACAGATAATAACTATGCAAAAATAAAGAAAGTAAAATTTTCACTCGTGGGAAGACTTGAACCAAGGACCTCTCCTTCTGCAGCTGCTCACTCTACCACAGGACCACGGTGCTCCTCAGCTCACATTCTCCTTTATGTTGCCTATGTGACCAAGACTGATGACCAGTTTGTATATTTTGCTTATTTTTTCACAGTTCCACACAACTTCTTCCTGTTTTCTCAATTGATCTGTGTTCAGTTTATCAAGGCCTATCCACTGTGCCAAGTTATAACTAAATCTGAGGGGGGTGCAATGGGGAGGTTCCCTTGTCAGTAATATTGTGTTTTTGAGGAGAAACAGGCAAAGCTATTCCTGTACCCAGGCCTAATGAAACCATAGTATACTATACATAACATTTTACAGTCCATGTCACCCTCTTATAGATGGATATCAATCAATATAATATGAAACAAAGGTGCCTCAAGCATCCTCAACTACAGGTATTTAAGAATGCTGCCAGTCTCCTTACAAACAGATCCTCTATTCTCAGTCCTAATTGTAATTGCTTATACTGAGATTTCTCCTGCTGCCATAGTCATATGATATCTAACAGAATTTCAGAAGAGAATGAAAGTGTAAAAAGCTTATATTTCTATGAATAAATAGTATTTATTACTATATTTCATTTCTAGCAAGTTGGGAGTATTTGGAGTTCTTTCCAATTTGTTTAGAAATAGAGACTTAACAGTTGGACAAACATTTGTATTTATTAACTATTTGTTGAATGAAAAATTTATTATTAATATGTCAATAATGTCTTTGAAATATGGTACTTATCATGACAACCAAAAGTGCAACCACATCATTATTCATGATTCTATATCAAGGTTCTACAATGTATAATGATATTACAGTTTCAAACTGAAAAAAATGCTATACCATTTGTAGAGTAAGTGGAACTTAGTTTCATGAATTTTCTGCAAAAACCTAATGTTCATAATTTTGTCTCCATTAAAGGTGGAAAAAACACTATGAATTGCTAAGCCCACATACAGGAGACCCTAATATGCCGCTCAACCCTAGTGTTGAATTGATGTCATAGATTCAAAGTGAGTGAAATAAGAAACACTCAAGATAAAATCTGTAGCCCTCATGGACCTAGTAAGTGATTTTAGGTGCTGTTTTTGATAGGTCATACAGAAAGAGCAAAGGTTGGTTTTTAATCATTGAATATCAATCATTTAATTGAAATCCACATAGTAAAAATTTTATCCTGAAACCTAAATGACATTCATTTGGTTTCCAATACATAACCACTACAGCAGGCCCAGTTTAATGGCACCCCATAGCTACACTATTTATAAACACTTGTAATAAACATTCCAATGCAACATAACATAACAAATAACAACTGTAATCTGCCATGGGCTTTAGAGCTTGGACATGCTGAAGTTAGTATGGATACAGTAATTGTTCATGAAGTACTGGCAAGAAAGAGGGTGACTCAAATTTTTCACTGCTGCTAATCATAAATTACTGATTCCAGGATTTTTTCAGTAAATGTGGCACATGTGACTCAATTTCAAGCATGAAAATTGAGAAAGGTGTTGCACTGTTCACATATTGGTGTACTAAGGAATCTGTCATCCTAAGACATGGTAAAAGAAGGCTGAATAGTTTATCAGATGGTATACTGCACATCAATATTTTACAGGATAGAAGGCATGAACTTACAAACTACTTTAATATGCTAATCCATAGCAGAAAATCATATCCACCATATCAGTGAAGTAGTTGACTTCCACTGGAAACAAGTGATATAAAAGGGAAAAGAAGATGTATTGAACTATTTTTATGTAAAGAGAGAACAGTAACAGTAAACATAAACGTAAAGTCATTTACGTAAATAGATCAGACACAGTGATACATACCCACAGTTTTGGGTAATTTTACTGTGCAGTAACACACACTAATATGACTGATATTACAATACCACACTAGTGACTGCAGACTACCTAATGATCACAAGGGAAGAATGTTGTGTCTATACAAGACAGCCTAGACACAATGAGAGGAAGCCGAAAGGCACGCGCTAAGCTAAAGCAGGATGGCGTGAGGTCTGAAACAGGATACGCAATGAATGCTATAAAGAAAAGTACGTAGCTTCTGGAATACTTAACTTTAATCCATCCTTTTGGTACATCTGGAGCTTGTGGCGATACAAGTGAGACTCTTTAGATACATGCAATGTTACTAATGGCGCCTTGCTAGGTCGTAGCCATTGACTTAGCTGAAGGCTATTCTAACTATTGGCTCGGCTAATGAGCAATGCTTCGTCCGTGTAGTCGCTAGCAAAGTCGTCCGTACAACTGGGGTGAGTGCTAGTCCATATCTCGAGACCTGCCTTGTGGTGGCGCTCGGTCTGCGATCACACAGTGGCGACACGCGGGTCCGACATGTACTAATGGACCACGGCCGATTTAAAGCTACCACCTAGCAAGTGTGGTGTCTGGCGGTGACACCACAAAGAAGACACCCAATCACTGTAACATGTATCTAGATGTAATGCACACTGCTCTAGTATGATGCACCCAACAAGCATTTTCAAGAAATCAGCAGGTCAGAGTCTTATGAGCCTGCTGAGTATCATATGAGAACACCAGATGTCAAGCAGCAGCATTACTATAACTGGCTAATGCATTAGACTAAACATCTTCATGTACTATATTTGAATATCATCACTATCTTTTTCCAAATTTCTAATCTTCTACCAAACTCTTGTATCAATACAATGAATCACATTTCTTCAGAAAGAAACAATAATAATAATTATAGTGACTCTGGAACATTTGTCATGGAGTGTAATAAGGAACCAAGGTGATATGAACATTTAATTATCAATACATTCATGCACACATTACAAATATGGTGCATGTCTATAGCTAAATTTACATCTGCATCCTGTTCCATTCAGGTATGTCATGCAGGAAAAATGATTGTATGAATGCCTCTGTGCATATAGTAACTATTCTAATCTTATCTTCATGATTCCTGTGAGAGTGATAAGTAGGGGGTTGTAGTATATTCCTAGAGTAATAATTTAAAACTGGTTCTCAAGATTTTGTTAATAAACTTTCTCAGGATAGTTTATACCAGCCTTCAAGAGTCTTCCAGTTCAGTCCCTTCAGTATCTCTGTGACACTCTTCCACAGATTAACTGGTCACACAAGTGATTTTTAAGCAATCTCCTTTGGTGGTTGACTGCAAATCTACCAATAAACTGAAGTCTACCACCTGCTTCACCCACAACTGAGCATATGTGATCATTCCATTTCATATCCCTAAAAAATGTTATATCCAGGTATTTGTATGATTTGGCCAATTCCAATAGTGACTCATTGATATTATAGTCATAGGGTACTAAGTTTTTTCATTTTGTGAAGTGCAAAATTTTATATTTCTGAACATTTAAAGCAAATTGGCAATTTCTCACCACTTTGAAATCTTATCAAGATCTGACTGAATATTTATGCAGCTACTTTCAGTTATTACTTCATTATACATAACTGCATCATCTGCAAAAAGCCTGATTTTGCTATTAATATTGTCTGCAAGGTCAGTTACATACAACATGAACAGCAAGGGTCCCAACACACTTCCCTGGGGCACATCCAAAGTTACTTCTACATCTGATAATGACTCTCCATCCAAGATAACATGTTGCGTCCTCCCTATGAAAAGTTTTTCAATCCAATCAAAAATTTCAGTTGGTACCCCAAATGATCATACTTTTGACAATAAGCATAAGTGTTGTACTGAGTTAAATGCTTTTCAGAAATAAAGAAATACAGCATCTACCTGATTGCATTGATCTGAAGCTTTCAGTATGTCATGTGAGAAAAGTGTGGGTTTCACATGATTGATGTTTTCGAAATCCTTGCTGGTTGGCATTGAGGGGGTCATTCTGTTCAAAATACGTCATTATGTTTGAGCTCAGAATATGTTCTAAGACTCTGCAACAAGTCAGTGTGAAATATATTGGACAGTAGTTTTGTGGATCACTTCTACTACCCTTCTCGTAGGCAGGTGTGACCTTTGCCTTTTTGCAATAACTGGGCACAGTTCTTTGTTTGACAGATCTATGATAGATTACAGCTATAAGAGTGGCTAATCAGCACAAATTCAGCACATAATCTCACAGGGACTCCATTGGGTCATGGAGACTTGTTCACTTTTAATGAATGTTCCTCAACACCACTGACAGTAATAGTTATTTCATTTACCTTTTCAGTGCTATGAGGATTAAATTGGAGGAATTATCCTGTGTTTTCCTTTGTAAAGAAACATTTGAAAATGGAGTTAAGCATTTAAGCTTTTGCTTTGCTACCCTCAATTTCATTTCCTGTCTCACTCACTAGGGACTGCACACTAACTTTCATACCACTAACAGCCTTTACATATAACCAGACTTTCTTTGGATTCTGTGAAAAATCACTTGACAAACAGATCAAGACAAGATCATTAAAAGCAGGTATAGCATCATAAGACTACATCCTGATATGCACTTAAATGTACTGATAAACTACTCTTTTTCCCACAACTTCATCCTCATGTTCATTTGACACTTATACTGAACACACCTCCTCCTTTCTGCACCCACCTCTTTCTAACTCTGTCCATCCATCTCATCCTCATATTTCTATCTGTCTATCTCCTCCTCCCAACTTTCTCTGTCTTTTCATCTCCTCCTCCTCCTCTCTTTGTCTATTTTATTGACCCACTCTCCCTGACTATGTCTTCCTTTGACAAGCCAACACTGTTCCCACACAATCAATATACTTGTTGTACTGGGCATCCTATGTGCCAGGGGCTGGAAAAGAAAATGTTTTTGCCTCACACACACACACAGACACACACACACACACACACACACACACACACACACACAGATATATCTATGTGTGTGTGTGTGTGTGTGTGTGTGTGTGTGTGTGTGTGTGTGTGTGTGTGTGTGTTCATTTCATAATGATTTCTTGTTAAACCTTGCATCATATGTACCACTACAATTATCATCATTATTGTACCTTTCTGAAGAAACATGAATTGTTGTATTAACAAGGTGTTTCATCTAATGGTAGAAAAAAAGTGAGTGGAGAGACTTTAACACCATGGGCAGATTTTTTGTCTGCAACATTGACCGGTTGGGCTAATGTCACAAGTTGATGGTTGATGCTCTTGTATGATACTCAACAGGCTCATAAGGCTTTGAATCTCAGTTTCTTTCAAACATTTGAGAACAGCATTGTACTACAGCATCATTTCTTCCATCTCAGTATGTACTACAACTGTGCAAAAATGAGCAAAGTCAGTAACCCTTTAGGTGTACGTGTCTCTTGCGAGATTGATGTGTGCCGATTGTACTGTGATGCAGAAAGTCATCAAAACACACTGTTCAAACTGATGATAAATGAATAATGAGATGACTGTGCTCACTACCTCAACCAAATGTCTTTCAGCTCCTAATATAGACAAGTGTTTGAATCACAAATAGTGTGAATTCCTGGACATATGTTTATTGGAGTTGTTTTTCTTGTTTCAGTGAATATTACAATCCCTTAAAATAACTGCTGTTTTTGTTTCAACACCCGGTATAAAAAATTCTTAAATTAGAGACTGATTTTGAACAATGTATGAAACAATAACCCCCCTCCCATGAACTACGGACCTCGCCATTGGTGGGGAGGCTTGTCTGCCTCAGTGATACAGGTAGCCGTACCATAGGTGCAAACACAATGGAGGGGTATATGTTGAGAGGCCAGACAAACGTTTGGTTCCTGAAGAGAGGCAGCAGCCTTTTCAGTTGTTGCAGCGGTAACAGTCTGGATGATTAACTGATCTGGCCTTGTAACATTAACCAAAATGGCTTTGCTGTGCTGGTACTGTGAACAGCTGAAAGCAAAGGGAAACTACAGCTGTAATTTTTTCTGAGGGCATGCAGCTTTACTGTATGGTTAAATGGTGATGGCATCCTCTTGCGTAAAATATTCTGGAAATAAAATAGTGCCCCATTTGGAACTCCACGTGGGGCTACTCAGGAGGACGTCATTATCAGGAGAAACAAAACTGGTGTTCTACGGATCAGAGTGTCGAATGTCACAACCCTTAATTGGGTAGGTAGGTTAAAAAAATTTAAAAAGGGAAATGGATAGGTTAAAGTTAGATATAGTGGGAATTAGTGAAGTTCAGTGGCTGGAGGAGCAAGGCTTCTGGTCAGGTGAATACAGGGTTATAAATACAAAATCAACGCAGGAGTAGGTTTAATAATGATTAAAAAAATAGGAGCATGGGTAAGCTACTACAAACAGCATAGTGGCTGTGTTATTGTAGCCAAGATAGACATGAAGCCCATGCCTACCACAGTAGTACAAGTTTATATGCAAACTAGCTCTGCAGATGATGAAGAGATTGAAGAAATGTGTGATGAGATGAAAGAAATTATTCATAGAGTGAAGGGAGCAAAAAATTAATAGTGATTGGGGACTGGAATTCAATAGTAGGAAAAGAAAAAGAAGAGAAAGTAGTAGGGACTATGGAATGGGGGTAAGGAATGAAAGAGGAAGCTGCCTGGTAGAATTTTGCATAGAGCATAACTTAATCATAGATAACACTTGGTTCAAGAATCATGAAGGAACGTTGTATACATGGAAAAGGCCCGGAGACAGTGGAACATTCCAGATTGATTATATAATGGTAAGACAGAGATTTAGGAACCCGGTTTTAAATTGTAAGACATTTCCAGGCTCAGATGTGGACTCTGACCACAATCTATTGGTTATGAACTTTAGATTAAAACTGAAGAAACTGCAAAAAGTTGGGAATTAAAGGTGATAGGACCTGGATAAAATGAAAGAAGCAGAGGATGTAGAGAGTTTTAGAGAGAGCATTAGGGAACAATTGACAAGAATGGGAGAAAGAAATACACTAGAAGAAGAATGGGTAGCTTTGAGAGACGAAATAGTGAAGTCAACAGAGGATCAAGTAGGTAAAAAGATGGGGGCTAATAGAAATTCTTGAGATACAGAAGAGATACTGAATTTAGCTGATGAAAGGAGAAAATATAAAAATGCAGTAAAGGAAGCAGGAAAAAAGGAATACAAACATCTCAAAAATGAGATCGATAGGAAGTGCAAAATGGCTAAGCAGGGATGGCTAGAGGACAAATTTAAGGATGTAGAGGCATATATCACTAGCGGTAAGATGGATTCTGCCTACAGGAAAATTAAAGAGACCTTTGGAGAAAAGAGAAATGCTTGCAAGTGTATCTAGAGCTCAGATGGAAAACCAGTTCTAAGCAAAGATTAATAGTCATTGGGGACTGGAATTCAATAGTAGGAAAAGAAGCCACCCAGCTGGAAGCCCGAGAACTCTTTGCCGAGTGTATAGAGGGTCTATACATAGGTGATGTACTGGAGGGCAATATTATGGAAATGGAAGAGGTCATAGATGAAGATGAAATGGGACATATGATACTGTGTGAAGAGTTTGACAGAGCACTGAGAGACCTAAGTCGAAACAAGGCCCCGGGAGTAGACAACATTCCATTAGAATTACTGATAGCCTTGGGAGAGCAAGCACCGACAAAGCTATACCATCTGGCGAGGAAGATGTATGAGACAGCTGAGATACCCTCAGACTGCAAGGAGAATATAATAATTCCAATCCCAAAGAAAGCAGATGTTGACAGATGTGAAAATTACTGAACTACCAGTTTAATACATCCCAACTAAAAATACTAAATGGTTCAAATGGCTCTGAGCACTATGGGACTCAACATCTGTGGTCATAAGTCCCCTAGAACTTAGAACTACTTAAACCTAACTAACCTAAGGACATCACACACATCCATGCCACAGCAGTTGCGCGGTTCCTGATAAAAATACTAACATGGAACTCTTTACAGATGAATGGAAGAACTGATAGAAGCTGACCTCATGGAAGATCAGTTTCAATTCCATAGAAATATTGGAACATGTGAGGCAATACTGACCCTATGACTTATCTTAGAAGATAGATTAAGAAAAGGCAAACCTATGTTTCTAGCATTTGTAGACTTAGAGAAAGCTTCTGACAATGTTGACTGGAATACTCTCTTTCAAATTCTGAAGGTGGCAGGGGTCATATACAGGGAGTGAAAGGCTAGTTACAATTTGTACAGAAACCAAACGGCAGTCATAAGAGTCAAGGGGCATGAAAGGGAAGCAGTGGTTGGGAAGGGAGTGAGACAGAGTTGTAGCCTATCCCCAATGTTATTCAATCTGTATATTGAGCAAGCAGTAAAGGAAAAAAAAGAAAAATTTGGAGTAGGAATTAAAAACCATTGAGAAGAAATAAAAACTCTGAGGTTTGCCGATGACATTTTAATTGTCAGAGAGAGCAAATGACCTGGAAGAGCAGTTGAATGGAATGGACGGTTTTTGAAAGGAGGATGTAAGATGAGCATCAACAAAAGCAAAATGAGGATAATGGCATGTAATCAAATTAAATCAGGTGATGTGAGGGAATTAGATTAAGAAATGAGACACTTAAAGTTGTACATGAGTTTTGCTATCTGGGGAGCAAAATAACTGGTGATGGTCAAAGTAGGGAGTATATAAAATGTAGATTGGCAATGGGAAGGAAAACATTTCTGAAGAAGAGAAATTAGTTAACACCAAGTATAGATTTAAGTGTGAGGAAGTTTTTTCTCAAAGTATTTGTATGGAGTGTAGCCATGTACAGAAGTGAAACATCGATGATAAATAGTTTAGACAAGAAGAGAATAGAAGCTTTCAGATTGTGGTGCTACAGAAGAATGCTGAAGATTATATGGGTGGATCACATAACTAATGAGGAGCTACTGAACAGAATTGGGAAAAAGAGGAATTTGTGGCACAACTTGACTAGAAGAAAGGATCGGTTGATAGGACGTGTTCTGAGGCATCATGGGATCACCAATTTTGTATTGGATGGCAGCAGGGAGGGTAAAAATCATAGAGGGAGACCAAGAAATGAATACACTAAGCAGACTCAGAAGGATGTTGGTTGCACTAGGTACTTGGAGATGAAGAAGCTTGCACAGGATAGAGTAGCACAGAGAGCTGCATCAAACCAGTCTCTGGACTGAAGACCACAACAACAACAACATGAAACAATAAGTAACTTATACAAATATATGAATGCTAGCATTCAGATTAATTAATTCAGAAACATAAACAATAAGTTACATGCTACAACATCTTATGTGTTTAATTTACATGAAAAAAATTACATTTCCATCATTATTTTCATTTTCAGCAAAATGCTGGATGCTGATATGAGTCCTCTGGGATTTGATACTAAGAAATTATACCGATTTGTATCAGTTAGATTTAAGAAAACATCAACTCAGGTTCAAGAGCAAGCATTGAACTGGCTGCAGGTAATTATTTTTCATTGGTATTATGTGCAAAATATATTTAAATAATTTTGTTTGTAATGTTTTCTGTCTTACAATTCAGGTTCTAACAATGCTAGAAATTGTGATACCTCTGCATCTTCTGTTCTCAATGTTTTCTGATGGAGTAAGGGTCATGAAGGGAGGAACTAAAGAAGAATCTGACAAACAGATGAAATCATACAAAAATGGAGATACAGGCCGTCACAGTAGCATTTGTAAGTTGTAGCCAGAGATAAACTTAAACACTTATTACATCTTTAATAAATGCCTCTTTTCAGTATCAATATTTCTATATTAAACATGATTATCAAGCTGTGTACTTTCTATGTAATTAGTGGGCTGTATATTTTGTTTTTAAAATTTCTGCATAGATTTTTCTGTGACTTTGAATGGTTGCTGCATCTTTTAAGTTCTGTACCTTGTCTGTGAAAACATGGACTTTGATGTGGTGTGGTGGCTTCAATGCCTCAATAATATTGGCAATCCTACAGGGGGTTAAACCACATTGGTTGAGGGTGGGGGGCTATCTGCAGAGAGACCAGACTAAGCTATAGTTCCTAAAGAGTTGTGTTAGCAACAATCTGGATGGCTGACTGATTTGACCTTGTAACATTAATACATGCAGCCTTCCTATGTTGGTACTGTGAATGGATAAAATCAAGGAAAACTACAGTCATTATATTTACCAAGGACATACAGCTCATTAGGAGAAACACATCTAGCATTCTACAGATCAGAGCATACACTATGAGATAAGAGAAACTTTCAGATAGTTGAGGGAGACAAAATGTAATTGTGGTTGGAGACTGGAACTTGATAGTAGGAAAGTTAAGAGAAGAAAAGTAATTGGAGTAGACATACTGGAGGAAATGAATGAAGGGAGAAGCTGCTGAGTAGAATTTTACACTGAGCATAATTTAATCACTGCAAAAATTTGGTCTAAAAATCATGAAAGAAACTTTTATATATGAAGGGACCTGAAGACACCAGTAGGTTTCAGACAACTTATGTAGTGGTAAGACAAAGATTTTGAAATGAGATTATGACCTGCAAAACATTTACAGGGATAGATGTGGACTCAGGCCATAATTTATTAGTAACAAACTGCATATCAAAACTGATGATATTGCAAAACTGATTAGAATTAAAAGAGATGGGAACTGGATAACCTGAAAGAACCACTAGTTATTGAGATATTGAAAGGGAGCAGTAGGCAACAACTGATTGAAACAGGGGAAAGAATACAATAGACGATAATTGGATGGCTTTGAGAGATGAAATAGTGAAGACTGCAGAACATAAAATAAGCAATATGGTAATTCCCAGGGCAAATCCTTGGATAACACCTGAGATACTGAGTTTGATTGACAAAAGGAGGAAAATGCATTACAGAGAACTAAAAACTAATATTGACAGAAAGCATAAAATTTCATAGGCATATACGTCTATGCTACCTATAGCAAAACTGAAGACATTTTTGGTGAAAAGAGAAGGAACTGTACGAATATCAACAGGTCAAATGCAAGACCAGTACTATGAAACGGAAGAAGAAGGAAAAGAAGAAGATGAAGATGAAGAAGACAGAGATGAAATGGGAGATATGACACCACAAGAAGAATTTTACAGAGCACTGAAAGAAGCACTGTTGGAGAAGACATAATTGCCTCAGAATTATTAAGATCCTTGAGAGAACATATCATGACAAAACTATTTCACCTAGCATGAAGGCAAAATACCCTGCCCAGCTTCAATACAGCCACCAGTCAGCTTGTGGTGCAAACTCTGTCTCACTGCACATGCATGACTTAAAACACTGCACTCAACAAAACATAATCCCAACATGCAAATATAACTTGACATGTTACAATACCTCCATTCAACTCATGCTCATTTAGTGAACAAGATAAGTTAAGAAGCACCAAACTTGATTAGACCCACCAGAAGAGACTTATAAAATTTTGACTAATGAGAATATATACAAATAAACGTGTAACTTTTTGTGTATTGGCAAGGTCAGCGTATGCAGTGCATTCTTGTCATCTTAAAACTAACACACATAAATTATGCTTGTGTAACACTTCATAAATTAATGAAATGACAGGTTCTCACACCAAAACTTACATAATACATAAAAATTAATCTAAACTTGAATGTGTCTGTTTTTGTATGATAATGTAACTTTTGTATGCAAAAATAACACATTTTAATAAATGGACACTGCATTAAATTTGAGACTCAGTACCTGTACTCCAAATGAGCTTATAAAACACACAAAACAATGAATTTAACAAATATGTTGACACAATGTGCCCTTTTCAGGTCTTAAAATAATCTTTAGCAGTACTCTGCAGCTTGCTCACAATTGACAACTTACATAACATGATCAAAGCACTTCACAAATTTGAATCATTTGAGGTCACAAACAACTTGCTGTGATAGGCAGTCATGTGATTCTTCTTGCAATAGTGAATGTCTTAGTGGAACCAATATTGCTGCTTGCCACCCAGACCATATTCTATCATAGAAACAATTGAAACCCAGTGAGACATTTGATCAAATAATCTAACTGTGTCCCCCATAGATGAGGCTACTAAAAGCCACCCTTGGCAGGCCAAACCCATACAACACAAAATTCATTGTGAGAAAGTAGCAGATAGTTGTGCCGAAAACAAAACACTTGGCTGCAGTTTTTTTTTATTTCAAAGCTGTGAGCTGTCTCTGTACTATGATAGAAAACCAACCACAACAATGCACACATAAGAAACTTCATTTCACTTGAAACAGTACCTATGAAATGTAAACAAATGATTGAAACAACATATCAGCTGTCTTTTAACATAAATACAATAAAGCAGCACTAACTATTGCACAATAAACTGTCAAGGTAAATTAAAAACCACCTCTGCACACCAAAATTAATTCAGAAAATTAATTATGTCAAATTTACACACACTGAATGAACACATAAAAATTTAACACATCCCCCACCACCAAAAATTGCAGTCCACAGATGAAAAAATCAATATCCACCACACAAACATACCATAGGCTGTTGCTCGTTACTGGATATACAATATCAGTTCCATTACATTTCTGTCGGACCCTTGATGTCCATCTTCTACTTAATCTTATTATTAATTTTTATTTATTTATTTATTTATTGTTCCGTGGGACCAAATTAAGGAGAAGTCCCCATGGTCATGGAACGAGTCAACACATGAAATTATAACACGATATTAGAAACTGATAAAATGAAATATAAAAAAACATACTCAGGTGACAAGTCATAAGTTTAAATAAAGAAAATCAACAGTGTAACACTGGAATTTGCTTAATTTTTTAGCTTTTCCAGGAGCTCCTCAACAGAATAGAAGGAGTGAGCCATGAGGAAACTCTTCAGTTTAGACTTAAAAGAGTTTGGGCTACTGATAAGATTTTTGAGTTCTTGTAGTAGCTTGTTGAAAATGGATGCAGCAGAATACTGCACTCCTTTCTGCACAAGATTCAAGGAAGTTCATTCCACATGCAGATTGGATTTCTGCGTAGTATTAACTGAGTGAAAGCTGCTAACTCTTGGGAATAGGCTAATATTGCTAACAACAAATGACATTAAAGAAAATATATACTGTGAGGGCAATGTCAGAATTCCCAGACTATTGAATAGGGGTCGACAAGAGATTCTCGAACTTACACCACATATTGCTCGAACAGCCCGTTTTTGAGCAAAAAATACCCTTTTTGAATCAGAAGAATTACCCCAAAAAATAATACCATATGACGTAAGCATATGAAAATATGCGAAGCAGACTGCTTTTCGTGTTGAAGTGTCACTTATTTCAGATACTGTTCTAATGGCAAATAAAGCAGCATTTAGTTTCTGAATAAGATTCTGGACATGGGCTTTCCACAACAGCTTACTATCTATCCGAACGCCTAGGAACTTGAACTGTTCCGTCTCGCTTATAATATGCCCATTCTGTCTGATAAAAATATCAGTTCTTGTTGAATTGTGAGTTAGAAACTGTAAAAACTGAGTCTTACTGTGATTTAGCATCAAATTATTTTCCACAAGCCATGAACTTATTTCATGAACTACATTATTTGATACTGTTTCAATATTACACACAAGATCCTTCACTATCATGCTGGTGTCATCAGCAAACAGAAATATTTTTTAATCACCTGTAATACTAGAAGGCATATTATTTATATAAATAAGAAACAGCAGTGGCCCCAGCACCGACCTTGGGGAACACCCCACTTAAGGGTGCCCCATAGGGACTGAACATCACTACCGCTCTCAATATTGCAGAGAATTACCTTCTGCTTTCTGTTCTTAAAGTAAGAGGCGAACCAATTGTAAGCTACTCCCCTTACTCCATAATTCTGCAGTAATATTTTATGGTCAACACAGTCAAAAGCCTTCATTAAATCAAAGAAAACACCTAGCATTCACAACCATTTATTTAATCCATCCAAAACCTCACAGAGAAAAGAGAAATAGCATTTTGAGTTCTTAAACCATTTCTAAAACCAAACTGAACATTTGACAGCAAATTATGTGAATTTAAATGCTCCAGTAACCTTGTATATACAACCTTCTCGATAACTTTAGCAAACACCGATGGCATAGAAATAGGTCTAAAATTGTCAACATTATCAATGTCTCCCTTTTTATAAAGTGGCTTCATTACCGAGTACTTTAATCAGTCAGGAATCCAACCACTCCTAAAAGAAAAGTTACAGATATGGCTAAGTACTGGGCTAACATACATAGAACAATACTTCAGTATTCTGCTAGATACCCCGTCATATCCATGTGAGTTCTTGGTCTTTAGTGATTTAATTATTAACTCAATCTCCCTCTTGTCAGCATCATGGAGGAGCATTTCAGGTAACAGTCTCGGAACACTTTTTTCTAAGAGCGCTATATGATTTCCTGTTGGGACTAGTTTCTATTTAGTTCACCTCCTATATTCAGAAAGTGATTATTAAATACTGTACATATATGCGACTTATCAGTAACACGGACATTCCCACTACGCACTGATTCCATATCCTCGACCTGTCTCTGCAGACCAGCCACTTCCTTTACGACTGACCATATGGTTTTAATTTTATCCTAAGACTTAGCTATTGTATCTGCATACCACATGCTTTTTACCTTTCTAATATCATTTTTAAGCACCTTACAATACTGTTTGTAATGGGCTGATGCATTTAGATTTTGACTGTTTCTAACGTTTTGATATTATTGCCACTTTGTTCTACAAGATATTCTTATCCCTCTAGTCAGCCACCCAGGCTGCCTGTTTGCGCTACTACCCTGTTTTGAATGTTGTAATGGAAAGTAACTTTCAAAGAGCATGAGAAAAGTCTTGAGAAAAGCATTATATTTATCGTCTACTGTATCAGCGCTATAAACATCTTGCCACTCTTGTTCCTTGATAAGGTTTACAAAGGTCTCTACAGCAAATGGATCAGCTTTCCTAAACAGCTGATGACTATATTTAACACGTGTTGCAGCAGAAAAATCTTTTAGAGTTAAAATTTGTGCATCATGATCTGAATGGCCATTCATCTTTTTGCTAACAGAATGCCCTTCTAGTAATGAGGAATGAACAAAAATGTTGTCTATGGTTGTTCTACTGTTCCCTTGCACTCTTGTTGGAAAGAATACAGTTTGCATAAGATTATACGAATTAAGGAGGTCTACCAGCATCCTCTTCCTTGCACAATCACCTATACAATTAATATTGAAGTCACCACATATAACTAACTTTTTGTAATTCCTATAAAGTGAACCAAGAACCTCCTCTAGCTTTAGCAAAAATGTTGTGAAATCGGAGTCTGGGGATCTATAAATAACAACAGTTGAAGTTTAGCTCCGTTAAATTTAACCACACCTGCACAACATTCAAACACCTTTTCAGTGCAGTACTTTGAAACATCAATTGACTCAAATGGGATGCCGTTTTTCACATATATGGCTACTCCCCCACACCGCAAAGAGCTCCTTGAAAAGCTGCCAGCCAACCTGTATCCTGGTAAAGGAAGCCTCTGAATTATCTCCTCATTTAAGAAGTGTTCAGGTATACCAATAATTTCAGAGTCAACATCTATAAGCAGTTCACTAACTTTATCTCTAATACCTTGTATATTTTGATGAAATATACTAATTCCCTCATTACTCGGATACCTAAGCTTTGTCAAAAGTGGTTCCCTTAAGCAGGAATACCTATCAGCTGACTTCAATCTAAAAAAGGTGCAGCTCTAACACCCACTACTGCAGGAATTTTCCCATGAGTGATCCCACCACCCCCACCTATGCTGTCACCTATAAGCTTTGCCAACCTCCCCTTCCCATACCTGTTGAGTTGCAGGCCATGTCTAGTGAAACCCGTCCTGCTGATAGACTCCACCGACACCACTGAAATGTGACCCATGCTTTCTGTCATCAGCACACCTCCAAGTCTCATGTTATTACGCCTGATGGCTGTATCAAGATGAGGCCGATGGTGACGCTGAAACAGTTCCACGAAATGCACCGTCATGTTGCCAGTCTGAGTGGCTATCTTTTCCAGGTCACCATCTATGTCATACTCCCCATCCATATCAATACTACTACCAGCCCCACCCACAATCACTACCTGACCCTCTTTAGTAAAATCCCTACATAACCCCCCTATGTTAACAGTCACTTGAGCCAATCCTGCATTAGGCTTCACAATGCTGGTGACCTAGTACTCACTCCCCAGCACTTCCTGCAACTGCTGGCCTACACCTCTGCCATGAGAACTACCTAACAGCAGAACCTTCTTCTTCCTCTTCGACTTTGCAACTGTTCTAGCCACCGTAACTATTGAGGTCTACTGCATACTTCCTACATCTACAGCTACTAGAGATTCCTCTCCACTAGACTCTGACAGTTGGTCATATCTATTGTAAACACCAATAGTAAAACTATCTGAAAATCTTCTTCTCCCAGCAGATCTCTTGCCAACAGCCAGCTCCCATTCCCCAACCCCCTTCTCCCTCCTCATCCTATCTAGCTCCTCCTGTGCATTTTTCAACTGCACTTGAAGGGCACAGATCTTACGCTCCTGCTCCTCTATCAACTTACTCTTGTTACATAACCTGCAGTTCCAGGAGAGGATCTCACCAGAATGCCCACTGGCTTCCCCACTGCATTCCCCCAGTGAAAATACTTCGAACAAGTCTCACACCGCAATCCACTTCTCACGAACCTATGGCAAAGCCCACACTTCTCACTCATAGTAAAATTTTACTTTTTCTAGGTTCCGATACTACAATAAGAAGATGTTAAAAACCTGACTACAATAATCACAAACTTACTCTACAAGGGAAGTAACTACTATTATTAACAGTATTAATAAACAACAAATGTGAATATAACAAAAGACTAATACAGAAAGAGAATCAAACGTCTAATGACACAGTAACAAAGGTGAAAACAGTTCCCAAAAGGTTCTTCTGAAATTATTTCACCAGAAAACACAAAAAACTCTGGTTAAAGACTACTAAAGTTCCTAAATAAACCACTATACACAAACAAATAATTAGTACTTAGCTTTCGATGCACCGCTACAGCTGCTACTGGTCAGTGCAGAATGTAAACACAGGTAAGAGGTTACGTTGCTCGATACGAAACACTCACAAATATCAGGTCACAACACATACGTTTCACTAACTGTGTTATCTATATTTAAACTTGTCACCATTTTCTTCCATGCTTTCTGTTTATCCCATTGTTCAATCCAATGAACCTTTGGTGAAAACAAACATTGTATGAATATTTGACAAGGAAATCTGCTGCCACCAAAATATTCACACACTGCCCAGTGGTGCTGCCGACCTCATCACAACCACCGGCTGCCTAGTGTCACAAACTCTGCCTGCTCTCGCCGCTCGCACATTACTTAAGTGCTGCACTCAGCCTGACATAATCCCAGAATGCAGATATGACTTGGAATGTTACAACTCCCATAAGGAAACTGGAAATGTATAAATCTTTATCCATACATGAAGTACCATGAGGTCTATTTAGAAGTTTTCCTCTACAGTTCTTAAGACAAAATGACTTTGGATTGCTCTGGAGAGACTGTATTTGTTTCTCTGTAGTAGGAAATATGTTTAATAAAGTCTTGCAACAAGACCTCTTTGGATGAACAACATTGTATCTGCTGATTGAGTGTCTCCAAGAAGCTGCATCAGTGTCCAGTTTCTTCCAATTGGATTGCTCATTTGGTTCATGGCACTTCATTAAGTACACAGACTGCTCATCATAAGTCAAACTACAATATTACTTCCACTTTTAAACTAGTTAGTAGGATTACAGATTCAATTCTGGAAACAGGCATGAAATAAGATATCCTCAAAATTTTGAATCAGATGCAAGTTATTTCACTCATTGTAATGCACAAAGAGAAGTTCATGCAATCTTATATCATGTGTTGTTGTCAGCATAAAACATTAGTTTCATTTACATCTATTTTATTCCAGTTCCTTTTTATGGGTAGGTCAAGGTAGTGACAGTGCTGTACTCTTCACAAGAAATATAGTATCATTCTGTTGCATTACACTAATAAATCAGTGACACAACAGCATTACAGCAATCATATGCAGCATTATTCCACTCATTTCTGTTGGTGTTATTTCAATGTAGCCAACTTCCCCTTTTTTGGAATGTGTTCCAAACCAGCTTCCTAGAGTCTTTTCCTTTTGTGTTTTTCCACTAGCAACTGATAAAATTCCTTTTATTTGTATTATTTACATACTTTATTATACTGAGAGTGAGAATTGTGTTTTTGGAGTGAGCCAAGTCTGTGGCATACAGCAATGCTCCATTAGACAGTGTGCAAACCACCTGAGTGTGGTTGCTTGTGGTGCTGCACATGGATGGATACCATAAGAACTATTATCACTTGGGCAAAGGAATGAAATAAACAGAACTATTACACCAGAAACCAAATGTCCAAAAAATTTTGCCACACTTCAAGCTTCAGTGTACTTTTTCCTGCTTCATTGCCTCATTGTGCTGGCACCACTTGATAAAGTAATTTGTTGTGGTGGTGTGCTTAAATAGACTGGTTGTCATTTGTCTTATTTTTCCCCTACCTGAATTTTTTTCCAGCTCTTGAGCTTTTCTGTGTTGTTTTCAAGCCACTGATGACTTACAATATCTAAGTATAAGTAGACATTGGTAAGACATGATATATCATTCCACCAGTAGTACTTAACAGCTTGGTAAAATCACTTTGGACATTTCTTCAGATCTTCGTCAACATCTCCCAAAAACACTGTTGGATACCTCATGTCCATCTGACTCACTGCCACCTTTTTTAATCCATTACTACCTTGACAATGTGAACCACGGGAGGAATGTACTATTCATACTTGGGTTCCTACCAGTCAAGGTAGTGGGTCGTTATAGTCAAAATGGAGGCATGCTAAAATTCACACCCAGTTTATCCACCAAACTATATCACATAGAATCCAGAATAAAATGCCAGCAATGAGATCGGGGTCACTAACAACAACTGACACTTCACACTGAAAGCATGTTTATTTAGCACACATGTAACTTCAGATGAAACTTAACTGCCTTCCTCAGCAGAGATTGCTCCTATTAATATACACATACATAGTTATAGCAAATTCCAGTATTATATCAGTAATTAAGTGCTAGAACCTTCAAAAAATTACACATGTTAAATGATAAATATTTGCAGGAGATGGGAAGTTAACTAATAACCTGCATGTCACTAGCCATCAGTTATAACTGCTGTACAACAGTATACAAAACAAACAGAGCTCAACAATATTACTAGTATAGTTCAAGGCACATTGACAAGTATTTGAGAACCATCCACTTTTTGTTGTGTGAGTAAGTCTGTCACATCAAGGATGAAACCAACATATGACACAGTAACGACATTTTATTCACTTTCTAGCATTTATTCTACATGAACATAACACAGAATTGACACACATTAGCCACCATAAAATAATACACCTTATTTTTTTTATTTTGCAGTGAGTGCCTTCCTTGTCTCAAACCATCCACCAGCAATAATCTGCCAACATAGAAGGTAGTTGTTTCCTTTCATATGACACTTCTGTAGTCAAAATGACTTTAGAGAACATATCACCAACTTCACCCAGTATGTCACTACAGCATTCTGTAAAGCCTTCCAGAAGTGAGTTAATCAAATGTACCTCCAAAGAAATGTTGCACCATACAGTCTGATATTCTTTTGTCTGTCAATCACCTTTCATTTGTAGTATTTCTTGTTTTGATAAACTTTTCCATTACCTTCTTGAGACATACCAAAACCCTCTTCCCTTCTGTAGTGAAGTGTATTCCAACCTGTTCATGTTCCAGAATATCTTTGCATTTTGAGTCTACAAATACACATCCCTTTATCTTCAGAGATAAAATGAAAGGGAATTGTTCAGTCAAATATGCATACCCTGGCTTGATTGATGCATAACACTTCAGAATTGTTTTATTAAGTCAAGTTAAGTGTGAAGTGGTGGAAGTAGTATATCTTCATGAGTATCCAGAATTTCATGTTGCACTTTTATTTGCCACTTTTCACCCACACTCAGGCCATTCCTTTTTCAGATATTAAGAGTTATGGTACTGACTATTCCACTCACAAAGAAAACATGCTTACTTCATTATATCCCAGTTGTGTTCCCAGTAATATAGCTATTATTTTGTAGTTGCCACATATCTTCATTTTATTTTCATTGTAGTACAATTAATTTAACATATTTTTTGACCTCCAACTCTATTGAAGTTGATGTACGCAACAGGAAGGGAGGACTTTTGTTTTTATTGTGGAGCACACCCACCTTGAGACATGTTTTCAGCACATCTATAAAATGTCTGCACTCCTGTGTGCATTTTGTTGAGATTTTATTTTCCCGTGATAACTATTGTTACCCTTGCATCACAGTTCTACTGAAAAGTATACACTTTAGATGAAGGAAACAAGGTAAATTGCAACTATAATTAATTAAGAATAGTTAACAAATATTGAGACAACAAACAATTTAAACATAAAAATTAGTTTCATTTCATTTATTTAATGGTATTTAGCTTTTATCACATTCATACAAAATTGATCCAGAATTCCAGCTGTTATTTCCATTTTTGCTATTGAATAGCACTTCCAGTGTGTGAGATGTTGCATTACCAAAGTCGACTTTTCATGCGTAAGTTGTGCATGCATTCCCATTGATACTGTCTTTCCAGCCATGGCTGCTGAACAACATAGAATTGGTAACGAAGGTAATACAGTAATCAGGTCTGCAGTATTTTACTAAATCTATCTATCTGTATTTTTAATTGCTTGAAACTGGTACTGACAATTTATTCAGATAAATTAACATCAGTTTCCCTTAAACCAGAACACCTTCTCCTAAATCCCAACCATTAGTTAACTTTCCTTCCTTTGCTCTTTTTCTTACTTTCCTTTTTATAGAGAGAGAAGGACAAAAATCATCAAAAGATGATATTAGTTAACATTTTTAATGTATAGTTCTTTTAACAGCTCCAGTTGTGGAAGATGAATCTGGGAATACATCTGGATTTTCTGATGAAGAATTACCTGCTATGAGACACATGCATTTTGAGACTGATGCAGAACGAAATTTGTCGTGCTGTATTCTGATGCTAGATATCCTTCTTAACCAGGTGAGGATAAACCAATATTAACAGCACTAATTATTCAAAAGATGGTTTTATCATAAGCTATTAGCCCAAGAGCATTTAAATATCTTTGACTTGTCATTTTTCATGACAGCTATGCTTGAAAACAATATTTTGATCTCACTTTCTCCCATGTATATATCAATAAATGACCATGACAGTAAAATCAAGGAAATTTGAACTCATATTGAGACAAATGGAAAAATCTTTCTTTCTGAACAATGTATAGATGTATGCTGGTGTCCAAAATTAAAGCAACAAATGGATATTTTGAAAGGTTACATTTATTTTGTCTCAAAACAGCATTAATAGGTGACAGTAAAGCAGAACCACTGTAAAGAATACAGAAGGTAAACAACTGCAACATGCATAACAGTATACAGAAATGTTCTTCATTTTTTCCATCTTAACGGATTTGCATGCACATTCCAACTGGGTTCTGTGCTCAGTATGGGGTGCGACCACCTCTGGCAGGAACGCAAGCCTGTTGATGATGGGGCATGCAGTGAATGATGTTACCAATCTTATATTGAGGCAATCACACCTATTCTTCCTGAAGTGCTGCTCACAGTCTTGGAGAAGGGTTGATGAATGCTGATGTGATGCAAGCCAACTCCCTAGTGCATCCCAGACATGCTCTATGGGATTCAAATCTGGAGAGCGAGCAGGACACACTATGTGTGCAATATCTTCCATTTCCAAGAAAACACCAACCACTCATGCTCTATAAAGTGGAGCATTATCATCAATCAATACAAAGCCAGGGCTCACAGCATCTTGCAACAACCACAAATGATGTCCCAATATCTTGTCACAATACATAACAGCAGTTAAACCTTCTCGATTCATCTGTACAGTTTCATTAAGAGGGGTTCATGTGGTCAACATAATCCCTGCCAACACCACTAGGGATCCTTCTCAGTATCGGTCTCTTCCCCGTATACACAGTGATTGTGGATGGAGGGCTATGCAGCAAACACTACCTTGTTACAGAAGTGCCATGACGTCATAATTGGCATGATTGTCCATTGACCAGAATGTCATCTTCCATGCAGAATATGACCATACAAACATCTGGTTGACAGTTTGTGTGATTATATCATGCGTTAGACATAGGACAGGGAAAGAGCAGTTTATTGCTTTAATTTTGGATGGCAGCATAGATGATTAGGTTTAGTGTGGTAAGCACTGTATAAGGTAAGATTAAGATGTAAGTCCTCCTACTTTATTTATGAGCAGCTACTTACATTTAAACTATGTCTCCATTGCTGCTACTAAATGCAACAGAAATTTATGCTGGGTGTTGCGTCTTGCAATACAATAAATTGAAGGGTTAGTAATTATAATAACAATTCTGTCTTGATATTTTGTAAAATAATATAAACAATTAAAACTTTTTCACACCCCCATCTCCCTCTCTCCTTCTACGACCATCATTTGGGAAAATGTGTATCTACATTGAATGTTCTATAGACATGGTGCTATGTAGCTTGCATAGGTCTCTGGAACCTTATGATGCCTTAAAGTCAAAATCAGGAGCATGGGATTTACTTCTAAAATTTATTATGTTCAACTAGTATGAGACAGGCCTAATGTCCATCTTTGATGACACAGTAAGTATCCTTATGTCACATGGACAATTCTAGTAGGCCCCGAGTTTACTAAATATTGCTGATGTGACATAAGGATATTTACAGGGTGCCACTGGAGATAGCCATGAAGCCCAATACCAGTCTATGAAGGCATAGTCAAAAATAATGCCTCAGAATTTTTTATGTGAAAGCTCTTAAACCTTTTTAAATAAAACAAATGTTATTAATGTTCTACATCTTTAATCTTCATATTTATGTATTTATTCCTCAACATAGTGACCCTGGCAATGCACACATTCTCCCAAAAAACACTAGTTTGTTGATACCATCACTGTTGAATGTTTGATCATGCTGATGGAGCCACACCCTCATCTCTGCTTCCACTGCTTAATTACTACCAAATTAAAGGCCTAGAAGCTTTTATTTACATTTTGGAAACAGATAAAAATTGGATGGATCCAAGTTAGGACTGTATGGAAGATGATTGATGACAGTGAACCCAAAGCATCAGATTGTTGCAGATGCTGCAGCACTCATGTGTGGTCTGGCATTGCCATGCTGAAGGAGAGGGTGTCCAGGCATGGACAAACTCCTCAAATTCAAAACTCTATTATATCATGCTGTCTCTCACACACCGATATACGAGGGTTGACTGAAAAGTAATGCCTCCACTTTCCTAACTCTTTAACAGTTGGTAGCATTGGTATGTGGTAGGTACTGGCTTGTTCCATAGCCTCTTCTCTTCAGCTCCAGTTGGCAGGGAGCCTTAGTATTGAATGATTGTATTGTTACAGTGTAAAATATGGAACCCTGCACGTACGGTTTGTCAATGTGATTTAAGCAATGTGCAGTCATTGAATTCATCAGAGAATGAAAGCAGTGTATGGTGATTGTGGTGATGTGAGTACTGTGCGTCTTCATTTTTGTAACATGAGAGGAGTTCCTCACAAATTTCAAGTCTATGTGCTTTCGTTTCAGGAGTCAGCATCTGGGGTACCCATCATGCACAAGTCTTCCGATAGCCAAGCAAAGCAATAATGTGACCCACACATTTATGTGAAATGCCAGTTGTGCTAGCAATTTCTCTCTGAGTGATACGACAACCATCCTGAATCAATCTGTCAACATTTTGCTTGTGAAACTCGGTGGTTGCTGTCACAGGACATCCAACTCTTTGTTTGCCACGCAGGTCAGATGTTCCTGCCTCAACATCTTTAAGCTTTCTCGCCCAGTGATGCACAGTACTCACATTAACACAATCACCATAAACTGCTTCCAATGTCTGATGAATCTCCTTTGGGGTGACACCGTCTCCTGTCAAGAATTTAATGACTGCACGTTGCTTAAATCGCATTGAGCAACCGTCTGCACAGGGTTCCATACTTTACACTATAACAACACAACCGTTCAGTGCTAAGGCTTCCTGCCAACTGGAGCTGTAGAGAAGAGTCTACGGAACAAGCCAGTACCTGCCACATACCAATGCTGCCAACTGTTGAAGAGTTACGAAGGTGGAGGCATTACTTTTCAGTCAACCCTCGTAGTTTATTACACACTGCCATGTTGCACACTACAATTCAGAGCCCTCTAGTGGCAGAGGGCTGCAAATATGTAGACATGAAGAATAAAGATGTTTTATTAAAATAGCTTTAAGAGTTTTCACATAAAATATTATGAAACCTTATGTCTCATCAAGCCCTTGTAGCATATTAAATTTTAAAAATAAATCCTATGCAGCTAATGGCAACTTTTAATCATCACAAAGTTCTTGAGATATATGGAATGTCTTATTTTCAAAACAAATAACAAGGACAACTTTGGAGTAAGTAGCATGATGATAACTTAGCCATAAGACAAATTTGTAATCATATTTTCTAATGATTATTTACATTTATGAAAAGGATAGATTCCTGCTCACCATATAGATGACATGTTAAGGTGGAGACAGGCATAACAAAAAGACTGTTTCAGCCAAATTCTTCTTCAGAAGACAAACAAAACCACACAAACATTCACATCTTATGCACACAAGACTGCTATCTCTGGCTCCTCTGGCCAGGCTGAAACTGTTGCGTGGAATGAAAGCACCAATCGGGAGTGGGGCAGGGCAGGGAGAGGGATATCAAGAGTGTGGGGGCGTAAAGAGTAGAGAACTTTCTGGTGGAGCAAGCAGGGACAAGAAGGTGGCAGGACAAGGCTACCAGCGGCAGCATTGGGAGGCTGTGGGGTCCGGGGAGTTGGGGCGGAGATGGGGGAGTCAAAGGAAGAGGAGGAACAGAGAGTAGAAAAGACTGGTGAATTCATTGGCAAAGAGTGGCACACAGTGAGGGTTAGGGGATATAAATTAGGAGGAGGTTGTAGGACAAAGGGGGCAGAAACTATTGGGTGGGTACAATAGGTTATCGTAAGCTAAGGCTAGATAATTTCAAGAATGGAGAATGTGTTGTAAGGATAACTCCAGCTGCACAGTTCAGAAAAACTGGTGGTAGAGGGGAGGATCCAGATGGCCCCAGTTGTGAGGCAGCCATTAAAATCAACCATGTTATGTTCTGCTGAACGTTGTGCCACAGGGTGGTCCACTTTGCTCCTTGCCACAGCTTGTTTGTGACATTCATCCTGGTGATCAGATGGTTGGTAACCATCACAATATAAAACCTGTGCAATGATTGAAGCAGAGCTGATATATGACATGGCTGCTTTTTTGGTGTGGAAGCAATGGAAGCTGTCAAAATGCAGGTATTCTGGGTTTAATGTGGACAGAGGAGCAGATGGAGCCATCAGAGAGGAGGAGGTCACCATCAAGGAAGTGCACACTATGTAGAGGAGGACCATGTTAAGTGGATGGGAGAGATGGTGTTGAGGTTGTGAAGGTCCAAAGATAGGGTGTCTTGGTCCTGAGTCGAAATAATGAAGATATCATCAATGAACTGCGGTTTGTGGTTTTGGGACGCTACAAAGCTTTCCTTTACATTTTGGGCAGTTGGTTGGAGCTGTTGGCCAATGAGGGCCAAAATTCTTTCAGTGGGGACACAATAACCAGTTATAATGGGGCATGCACAATTAATGAGTTTGTGGATTTTGGGGGACATGTATAGAAGTTGGGTGTGTGGGGTGTCATGGATGTGAGGAGGGAAATGGATTTAGGTGAGAGATTCTGGAAAGGATCTAAGGCTTTAAGCAGGGATTTGAGGTTATGCTGGACTTCTGGCAAGAGATTCTGAAAAGGACCTAAAGCTTTAAGCAGGGACTGGAGTTTACGTTGGACTTCAGGGTTTGGATTACTCTGGCAGAGTTTATAGGTGGAGGAGTCAGACAATGGCAGAGGCCATTCACCAGGCAGTCACTGCAGTTCAAAATGTCTGTGGTGAGACCCTTGTCTGCAGGTAGGGTGATTGAGTGAGGATGTGTTTTGAGGTTGTGTATGATTGTCCTTTTCTCTGTTAACAAGTCGGTGTCCTTTGGAAGGCACTTGGGGAAGGATGGAGAGGCTAAATGTCAGGTATAAGGAATTCCTGGAAGGTGACTAGATAACAGTTAGGTGGGAGTGTGGAGGGGTGGAGGATCAAGGTTAGATGGTAGTATGAACTGGGAGATGCAGGGTTCAGTGTTGGGAATAGGTTGTCTCTAGTTGAAGGGATTGGTGACAAAGAAGTGTTTCCATTGCAGCGATTGGGAGAAGGAGAGTAGATCTTTGACAAGTGCAACATGGTTAAATCTGGGTACAGGGCTGAAACTGCAGCCTTTGGGTAGGACTGAAATTTCTGTGGGGCTGATGATTTTGGTAGAAAGATTAACAACAGTGTTCCTGAATTGTTTCGGCTCAAGTTTTGGTGGTGTGTTGATAGGGAGTTTTGAGAGATGTGGTAAGGTGAAAATGTCAGCTAGGCATGGTCTGGGTGCTGTGTGGGGTTGAAAAGGAGGAATGCTGTGAGTAGGACAGTGGTTGAATAGTGGTGCCCCAACCCAGCATTATAAAATCAGTAGGTTGGATAACTTATGAAGGTAGTGCCTAGAATTCTCTTCTGGGTGCTGGAAAGCAAGGGATATAGTTTCAGAGATGTGATGCCTGTAGTAGGGAATGCATAGTAGTTGTCTCTCTTGCTGGGAGAGTAGAGATGGTTCTTACTTCCTTGTACCATGGATATGTGTTTTTGCAATATGATGTTGGTGAGGTGCAGGCATTAGGAAGGGTATTTCCAAAGGAAGAAATTTTTGTTTAGGCATTATTTGAGTAACAGGATGTGAACCTGGGTTCAGCCAGTGAAAGGGATACTTTTATGAATTGGTGCAGAAACTAGAGCAGGGGTCATTGTGACAAGGATGGTGTTGGGGAAACGGGAGGTGAAGGCATTAGGTGGTTGTGAGAGGACCTGGATAACTGAAAAAGATGCATAAAAATACATACAGACACACAAAATTACCCACAAACACATAAAAATATTCCAAAATTCGCACCAATACTTGAAAATACATAAAAATACACACAAGAAGATATGTAAGAAATGTAAAAAGAGATGGAGGGATGGGGGATATGTTAGGTCGAGTTTCACAAGTTCGTGTGGCACAGGTAATTGTGGAAAATAACATGTGAAAATATGCAAGAATGATGGTGGAAATGAGATAAGTAGCAATCATTTAATTATCAATAGGAAGAATTTGGGGTATGAGAAGCTGCACCAACAACCCACATGGTCACATAGCCATGTGTTGTGCTTGGATGAAACCATTGATATGGCATGGCTCAGTACAATGAGTAGAGTGATACTTTAGATAATAATAACAACGGAAAACATCACCAGATTGTGGGATGGAAGGAAAGCTGTTAGGCAAAATCAAACAATTAAAGTCCAGTTTGAAATATCACCAATTATGAGAAGGATATTAACCTTAAAGATGACGCGTTGAGTTGCATACTGGCACAACAAGACAGACTGTTGCACACTAAGCTTTCAGCCAAAGCCTTCTTCAAAAAAGAAAGGAAAACACGCACATACACACACATTCACACAAGCTGGCACACCTCACACACACACAACATAACAACTATTGCCAGTTGTTCTGGGAAAACTGTGACTATTGTATCAAAATAAAGCAGCAATTGGGAGTGGAGGAAGGAAGGGTGAGCGATAGCAGAGTACGGGTGGGGAAAGAGAAGATCATTGTCTAGCAGAGCATGCAGCAAATAGAAATCAGCAGGACAAGGTTATTAGGGGCACTATTGGGTGGCTGTGTGGGAGGGGGGTGGAAGGAGGGAGGGAACAGCAAGTGGAGAACGAAAGGAACAGAGAGGGGAAAAGATTGGTGGGTACACAGACAGAGAGCAGTCCTCAATGAGGATGAGGGGGCATGAGTTGGTCTATAGGACGAAAAGGGCAGAAACTTTTGGTTGGAAGGTGCAGGGACAGTAAGTTATCCTATCTTCAGGCCACAGTATTTTCACTAGCATAGAATGTGTCATAAGGACACCTTCCATTTGTATAGTTCAGGAAAGCTGGTCGTGGAGGGAAGGAGCCAAATGGCTCAGGTTGTGAAGCAGCCATTATAATCAAGCTTGCTATGTTCAGCTGCATGTTGTGCCACAGGATTGTCCACTTTACTCTTGGCCACAGTATGGTAGTGACCATTCATCCTGGTGGACAGATCGTTGGTGCCGGCCGGAGTAGCCGTGGGGTTTTAGGCGCTACAGTCTGGAACCGAGCGACCGCTGCAGTCGCAGGTTTGAATCCTGCCTCGGGCATGGATGTGTGTTATGTCCTTAGGTTAGTTAGGTTTAATTAGTTCTAAGTTCTAGGAGACTAATGACTTCAGAAGTTAAGTCGCATAGTGCTCAGAGCCATTTGAACCATTTGAACAGATCGTTGCTAGTTATAACAATATAAAAAGCTGTCCAATGATTGCCACACAGCTGGTATATGACATGGCTGCTTTTACATATGGCCCAGCCTCTGGTGGGGTAGGATAAGCCTGTGACAGGACTGGAATAGGAAGTGCTGGGTGGGTGGATTGGGCAGGTCTTGCACCTAGGTCTTCCACAGGGATATGATACCTGTGCAAGAGGTTGGGATTGCAAGTAGTGTAGGTATGGACTAGGATGTTGTGGAGGTTGGGTGGGTGACAGATCAGTTCTTCCAGCCCAGGATGGTATTAAGTTATGAAGGGGGCACTCTTTTGAAGCTGGTTCTTGAGGCTGATGGGAGGATTGGGGTTGTGTGCGAATATGAAGTGCGAAATCTGTCTGAGAACTAAGTCTGAGGGACAGTGCCTTATTAGAGATAATCAAAGCCCTGACAAAGAATGTGGTTCAGTTGTTCCATTTTGGGCCAATATTGGATAATGAGGAGGGCACTCTTATGTAACTGATTCTTGGAGGGTGGGGAATGTGGAAGGATTTGGGGGGGGGGGGGGGGAGGACTGGGGTGGAGGATATGGCACAGGAAATCTGTTGGTGTACTAGGTTTGGAGATTAGTGCCTATCTGTGAAAGCCTTCTTGAGACCTTCAACATACTGGGCAAGGGAGTTCTTATCACTACAAATATGATATCCATGGGTGGCCAGGAGCTGTATGGGAGGGATTCTTTGGTGTGGAATGGATGGCTGCTGTCGAAATGCAGACTGTTACATGGTGGTTGCTTTAACGTTGACAGAGGTGTGGATGGAGCCATCAGAGGGTTGGAGGTCAACATCCAGGAAGGTGGCCCACTAGACTGAGGAGGAGCAGGTGAAGCATATGGGAGAGAAGATGTTGAGGTTGTGAAGGAGTGATGATATGGTGTCTTGGCCCTCAGTTGAAATATGTCCCCCATAAGTTATCCAACCTGCTGACATTCTTGTCAACCCCTCATAGTACACAGGCCATACCTAGCTTACCTTTTCACCTTACCACATCCCTCAAAACTCCCTATCAACACTCCACAGAGTCAAAACAATCCCAGAACATTTTTGTTAACCTATTCACCAAATTCCTCAGCCCACACCAAAATTTAACCACGTTACATTTTTCATAGATCTACTCTCCTTCTCCCAAACCCTGAAATGCAGACACTTCTTTGACTCCAGTCCCTCCACCCAGAGCCAACCTAATACCAACACTGAACCCAACCTCTCCTCATCCAGCCATGACCCTATCCTCCCATTCCACCTAACCACCCCTTTGTCTCTTCCATGAATTCTGTATCTCGAACTTCCAAAGAACACTAACCTATCAGCAGAAGAAAGGAAAGCCATACAGTCTCAAAAAAGATCCTCACCTAATCATCCTATATGCAGATGAAGGTTCCATCACAGTCGCAATGAATGGCAGTGACTGACTGGCAGAAGGCCTCTGCTAGTTGTCTGACTCCACCTATAAACTCTGCCAGACTGATCCCATCCCAGAAGTCCAACATAACCACCATACCTGTTTAAAGTCTTAGGCTCTCCCCAGAACCACTCTGCTGAATTCATTTCCCTCCTCAACTGTATGACACCTCCCACAGCTACCTCCTACTTGCTCCTAAAAATCCACAAACCCAACAATCCTGGATGCCCCATTGTGGCTGGTTATTGCACCTCCACTGAAAGAAGTTCAGCCCTCATTGACTAGCCTCCAACATCAAGGATACCAACCACTTCCTCCATTCCTGGGTATTGACCACCTCCTTCCTGATGGCTCCATCCAGGTACAAGGGGGACCTCCTTCATCACCTAATACCACCCTGGGCTGGTTCAACTGTTCTGTCATCCACCCAACCTCCAACTTCTACAACATATGTATGCCACTTCCTATCCCAGTCCCTTGCCACAGGTATCACATCCCTGTGGAAGATCCCGGGTTCGATTCCCGGCGGGGTCAGGGATTTTCTCTGCCTCGTGATGGCTGGGTGTTGTGTGCTGTCCTTAGGTTAGTTAGGTTTAAGTAGTTCTAAGTTCTAGGGGACTGATGACCGTAGCAGTTAAGTCCCATAGTGCTCAGAGCCATTTTGAACCTGTGGAAGACCCAGGTGCAAGACCTGCCTAATTCTCCCACTCAGCACTTCCTATCCTAGTCCTGTGATAAGCTTATCCTACCCTATCAGAGGCTAGGCCACCCGTGAAAGTGGCCATTTATTATACCAGCTCTGCTGCAATCATTGCACAGCTTTTTATATTGATGACTACAACCAGCTGTCTACCACAACAAATGGCAACTGCCAAACTGTGGCCAAGACCAAGTGGACCACCTTGTGGAAAAAATTGTAGCTGAACATAACATGCTTAATTCTAATGGCTGGCTCACAACCTGCACCATTTGGATTCTTTCTTTCCCACCAGCTTTTCTGAACTTTTCAGATGGGAGTTATCCTCAGACCACAGTCTCGAATATCAAAATTATTTGGCCCCAACTTATGATAACCTACTGTCCTCGTACCCTCCATCCAACAGTTTCTGACCCTCTGTCCTATAACCTCTTCTCAGATCATTTTGCCTCATCCTCATTGTGCTCCGCTCTATGCCAGTGTACCATCCAGTCTTTTCCTCTCTCTGGTCCTATTCTGCTCTCATTCCCCTCCACCACGGCCTCCCAAAGCTGCTCTTCTGCCATTTTGGGCTTATCCTGTCACCTTCTAGTCCCTGCACACTCCACCAGTCAGTGTTCTTCTTTCCTCCCACACAACGCACTCTGCTAGTCGTCCACCTTCCCCGCCCCACTCTCAATTGCTGCTTTAGTTCATCAAAATAGTTGCAGTGTACCCAGAATGGCTGGAGGTAGCATTGTCACATATGCATCAAGTGTACCTGTTTGTGTGAATGTGTGTGTTTTCCTTTCTTTTCAGAAGAAGCTCTGGCTGAAAGCTTAGTGTGCAACAGTCTCTTTGTTATTCCTGTCTGCAACTAATTGCGTCATCTTCATGGTGAATAGCAATCTATTCTTTCATAATTGTTGGTATTCCAAACTGGATTTTCAGTTGTTTCACTTTTACATGTAAGAGTCCTTTAAAGATAATATTAAACAAGAAAGCTCTGAGAAACATCCTTCATTGTTAACTTTTCTTATGAGTAGACCCACAAGAAAAATTTTGTCCAAAGACACACATATTTGGTTAGAATGGGGAGGAAATGAGCTAGAGTTTAAAATATCGTTATCACAAAACACAGGATCTACTAGATATGATAAAGAAATTAAGCTGTAATAATATTGCATTTTTTGCACTTACCCACATCATTTACATTTTAAGCAATTGTATGATGTATTGATTTGCAAACACTCACATTGTGCCAGTTTGACTCAAGTATAAAACATGAGATAGTACCCATCATGTGGATACCACAGTGTGTTCTTTGTTCCTAAAGGTATTTATTCCAATAGCAGTCCTAATGTTTCTTGCAGGAATGTGGTGTACTTCCTGCCATTAAGATTTCCTTAGATGAAATAGGGGCCTATAATTCTGTCCTCCAGAATCCCACACCATACATTCACCGACCGTGGTTTCTGGTGTGCAACTTGACTTAGCCAACATGGATTTTCAGTTGCCCAATAATGCATGTTATGCAAATTAACATTTCCATGCTTTGTGAATGTACCATCATCAGTAAATAGAATCAAATTAATAAATGTGTCATTCCTCTGAATCTGAAGTTGAACCCATCGGCAAAATTCAATGAAATGCATACAATCCGTACTAGTTAATTCATGGTGGAGACTGATATGGTAAGGATGATATTTATGATGATGCAGAACATTAACACTACTACTCTGGCTCATGCCAGATTCCCTTGCGATTTGGTGTGAACTAAAACAAGGATCTCGAACCACAGCGACATGAGTACCAATTTCCGTTTTCTCATTAGTAACTTTCCTTTGCCAGATATGTTTCCTATATGTTAAAGATCCAGTTGTTCTCAATTTATCATACATATATTTAAATGTACGATGTGTAGGGTGAGTATGTTGAGGATATCTTTCAGCATGTAAGTCTCTAGCTCTCACTGAATTTCATTGGCATTCTCCATAAATGAGAAGCATATCAACTTGTTCTTTGAAGGAGTACAGCATTCACTTTCACTTGATTCAATGGTACTAGTCTTACCATTCCTACTAATGTTGTATTGGGAAACCATTAAATGGTGTTTACATGTCAATGGCACGTTAGATGGATACGGCGTATTCGGCGAATACGTACTATTTGCACAATATACGAGAGAGAATTGCCAGAGCATGTGCTTTAATAAGTGCCAATGTGATAAGGAATACCATTCAGTCCATGATGAGAAGATTGCAGCACTGCATTGATACCAATGGTCGTCACTTCAAACACTTTCTGTAAATGGACATTCATGCCATCTTTTCAACCTTCATTGACTTACAAAGACCGTACTGTTACACATCACCGGATTCATCTCAATACCTGCTATCAGAAAATAAGTACCAAATTATAGCATCCCATTTAAAAAAACAAGGTTGACCTTCATATCTCTGACATGACCCCACCTAGCAACAAAAAACCAACGTCATATTGTGGTCCCCATTGTACCATATAACATTTGTCCCACAAACTTTTCAGCTACTGTCATACTTTCAGAGTTATTATAGGTGGCAATAGTTAGTGTCTCACCCTGTATAACATGATTGCTGCATCTTCTATAAAACCAAAGAGCCTTGAAATGGTGCATCATTGTTTGTTAGACAAATTCTGGAAGAATATGTTTGGGGGAAAAGACCAAACTATGATGTCATCAGTCTCATCAAATTAGGGAAGGATGGGGAAGGAAGTCAGCCATGCCCTTTCAAATGAACCATCCCATATGTGATTTATTCATATATAATGTTCCATGTAATATCAATGTTTTTTTTTTTTTTTTTTTTAAAAAAAAGCAGAATTCTTGCAAGTGGCCCACTGGTGCAACAGTTGTCAATAGTTTCATTGCTTTTAGTACTTCCTATTACAATTGTTTGTTGAAAGGCTCATCTGAATGTATGCCTGTAAAAATAACAAATTCCATAAGATAAAATGTTCTGGGTGTACCAAAGCAACTGGCTTTATGCCTATATGGCTGATATTATTGGAATGAACATCGATCTCATTTGCTAGATGGAATGAGATGCTTGTCAGTTGTTACGCACTTTCCAAGAGCATACACCTTCAAATGCTTGTCTTTCAATGCTATGATAAATTCACAGATGTCAGACCCTTCTACATCCTAAAGATATTTGTAATGGAGATAGGAATCTTTGTAAGTTTTGTGCATAACAGAAAGCCTACAAATATTTTAGGAAAGTTCTGGTAGAATATAGATACTTAAGGAATAAAGGAAACTACTCACCAAGAAGCAGCAGCATTGAGTTGTCAACAGGCATGCATAAAAAATGAAGAAAACTTTGTAGCTTTCAGAGTAATCCTTTCTAGAGGACACACACACACACACACACACACACACACACACACACACACACACACATGTCCCTATGCCTATGCCTGCTGCACCCCTACATGGTGCCTCTGGATGCACAATGCTTGTGCTGCATTGCAACAGGTGGACTAGATTACGGAGGGGTTGTCAGGTTGGGGTGGGTACGGGGAAAGAGAGAGGTGGGAGGCAGAAAGATGAGTTTGTTGTGAGTGGCTAGTGGGTGGAGGGTGGCAGCTGGTTTGCCAATAAATAATGCTAGGCACGTGATGCACAACTGTCAGAGCCAGTGGGGAGAAATGCATGCTGAAGGTGATGTGTGGACATGAATTGAAAGGGGGTGATAGGATTGAGGAATGGGAAACTGTTGGGTAGAGGATATGTGGACAGTATGTTACCTGAGACTGAGGCGAAGGCAGTTATGTAAGCCAAGGATGTGTTGCAAGGACAGTTCCCATCTGTATACTTCAGAGAAGTTGGTGGGGGAGGGAAGGATCCAGGGGGTCTGGACAGTGAAGCAACCATTGAAACTGAGAATGATGGCATCAACTGCATGTTGTGCCACCAGTTGGTCAATTTTATTCTTGGTAACAGTTAGGTGGTGGCCATTCATCCTGTTGGACACCTGGTTGGTAGAGATACTGACATAAAAAGCTGTGCAGTGTTTGCAGCAGAATTGGTATGCTTTGACAGGTAGCCTGGCCTCTGATGGGTGGATGAGCCTCTGACAGAACTGGAGTAGGAAGTGTGGTATCGATAGCTAGGATGCCATGGCGTAGCTGCCATTTAAGTTGGCACTATGACAGACAATGATGACAGCGCCCTCTAGCAGGTGCAGTTCAGCTCTACGAGCACCACTGTAGATTCTCCCGATTTTGATCAAGAGCAGATGACTGGGACACTTCACACCTCATTGCATCTTTTTGTATCCTGCCTGGAAGGTCTGTGGGTCTGGTCTTGTAAACAGAAAAGTTGGCCGAATGAAGGAAGTGAGTTGGAGCAGGCTAAGGTAATACATGTCGATACTGCAGTATGAACTTAAATCACCTTTATGCTAGCAAGAAGGATACATTACTTTGCAACGAGGTGTGAAGTGTCCCAGCCGTCTGCTCTTGATCAAAATGGGGAGAATCTACAGTGGTGCTCATAGAGCTGAACTGTGCCTGCTAGAGGGCACTGTCATCATTGTCTGTCATAGTGCCAACTTAACTGGCAGCTACACCATGGCATCCTAGCTATCGATACCACAGGAAGTACTTGGTGGGTTGATTGGGCAGGTCATGCACTGTGTCTTCCACTAGGATATTATCCTTGTGGCAAGTAATTGGTATAGGGATGGACTAGAAAGTTGAATAGGTTGGGTGGAAGATGGAACACCACTTTAGGAGGCATGGGAGGACCTTGGGTAGGATGTACATCATTTCAGGTCCTGTTGATAGATAATCAAAGCCCTGACAAATGATATGGTTCAGTGTTGCAGTCCGGGATGATATTGGGTGAAGAAGGGGCACACACTGCTTTATAGGTGATTCTTGAGGGTTGTGGGAAGATTAGGAGTGTGTAAGATCCTTCCCAACCCTCCTAAAGTGATGTTCCATCACCACTCGCTCACCCTCAACCACTCTTCCCACCTCCCGTCTCTCTCTCCCTCTACCCAACCAACCCAAAATAACCCCCACCCCAGTCTAGTCCACCTGTCGAAATGTAGCACTGGCACTGTGCATCCAGACAACATCATGGAAGGGCATAGGCATACCTGTAAATGTATGTACATGTGTGTGTGTGTGTGTGTGTGTGTGTGTGTGTGTGTGTGTGTGTGTGTGTGTTTTCTGTGTGGATTTGTACTCTAGCTCAAGAAAGAGTCAGTCCAGAAGCTAGCGAGTTGCTTACTTTTGTGTGTGGGCCTGTCAATAACTCATTTTGTTTCAGTCAACGATAGCTTCCATGCTTATTGAGACCTAATCTGTTTCTACTGTGCCATAATGTTTCACATTAACATGGTGAATTAACACCCAACCAAGAGAGTTTGGAAGGTAAGGCCTCCTAATCAGCCCTCAAATAAAATAAAGGCAGTGAACAATAACATCACACAACTGTATCGAAAGCAAGTTACTATTGTTTACTGAGAAAAGTGCTTATCTCCATATCTAGCCACCAGTCCCTTGCATGGATGTCAGATGCTTTGATATTTCCCAGTCCTTCCATGGAATTTACATAAGCATGAACCTCTCCCTGCAACATCAGGCTGGTGACTCCTACCAACACTTCATCTACCTATGTGAACATTTTCCCTAAACCAGTTGAATTCTGTATGAAAGTGTGGATATTTTTGCTTCCTTTATATGAGAAGGTGGGAACCATTGAATCCATTGCAACATCAATTACAATCTTGGATGGAACCATTTGAGGGAACCCAAGAAATGGAGAAGTGAAGCTAGTTTTGGACACAGTGCTGCTTAGGAGTATCACATTCAGTAATGCCTCATTATGGTGCCTCAGCAGATTTCCATTCTCCATCCAGAGTTGCTCCATCATAGCTTGCAGCTCTGAATCCATCTCTAGCTGTTCCTGTGACTTGGTGATGGGCATCCCTTTAAATTACACACACCAAACAAACAGAGTGCTTAGAGTGCTTGTTGATTATGCTAATGAATACTTACAGCTTGTCATCTGCATATGATATGTGGATTTGATGTATTATTATGTTTCTGATCTCAGTTTCATGTACTGACCCATTCTGTGATCCTCCATTTGGTCATACAGAGCTAGACACTTAAAAACAAAAATAAAATAAGAAAAAGGTCTCACTGATGTCTCTGGCAGCACTGTGCCCTGGCAGTGACTTCTCCTAAAAAGCAAAGCTCTCAACTTACATCATCTGACTGACAAACAGTGTGGCAGCATCAGGCACTGACATGGCAGTGGTACTGCAGGCAGGATGGCACTGGGTCATCATACCCTTAATGTGACCTTGTTCAAAGGAGATAGAGGTGGTGGGCAACTTTGGATGGCCTTGTGCAACTGCAACAGCAGTGGCGGAAGTGGTGGTAGCGACAGCAGCACTGGGTAGCCTGCAGTAGGCAGTTTGGGCCGATGGCACAAAGCGTTCATCCACTGTGCCACATCACAGAGTCAGATGGCCCCGAATGATGGTTTCAAGCACACACTCGTGGATAGTAATTTATATGTGGCATCTCAAAGCCAGGAACAGTGTGAATTTGGCATCTCACTTCTGATGTCAGTTTTGCACCTGCTTGGGGGTGTAGTCAGCATCAGAAAGTGAAGTGAGCTTGTAAGAAATATACACTACTCACTGCCATGGTGATGAGAGAAGGTAGCTCTAGTAGCCTCAGACCCTTGTTGAAAGAGAAGCGAAATGCAAAGGTAAAGAAGATTAAGCCAGATTTAGCATCTGCTCTGACATCAGCTTGGAAGAGAAGAGAAAGCCTTTTTCCACCATTGCTCCAAGAGCCCTCTGTCTCACAAGTCAGGTGATCCCGCAGCATGATTTGACTGGCAGGGTGGCTTTGCTGATGACTATTCAGCCTATTCCACCATGAACTGGTCAATTCATGTCACATTCACTGAAGGGTGACTGACAAAAAAAGGTGGCCTCTTTGTAAACTTTAAACAAAAGAAAATTTTGTGGTACCTGGGAAAAAACAGCATGAAGGGGAGAAAGAGGAAAATAAAACCCTTATTAATAAATGGCTTCCATCAGCATGAAGGCAGTGAAGAAGAGGAAAGAAGTCCTCATTGATAAATAGCTTCAATCCCACAATGACGTGTGAACTTATTAACAGCTCATGCGAAGAGGCAAAAACGCCTAGCTCAGGAAAGACCATTAGGCAGCTTTTCACAGGAAACATATTTTGAAAATTAATTTAAATATAAACTCCCATAGATCACACATTATTTGATTTGCAGACGCTCACATCTGATGAGGAATAATAGTAATAAATCAAATAATATGTGACATGCTCCACTTTATCTGTACATAAATAAGTAATTGTAAGTGTATCTCCCACAGGTAATGTTTGATTCCTTTTATTTTAAATAATCTGACACTTCTGAGCTAAGAGACTATTCCCTCTACAGGAAATGTGACCTTGCTGGTGAGAGCAAAAGACAGTCATCAATGGGACATATCACACCTGCCCTATCACCCTCACCACTCACTTATAAGCAGTCACCATGGCTAGTCATGTATGGTCTAATACTACAGTATACTTTATTTATTTAGTATCATATAACAAGCTTAACAGAGAGTTTCTCAGAGATTCAATAAAAGAATTTCCTCATCTATTCCTTGTCAGAGATTTTAATGCCCCCAACTGTCTCAGGGCTTCACAGACAGGACACAAATATATTAAACACAGTCCAAGAGACACAGTTCAATTGGACCACATAATCCTTCTCTCCCATAGCCTTCCCATCTGTTCACCTGCCCTTACAGACACTACTCTATGGGAAGTTGGTACTAGTCTTTGTTTGAGCAACCACTTTCCAATTTCATTGCACTTCCCAGAAATGGCAGGCCTTGACAGGAAACCTTGAAACTGGGCATTGAGCAGAGCAAATTGAACATTGTACAGCCTACTAGTGATATGTGAATGCCCAGATAACATCTGGGAGTGGGCTGATGACATCACAAACATGATTCACTACACTGCTGGAGCATTCATCCCATAGATCTCAGGAAAAGAAAACAGTCTTCACAATTACGCACACACATGTGTCACCACTGGGGCTCATGTTGAGACCATCAGGAGAAAACCTAGCATTATTTTGGATAGAAAAAGGAAGACTCGACAAACAATTAAAGAAAGTAGATGGAGGTAATAACAAACATTTCTAAGTTAAATAAATCATCCCACTCTGGCAACATGGGCATGGGAGTAATTTAGGAAAATATCTGGAAGGAAGGATAGAAATACAGGTGGCAGAAATACAGCAAAATTATACTCTTTTGGTATCACAATGGCTTATTGTGCAGAGAGTGGCAGATTATAACGTATAATGTGATACATGGTTACACACTCAAACATGTAGAATGGAAGACTGATTTTTGAATCCACTAACACAGAGATGAAGAATGCATTTCAGGTCCTCTAGTCACTAACAAAGAGATCACTCATTCTCCATGTGACAGAATCTGCCTTCTCGATAGCAAAGAGGACAGTTGTTGGCCCTTAGGAATCCACTATGGAATGCTGCTCCACTATATCCCCACTTCAAAGATATCCTCCTGAAACTTTGTAATAAGCTCTCATTTGAGTGAGATTATAACAGCCCTTGGAGGGAAGCTACCATGATCTCTCTCCTAAATACAGGGAAGGATCACAAAACTCCAACTAGTTATCACAATGTGGCTCTGACCAGCTATATAGGAAAGACTCTTCAACTGATGACCATCAGCCACCTTGTGTAATTCTAAATAAAAGAATCTCTTGTCTTCCTCTCAGTATGGGTTCAGGAGGTATAATTCCACTCTTGAAAATCTTATTCATGTGGAAACAGCAATGCATGAGAGTTTTCTTTGCAAGCAGTAATTGGCAAATATATTTTTTAGCTAGAAGAGTTTTGTGATATTACATGAAGTCATATTATCTTACATCAACTCCATGAGCGGGGATTTTTTTGGCTATCTCCAATTTTTATTGCCATTCTTCCTACAAATTCAATATTTTACATACTGAGAAGTATCTGCCTTCTCATATCATTTTATTTGGGTAAGTGGTGATCCCCAGGGAAGTATTTTAAGTGTTTCCCCTTTCCTTGTTTCTTCAAACAACATTTTGTCCACCACAAAATGTCCTGTAGAACACTTTTTTCTGTTTTCTGTACATCCTCCAATCCTGTAACCACATGTCTCAATTTCAGACAATATTCAAAATGCTGGAGAAATGGGTAAAGAATACTGCTTTTAGGTTTTCATAGACAAAACTCTGTGCATTACTTTTAATAGCTCACACCATGACTGTAGCGTGCCAGACAGGCATCTGAGGAACCGCCCTTAACCTTTTGAAAATTTGGTGGTGCCTGGGCCTTACATTTGATGACAGACTTACTTGACATCTGAAAGATCTTAAAGCTAGTTCAGTGAGATCATTTGGAATATTAAATGCTGGAATGGCTAAACTAAGGGGCAGACAGAATGTACTTGCTGCAATTTTATAGAAGTTTTATACATTCTCTTCTCAATTATGGCTGCAGCATATACAGATCTACATACCTAAAATGTTATGAATATAATAGAGGGAAACATTCCACGTGGGAAAAATATATCTAAAAACAAAGATGATGTGACTTACCGAACGAAAGTGATGGCAGGTCGATAGACACGCAAACAAACACAAACATACACACAAAATTCGAGCTTTCGCAACCAACAGTTGCTAAGTCAGGAAAGAGGGAAGGAGAGGGAAAGACGAAAGGATGTGGGTTTTAAGGGAGAGGGTAAGGAGTCATTCCAATCCCGGGAGCGGAATGACTTACCTTAGGGGGAAAAAAGGACAGGTATACACTCGCACACACACACATATCCATCCACACATACACAGACACAAGCAGACATTTGTAAAGGCAAAGAGTTTGGGCAGAGATGTCAGTCGAGGCGGAAGTACAGAGGCAAAGATGTTGTTGAAAGACAGGTGAGGTATGAGTGGCGGCAAATTGAAATTAGAAATTAGCGGAGATTGAGGCCTGGCGGATAATGAGAAGAGAGGATATACTGAAGGGCAAGTTCCCATCTCAGGAGTTCTGATAGGTTGGTGTTAGTGGGAAGTATCCAGATAACCCGGATGGTGTAACACTGTGCCAAGATGTGCTGGCCATGCACCAAGGCATGTTTAGCCACAGGGTGATCCTCATTACCATTAAACACTGTCTGCCTGTGTCCATTCATGCAAATGGACAGTTTGTTGCTGGTCGTTCCCACATAGAAAGCTTCACAGTGTAGGCAGGTCAATTGGTAAATCACGTGGGTGCTTTCACACGTGGCTCTGCCTATGATCGTGTACACCTTCCGGGTTACAGGACTGGAGTAGGTGGTGGTGGGAGGGTGCATGGGACAGGTTTTACACCAGGGGCGGTTACAAGGGTAGGAGCCAGAGGGTAGGGAAGGTGGTTTGGGGATTTCATAGGGATGAACTAAGAGGTTATGAAGGTTAGGTGGACGGCAGAAAGACACCCTTGGTGGAGTGGGGAGGATTTCATGAAGGATGGATCTCATTTCAGGGTAGGATTTGAGGAAGTCGTATCCCTGCTGGAGAGCCACATTCAGAGTCTGATCGAGTCCCGGAAAGTATCCTGTCACAAGTGGGGCACTTTTGGGGTTCTTCTGTGGGAGGTTCTGGGTTTGAGGAGATGAGGAAGTGGCTCTGGTTATTTGCTTCTGTACCAGGTCGAGAGGGTAGTTGCGGGATGCGAAAGCTGTTTTCAGGTTGTTGGTGTAATGGTTCAGGGATTCCACACTGGAGCAGATTCATTTCCCATGAAGACCTAGGCTGTAGGGAAGGGACCGTTTGATGTGGAATGGGTGGCAGCTGTCATAACGGAGGTACTGTTGCTTGTTGGTGGGTTTGATGTGGACGGACATGTGAAGCTGGCCATTGGACAGGTGGAGGTCAACTTCATAGAAAGTGGCATGGGATTTGGAGTAGGACCAGGTGAATCTGATGGAACCAAAGGAGTTGAGGTTGGAGAGGAAATTCTGGAGTTCTTCTTCACTGTGAGTCCAGATCATGAAAATGTCATCAATAAATCTGTACCAAACTTTGGGTTGGCAGGCCTGGGTAACCAAGAAGGCTTCCTCTAAGCGACCCATGAATAGGTTGGCATACGAGGGGGCCATCCTGGAACCCCTACAAAACCCTTCACCTGACTCCATCAACCTCCTGACCCCACCAACACCCCGCACCCCTACCTTCTACCTTCTTCCTAAAATTCACAAACCCAATCATCCCAGCCATCCCATTGTAGCTGGTTACCAAACCCCCACAGAACATATCTCTGCCTCCGTAGATCAACACCTTCAACCCATTACATGCAGTCTCCCATCCTTCATCAAAGACGCCAACTACTTTCTCGAACGCCTGGAATCCTTACACAGTCTGTTACCGCCGGAAACCATCCTTGTAACAATTGATGCCACTTCCTTATACACAAATATTCCGCACGTCCAGGGCATCGCTGCGATGGAGCACTTCCTTTCACACCGATAACCTGCCACCCTACCTAAAACCTCTTTCCTCATTACCTTAGCAAGCTTCATCCTGACCCACAACTTTTTCACTTTCGAAGGCCAGACGTACCACCAATTAAAGGGAACAGCCATGGGTACCAGGATGGCCCCCTCGTATGCCAACCTATTCATGGGTTGCTTAGAGGAAGCCTTCTTGGTTACCCAGGCCTGCCAACCCAAAGTTTGGTACAGATTTATTGATGACATTTTCATGATCTGGACTCACAGTGAAGAAGAACTCCAGAATTTCCTCTCCAACCTCAACTCCTTTGGTGCCATCAGATTCACCTGGTCCTACTCCAAATCCCATGCCATTTTCCTTGACGTTTACCTCCACCTGTCCAATGGCCAGCTTCACATGTCCGTCCACATCAAACCCACCAACAAGCAACAGTACCTCCATTATGACAGCTGCCACCCATTCCACATCAAACGGTCCCTTCCCTACAGCCTAGGTCTTCATGGCAAACGAATCTGCTACAGTCCGGAATTCCTGAACCATTACACCAACAACCTGAAAACAGCTTTCACATCCCGCAACTACCCTCCCGACCTGGTACAGAAACAAATAACCAGAGCCACTTCCTCATCTCCTCAAACCCAGAACCTCCCACAGAAGAACCCCAAAAGTGCCCCACTTGTGACAGGATACTTTCCAGGACTGGATCAGACTCTGAATGTGGCTCTCCAGCAGGGATACGACTTCCTCAAATCCTGCTCTGAAATGAGATCCATCCTTCATGAAATCCTCCCCACTCCACCAAGGGTGTCTTTCTGCCGTCCACCTAACCTTCATAACCTCTTAGTTCATCCCTATGAAACCCCAAACCACCTTCCCTACCCTCTGGCTCCTACCCTTGTAACCGCCCCTGGTGTAAAACGTGTCCCATGCACCCTCCCACCACCACCTACTCCAGTCCTGTAACCCGGAAGGTGTACACGATCATAGGCAGAGCCACGTGTGAAAGCACCCACGTGATTTACCAACTGACCTGCCTACACTGTGAAGCTTTCTATGTGGGAATGACCAGCAACAAACTGTCCATTTGCATGAATGGACACAGGCAGACAGTGTTTAATGGTAATGAGGATCACCCTGTGGCTAAACATGCCTTGGTGCACGGCCAGCACATCTTGGCACAGTGTTACACCATCCGAGTTATCTGGATACTTCCCACTAACACCAACCTATCAGAACTCCTGAGTTGGGAACTTGCCCTTCAGTATATCCTCTCTTCTCATTATCCGCCAGGCCTCAATCTCCGCTAATTTCTAATTTCAATTTGCCGCCACTCATACCTCACCTGTCTTTCAACAACATCTTTGCCTCTGTACTTCCGCCTCGACTGACATCTCTGCCCAAACTCTTTGCCTTTACAAATGTCTGCTTGTGTCTGTGTATGTGTGAATGGATATGTGTGTGTGTGCGAGTGTATACCAGTCCTTTTTTCCCCCTAAGGTAAGTCATTCCACTCCCGGGATTGGAATGACTCCTTACCCTCTCCCTTAAAACCCACATCCTTTCGCCTTTCCCTCTAATTCCCCCTTTCCTGACTTAGCAACCGTTGTTTGCGAAAGCTCGAATTTTGTGTGTATGTTTGTGTTTGTTTGCGTGTCTATCGACCTGCCAGCACTTTCGTTTGGTAAGTCACATCATCTTTGTGTTTAGATTTACCTAAAATGTTAGATGCATATCATCATAATGGCACTGATTTGGGTATTAAGACTTACCAAAAAAGCACCATTCCCATCATATTTTCTGAAAATGGGGTGGGGAGTCACATTATTCACCTGGCGGCAGCTCCTCATTCTGCTACATCGCTAAAAATATTGCTCCATTGGCTAGTCATCTGTACACACCCCAGCTGCCCATCTTCATCTGGAGCACTCACATATATGATACCCAAACACCACCAACCACTTCAAGATTTGAGCAAAATAGCTTCTGATAGATTTGGAAATTTCATTCATAAGCACTCAGTTGGCCTCCTCTCTAGTTACTGTAAAATCCCAGGATGTTTTTAAAATTAATGGGGTATATTAAGTCCACATTGAAACTCATATTTTAAAAATATATCTTTATCAGCTTTTAAATGAGAACAACAATTTTAAAGCTATGCACGCAGGTTAGTCTGTCCAGGGGATAATCTAACACATGCAATCATGTTCCCTGACTGTGTTTTCAGAATTCATCTTCTGAATGAGTCAGTGCTCTAACTTTCACACCAAAATTCATATAATCCTGGAGGTGCTGATCAAGGCATTATGTTCTTTACCAGCTCCATTTCCCTGAGTGCTGCACAGTCCAATTAAGACTTGTACATAATAGGCAAAACTGTCTATTGAATCTATGACACTGTTTACCAGGCACAGAGACAATGGAAGGTAGTGGAATTTTACTTGATACCTCATTGACATTCAGGGAAATTAAATCTCTGACAAAGTAGTGAAAGAGCTTTCAGAGGAGGCCATCATCAAGCTGCGTGCCATTCCCCTGTACACAGTTATCATGCTGTTAATCCATAAACTGATTTGCTAATGGGAAAACATATAGCTGGGTAAGAGTTACAATAAGCTGTAACATGTGAAGTTACCTCCATCCCGCAATGAAGCAGAGATGATGACCTTATACCCTTGTGTGCTGGATACATTCCATTAATGCATGGTTTTCTGCTACAGCATGAGGACCTGCCTGTCTGTCTACATCTACATCTACATCTACATGGTTACTCTGTAATTCACACTTAAGTGCCTGGCAGAGGGTTTATCAAATCATTTTCGTACTACTTCTCTACCATTCCTATCTTGAATGGCGCATGGGAAAAAGGAACACCTAAAACTTTCTGTTCGAGCTCTGATTTCTCTTGTTTTATTATGATGATCATTTCTCCCTACGTAGGTGGGCGTCAACAAAATATTTTCGCATTCAGAAGTGAAAGTTGATGACTGAAATTTTGTAAATAGATCTCGCTGCAAAGAAAACTGCCTTTGTTTCAGTGACTGCCACTCCAACTTGTATATCATATTAGTGACACTCTCACCCATATTGCGTGATAACACAAAACAAGCTGCCCTTCTTTGCACTTTTTCGATGTCCTCCGTCAATCCTACCTGGTAAGGATCCCATACCACGCAGAAATATTCCAGCAGAGGATGGACAAATGTAATGTAGGCTGTCTCTTTAGTGGGTATATCACATCCTCTAAGTGTTCTGCCAACAAAGCACAGTCTTTGTTTCATCTTCCCCACAATATTATCAATGTGGTCTTTCCAATTTGAGTTGCTCATAATTGTAATTCCTAGGTATTTAGTCCAATTGACAGCCCTTGGATTTGTGTGATTTATCGTATAACCAAAATTTATTAGATTTCTTTTAGTACCCATGTGGATGACCTCACACTTTTGTTTGTTTAGTGCCAATTGCCACTTTTCGCACCATACAGAAATTCTCTCTAGATCATTTTGTAATTGGAATTGATCATCTGATGATTCTACTAGACGGTAAATTACAGCACCATCTGCAAACAATCGAAGGGGGCTGCTCAGATTAACACCTAGATCATTTATGTAAATCAGGAACAGCAGAGGGCCTATGACACTATCTTACAGAATGTCAGATATCACTTCTGTTCTACTCGATGATTTACCATCTATCACTATGAACTGTGACCTCTCTGAGAGGAAATCACGAATCCAGTCACACAACTGAGATGATACTCCATATGCACATAATTTGATTAATAGTCCCTTGTGAGGAATGGTATCAAAAGCCTTCTGGAAATCTAGGAATATGGAATCAATCTGAGATCCCTTGTCGACAGCACCTATTACTTCATGGGAATAAAGAGCCAGCTGTGTTGCACAAGAACAATATTTTCTGAATCCGTGTTGGTAATGTATCAATAAGTCATTTTCTTCAAGGTGATTCATAATGTATATGTACAGTATATGCTCCAAAATCCTACTGCAAATTGAGGTCAGTGATGTGGGTCTGTAATTCAATGGGTTACTCCTATTTCCTTTCTTGAATATTGGAGTGACCTGATCTACTTTCCAGCCTTTAGGAACAAACATTTTGTCAAGTGAGTGGTTATTTACGGTTGCTAAGAAAGGCGCTATTGTGTCTGCATACTCTGAAAGGAATCTGACTGGTATACCATCTGGACTGGAAGACTTTCATTTCTTAAGTGATTTGAGTTGTTTCGCAACACCTAACATATCTACTTTTATGTCACTCAGGCTAACAGCTGTTCTGGTTTTGAATTCTGGAATATTTACTTTGTCTTCTTTTGTGAAGGAATTATGGAAAACTGTATTAGTAACTCTGCTTTAGTGACACCATCATCAGTAACATTTCCATTGCTATCACACACTGACAGTATTGACTGTAGCGCTTTTAATGTACTCATTTCAGTGAAATATATTTTAACCTATTGCATATCATATACTGACAGAATAATGGTCCTTGATATAAATGAAGATCTCTCTCTCAGAGTTAGATGACGTCAGGCTGAGCAGAGCAGAGCACATATTTTCAACTTTTGTGGATCACGACTTTCCTTCACTAAAACATTAAGTAAGAGATTTTTGGTGTTGCATAGAGGCTGGTTTATCATGTGCATTATGTGATTAATGTACATTATAGATTTCATTTTACTCTATGTCTATATGTAGTTTTCTTTGTTAATCACAAAGTAAAGGGCCCTAAAGCTAACATCAACAACATTAACACACAGTTTATGCCTCAGATGCTGATTGCCTGACTGTTTAGTCCCAAAATACAAATCCACACAGCAAAATTTAACTACAAAATTTGGGGAAAGAGCTCTTGATTGAGGGAACCTAACTGTCTAGATCCCCTTGTCCAATCCATGTGTGCATACCACATAGTTGTTAATACCCCTAAGATAACAATCATAATAAAAGATCTGTTCAAAAAATTCTGGAACATTCATAATTTCACACCAGTGGTATGTTGGAGGGAAATGTAGTTGGCATCCCTGCACACACCTGTGTTTAATGTGTAACTGCTGGAAGTTTCATTATTGTTTGTCTGTTAGTTATTGTTGAGTGCTATATTGAGTACAACGTTGTGTCACACAGTTTGCGAATTTCGAGATAGCAGAGTTAGAGGAGCATCGTGTTTGCATTAAATTTTGTGTGAAACTCAAGAAAACCTTTACAGAGATACACCAAATGATGCAGAAAGCAAACAGTGATGAGTGCTTAAGCCATACTCAGTGTTACAAATGGTTCACACAGTTTAAAAATGGCCAGATGGAAGTTAAAGATGTCCCTCATTCAGGTTGCCCTTCAATGTCTACCAACAATGCTCATGTAATGAATACAATGAAATTTTGCATGCTAATTGAAGACAGACTGTCTTTGAGATTGCAGAACAATGTAACAATTAAGTATGATCATTTCATGAAATCCTGACACAGCATCTTGGACTGCGTCATGCTGCTGCTAAGTTCATCCCACGGCTCATGAGTCAAGACCAAAAATACCATCACCTTGCAATCTGTGAAGAGGTTTTGGATTGTGTAAATGAGAATGAGATGTTCCTTAAGAGAATTATAACTGGTGATGAGATGTTGGTTTATGGTTATGATGTTGAGACCAAGGTTCACTCTTGACAATGGGTCAGGAAAGTTTCTCTCAAGACCAGAAAAAGGTCATGAGGTCAGGTCAAATGTCAAACCCATGCCAATAGTTTTCTTTGATGTTGAAGGATTAGTTCATCATGAATTCATGCCACAGGAGAAATTGTTAACCAGTGGTACTATTGGTTCATGTTGCAACACCTTTGAGAAAGTGTGAGAAGGAAATGGCCTGAATTGTGGCAAGAAAATTCGTGGCTCTTGCATCACGATGATGCATGCGCATATTCATCCCTGTTAGTGCATGACTATTGCACAAAAAACAAATCACTGTGCTGCCTCATCCTCCGTACACTCCAAACCTGGCCCCTGTGGACTCTTTTTTTATTTGCAAAGCTGAAACCCCCATTGAAAGTGTGAAGCCTGCAGTGATAGAGGAGATAAAAGAAAAGTCATGGACAGCACTTTACATGATCCAGCAAGAGGCATACCAAGACTGATTCTGGTAGTGGAAATGGCATTGGAAGTGGTGTAACAGTTGTGGAGGAGAGTATTTTGAAGGAGATCATGCACAGTAAGTAAAAGGTAATAGCAGAAATATTTAACAGACCTTATATGTCACTTTACAGGGACCAAATATGGGAAGCCTGCTCACAAACCCTCAATGCAAACAGTGTGAATATTCGAAGTTTTCCACCCTGTGGACCACATGTATGTTGAGTAATTCCACAGTTTTGCCCAAAATAGAATGGGATGCCAACAAGCTATGATGTCACCTTTTGCCATACAGCTCAATTTTTGTGCATCATAGAGTGGCTTGGGGTGAAAAAACTGTTCTCCCAGCTGTTGTCAGCTTTCCAGACTATGGAACTGCTACTACTAATTCAAATAGCTCCTCAACTGGCTGAGTGCACTCCATTCCAGTCCTCCCATGAAAGAAAAATCTTTGGCAGCACCAGGGATTGAATGTGGGTCCTCAACATGGCAGTAGATCACTCAGCTACACAGGTGAACTACCAAATGTAACACTATACATTAAATAGTCATTTATAATTGCTATATGCTTTGTGAACTGTCCAGTGTTATGGGTGACACAATGACCAAATGACTGTTATATGATGTTATTAACTGGAAACTTGTAGGCTCTGTTCACACATGGTATAAAGACTGATTGTATTGATGTTACGCATTGAGATTCTGAAGCATGCATGTGAGACTACTATGAGCATAACTCTAATGAGCTTTAGCTCTGTTCACATGTCTAACAAAACTCTTCAGGCTCTAACAGACTAGCATACCAATTTATGGGATGTCAGATATGCTACTGGAAAATGTGAATTCTTGGACTTTTGGTATTCTGCCTCGGAAGAACTGTGAGTAGTTGACTAAGATTAGGTGAAGTTTCATTTGCTACAGATGTGTGAAGAGAACAGAAAATTCGAAGTAAAATAAGGCAACACAGTTAATTATTTTATATCGTTAAAATTATGCAAAATTCACAACTACTGTTTATAAAATACTGACTATTGTTACTTCAGTACTTGGCTTTGTTCTCTTTTATAACAATATTTGTTATTACTATTTGACACTTAATTGCAGCAAATATACACATGTTGTCACCTTTGCAGCAGTAGATGCACTAAAAGTGAACTTCTAATCAGCTGTTACTTATATAGCAGCTTTCTATCACTTGAATGATTAAATTTAGTATTGCTTTAAAATATCAATGATCTTTACCTATTTTTATTAATGGATAGTTGCATTTGTGTAATGTGGCTAGTCAAAAGCTTTGCATCCAGTTTTATTTTCAACCGCAGCCCCATATTCTGTGATATTAACTATTGTTTACAATATTTGTTTGTAGAAGCTTGCATCTTAGCATTTTGTCAATAGAAGACAGGTCAATCTAGGTTTCTATGGAATGATAGTTGTGATCATGGAAAGTGGTAAACACACAAATAGCCATTTTAGAAAACATAACAAAACCTAATTTTATTTGTCATTTTTTAAAATGTTTGATTGTTCTTATGCTGATTTTCAGTTCCCAGAGAATGATATCTTTCACCATTTAATGATGTAGTTTAATCAGTATACATTTTATGATGAAAATTTGTCTAAATAAAAAGTGGCTTTTAAAAAAAATTATTTTCAGGTTAATTTATTGACCTCTTTTTGAACTTGTTTGTAAAAATTTATAATTTGTGGAGTTTGATGTTAAAAATTTTTTAAAATTTCTCAGTTTCACAAATCTTTAGTGTGCACTAGTTGTATAAGTCTATGAGTTGTTTATCTTAAATATGTTTTAACAGTGAAATTTAAAGTTTTTTTACAAAGAGGGAGATACGTGTTTCATTATATGAATCCAATAACTAACCATTGACACAATCCTCAATAATATGTAAAGGCAAATATTAATAGGACCATGTTAACAGCTGGAGCTACAGAAGATAGAGCGGCATACAGGAGTGACTGGTGTTCTGTCACAAGATGTGTGCCAACTGCTGAAAGCAATGGTTGCTGTTTCATGGCGTACAGGTCACACATGTCGTATTGATGATAATGATCAGTGTGTCTTCTGTGAATCATGTGTAATGTGGTACCAACTGGCATTGGAATTAGTCAAGCTGTTTGCACCACAACAGCCTGCCCATCTACCAGATGTGAGTTTTGTTAAATTACCGCAGACTACATAAATCTGTACCTTTAATATATCTGCACTGTACCTGATAAGTGTGATACTGAAATGAAATGGTATTTTAAACTGTAATCAGTATTTAACAATCGCAAGTCATTTAACTCGTAATAATATCATTGCATGTATTTAATACATCATACAACTAAAGGAAACTGTTTCCATGGCATGAAAAGTTTCTAGGGTAATAGTTATTAATAAACATTTGTTAGAACTTTGTAAGAAATGGTACTATATTGTCAGTTTTGTTGTCAAACTCCTGGTATTCTTCATTGGAGGAGGAGAATATTTTTATTATATGTTGAAAATAAATAGTGCTACAGCTTAAACTTTGTCCAGTTTGGAGCAGAAGATACAGTCACCATTGGTTTAGCTGTGAAGTATTTCTCCACTATGTATATACAGATAGACTACTGGAAAAGCAAGGATTACAAAGCTTGCTGGGAAAACTCTGTCTTCATAATACTTGATGCCCTCTATCAGTTAAACTATATGGCACATAATCTGTGCAACACTCCAATTTTCTTCTAATGTGTGATGGACCACCTGTTTGAATTTTTCATATCCATTATGTGTTTTTGCTTTCTGAAAGACATGTCATGTTTTCAAAGACATACGAGGAGCATCTAAAGTAGTAAATAACTATACTGAAATGTATTTAAGCAACAGGCCTTCATTTGCATGAGACATTGTACTCTTTATCACCCAATAAAGAAACATCTTAGAGCACCTAGTAAATGGAGCTGTAGTCCATAACAATATATAGAAATAAAAACCTTAATAGGTTTTCCAACTCCTCAGTACATTCATAGTTTCAGAAGTTTACACAAAACGTGCTCCTAATACAGGTACTTCATGAACCATTAGAGTACCAAGGCACAACCACTGCTAGAAATCTACAGCTACATCTACATCCATACTCCACAAGCCACCTGAGGGGATGTGGCAGAGGGTACCTTGAGTACCTCTATCGGTTCTCCCTACTATTCCAGTCTTGTATTGTCTGTGGAAAGAAAGATTATTCGTATCCCTCTGTGTGGGCTCTAATCTCTCTGATTTTATCCTCATGGTCTCTTCTCGAGATATACATATGAGGGAGCAATATACTGCTTGAGTCCTCGGTGAAGGCATGTTCTTGAAACTTCAACAAAAGCCCGTACCGAGCTACTGAGCATCTCTCTTGCAGAGTCTTCCACTGGAGTTTATATATCATCTCTGTAATGCTTTCGTGATTACTAAATGATCCTGTAACGAAGCGTGCTGCTCTCCATTGGATCTTCTCTATCTCTTCTATCAACCATATCTGGTACAGATCCCACACCAGTGAGCAGTATTCAAGCAGTGGGCGTCAATTCTTTGCAGATCACCCTGCATTTCAGTACAATTTTCCATTATTACAACCTCTCAATATACTACAGCATCATCCATGAAAAGGCTCAGTGAACTTCTGATGTTATTTACCAGGTCATTTATCTATATTGTGAATAGTAACAGTCCTGTGACACTCCCCAGTGGCACACCTGAAATCACTCTTACTTCAGAAGACTTCTCTCCATTGAGAATGACATGCTGCATTCTGTTATCTAGTAACTCTTCAATCAAATCACACGATTGGTCTGATAGTCCATATGCTCTTACTTTGTTCATTAAACAACTGTGGGCAACTGTATCAAATGCCTTGCAGAAGTCAAGAAACACGGCATCTACCTGGGAACCCGTGTCCATGGCCCTCTGAGTCTCGTGGGTGAATAGCGCGAGCTGGGTTTCACGCGATCATCTTTTTCAAAACCCATGCTGATTCCTACAGAGTAGATTTCTAGTCTCCAGAAAAGTCATTACACTCGAAGATAATACATGTTCCGAAATTCTACAACTGATCGATGTTAGAGGTATAGGTCTACAGTTCTGATCATCTGTTCGACATCCCTTCTTGAGAACAGGGATGACCTGTGCCCTTTACCAATCTTTTGGATTGCTACGCTCTCCTAGAGACCTATGGTACACCGATGCATGAAGGGGGGCAAGTTCCTTTGCGTACTCTGTGCAAAATTGAACTGGTATCCCATCAGGTCCAGCTGCCTTTCTTCTTTTGAGTGAGTTTAATTGTTTTTCTAACCCTCTGTCATCTATTTTGATATCTACCATTTTGTCATTTGTGTGACAATCTAGAGAAGAAACTACAGTGCAGTCTTCCTCTGTGAAACAGCTTTGGAAAAAGACATTTAGTATTTCGTCCTTTAGTCTGTCATCCTCTGTTTCAGTACCATTTTGGTCACAAAGAAATGCTACAAGGGGCATTAGGTTTTGTTGAAACAAGGATCCATAATAATCTTTCTCAGTCCTCAAGGATGTGGAATTATCTTTCGTCATACAGACAAAAATTCCAAGTTATATCTTCACAGTGTTGCTAGTGGTTATAGGAAAGGTGCAGCTCTAATGTAAATCATCACACAAACTAAAAACATTATTTGTAACTTTTATGAAATATTCTGCCAGTATTTGGAGGAACACAGATGTATTATAAACTTAAATACACAGTATTGATGTCTGGAACATCAATACTGTGTGTTTAAGTATTTAAGATTATTTATGTTTTCCTCCAAAGTGCTTTCCATAGTTGAGAAGATTTACAATGCAACAGAAAAAGTGGCCTTGAAATTGTCTGAAGGGTTGGTATGTTTCAATCTTAGGAATTCAGTATAGCATTCACTAAGTTAAAAGAAAGAGTTGTGTGGGATTGTTGGCTACAAGGCCCTCAGGGTTAGGTTCAGCTGCCAATCAGAAATGATTTCCTCCGTCATGCACAATGCCTTCTTTCTTTTCAGTGTGTAAGACTGTGGCTTATGTGTGTCTGTTGAGTGTTGATGATTGAAATGGATGTGTATATAGTGGGTGTCATGTTAATGCTGAGGGAAAAGAGACAAGGAAACCTGGTGCCAGAACATTTCCTGGTCATCTCAAACAGCACCAAGAAGATAGCAGAACTTTATGTCCCATCTGACCAATAGCTCACCCTCTACAGTGACATGCCCTCTCTCCATGAGATGCTGCAGATTGGTGTTGAGTTTACCACAGAACATTTATGCCAAGTCTGGTGGTTAGGTACTATACTCCACCACCTCTCCTCCCCTTGTAGATGAATACTGGTGGAGAAAATTTCTTCCACAATGAGAATTTGAACTGGCTAACTTAGAGTTGAGTGCCATCACAAGGAACAAAAAATCTTGGCTGTGAGGGCAGATATTCACTATGGTAATGGATTATGGTTTCTTATGTGCTCAACAAGTCGTAAGGATCAGTTAGGTTAATAGGCAAGATGGACACTGAGGGTTTAGTGAATACACAGAAACTGTCTTTTGAGAAATTATCTAGCCATGGATAATATCCCATCAGTGAAGCTGAGGACCATGAATGAGTTACAGATAGAAGCAGCTCTCAAAGGAGAATATCAATTAAGGGACTGAGCATTTTGCACACTGAATTACAGTGCAGTAGGCTAGAAATGCATTCTTTATTGTAACATCTACTTTACAGCTAGCCAGCCTGAAGTATTTTCATGATTCACAAATGTTTGGTCATTTGGAATTTCTGAAGAAGAGTGACAGAGTTGGACACAGTTCTGATTTATCACAGTTGTAATGATCCATCAACCACTATATAAGGCACTGTATGGAATAACAGAAACAGAAATATGATTTTTAACTAAACTACTCCAATGATATCTGCACTCTTCTGTTTGTAGATGTCTAGTTTCACTATATTGCAGTTGGCCTGTTAAGGAGATTTCCAAAGTCAACAAATGGGAATAAGAGGTTAATAGTGTCCACTGCCTACATCACCCAGTACTCTGTTAGCCACATTGCATCAGCTGCTGATATGCCATAAACTGCATATTTCCATGTGAATGATGTAATTATGAATCACTTAGCACTTTGTTCTATGATCTTTGATTATTAGCAAGTCTTTTTACAGTCTACCTTAGCATTAGAGACAATGTTGTGCTGCACTATTTTCCACAGGATTATAGGTGTCTACCAGCTACAAATTAATCCCCTTATGGAACATTTAATTGGATTTTAATGATACACTTTCCGTCTACATTGATATCAATGTTAATGTACATGAGAGTCATATTTGTCAAAAGAACTTCCCAGGAAGAATGGGCTATGATACTCCTTGTCATGACATATCTCTACAATACAGTAAAGTAAATTGCTTCATGGTCCATGCCATGGCTGCAAGTACAAACTTACAAGGCCAAAATACAATGGCTGTCTTCTGCCCATTTAAATCTATTTTATCACAGACTAACAAGTTCACCTCATGGTGTGTTACATTAGGTTTAATGCCTATTCAAGAAAGTCCATTGTAAGAAAAATTACTAATAACCTATTTTGTCCTATATCAAGTACTGTACTTCTTACTGGATGTTATGTACACAACTGGAATTATGATTATACTAAAAAGACAGAAGCAGAGAGACACTGTCCATGTTCTCTAAAAGATGCCATGTGGCAATCCTCCAGCAGAGACTGGTAACAGCAATCTCAAATGTAGATAACGTGACGATACAAGTCAGCATATTGACACATCAATGAGAAGGGCTAAGAGTGAACATTGGAATGATGAGGAGAATGTGACTACACGACAAGGGTATACAGGTGTTCATGTACTACCACATAAGCAGATTTGACATGATCCAGAGCCAGGATACTGGAGGCAGGTTTGAAATCATCTCTGAAATTGGAAATAGCTGCTTTCCCAAGACACGGAGCAGTGTTGTAAACTTGCATTATCCACCACATTGGAGCAGTTATAGTAAATAGGTGGCAACTTGCAGCTTCCAGGATAGATACCAGCCTCCTGCCAGAAGTACTATTTAAACTGTTCTGCAGTATATGAGAATCATCTTGTTGTCATATGTTTGAATGATCCAGGACAAATTTTTGCTGTGTATGAACTAGAGCACTCCCTATTCAAGATATGCTTGATCTGGAGAAACTTCAGGCAATACCTTTTAAATATGGGATGTGTCTCATTATTTCTTTATTTATACTTGCTATATAAAGTTTGGTGAAAATAAAATATTATGGAACATAAAAGTATAGTTGCTTCTGCTGCACTTCACATTGAAGCTAAATCATGTAGAAACCTAAGTTTTGAGGATAGGCTGCTGAAACTAGAAGATGAATCAGTTAATACCAAATGAGACATCAGCAGGCCTTAAAAAGTCTTTAACCATATAAAACTGCAACAGAGACCCATGTTTTACATCAGCATTACAAGAAAACAAATTTTTCTGGAGTGGATATTGCTATTTGTTATTAATAAGACAATGAAATACCAAATTATTAACAAAAATATATCCTATAATATAAGTAAGGTGGTAAAATATTTTTGAAAATAAATGTAATATACTCCTTGGAAATAATACAAAACGATGTCTGCAAACAATTAAAAAAGTCAATCATATATAATGATTTTAGGCCAGAGGTAAGAACAAAGTTAAAAGTAGCTTTTTGAAGATAATTTTAAATTAAATATCAAAAGATATAAGGGAGGCTCATTACTGTAAATCTCCATCAAGAAGAAATGTCCATGTGAAAAAATCTCAATAAATATCTTGTAAGAGAATGAATATCAAAAGCAACATATAGAATTAAAATGAGATTGATTTTATTCTGCCAAACAGTAAGGAAGGTGTACATGGTGTATGAGTCACAAAACAATTCAGCATAATTAGTATCCTCTGGCTAATTTGATATAGAATATATTACAAACTGAGTTACAAAGAGCTGAACCCATGAAAACAAATTCATAGTCAAACAATGGAATATCCCAGATGAAATAATGGCAATATTACCAAAGGGATATATTGCAACTCATCAGATGGGAGAGATGCTGAGTCACAGGCAGACACACAAAAAGACTGATATACATGTGAGCTTTCGACCAAAAGACCTTCTTCTAACATAGAAAACACATACACATTCACACTGAAATAAAACTGACAATCAAGTTTAGGTCTCTAGCAAATTAAGACACTATAAACTAATATGCCCTCCCAGAAATCATTGACCTGCCACTGGGTGGTGGGTTACATGCCTCAAAGATACAGGTGGGAACCGTGTCAGAGGGATAACTGTGGAGCGATCAGATTAATTTATGGTTCCTAAAGAAAGGCAGTGGTTTTTCTGGAGTTTGGAACTCGCAGAGGTGGCTCTTATGATGTATTATTTACTCATCTTGACATGTGTTAGGATATGCTTTTATTTTGACCAGGTTTGAACATCCCATGCTTTTACTTCAGCCACAAAAATTATGTTGTTTCTCCACCTCACTCTGATGCACATTATTTACTGACTAATCTTGCCCATAGTTTTATAGGAGTTGCATTGTGATTTGTCACTATCATCACATAGATTTAAGAGCCTGACAGAGTTGTCATGATTTAACGACCACTCATCATTTAATGACATAATTTGTTACATTTGTGTCACAATGCTAGAAAACAAAACTTTTATCATGCTGAGCTAGATTTCATAACCTGACTTACTACACTGGTGATTTCCATTCAGAAACTGCCTGGAGGCATATTTTCTAATACATGAATGACAGGATGGTGAAATGTTTGGTAAACAGTCAAGAAATCGCAATTTAGATGGTGAAAATTGCATGCAGAAAACATCAATAGTCACAGACATTAATTAACTAACTTTAATAATTGCTTTTTTTCACAATATCAATTTATCTCTGTGGGCTATTGGCTGATTTTATGTGAGTTAGAGAATTTGGTATCAAGATGCCACCAAGGTATGTTTATTTTTATGTCTAAATATAATACTTGTCGAATATCACAACACTATCACATTTATACCCCACCGACAAAGAGTTACTGTTAACACATGTTTTGGGGCTTTACCATTTCATCATTTTGCAGAATACCAGTACTATTATCATATACCTCCTCTTCATATTTTGCTTACGCATTACAGAAATTTATAAATTAGGATAGCAGAGAAATATGTACCCATTTGTAACAGTTATCATGGTTTCCAATGCTCTCCTGGGGAACACATTTAAGAAGATTATTAATTTTTTTTTCATCTAGCAAGTGGAATGGTACACACCCTGTGTCACTGCTATATACATTGCGCTGTGCTGGTTTGCAGTCTCCTCAAGAGCTTGCAAGTTTCTCAGCCATTACTACTGAAGCATCTTCTCATTGTTCTCTAGTATGAGTCATATCATTAAATCAAAATTTTTTGCACCATCGCTCAGTAATTCTAGCTTTAAATGTTCTTTTTATGTTACTTATGGGCTGTGTCACATTTTGACCAAGATTGTATTTTAGTACAGTATCGATCCAGGGTGACGCACCCAACTGTTGCTATGATATTAACACAGAACAGGGTATTTGTATGTAATACCAGCACCATTTGCCCCATCATGATTTTGGTAATAATCAAGCTGTGAAAGGCATAGATAGCATGAATATAATTGTTGAAATAGGTGCCAGTGTAATCTCACAACATGAAAATCTGAGCTTGCAACAAAGAGTTATGCAGTAGAATTCCAAGCATACAATCAAACTGTGATTACTATAAATACTGTAATTAATTTACAATGAAAGGTTCTTTTTGCTGAACTTACAGAATTGGTAAAATTTAATCATAGTGTATGGTACTAATAATGTCTCTTTCATTGAATAGTGTTCCTAGTAACTGTCTCACATTAAATTGATGATAAATGTCAGCCAATGCATAATGACTTTTTTAAAACGAAAACTAAAAAACATTTAGTGATTTAGAACCTGATATTGAAAGGATACTTATTTATTGGCAGTTCTATAAGGTGCCAGACTTACATGAAATGAAACAAACACAAGAGATTGAAAACAGAGTTGCTCTGACCGAAGTTAAATGTTAACAAGCAAACAGTCTTATGAATATGTTGATTGCTCTCACTTTAAATCACTATCATTTTCCTCTGGTAACCTATCAGGAAATATTCTATAAATAAGCCCCTAAGGTATGAAATACAATCTGAAAGTTCTAATGTGTTTTGCATTGATTTACACTCTATTATTTCCCATCAATCATGGTGCACCATTTGACTCGTTATTATATTTGGAAATATGTAGCACTTTGGTTTGACCACAGGTGGCAGGCTAATCACTAGATATGTAATCTCTTAACAGTACAGCCCATTTTCCTAACTGCTTTCATTGTGTGAGTAGACAACATGTACTGTGATCACCAAGGGCAGTGCAGGCAACATGGTTTCTGTGGAAGAAGGGTGTAAACACTGCAGATATTCACAGTCTATTGGTGGCAGTGTGTGTAGTGTGTGCATGGTTACCAAAAGTCCTCTTTCAAAATGATAGTGCTTGTGTTCACACAAGTTGAAAAACCATGGCTACCCTTGCTGAAATAGCATTCAAGGCACTGCCAGACCCACTGCATTCACCTGACATGGTCCCTTCTGGTCACCATCTGTTCAGGGCTATGAAGGAACCTCAGAGCAGACTTCTCTTTGCAGACTTCAAGGAAACGCAAGCAGCTGTTTGCTGTGGTTATGACAGACTCTACAAAATTGGTTCAAAGAGGGCCTATATAAGTTACAGGGGCCAAGTCAGGAGAATACGCCAGTTGTGGCACTGCCTGGAATGCTATTTCAGTGATGGCAGCCAGGTTTTTCTTATTCATATGAAGATGAGCACTGACACGTTGCAAGAGCACTTTTCATGATGGTGCACACTCTCATCACACTCCCTTCAACTGCCTGTGAATACATGCAGTGTTTACACCTGCCTTCCACAGAAACCATGTTGTCCATGTTGTCCTTGATGATCACACTCCTTGTTGTCCAATATGTAATGACAGCAGTTGGGAAATAGGCTATACTGTGCAGGGATTTCAGTCCAGTGATTGATTGTCTTGTCACCTATGATTAGATGAAAGTAGTACATACTTGCAACTGTAATGATGAATCAAATGGGACACCATGAATGTTATGAAAAAACAAAGTGTAAGTCAATACTGAATGGCCCTTGTATACACAAGGCAACTTTTTTATTGTTTATTTATATGATTGAACCAGTATCAGGCTACACAACCATCTCCAGCTTTTGTGCCATCATAGAATTTCTGTAAATTGTTTGGAAGCTTTGCTTTAACTTGATATGTAGTACTAAAAGCTACAACCTGTGAGGGGACAAAAGTAAATTATACCACTACTGAAGATCGAAATGTAGACTGATACCAGTTCAGTTTATATAAATAAATTATGAAATAAGCAGCCATATACATTTCATCACCTACTTATGTGCTTAGTGAGAAGACTGTCACATCTTCATAATTAGTCAATAGTCAAGAGATGGCAAACCCATATGAAAATTCATTTTTACTATAGAAGAAACACTCTTTATGCCTATGCCCCACCACTATTTATTTTACATGTCCTAAGCTTCATGTTACAACTTCATTTTCTAATGTTACTCTATCAGACATGTTATACATACCTTCTGGAACGCTATGAAACAGAAAATCTTCAACCACCAAAGAAATTAAATGGTAATACAAAATATATCAATATCTTATAACATACAACAAACAAATTAAATGATTTTATGGGACACTGATGGTGTAACCTGTGATTATATGTTAGTATCTATGAAACAATAACTCTAAAATTGGCATTTCAACATGAAACATAGATAATGTAAAATAAAAAGTTATGAAGCATAGACAAACTGTCTGTTTTCTTATGAATCATTATTATATTTTCCCAAGAACACACAGTCACTATAGTTAAGATGAAAACTCTTCGTGTACACACATAAATGAACGTTTTGCATCACCCCTCTCTTTTGAAATTCATAGCATGGAAACCAAAAATTGGCTCTGAGGCATGCATATACACAGAAGAGGCAAAGAAACTAGTACACCCACCTAATATAATGTAGGGTTCCCATGAGCATGCAGGAGTGCAGCAATACAATGTGGCATGGACTCGTCCAATGTCTGAAGTAGTGCTGGAGGGAACTGACACCACGAATCCTGCAGCGCTGTCCATAAATCCGTAAGAGTATGAGGGGGTGGAGATGTCTTTTGAACTGCACATTGCAAGGCATCACAGATATGCTCAATAATGTTCATGTCTTGGGAGTCTGGTGGCCAGTGGAAGTGTTTAAGCTTGGAAGAGTGTTCCTGGAGCAATTCTGGATGTGTGGGGCCTCATATTGTCCTTCTGGAATTGCCCAAGTCTGTTGGAACACACAATAGTCATGAATGGATGCTGATGATTGGACAGGATGCTTAAGTTTGTGTCACCAGTCAGAATCATATTTATACGTATCAGGGATCTCATACCATTTCAACTGCACATGGCCCACACCACTGCAGAGCTTCCACCAACTTCAACAGTCCCGTGCTGACATGCAGGGTCCATGGATTCATGAGGTTGCCTCCATACTCATACATGTCCACCCGCTTGATACAATTTAGAATGAGACTTGTCCAACCAGACAACATGTTTCCAGTCATCAACAGTTCAATGTTGGTGTTGATGGACAGGCATAAAGCTTTGTATCACGCAGTCATCAAGTGTACACGAGTGGGCCTTTGGCTCCAAAAGCCCATATCAATGATGTTTCATTGAATAGTTGACATGCTGACACTTTTTGATGGCCCAGAATTGAAATCTGCAGCAATTTGCAGAAGGGTTGCACTTCTGTCATGCTGAAAAATTCTCTTCAGTCATTGTTGGTCTCGATCTTGCAAGATCTTTTTCCAGTTTCAACGATGTCAGAGATTTGATGTTTTACCAGATTACTGATATTCACGGTACACTTGTGAAATGGTCATATGGGAAAATCCCCACTTCATCACTACCTCAGAGATGCTGTGTCCCATTGCTCATGTGCTGACTACAACACGACATTCAAACTCATTTAAATCTTGATAACCTGCCATTGTAGCAGCAGTATTCAGTCTAACAACTGTGCAAGACACTTGTTGTCATATATAGGTGTTGCTGATGGCAGTGCCATGTTCTGCCTGTTTACATATCTCTGTATCTGAATACGCATACCTATACCAGTTTCTTTGGTGCTTCAGTATAAATTCATTTGCAATGTCTCCAGATCATCAAATCAAATAACAAACTAGTGTAACAACAAAATTCTTTCTTTTGCAATGGGGTTTTTTCGTAGCCCTCCTGATCAGTGTCAATACATGGTAAAAAATCACCTTGCTCATATGCAGGCCTGATCCATAATAGTATACCATCAATGAGATTATCAAGCCAGTCCAGGTCCAAACTGTTCCACTCTCCAATAGTGATTGTGTGTGAGTCACACAGAGTATGTGGTCATTGTTCATCTCCAAAAACAGCTTGTTTCAATCAATCTCATAAGTTTGACTGAATTCATTTCCAGGGAACGGGCAGGGCACTCCATTCAGGTAATCCTAGTATGCTGGAGGTATGTGTTCCTGAGAACAGAATGATGAGCAGTCCAGTCATCATCAATAAACATCATCACCAAGATGTTGGTAATATGGTCCCACTATTGGCTACAGAATATCGACCCTGTATTATAGAGCCATGAGATTGGCCTCAGCAACCTCAATCAGTATCTGCTGGCTTCATGTAATTCCACCCCAAAACATCACTCCATCATCTTGTTGCACACATGGTATACAGTGTTTGTACAACATTGTGTTCACCGTGGTCATTGGGACTGGGAATTCCCATTGTGCACTCATCTCCTAACAGTTTGAAGTGATGTATTCAGTCAGTGGTTCCTTTGACTCAAAAATTTAGTGTACCCATTGAACACAGATATCTATGTGCAGTAAGTCCTCAGTACTGACTGTTAATCAGAACAGATTACATGTCCACACCGTACCACTTTGACCCCAATGCAAGTGTCAGGCAACTTTCTTGTTAGACTATCCCTCTGCGCATAACATGATGGCATGAACCTGATCATCAGTTGCATGATGTATGTTCAGTCCACTGTTCCACATGATGGCGTGAACCTGATCATCGGTTGCATGATGTATGTTCAGTCTACTGTTCCACAGATGTTTCTAATGCATACATACTGGTGCTTTACTTTCAACTGAAGCACTGCAATCCATTTGAGTGTGGCATTCTACTCACAGGTAGTGCTCATGGTAACTGTGTGTAGGTTTACAAATAACATCAGGGGTGACCTTCTCATTGACACAGGTGTAGTCTGCATGACATACTGGAGTGATGCAATGCTTTTGCTAATATATTTGGTTAAAAATTGATAAAGTCCTTTGATTTGTATTTACATTTATTATGTTAATAGAAAGTATTGTATTCATTTGGTTTTAAATCATAACTGTACATGCTTTAACAGAAAACAAAATAACAATAAAAATGGGCACAGACTGTCTATAGTAGCTCAAAAAATGAAATAAATTACTTGTGAGGGTTGTAACAGTCAGTGAAGGATGAACTTGTAACAACATTTTTAAATTATTATATTCATAACTGTCTGAGAGAAGCACAGAAATAAAACATCACTACAACAACTTTCATATATGCCATTATCACATCTAAACTCACAGAATAAATCATTATTCAATTGTTTTGTTTCATTGCCAGCTATAAATTGTGGAATACACCAAAACCGAGAGGGTAATGTTGGTTTCTACGATATTTATTACAGTTTCCAATTGACGAGCAGAATGAAGACTCAAATCAACAACGCAAGAGTCCCCCAGAATTAGAGAAAAAGGCAGAGCCAAAACCTGATGTTGTAATCAATATGCCTATTCCTGACATTCCCAGTGTAGGTGGTGTCCTGGTTCATATGCCACATGTAAGTCAGAAGTTTGCTTTATAGCAATCATTCAAAATATTACTTTAACTTTATGTAACTTTAATCTGGAAGATGTAAAATATTTCTCTGACTTTATCGTATTTTCATATGCACAGTTTAAGTAATTTTTCTAAGTATTAGTTGTGTTAAACAAGTTAGTTCTGTATGATTACATCAGTTTCCTTTCTAGTAGAGCAGTCGAGTATTTTATTTCCTAATTTTCATAATTGTTTTAGGTATAATCTCTATCACATATATGTGTCACCATTATAAATATTGGTACAAAATGGTTCTATAAATTTCTACACAATTGCATTTTATTTTTATTTTATTTTATTTTATTTATTTATTTTGTAACTTAATTTATGCTATACATAGCTTTCCCTACAATGTAAGTGACTTCTGTGATTTGTAATAAATATAATACTTTTTTTTTTACATTCGACCAAGTCTCCCTTATTGTTTGTCTGCAATCAGGTGTATGAAGAGTTTGAGCTACCACAGGAAAATTTGTTCTAGGGTGCTGTGCAGCTATTGTGATATACTGTTTATTTAGGAGATTATAGAAGTACAAAAACTAGTGAACTAATTAAGATCATTATTTAGTATAACAGAACCTGTGCACAGTGAAATTGCTGAAAGAGGGGTATGATTAATGGCCTGAAGCCTGAACTGTATAGAGCTATGGACAAAATGGAAACAAGCGTGGATTAATAAAGAGAAATGTTGGAAGTAGAATCAGGAAATAGTGGCTGCTGAAAGAAAACTATTTTTTGCATTGGGCACAAAAAATAGGTGTTCTGATAGTTTAGGAAATGCCTCAGGTAGATGTATCTGTAGCTAATGTTTAGCATACTGTCATAAGGAAACTAGTTATGCCAGAGAAACTAGGCAAGAGAAAAAACAATCTGCTGTTAGACAGCATCTAGAAAAGAGCTTTGTACTAGCTGTTGAATGAAGTATTAGGTAAAAGGTACTAGGCCTTTTCTGGCCAAGTGCATACTTTAGCCATGGAACAGAGGATGCAGGATGCTTGAAGAATGTTTCTCAAAGGAGGATCATCTTGTGGTAGAGAAGAGGGCAGGGGATTAGCTTTGGAAATAAACTACACAAACGTTAAGTTAATTCTCTTTGTGAAGCAGTGTGATTAGAAGTATTTCAACAGCTCTCTGAGAAATGTCTGCTACTGGATCAAATTATGATTTGGGTCCTATCAATACCAATAGCAGGTGGGGCTCCACATGCCCTGGCCTTCATCTCAGTGGGAAAGGGTAGGGGAAATTATCTGGACTGATAGGTGAATATGTAAAGGTACTGGCATTCATGGCACTATCCCTATAGTTGTTGCTGTGAGGTAGCACCATTTTGGAATAAACTCAGAACTATTCAGACCAGCAGTATTAAAATAATTTAGAGCTTTTGATGTGACTGTAAAATTAACAAGAAAATAAATTTTTCACACCAATATAATAGAGGGTAAAAATAAGATCATGAACATATGATTTGTCTGGGGAAAGTATAACCTAAAATATTTGTCTTTCTGAATACCATTGAACAACTGAAGCAGAAACGTGGAATCTTCTTTTTTCTTGGCCTTTACCCTGTATGTTCAGGCAGCTGGCATGCACATTTATAAGATTTGTCATTGTTAGTAGCAGAGGGTGACTGGATGCTCTTCCTGTAGCCAATCCCTGCCCCTCCCTGTCGGAATTTGTGTACCCCACCTGCCTGCATCTAATGTTGTCCTACATGAAAGGGTGTGAATGTTTTCTAAATGTTTTTGTATCATGTAACTGAAGTGGAACATGGGTACCAGCCTTGTATTCAAATAGTCAGTTGTAGGAAACTGCCTAGAAACCATATCCAGTCAGGCTGCCACAATGGCTCTCCTTATTTATCTACTGGGCAGATTCTATCTGGGGCCAGTGTGCCTCTCCGAATTCCAGAAGTTGTGCACTAATGCGTGGGGCACCCTATGTGGGTCAAAAAGGAATACTGAATATGAATAAATATTTTGGTTAAAATCTGTTAAAATACACTCCTGGAAATTGAAATAAGAACACCGTGAATTCATTGTCCCAGGAAGGGGAAACTTTATTGACACATTCCTGGGGTCAGATACATCACATGATCACACTGACAGAACCACGGGCACATAGACACAGGCAACAGAGCATGCACAATGTCGGCACTAGTACAGTGTATATCCACCTTTCGCAGCAATGCAGGCTGCTATTCTCCCATGGAGACGATCGTAGAGATGCTGGATGTAGTCCTGTGGAACGGCTTGCCATGCCATTTCCACCTGGCGCCTCAGTTGGACCAGCGTTCGTGCTGGACGTGCAGACCGCGTGAGACGACGCTTCATCCAGTCCCAAACATGCTCAATGGGGGACAGATCCGGAGATCTTGCTGGCCAGGGTAGTTGACTTACACCTTCTAGAGCACGTTGGGTGGCACGGGATACATGCGGACGTGCATTGTCCTGTTGGAACAGCAAGTTCCCTTGCCGGTCTAGGAATGGTAGAACGATGGGTTCGATGACGGTTTGGATGTACCGTGCACTATTCAGTGTCCCCTCGACGATCACCAGTGGTGTACGGCCAGTGTAGGAGATCGCTCCCCACACCATGATGCCGGGTGTTGGCCCTGTGTGCCTCGGTCGTATGCAGTCCTGATTGTGGCGCTCACCTGCACGGCGCCAAACACGCATACGACCATCATTGGCACCAAGGCAGAAGCGACTCTCATCGCTGAAGACGACACGTCTCCATTCGTCCCTCCATTCACGCCTGTCGCGACACCACTGGAGGCGGGCTGCACGATGTTGGGGCGTGAGCGGAAGACGGCCTAACGGTGTGCGGGACCGTAGCCCAGCTTCATGGAGACGGTTGCGAATGGTCCTCGCCGATACCCCAGGAGCAACAGTGTCCCTAATTTGCTGGGAAGTGGCGGTGCGGTCCCCTACGGCACTGCGTAGGATCCTACGGTCTTGGCGTGCATCCGTGCGTCGCTGCGGTCCGGTCTCAGGTCGACGGGCACGTGCACCTTCCGCCGACCACTGGCGACAACATCGATGTACTGTGGAGACCTCACGCCCCACGTGTTGAGCAATTCGGCGGTACGTCCACCCGGCCTCCCGCATGCCCACTATACGCCCTCGCTCAAAGTCCGTCAACTGCACATACGGTTCACGTCCACGCTGTCGCGGCATGCTACCAGTGTTAAAGACTGCGATGGAGCTCCGTATGCCACGGCAAACTGGCTGACACTGACGGCGGCGGTGCACAAATGCTGCGCAGCTAGCGCCATTCGACGGCCAACACCGCGGTTCCTGGTGTGTCCGCTGTGCCGTGCGTGTGATCATTGCTTGTACAGCCCTCTCGCAGTGTCCGGAGCAAGTATGGTGGGTCTGACACACCGGTGTCAATGTGTTCTTTTTTCCATTTCCAGGAGTGTATAAATAAAAATACTTGTTAAAATCCAGTTACTGTATATCAAATATGCAGGAAGTAGGAGTTATTACTTAAACAAATATATGAAAACATTGATATTTTTAGACACAGAACATCTGGCTGGATACAACAGGACATCAGGAGCTTGGAAATTTATACATCAAGTGAGAGCTCCTGCAAAAATCAGAAGAGAAGCTAGAATGACTGCCATTTCAGAGTGTACAATACATTTTAAAGATCTTCTTACAGTGGATAGTGAAGAGTTCTGAGAAAAGTGAAATGGAGATTTATCCTGTGGAAGAGGTGGCTGTCAATGACAGGTCCTTACTAGTAATTATTTTAATAAGGTGGTTCAAGAAGATGAAGTACTTGAAGAATGTTAAAATCCAGTTACTGTTTATCATATATGCAGAAAGTAGGTGTTATTACTTAAACAAATGTAGAAAACATTGATATTTTTAGACACAGAACATCTAGTTGGATACAACAGGACATCAGGAGCTATACAATTTATACATCAGGTGAGAGCTCCTGTATCACCATGATATATAAGACAGAGAGCAGGAGAGATCCAACTTATCACAGGGGAATGAGTATAACGGCTTCATTGAGTAGGTTGTTCAGTAGTATAGTAAAAAACAGATTGGGAAATGTTGCACATGTTGTGTCACAGGAACAGTTGACTTTCACTGCTGGGAAAAACTGTGTTGATAACATCTTTTGCATATGCCAGATGTGTCAGAAAATGATCACAAAAATCAAGATCATCATTTGGTTTTGTTGATTCAGATAAAGCATATGATTCTGTGCCAAGGAAGTTACTATGGACAATACTGGAAAGGTTGGAGTGGATGGTGCATTAATAGGGTTGGTGAAAAGGATGTAGGCCTACCATTAATGCAAGACCATTGTGAAGATAGGTTGTAAGATATTGGCAAGTTTTAAAATGCGTAAAGGATTAAGCCAAGGATGTTCCATGTCACCAATTGTATTTAAGTTGTATTTAGAAGTTTTTCTTGGTTACGGGAATAGACAGTGCAGAAGTTTGAATGTGACAATACAGCATCAGAATTTACATTCATTACTATTTGCTGATGATTAAGTGCTTATGGCTCTGGATAATGATATATATATATATAATGAGGATTAACAGTCAATATGGATAAAACAGAATATGTTGTTGTTCAATGTGGGGCAGGTGAGGATTTGTATTTTGAGTTTGGCTGGGTAAGAAATTTGGAAGTGTTCAAAGGATTCTGACATATGGCTCAGAGTGTTGGACATTGAAAGAGAGAGAAAGGGGGAAAATTCAGGCTGTTAAAATGGGCAGATGGCAGAGCATGAGAGCAAGCTGCTTGGGTTGACTGAGGAATGAATGTGTAAGAATGGAGATGGTTAGACTAGAAGCAGACACAGATAGGACTGATGCTCAAACACTGAGGTGGTATGGGCATGTCAGACAGATGGAGATGAATCTACACATGAACACAGTAAATACAAACTTATACAAAGAGGAATGTATCATACTGGAAGTATGTAAGGTAACCATTTGTTTTCTTACCTAAAATGCATACCAACATTAAATGCATTTAAAATAAAGTTAGAACAGTTCTTGCTTGAACACTGCTTCTATTCTTTGTCTGAGTTTATGGACCATCGTAATAAGTAAACCTCATGTCCCAAATTTTACTACTTGTCAATTCAAAATATAGTTTACGTTGTGCTTATCATGTCATTTCACTTAATAATTGCTATTATCACATGTAGAAGCAATGTAGTACACCAACCTATGTTATTATGCGTTTTGATTATGTCAACAATGCAGTCAAAATGACTACTGTATTGTAAATTAACTAGGTTTACCACTGTCCTATAGAACATGTACAAACAACGTAGGGATGAGTTGGTTAAAACAGGGTACTTAATAAAGAAAGTGGCATATTTAATGAACTATGGGTACCAACCCATCGTATTTTTAATGACTAATTGTCCAATCTGTCTACTTACAATTGGGCATGAAAAAAATGCATCACAGAAAGAATTTTTAACACTTGTGTCAACTACCCAGCTTTATCAGACTAGTTGTATAAAACAGGGTACTACATTGTAATAAAATTTTAAAAAAATAATAAAAAAATCTCCATTTACAAACCCTGACAATCACTTCATGTACAAAAATCGCATTTATATGGTTCATCATCATTATCATTAATGCCAGCACACTGTTCATGAGCCCATTCACTATACTTATATCATTTCACCCAGCCTTATTCAGACTTAGAATTGGAGAAAAATTCATTACAATAAGTGCAAGCTGTATTATTATCTTCTCCTTCCTCTTCTGACAATGTACTATACTTCCGTAATTTTCCAACTTTATTTGCTTTCTTCTGTCCAACATTTCTAACTTCAGTAGGCCTAGAACTGTTAGAATGTGGCCCTATTTGAAGTTTCCTTTTCGGAGTCTTCCCCTTTCTCATAGAAGAGTTTAATTCTTCCTTATAAGGTGAACTTGTAATAATAGCTGTCTTTCCTCTTCTTCCTCTTCTTCTATCAGATTTTTGTTCCTTTCTTTCAGCTATCACCACTGCTTTATGATTTACGGACAGACATGGAAAGCTGAAGTTGAAGGCTTAGGCCTATCCGACTGGGGAGACCCTGGTGTGGTTGGAAAAGATGTTTCTCTGTTTAATGACTCTGAAGTAGGTTCTGGGGGTGGGACATCACCTTTATCCAATGATGAGTCAGTGTCTGTTGTTTCAGCAGGCTGATACATCCAATCAGGGAAAGTATCTGCATCCAGTGGGAAGATTCCAGTTTTATGGAATGCATTTACAGCAGTCTCAATAGAAGCAGCTTTCATGAATGCTGTCCCATGCAGCCCTGCAACTTGACTGATGGTTATCACTCATCCAGGATGACACTGAAGCCACTTTCAAAACTCTTGAGAGTAATAATTACTCAGTGGGGCCATGAATGCAACATCCAGGGGCTGCATTCAGTGGGTGCAGTGTGGGGGGAAGCATAAGATATGAACGTGGTTTTCTCTAGCCATATCAATAAGTTCAATACTCTTTGTGTGTGTTGAGTGACCATCCAAGAGTAGAAGAATGGGTTTCTCTGCAGTTGGTTTAGAAAATTCAACAAATCGTTGAAACCACTTCAGGAAAATTTCTTTCTGCATCCATCCACCAGGGCAATACTCCACAGTAGATCCTGGCGGGGCATTATGCAGCACCTCAGGCTTGCCTCTTTCTCTAGGGAACACAAACATTGTAGGCATATAAATTCCAGAAGCGCTCATACAGGCTACAGCAGTCACTAAGATGCCTCTCTCCACAGAAATCAAACCGCCAACTTGACGTTTTCCCATCAAGGCAAGCACCTTTGATTGCTTAACAGGGACTGTTGTTATTCCTGTCTCATCCATATTATAGACTCTATTGGCTGTTAACTTGTACCTATTATAAAGTTCTAACAGCAAACCAAACAACTGCTTCACCTCTGCATGGTTAAAGCCCATTGCTCTGGCAAGAGATGTTGGCTCGGCAGAACGCAGGCTAATTTCCGGATTCCTCTTCAAAAACGAATAGAACCAGAATTTACCTGCCATCTTCTTCATCTTGCTGAAATTATGTGGCAAGTTATTTTTCTCTGCCAGTTTGAAAGCAACTCTCTGCACATCATCGATGGTCAATCAAAACAATTTGCTTTCCATTAACAGGATATATTCAGCCTGTTCATTTTCCTGCTCCTCATTAAATACAAGTTTGTAACAGCCTAGACCTAAAACAACAACAACAACAACAATAATAATAATAACTGCAACAGTTTAATTAATTTCTTCTAAAATAGTAAATAGGCCTACCTTTCTTTCTAGCATCCTCTAAACACGGTACACTCCGGGCCTTTTTTACACATGCTTCCAGAGTACTCTGAGGAACCTCTTAGCACTTTGATGATTTCAAATAGCCCATTGTTTGGGCCAAAACTGCCACTACAGCTTCTTTCATACTCTCTTGACTCCATGACTGTCTGTCAGTTTTCCTTTAATAAGACGCCATAATTATGGCATAATTTAAGTTAGATCCTGTGAAAAATAGTAATAATAATAATAATAATAATAATAATAATAATAATAATAAATTTTCTAACTGAACAAGCTAAATAAACAATTTGAAAATCGCAAATGACGATTTTTAAATCAGTTCGATAAAACAGGGTACTACCCTGTTTTATCAAACTTAGTCAAACCCTATTTTATCCGACAACGCCATGCTAAGAACAAGTTGATTTCAACAGCCCTTGAGCAGGACAAACGTTTTGAAACACTTAACGATCTGTAGTGCAGACAAGGTTTAACTTATATCATATTTACTTTATAGTCTTCAAAATAGTATCTTGCAAATATAAACACACAATTCACAGTCGAATATTACAACATAACACTGTAAAGATATATTTTTCGCCCGAGAGTACTCACGGTTGCTTTCATGGACTACAGCTACTCTAAGAATGAAGGTCATTGAGTGGGAAAGAGGTTACTATGTTTACCGGGAGACGGCAGCACATTTCAGACGAGAGGAGTATGATACCCTGTTTCATCAGACCACCCTGTTTTATCAGACTCTCCCCTACTAAAATGATTCTTGGGCAAATAAACAAATAATAATGGCTGCAGGGATACTGAGGGCAATTTTGAATAAATATGCTCTGTTTCTGAAAACCCAAGAGGTGTAGTTTTTTTAGTGCACAGTTGTTTCATAGGTATACTGATGCAGAATATACACTACCACTATTCTGGTAAGCAAACTTGAGTTACAAAAGAGCACTTTTATTTGTCATGTATAACCAACAAAATCTTCAATTTTACACAGTTTTATGCCAGTTGTTTGTGTTCTTAGCCCATTTACCTCCTGGCTGTTAATGCCAGCTTTTCTGAACTGGATCCTGTACCTTTCATTCAAGTAGCAACTCCTTTTCGCCATGAGGCTGAGTGAACTATTAATTTGTGGTAGGCTACAGGGTACAAAATGACAGAAAGTTTTGTCTCTTTTATAACAATAAATAATTTCATTTTCTCAACCTTTTGTTGGAAGACAAAAATCCCACAATAAGCAACTTTTGTAACACAAAATACAGAACTTGTACTACAAAATTTGCTTCTAACCTCAAAAGCAAGAGTAAAACATTACAAAATGTAATTATATCTATCACATAATATGTTTAGTGTATGTATAAAAAGAAACATGTATTTCAGGCCACTGATGATGCTTCCCAAATAAGCAGAATGCATATGGCAATAAACATAGTGCCTTCATTTAGTTGCATAGACGGTACACACCTCCACGAAACTCATACATGTTTTAGGGTTTCACTATTATCTCCTTTAAACCATTTGATGACACTGGGCCTCTCCTCAGACCTTTCAGTCAATGACTCTTACTCAGTGCAGCACTGTAATTGCTACCATTCACATAAAATAGTTTCAATAACAGCACATGGTCACTCTTCTTGATAGCCAAACCGTTCACTCAATTTATGGCTTGGCAAATAACAGTAATGTCATACAAACAGTGCACAGAGTCAGATTTGCACCTAGTGGCCACAATTGGAAATAATGTTTTTCTCCAGTGTAAATTGGTGCCATATTAACACATTAGCACATCTATGAAGTTATGCAGCCTTACAATAATTACAACCCATACTGGACCTCCATCAGTAGCTGCACTTTAATTATAACCAATAGGTACTTCTTCTGCCAGACTCAGCTGAAAGACCTAACTGTAAGTCTTAACACTCACTTGATAATTAATGTTGATGGAATCATTTTGGTATGAACTTTGCTTTGTCCAAAAGCACTTATTATTATCAGTTTTTAAATACAACTAAACATTAGGTACTGTATATTCTGTGTATTCTGCATATTTGAAGGGAATCAAATTATTCTAGCTGTTAATGTTAGCTTAAAAAAGCAGAGCTACAATATGTGGTTATCCTCACATGCCTGAGAGAGCACTGTCCCATTCTGTATTAAATATTTTATTTACACATCATAAAATTATAAGTCAGTTTTCTATCACTGGTATGGCCTCATTTGCATGGAAATAAAATTCAGAAATCAGCACTCATGTTAAAAAATGAGAGAAAGGCTAAAATTTTGTAGTAGATTCTGTAGTCAACACATTGTGTGGCACCTTGTATCAATTATGCCAAAAAGGAATAGTTTTAATTAGGATTCTCACAGTGAAAATTTTGAAGACCATTGATTTCTCATGCCACAAATAACTTGTACTCAGTGCAGCTAAAGTTACATTGCTTTTTTAAATTTTTAATTAAAGGTACTACATCTTTTTCTTGTCTCATTTATTTCATTGAATTTTAGTTATATTTAGAGAGTTTAACAATTCTGAAGCTCTCATGGAGTGTGTGAAAATATACACTTGTGTTTTTTCTTGAAAATAAGATAGTTGTCACTGATGCGTTGTAACTGATCTGAGAGCCCATTGGAACACTTGTTACAGATAATGTCACACTTTTCTGAACAGTTATTTTGGATGTGTCTCATAACGTATACCTTTCCTCTGCCTTTTGATTGTTGACGAATACAAGAATTTCTGTTACACAAATTCTTGTTGTCAATAATCCTGCTGAATACAGTAAATACAATGTAATCTCAGTGTAATAATTCATGAAATTCTGTAATTAAATATCGCGGGAAACCTTTTGCAGAGAAAAATATAATGTTAACAGAGTAACACTGTACAAACCCTATGGCTAAGTTCCTTGAAGTGAATTGTGTCATGTGATTAAAATCGAAATTCTAGACTTTTTTTTAAAAGGTTTTCAAGCATAACAAATTTGCTGATGGAGGATGTTATTCAGATTTTACAATGAAGTTCAGTTAAAATCTGCTGAAATTCAGTAATATGTACTTTCAGTGTGACATTAACAGTCATCAACAGTGTCAGTTTCACTTTTATGGAAACAGACTATCACTCTTATCCAGGCTCATTGGCATCCTTGCTTGTACACATGTAAGTAGAAGGCTTCTGAGTTTCTTGTCGCTGTTACTGGCTATTCCTTTTGTGTGTTAATGAAAGTAAAACATTAAAGTATTGGTCCTGAAAGTATAATGCATGTAGCAGTACTGAATTTTACAGTTCTTTATGGTGTAGCAACTGCATAAATAGAATCTTATAATGTAGTAGAACTGTCACACTTTTCACAGATTTAAGACATGCAATGAAAAAAATCACAGTTTTCCATGCTTATGATACTTCCAATTTATATCACTTGCAGATAATGACAGCAACAGTTGAGACTGTTACAGAACAGCTTGACCTGGCACCAATAATACCGACAGAGAGGGTAGTGGCTGCTGTAGCCAGAGCTGTTACTCTCACTGATACAGATGTTGGTAAGCTTTTAATGTTCTTCAGTGCTCGATATTATGATAAATGTTTCGTGTATTTCTAGACTTCTATGTATTATGAGGTAACCTCCACTGAATAAAATATTCTTGGTGAATGTGTCATGTGAAACCTGTATAAAATTCCTGTGTTTTGATAATATCCACCATTGTCTTCATCAGCAATGAACTGACTGTCAAAGAAGTAACAGAATTCCATAGATATAAATAATGTAGTGGTGCCAGCTAAAACCAAAAATTATGCAAGTGCCAATGATGACATGTGGTCTGCAGGAGGGCTGTTCTCATCGCATTGGACAATGTGACACATATTCATCTATAGTCTCTCAGTATCAAGCTCTGGCTTCCACACATTACTGACTGTGCTGCCTGTATCTCTTTTAAGGTTATTGATACCTACCTAATATACATAGACTCTTTCATTATGTAAGGCACAGCATTTTAAAGACTAGAGTGAAATTTGTGCCTGGTCAAATGACGTTTTTGTGTTAGTTAATAAGGCTGTCCTTAGCCTGATTCTTCTACATTTCTATATTTGAAATACTGTGTGTATGTGTGTGTTGATTTTTTATTCTGTGTATGTGTTATGTTAAATGTAATTTGTACAATCTTAAATTGTTTGCCTGTTGTGTATTTGAAACAGAGAACTAACAAACAATATTCAAATGTATCTGAAAAAAAAAGCCTAAAACCCACACGCAGGTTGACTGATGTGTATTATAATGCTCATTACTATTCAGCAATCTGAAATGTGTATTCACTGTAGTGTGGGTAAAATCCTAACCTCAAAAGAAACTGCTCGAATCACAGTACTGTCTGAGCTTATTCTGCAGTCTCTTTTCTATAAAGCAGCCCGTCAGGCGTAAGCAAGTCTTCATGTTATTATAATACACACATCACATTCTGAGAGTTCTGAAACCTGTACAGAAAACTGGAATAGAGATCAACATAAACATCATTTCTGTCCTTTTTATTGCTCATTAAAACCATACATTGCATGTTGTACCACCATACAGTGACACCTTCAGAGGTGGTGGTTCAAACTGCTGTACACACCAGTACATGTAATACCCAGTAGCATGTCCTCTTGCATTGATGCAGGCCTGTATTCATCGTGGCATACTATCCACAAGTTCATCAAGGCACTGTTGGTCCAGACTGTTCCACTGCTCAACGGTGATTCAGCGTGGATCCCTCAGAGTGGTTGGTGGGTCACATCATCCATAAACAGACCTTTTCAATCTATCCCAGGCATGTTTGATAGGGTTCATGTCTGGAGAACATGCTGGCCACTTTAGTCAAGTGATATCGTTATCCTGAAGGAAGTCATTTGCAAGATTTGCATGATGGGGGCGCAAATTGTCATCCATGAAGACAAATGCCTTGCCAAAATGCCAGTGATATGGTTGCACTGTCAGCCAGAGGATGGCATTCACGTATCGTACAGCCATTACAGTGCCTTCCATGACCACCAGCACCGTACGTCGTCCCCACATAATGACACCCCAAAACATCAGGGAATCTCCACCTTGCTGCACTTGCTGGACAGTGAGTCTAAGGCATTCAGCCTGACCGGGTTGCCTCCAAACATGTCTCTGACGATTGTCTGGTTGAAGGACTATGCGACACTCATTGGTGAAGAGAACGTGATGCCAATCCTGAATGGTCCATTTGGTGTGTTGTTGGGCCCATCTATACCATGCTGCATGGTATCGTGATTGCAAAGATGAACCTCGCCATAGACGTCAGGAGTGAAGCTGCGCATCATGCAGCCTATTGCATGCAGTTTGAGTTGTAACACGACATCCTGTGGCTGCACAAAATGCATTATTGAACATGGTGGCATTGCTGTCAGGGTTCCTCCAAGCCATAATTCATAGGTAGTGGTCATCCACTGCAGAAGTAGCCCTTGAGGGCCTGAGCGAGGCATGTCATCAACAGTTCTTGTCTCTCTGTATCTCCTCCATTTACAAACAACATTGCTTTTGTGCACTCCGAGACGCCTGGACACTTCCCTTGTTGAGAGCCTTTCCTGGCACAAAGTAACAATGCAGATGTGATAAAACCGTGGTACTGACCATCTATGCATGGCTGAACTACAGACAACACGAGCTGTGTACCTCCTTCCTGGTGGAATAACTGGAAATGATCAGCTGTTGGACCTCTTCTGTCTAATAGGTGCTGCTCATACGTGGTTGTTTACATCTTTGGGCTGGTTTAGTGACATCTCTGAACAGTCAAAGGGACTGTGGCTGTGATACAATATCCACAGTCAATGTCTGTCTTCAGGAGTTCTGCGAACTGGGGTGATATAAAACTTTTTCAATGTGTGTAAATTAAAAATTAAGTGTGCTTGGATCCAGTTAATCACATTTGAAAAATACTATTTCTATGTAATACTACTTTTGACAACATGTATGCAGCTTATTTGGTGTGTATGTCTAAATTTTTATTTATTATACAAAAGCCCTAAATTGCTGCCTTTACAATCTTTCATTATGCTGCATGATAATATATAACATTTTCATACACACTTCTGTCTTAAATGTGATTTCTACTACTCACAATTCTCTCCCAACTTAGCTGTCTCAACACACAGTCTTCATGCAAATATTAACTTCTGACAATCCTTTGCATTTTTGTTAGGTTATACAAAGTTTGAACGAAAGTTTCAAAAACTCTTAATCTGGTGTGCCTCTTGTCTTTGTCATGCTGCCTGCTATCATTAAAGCCAGAATGTGACACATGCAAGAGCATTAGGCTTGTCATGAGTAGATACTTTTAGATACACATAAACATTCAGAAAATTGTAATAGCTTTTAAGAATTCACTTTTTTTAAACTGCCTCTCTTAGTTGCATATACACAGACTCACAAAGAGCCATTTGTATGGCTACAGAAATACTTGCCATTATTCCAAGCAGAAGGGTGTAGGTAAGAGGAAATGATTGTGGCAACTGGAAAGTGAAGGGGTGATGTTCAGGAGCAAAGGGGTGATGTTCAGGAGCAGAGGTTCATGGAGTAGAAGTCTGTATCTTCATGGGTGGAGGGTGGGGGGGGGGGGGGGGGCGGAAGGCAGCAGGTGTTCACTAAACTCACTCAAGTGTGCCACTCTCAGGCATGGTGTCCTCAATGCCTGGAACAAGATCATTGTCACTGAATGAGCCATCAGAGACAGGGCAGTGACCAGCCGCTCTGGGGAATTTGCTGCTGTTTTGTTGTGACTATGTTAATCCTGCATTTATAACATGGTGCTGCTTCTAATTTTCCACCAGCCAACAGAATTGTACTGAGATCAATTTCATTATATACACATATGTGTGGATGGATATGTGTGTGTGTGTGTGAGTGTATACCCATCTTTTTTTCCCCCTAAGGTAAGTCTTTCCACTCCCGGGATTGAAATGACTCCTTACCCTCTCCCTTAAAACCCACATCCTTTCGTCTTTCCCTCTCCTTCCCTCTTTCCTGATGAGGCAACAGTTTGTTGCGAAAGCTTGAATTTTGTGTGTATGTTTGTGTTTGTTTGTGTGTCTGTCGACCTGCCAGCACTTTCATTTGATAAGTCACATCATCTTTGTTTTTAGATATATTTTTCCTATGTGGAATGTTTCCCTCTATTATAACCATATCATTAATTATATACACAGATACTCATTGACTACAGTCTGATCACCACCTCTTTGTGACTGATAGGAGAAAAAATGCTTGTGTAAACAACAACAAAAATTTGGAAACAATTAGTGTCACAGATAAATGAAGTAACCAATGTCTTTATACTGATTGTTGATCTCAGAATGAAACCTCACATTGCTGTTTTTTGTAACAGCATCTATTCTATTAATTCAAATTTATATGCTAAAATCTGCCAACACTGGCATGTATGTTGCAACTTAAGAGATTAAACACCTGACTGTCAGAAAACTGTTTAAGAAATTCCTAAATTAAGTGACATTTCAACAATGTGATTCTTAATCAATTTTCCAGTTACTTTCTTCTAAAAGAAGTGAGTAGTCATTTTTAATATATATATATATATATATATATATATATATATATATATATATATATATATATATATATATATACACTTGTCCATATATCTGCTGCACATGATCAGGTATTCACTCCTACAGGCTCGACACTGGCAGACATCATATCTGCTCTTATTTAATTGTCCTATCTTTCACTGTTGTGTTCTACTGATGTATGATGAGCAGAATGTTGGAGACATTCATCCACTGCAGTTGCAAACTTTTGTCTAATAGCTAGTGAAATCAAGTGGGAAATCTCCTAAATGTGATACTGGTGTTTATTTGATTTTCTTTCACTGAAACTGGTTATGCTTCAGAACTCAGATTCTGGCATATTGTAAAGACATGTGCCTTCAGATGGCTCATAGTGGAACAGAAAGATAGGAGAGCAGAGCACCTGCAAGGGTACATATAACCAACATGACTTCCATCCTGTTTAGTCACTAGCAAAAATCTTTCCCAAACACTATTAGCATCACCACCTTCCAGATTTGAGGCATATGTTTCAGGACTCTAGCATCAATGTCACATTTTATTTAGGCTCTAGTTCACGCACCATTAAGCTGTGGGGGTGGGTGAGCTGTGGTGATGTATTCAGACAGCCAGGCCATTCAAACAGAAGATGCCTGATAGAGTGTGAACGAAGTCAAATGCAGCTGTCACCTGTTATTTATTCATATGTTCCATCAGCCATAATTGCAACCTGTGACTGTGGTGTGGAACAAGTCACTATTACAATTGCAGAATGCTTTGTTAGCAAAAAATATGGCAACATACAAACCATTCAAATGATTTTTTAATTTACATGTTGGCCCCCTCCCCCTCCTCACCATATGCATCTAGCAGTTTGAGGTTGTATATGTCAACTCTCTCTCTCCCTCTCTCTCCTTTTTTTCTTTCTTTTTTTCTTTTTTTTCTTTTTACCACACAACACCACCCACCCACCCACCCACCCACCCACCCATCCACCCACACACACACACACACACACACACACACACACACACACCATACTAAAACATTGAAGTAATCCTTCTAGGGATTATAATGAAATGTCAAGCAAATATGATTTCATTTTGTGTTTGTAGTTAATTTTATTATCTGTTAAATTTCTTACATTACTGAGTAGATGATGAAAAAAATGCAGTAAGCAACATTGCAACTGAAACAGCTGTTTGTTCTGCTTCACTCAGACACCTGCTGACACTGGTACTCAGGCACCATGAAACAATTCAGTGACAGAGAGCAATCCATCACCCACTGAAGGCTTATGGTTCAAACCACAGAAAACAATAAACACTACACATAATATGTAAACTTATACTTTATTTTTCAAGAAAGTATCTACTGTTAATTAAGTATTGCACTCTTTACTTTGCATTATAGATACACACTGCTTAAAAGGCACATCAACAACACAGAATTTATAGTGGAAAGTTAATGGAAAGGGCATACAAAAACCAGCAGAAAACAAAAACCAACCCTCCAGCTGCCTCTGCCACAAATGATTCCAATTTGGCATTGTCCTCCCATGCTGCCATGATATGCTTCTCTGCCAATGGCTCAACTGTGATTATTTCTTTCCAGTTTTATATTTTCACATTATTTACATCTCTTGACTGATCATCAGCCCATACATGCACATAATGAATCAACAATACTGTCTTTTAATTAACAGAACACAAAAATTCTGACTTACATATCTATTGTCACAATAACAAAGTTTAAATTCAAAGTTGCCTCTCGAAAGTTTCCACTTATCAAAGGTCAACATTTCCTTCCTTTTTTTTTTTTACCTTGCAGGGTAACAAAACCTTATCTCTGTCACCCAACACATCTAAAAATAAAACTCATGGTTTTATTGAGAATGTAACACATAGCTGTAAAAACCATTACAGTATCACCTTACAGAGCAATCTTTGTTGGCTTCCAAAAGCCTATGTGTCAGCGGACAAACATTCCCTCTGCCAGACACTAACTAACCTGGGCTTAGACAACAAGCCCTTGAACCTTGTGAAAGCAAAAATTGCCATTACATCAACCATTCTAATATTCAGAAGAGAACTCTCAAGAAACTTCAAGAACAGAAATAGCTTTAGACAAAGATATGGCCTACTCACATTTGTCTTCAACTACCTACTGGAGCAAGTTATTTGTGAACTGGAGAATTGATGAAGACACTTCCAGATGACTATAGACTGAGAGATGGTTACAAGAACAAGTTAGTGTTCCATTGCCTATTCTTTGTAGATGACCTCACACTTTTAGCATCCATGTAAATGAAGCTACCTGCCATCTCTCCTCCCTCAACTATACTTGATCTAAGACAAATTTCATCACAAACATCAGAGACCTAACATGATCCCATATGGTAACATATTAATGCAGAAGACAAATTCCCTCATGTATGTCAGGTAATGGATAACCACAAAAGTCAGTGAAGATATGGCCATGAAGAATAGGTACACAAAAATGGAAACAGGATCCATCTCTGTAAGAACACTTACAAAACTAAATCCCATTCCCTCAAATTAAAACTCTGACATTACAACACCATAGTGTGACCTTCAGAACAGTATGCTTCAGAATGCCTGAACATGGTCTGGAAAAGACTGCTGAGGACACTAAAACTAAAAGATATAAAGACTCTGAGAAAAATCATACGCCTATCAAAGAAGATAGCATATAAAGAATTAGAGGTAACAAGGAACCCTACTGATACCTAGAGTGAACTACAACAGCAATTAGAAATAGGAAAGAAATTTTCAGTGGTCATAGAGTCAGATTGACAACTGGAGATACATATCAACCGTAAAAGTGTGCCTGGAAACTGGAATGAAATGGACTCAGGAATGGAAATAAACATCAAGGGTGAGAGGATACTGAGTTAACAGAAAACTTTACTAGAATTAAGAACAATGTGTTCCATTGTAGACCTAAATGGAATATAAAAATAAGATTATATAAAATTAACTAACACAAGTAAGTTGGATTTAAGGTCACAATTAATTACAGTTTCTTTAAATCAATGGTGACAAATATATTTAAACATCTCAGTCAAACACTGAGTATGCAACAAAATGCCTGTATACTTCAATGACTCACCAACTGCATGACTCATACAGTGAATACCACAACTTCTGTTGTGGGACAGAAGCCTCTCAACAGCCATACTTGTTGGTTGCCCCTAGTGGCTAATAGTTTAGTCCCACAACTGTCATGCATGAAGTGCAAGAAGGTTGTTAATGGATCTCTCAAGAATTGGGACATTTTAATAGTTATAAGAATTTTCGTGACTGACAGCAGGCCATGTGGCAGAAAGAATGACACTACATCACATGGAAACTTGTGGAAAATTTGAGATATGAGGTCTGTTCAAAAAATTCCTGAACTTTGTCCACAAATTTTTTAGATGCATGCCTTTTACTTATTGTGCATGGTCATGTCTGAAATATCCTCCTTCACAATTGATACATCACTCCCAATGCTGTTTCCGCTTCCAGAGGCAGTCTTGGTATGCCACTTGCTGGACCATGTGAAGTGCCATCTGCAAATTTTTTTTATCTCATCTGTCACTGCAAATCTTTGTCCTTTCAATTGGGTTATCAACATTGGAAATAAAAAAGAAAAGCCCACAATGGCCAGGCCAGGAGGTTATGGATGATGAGGCAGCATGGTGATTTTTTTGTACAATAGTCATGCTCCAGCAGGTATGAATGTGCAGGTGCAGTATTGTGATGCAAGATCCATGAATTATCCCACCACATTTCAGGCTACTTCCTCCTCACATTTCCTCACAGGCATCGCAACACATACCGATAGAATCATTGATTAACAGTTTGTCCTAGTGGCATGAATTCAGGGTGAACTAGTCTTTCAAAGTCTAAGAAAACTATCAGCATGGCTTTGACAGATGAATTGGACAAGCTATTTTTTAGTCTTGGAAAACCTTTCCTGACCCATTGTGAAGATTGAATATTTGTCTCAACATCATTACCCATCATGACTCACATGTCATCAACAGTTATGATTCTCTTAAGGAACATCTTGTTCTCACTTGCACAATCTGAAAGTTCTTCACAGACTGGGCCTTGACTCAAGAGTGGTGGGATGAACTTGGCAGCAACACGATGACTTTCTGGATGCTGCGTCAGGATTTCATCACAAGATACAACTTAAATGTTACATTCTTTTGCCCTCTCAGACAGTCAACCTTTGATTGGCATGCACAATTTCATTGACGTTCCTGACTTGACCATCATTGGTAGACGTCAAACGGCGTTCTGAACGAGGTTCATATTTATTTCTGTCTGGTCGTTTTTAAACTGTGTGAACCATTCATAACACTGAGTAGGGCTTAAGTACTGATCACTGTAGGCTTCCTGCATCATTTAGTGTGTCTCTGTAAAGGTTTTCTTGAGTTTCATGCAAAATTTATTTCTGACACTCATTGGTCATTTAATTCTGCCATCTTGAAATTCACAAACTTTGTGACACAACATTCTACTCAGTACAGCACTGAACAATAACTAACAGACATACAGCAATGAAACTATTGTCAGTTATGCATTAAATGCAGGTATGAGCAGGGATGCCAACTGCATTTCACTCCAACACACCATTGGTGCGAAAGTATGAATGCTCCAGAATTTTTTGAACATACCTTGCATACTGGTTTAAACCACAATGTAAGCTGAGAAACAGTGTTTAATAAGTGCAAGTGAATTGAATACAAGCCGGCCTGTAATATTTGACAAGTGATATAATGTGTTTTAATATCAGTATTCACAATATTTTTGGGTCCACTTGTGCACTGTGTGCACTATCTAGATTAGGAAGGCAGGAACTACTACAGAAAATTTGACAATGATGTACACTGTGAGTGGTGACATCTATTGCATGTTGTTGTAATTAAGGAGATTTCAGCAACATAACTATGGAAGATCTTAACATGTCCTAATTTTTCTCTTAACATGCATCAACTCTCACTTTGATAGTTTTATGTCTTAATCTGGTGCTAACTCCAAAACATTCACCCTATTCTATGTGATAAATAATGACATGAAATGAAAAAGATATAACTTTTTTTATTTATGGCATAATTATTTCTTACTGCTTGTTGCTTGCAGTCTTTTTTGGATGGCAGTTTTAGTTTTCTACAAAATTTTTACCCAGGTTTCTGTAGTTTACAGGTAGCAGCTTTCAATAACATCTCTATGTTTTTTTTGACCCAGAGGCAAAGAAGGATTTCATTAGTTTGTCACAGGGACAAGTGACAATCTAGACATACAAAACATTATTGTATCTAAAAAGAAATTTTATTGACATGCCGAACGTAAATTCTTCCTCTCCAGGTATACATCACAGTTGCACACAGTTTGTTGATGGTGACTACATTCTCAAATCATTGTCTGCATTTACATGGTCCAAGCAATGGCACGAGAATGAACATTAACATTCAAAACTAATCAAAACCAAGAAATTTTACACAAATATGACAGGAACCTGAATAAATAATAATGAAATTTGAGCTGCTGGTCTTTTTACCAACAAAATGTTTGAATTACATTAATGTTTATTTTTTTGTATTACCATTTTTCACCTGAGTAAATGTTAGATATTGATTAAGTGCAATGTATGTTAGTTTCCTTACAATACCTGAAATTTAGGAGTTACGGAATTACATAATATTTTACATGAAAATGAAATGCCAGTTGTCACAATGAAAGCATCAGAATCTCTCAAAACTGGGAACGCAGTACAGTTATGGAGGAAGATGTAGATATATTTGGTTGTTATTAAAAAAAATAAAACTTATCTCTCTTTTATTTGTCATGGGTACACACTAGAGGTTGAGACCATCAGTTCTGAGCATATCGCCGGCCGCGGTGGTCTCGCGGTTCTAGGCGCGCAGTCCGGAACCGTGCGACTGCTATGGTCGCAGGTTCGAATCCTGCCTCGGTCATGGATGTGTGTGATGTCCTTAGGTTTGTTAGGTTTAAGTAGTTCTAAGTTCTAGGGGACTGATGACCTTAGAAGTTAAGTCCCATAGTGCTCAGAGCTATTTGAACCATTTTTTTTCTGAGCATATCAATAGTTCATCTGATGTGTTTCTTGCATGTCAGTGCAATGCTGTGGAACTATGGGACACAAGAAATTTTGACACATGCACAGTGAAATTATCCTTAACTATCTGACACATTTTGTCCAAAATTTCAGAATCAGAATCTCAATCAAAATTTTATTATCTAACTTAACAAAAATTTAAATTGTAAAATAAATATATGGGAGATTTTCTAAGCTGAAGCATGTCTCTCTGCAAGTCTGCCATGCTTCATTCCTGCCTGATGTGGTCACTTGTACTTTTGATCATTTCTGACAAATTAGATAACAATAAAAGAACGCCATTCGTCAAGGAAACACTTCAGAATCTACTAGTGCCTGCAAATTTCACTCCATAAAAAACTTTCAGTGTAGTTTGCGGTGATGAAATGGGGAATGTTAATTGTAACAATTAGGTATAGAACATTTTTTGTTGTTAACCTAGGTCAAATACAATATTACAGGATTTGTATGTACTTATTACACTTGAATTCCAAAGAAAAACTTTGTAATGAATTTAAAATTTGTGGCAAATGGAAGTATAGTAAACACATGATTTTCTTTGAAATTTGTCATAGATGGTAAATGATTAAATACCAGTAGATTCATTAATTAATTGGGAGGCATGAAGATAGATACTATGATAATGAAAATTCCAGGATGGAACTAATAAATAAAAATGAGTTTAGGCAATGACTCACATGCAATTACTTAATGCTTGAGTCATAGACAAATGTAACAACACAAAAAATTAGACTATATTTCAAGCTACAGCTTTTGATTTTAAGTATTCACATATCCATACATGTATGTGCATTCCCCCCCCCCCCCTCCCCTACACCCACACACCTGCCTGCTTCTGTGACAACACCATATGTGCGTGTGTGTATGTGTGTGGGCGCGCGCACGAGTGTGCGTATGTGTGCGCATATGTGTGTGTGTGGGGGGGGGGGGGGGGGGGAGGGGCGCATGTGCATATGCATGCCTGTGTGTGTGTGTGTGTGTGTGTGTGTGTGTCTGTAGTCAATGTAAGCTATGACCTTGTGTTATTTCTGACAGAACATTAGAACATTTTCATGTTTTTAAATTAGTATAACATGTAGGCCTACATACAACAGATTTTAAGGTACAATAGTTCTTAAATTTCTTAATTTCTATTTCACAGCCACAGCCACAGTTCAGGTTGCAAGGCCAACATTGGTTGGAGAAAATGACGAGCCCATTGATACGGGTAAAGAGGAAGAACTATCAGACTTCTGGCACACGTCTGTAGGGAAATTTCGTTTTTCTCTTGAAGAACTTCCACAGCAGCTACAGTTTATACATCAACTGTTACAGGTACCACTTATATTAAAATGTGAAACTTTGAACAGATATTTGCACACTGTACATACTTTTAATAATTAAATTTATTCAATTAAACATTTATACAGATCTTCATTATAAAACTATGATATAATAAAGATAGGAATAAATTGTGTTTGCTAAGTAGCAGATGATAAGGCAGAAACAAAAGATGACAAAAACACAAGAATTTGATGCCAGTGTCTTCTCATCCAGCATAGTGCTGAAAAACCTTGGAGGGTACAAATCTGTTTGATAATTATGAAGTATGCACACTAAATAACAAATGTTGTATTGAAAACAAAATGAATGCAAGGAGGTTCCTAAAAATATACAAACATCCATGATGATGAATTACCTGCATTCTACAAATGATATAATGAAATTTAGTGTTGGCCCAGTTAAATCCTCCACAGCCATTATGAATGGATGTATCCCCATACTTGAATGCAATTGGTAGGGAGGAAAAAATTTCATAAGCCAATAAACACTGTATCAGTAATTATAGGCATAAATAATTGTTTATTTTCCTCACTTAATTGTCATACAATGAACTTAAAATAATCTTCCTTAAAATGAGTGCTGTTGGTATAAAAATGATTTTCAGTATATATTTTTAGTGTCAAATGCAAATGTACATACAACAATATTTTGATTCAAGAATGAAATTTTGACTCTACCATGGAGGGTGCACTGATATGAAACTTCCAGGTAGATTAAAGCTGCGTGCTGTACCATGACTCAAACTTGGGATTTTTGCCTCTCATGGGCAAGTGCTCTACCAACTGAGCTACTCAAGTATGACTCATGACCCATCCTCACAGCTTTACTTCTGCCAGTACCTCATCTCCTATCTTCCAGATTTCACTGAAGGTCTCCTGCAAACCTTGCAAGATGAGGACTCTTGGAAGAAAGGATATTGTGGAGACATGGCTTAGCCACAACCTGTGGGATGTTTCCAGAATGAAATTTTCACTCTACAGTGGAGTGTGCACTGATATGAAACTTCCTGGCAGATTAAAATTGTGTGCTGGACCATGACTCCAACTTGGGACATTTGCTTTTTGTGAGCAAGTGCTCTGCTGACAGAGCTACCCAAGCACGAGTCACAACCTCTCAGCTTTGCTTCCATCAATACCTCATCTTCTACCTTCCAAACTTTAAAGAAGATCTCCTGCAAACCTTGCAAACCTAATACTTCTGAAAGAATGGATATTGTGGATACATGGCTTAGCTGCAGCCTCAGGTATGTTTCCAGACAGAAATTTTCACACTGCAGTGGAGTGTGCACTGATATGAAACTTCCTGGCAGGAGAGCTTCTGTGAAATTTGTAAGGCAGGAGATGAGGTATTTGTGGATATAAAGCTATGAGGATGGGTTATGAGACATGTTTGGGTAGCTCAGTTGGTAGAGCACTTGCCCGTGAAAGACAAAGGTCCAGATTTTGAGTCTCAGTGTGGCACACAGCTTTAATCTGCCATGAAGTTAAATATTTTGATAAATATACCATTGTACTGTGAATGATAATGAAATGTTTGAAACTGTTAGAGGAATATTTGTAATGTGAAATAATGATATTTGGGCCATATTCCTTCCTATTCCAATTTATTTTCAGCTGGTTTTTGTATATTGTGGAAAATAAGTTGGACTTGAGTCAAAACATTAAAATTTAATTTAAATCTTATGTCCAAAGTAATTTTTTCACTCACACACACACACACACACACACACACACACACACACACACACACACACATTTTGTAGTTTTTTTCATCTCGATGTTTTGAATTTCTATATTTGATTCATAATCTGTATCGAAAAGCTTCTTATCAGTTAGTTTCTACAACTATATAAACTATCTAATCAAAAGCATCTGGACACCCCTATATAATATGGAATTGACCATCAGGTCAAACCTAGCAGTTTGGTCCTTCCCCCCCTTCTTTTAAACCAACCAACAAACCAACCAACCATCAGAGGTCATGTGATGTGAAACCACCAATATAAAAGATGGTGGGAAATACTGTGCTGTCAGTAGAGAAGCTGTAACAGCATAATCGGTCAGTCAAGAGAGCTCATGACTTTGAACATGAACTAGTCATTGGGTGTCACCTGAGTAACTGATCTATCAGTGGCATTTCAATCCTTCTAAAGTTGCCCAAGTTCACTATTGGTGATGTGACTGTGAAGTGAGAACATGAAGGAGCAACCATAACTAAACCAAGACTGGACAGACTGCATGTATTGATGGACAGGGCCTGCTGAACATTGGGAGAGTATCTGTAAAAGGGTCCTTTAAATCAGTGGAAGGGATGAATCATGAGTTACAAAGTACTACCATCATTTCAGCTAGTGCAGTGACTGTGCATAGGGAATTAAAAAACATGGGATACAATAAACCACACATTTCTGTAGTCAATGTTATGCAGCGTTTTAGGTGGTGTAACAAACAACACCACTGGACAGTGGATGACGGAAATGAGTGATTTGAAGTGATGAATCATGTTATACCTTGTGGCAATACTATAAAAGGGTGTGGGTTTGCGAATACCTGGAGAATTTAATATGCCATTGTGTGTAGTGCCAACATTGGAGCACAGAAAACTGGTGTTATGGTATGGGGGTGTTTTTCATGGTTAGGATGCGGCTTCCTTATTGTGCTTAAATAAACACTAAATGTGAAAAGATATGAACACGTTTTACAACATTGTGCACTATGTACAATAGAGGTAAATTTCGATGACAGTGACTGTATTAGCATGACAATGCATCATGTTACAAAACACCATCTGTGAAGCAATGTTTTGTGGACAATAAAATTCCTGAAATGGACAGGCCTGCCCAGAGTTCTGTCCTGAACTCAGTGGAACATCTTTGGGATAGATTGTCAACTTCTGCTGTAAACCCCAGCATCTAACATTGGTACCTTCTCTGGTTTGGCTTCTTAAGGAAGAATGGGCATTCACTCCTCCACAGACTTTCAGACACCTCACTGAAAATGCCCCAGCAGAATTCAAGAAGTCATAAAGGTGAAGTGTGGACACACCCCATTTTAATGTACTCTAATATGTGTCTGGATACTTTTGATCAGATAGTGTGCAGAGGAACAAAAAAGAACAGAAGCATCTGAGATGTGGTGCTACAGAAGAGTGTTGAAAATCAGGTAGACTGGTAAGATAAGGAATGAGGAGGTTCCCTACAGAATCAGCAAAGAAAGGAACAAATGGTAAACATTTGACAGTAAGAAGGGAGTGGATGATAATAAATGTAATAGTGCATTAGGTAGTAACTGCCTTGGTTAGAGGGAACTGTAGAGTGTAAAAATTCTAGGGGAAGACATGAATACATCCAGCAAATAATTGGAGACATAGGGTGCAAGTGCTACTTTGAAATGGAGAGGACAGTGCAGGAGATGAATTCATGGGAGGCCATGTCAAAGCTGACAGAAGACGGGTGACCCAAAAAAGTCTGCATGTAATTTGCATACCACTGTGGATTGTGTGGCAGCCAGTGCTTAGCACTGTACCACAAATATTTTTGTCTACTTTTTTATTTTCTATAATCATGATAAGGTTCTGCAGTTTATTTTTAAATTTCTTGTTTTATGCCATCACAGATGTATAATATAGATACAGTCAATATATTACAATATATGTATTTATGTCTGGAGGGCTTCCCTAAGAGCACAGAGACAATACATCTACATGCTTTCTTTTTTAGTTTTAGTATCATGTGAGTTTGTAAATCTGCACTGCTGTGTCTCTAATAAACCATACAAGAAATATGGCTACTTTTGTAAATCTGCACTGCTGTGTGTCTAATAAACCATACAAGAAATATGGCTACTTCATTCGTTCATTGGTGGAAAACAACATAACAAACTCTGATGTATTTATATTGCACTTTAAGCTAAAATGATCTCCAGTCTAGTGAATCATTTTTGTATCGTCCAGTATTGATTACTTATGAGGCATTTTGCAGTTCAACCTCTACAATGCTATCCCTATTTTACCACTTTTCTGAACCTTTTCGATGGAACCTGGATTTGTATTTCTCTCTTTAGTTGGGAAACTGTTTGATTCCCAGTTAGTTCTAGGTTTCTTCTGTCAGGTGTAACTTTTTTATCTCATGCAGTGTTTTTCACATGTAAAAAATGACAGTTTGCATTGTGGTTCTTGCTGCCTTGTATATTTCTGCTTTTCTCCGTCCAAAAAAGCACACTTTTCACAACCTGCCTCTCTACATCTTACCACTGTACATCTGAAGTGGCATATGTGCTCAATTTATTGAATAACATATAAATCAAATCACTATTGGAATCCAGCACATTTCATTCAGCTTAAATGACTACCTGTCTGAGACAAGCTCTACCTCAGATGAAGCCTCCAAATTATTCAACAAAACAGCAGAGAGATAATGTAGCATTTTTAGATTTATGTGATGTCTAATACTGGTGCCTTTGATGAGAGGGCTTATTTTAATGACACACCAACCCTGAAGTATTTGGATTTACGTAAATAATTAAAGTACTCCATCTCCCATGACAAGAATATATTTATTTCACACATGCTTATAATTCAGATAGAGATACAGGTTTGTGTCTTTGCATGATTTTGTTGTATTTGATTCTCCTTGTCATATATTCTGAGCTGTTCAAAAACAAAAGTGCTGCTGTGAGCCATCTGTCTCACTCTTTATTACCTGCCAGTTTCTTATCCTCTCTCCTTCCCATACAACTTCCTCCCTCTATGTGGCAGTCAGTAACAACTGAGATCCATTCATTGTCTTATTAACTGTTCAGTCTCCAATGGGCCCTAAATTTTTATGTATGTTTCTGCTTCTTTGACTTTGTGAAATGATTTATTTTTATGAAAAAAAAGCTATGCTTTGAAGTAGTTTGGATTCAACATGGAACTGAAGGCCCTCCATAAAAGGCTGGGTAAACCTGTTCATATGTCAGCAGAAGACAAACCACCTTCAATAGGAAGATGCCTAGAAAATCACTGTAATGCTGAAGCAATCCTTGAAGTTGAGGAGGGCTGTAGCTTTGTTTTAAGTCTGTCCAATCCATAAACACCTCTCTCAGAACATTTAAACATGTAATTTTAAGAGCCTGTCAAAAATCTTCAAAAGCAATAAACCCATACTTTTGAATGCTAAAAATATAATAATGCTTAGTATTCATTTTATAGAGCCATGGCAATTGTACTCCAGTTTGAATGTTTAGATTTTAAAATGTTGTTGACAGCGAGGTAAGTGGAAATGGAGCTGGTTGAAAGTGAGATAAGTAGAAATGGAACAGTAGTTCAATTTCAGCAAGGATCAGGTTAAGGATCAACTATGTTCATTTAGAATGACCCATCTAAGTACATTTAGAGAACTGACAGAATATCTGAATTAGTGTGACTAGGTAGAAATTTGAACCCTCCATAAAATCTGAGACAGTATTTTAACGTTTATGCTATCTCACATGATGGTCATTATATGGTACCTAGACATCGATGAAATGTGCAAGCAGTTCATTATCCAACATGGGACACTCTCTTTTGTACATGTCAACATTGAGATGAAAACTTATATAAACCCATATCATCTACTGAATGCATAATAATAATAATAATAATAAATAAAAGACCAAAAAACTTCTTCACAACTGATATAAAGTTTGGAGCATTCTATTAAAACATGAAATAAGTAAATCAACAGAAGAGAAAAATGTAATGTTGCATAGTTACAGGAAGATACTTGAGACCAGAACCTACGCAAACCACATTAATATATACATATGTAAAATAATCACTAAACTATGATGCTATTGTGTGATGAAACATACCACAAGCACTGGAATTATTCATTCTTTATGGTAATCATACATAGAAAACATTTATTTTCAAAGAAATACAGGACATCATCCTCTTTGCTGTACCAACACATGAGAACAAGCTGATAATTGGTCCATTGTGCTAGTAATGTTAATATACCCTATGGCAAAATTGTGCTATGGTATCCAGTGATCTTAAGAGTAGTTACAAATTTAAAGTCCAAGTTAAAGGTTCTGTATAAAACATTATTCAAAGATATGTCTGTGTTAGGTAGCTTGCAATTATGCCTCAGTGAGAAGCTAGTGGATGACTCATAGTAAGCAGGTGATGAAATGGCATGGGGAGAGAGGAAAGGCTGAGTTGTGTGCAAAGACTGGTTATCAATAAGTGTATCGCTGACCACCGATATCAGCCCTTCTGATGCATGCAGCCTTAAAATAAGTAATGCCATTTCATGCAAAGTTACTGCTGACATCTACTATGTTTGGCATCAGTGTTAATGGTCTCTGCCAAAACAGTTAAGAAGGAATGCTGCATTGTCAACTCGGCTGAAAACGCAGGGACATCAGATACATTACAGAGAGCTCCAGTAGCCATCAATGCTGTTGTGGACTATAGTATTTCTAGTCATTGTATTTGAATATTAAATATAAATCATTAATTGTTAGTGAATATTTTTTATTGTTTCTTTCGGCAAAGTATGAATGTTGCTTGGTTGGTTAGTTTATGGGGAGGGGACCAAACAAGCATGAATGTCTGGAATGACGTACATATAAAAAAGTAAATCAGTCATTAATCTGAAAGTTGGTTTGGAAAGTGCTTCCCTCCAAACTTTGAGTTGACTTACTCAGACAATTGGTGGTGGCCCTAAAGATTAACATTGCCTCTTAATTGCAATTAAACCTATGTTCCTCACATCAGAGAAACATTGCCATTGGTGAAGGAAAGGATAAGTGACATAAAAAGTTCTTGCACTAGTCAGAGATAAAACCTTCCACATTTGGATTAATAGTCTAGCACTTAGCACTGATCCACCAGACCACACAGAAAAGGTATATTTCTCTTAATTTTGATAAGAAATTGCACCCACAGGTACATGATTCCAAACATAAGAGTTATATTAAGTGTGAATTTAAGGAAATTTCATCTGAAACAAATACTTATAGAAATATATGAAAATATATCTGTTACAAAATTTATCAAATGACTGAGTGTCCCACCACCTTCCCCTCCCCCACCACTTGCATATCTCCCAATTGTAATTCAGTTACAATACTGTCTATTTCAGTAGACCAGATGAGTAAAACTACATTAAATGTTTCATCTTACTTGTGGAGTAGTTGAGATGCATCACTCATACTTGCTAACAGTGGAGTGGTTGAGATGCATAACTCATACTTGCTAACAGTGAGCTTAAATCACTGCCCACCCATCTCATAATTAAGTTTTCTCTGTTGTTTCCCTAAATTGCTTAAGGTAAATGCTGTAAAGATTCATTTCAATAGGCAACAGATGATTTCCTTCCACATCCTTATGTAGTGGTCAAGCTCCAGGCACCACACTGTCAATGAGACCTTAAACTGTAATACTCCTTCTTTCTATCTTCTGGCCCACCATGAGTCATAGACCAGGATGAGGCATCTCAGTGGTACAGAAAGCTGTACCATAAGTGCAATCACAATGGGGGGGAATCTACAGAGATGCCAGATAAACCTCTACTTCCTGAAGAGGAGCAGTAGCCTTTTCAGTATTTGAAGGGGAAACAATATGTGTGATGGACTGATCTGCTTTTTGTAACATTTAGCAAACATAGACTTGCTATGCTGGACCTGTGAATGGCTGAAAGCAAGGGGAAACTAGAGTTATTACTTTTCTTGAGGTGTGCAGCTCTACTGTATGGCTTAATGATGATGGTATCTTCTTGGATAAAATATTCCAGAGGTAAAATAGTCGCCCATTAGATTTTCAGGGAGGGGACCATTTGGGAGGATGTTGTCATTTGAAGTTAGAGTAAATGGGAATTAGTGAAGTGTTGTGACAGGAAGAACATGACTTATGGTTGGGTGAGTATAGAGGTATCAACACAAAATCAAATAGCAGTAATGCAGGAGTGCGTCTAATAAAGTATAAGAAAATGGTAATGCAGGTAAGCTAATATGAACAGCATAGTGAATGCATTGTGATAGTCAAGGAAGGAATAAAATCAGTACAGAAAAGTTGCACAAGTTCTGTAGATGATGATGAAATTAGAAGAATGTTTGGCAAGATAAATGTAATTATTGATAGAATTAAAAAAAAAAAAAAAAAAAAAATTATTAAAAAAAAAATTATTGTTAGGGGAGCCTGTAATTCAATACAAGGAAATTGAAGGAAAGGAAAAAAATAATAGTGGGTAAACAGCAGAAAGGTAGGAACTTAAGGAGGTGGAACCTGGATAAACTAACAGTACCAGAGGTTACAGAGAGTTTCAGATGGTATGATTGACAAGAACAGGGGACAGAAATACAGTAGAAGTAGAATGGGTAGCTTCGAGAGAAGCAATAGTGAAGGCAGCAGAGGATGAAGTGGGTGAAAAGACAAGGGCTAATAGAAATCCTTAGGTAATACAGGAGATATTGGATTTAGTTGATGAAAAAAGAAAATATAAAAATGCAGTAAATGAAGCAGGTGAAAAGGAATACAAACATCTCAAAAATGAGATCTAGTGCAAGGAAGTGCAAAATGGCTAAGCAGGGATGGCTAGAGGACAAATGTAAGGATGTAGAAGCATGTATCACTAGGGGTAAGATAGATACTGCCTACAGGAAAATTAAAGAGACCTTTGAAGAAAAGAGAATCACTTGTATGAATATCAAGAGCTCAGGTCAAAAATCCCTCCTAAGCAAAGAAGGGAAAGGCAGAAAGGTGGAAGGAGGATATAGAGAGTCTATACAAGATTGATGTACTTGAGGGCAATATTATGGAAATGGAAGAGGATGTAGATTAACTTCAAATGAGAGATATGATACTGTGTGGAGAATTAGAGAGAGCACTAAAAGTCCTAAGTTAAAACAAGGCCCTGGGAGTAGACAACGTTCCAGTAGAACTATTGTTAGCCTTGCAAGAGCCAGCCATGACAAAACTCTTCCATCTTGTGAACCAGATGTATGAGACACGCGAAAACCCTCAGACTTCAAGAAAAATGTAATAATTCCAATCCCAATGAAAGCAGGTATTGACAGATGTGAAAATTATTGAAATGTCAGTTTAATAAGTCACAGTTGCAAAACAGTAACACAATTTCTTTACAGAAAAATGGAAAAACTGGTAGAGGTGACCTCAGGAAGAATCAGTTTGGATTCCGTAGAAATGTTGGAACACATGAGGCAATACTGATCCTATGGCTTATCTTAGAAGACAGGCTAAGGAAAGGAAAACCTTCATTTCTAGCATTTGTAGTCTTAGAGAAAGCTTTTGGCAATGTTGACTGGAATACTCTCTTTCAAATTCTGAAGGTGGAAGGGATAAAATACAGAGAGCAAGAGGTGATTTACAATTTTTATAGAAACCAGATGGCAGTCATAAAAGTCAAGGGGCATGAAAGGGATGCAGTGGTTCAGAAGGGAGTGAGACAGGGCTGTAGCCTATCCTCAATGTTATTCAATCTGCATATTGAGCAAGCAGCAAAGGAAACAAAAGAAAAATGTGGAGTAGGCATTAAAATCCACGGAGAAGAAATAAAAACTTTGAGATTTGCTGACGACTTTGTAATTCTGTCAGAGGCAGCAAAGGACCTGGAAGGGCAGCTGAATGGGATGGACAGTGTCTTAAGATGAACATCAACAAAAGCAAAACGAGGATAATGGAATGTAGTAGAATTAAATCAGGTGATGCTGTGGGAATTAGATTAGGAAATGAGACACTTAAAGTTATAGATGAGTTTTGCTATTTGGGGAGCAAAATAACTGACAATATTCAGAGTAGAAAGGATATAAAATGCAGACTATGGCAAGGAAAGTGTTTCTGAAGAAGAGAAATTTGTTAACACTGAGTGTAGATTTAAGTGTCAGAAAGTCTTTTCTGAAAGTATTTATATGGAGTGTAGCCACATATGGAAGTGAAACATGGACAATAAACAGTTTAGACAAGAAGAGGATATAAGCTTTCAAAATGTGGTGCTACAGAAGAATGCTGAAGATTAGATGCATAGGTCATGTAACTAATGAGGAGGTACTGAATAGAATTGGAGAGAACAGGAATTTGTGGCACAACTTGACTAGAAGAAGGGATTGGTTGATAGGACACATTCTAATTCACCAAGGGGTCACCAGTTTAGTACTGGAGAGAAGCATGGAGGGTAAAAATTGTAGAGGGAAACCAAGAGATGAATACGCTAGGCAGATTCAGAAGGCTGTAGGTTGCAGTAGTTATTTGGAGATGAAGACTCTTGCACAGGATAGAGTAGCATGGAGAGCTGCATCAAACCAGTCTCTGGACTGAAGACCACAACAACAACAACAACAACAACAACAACAATTGAGTGGCATTGCGAACACTTGATTTAAGAATCACACAAGCAGGGTGCATATATGCAAGAGACCTAGAGGCACTTGAAGGTTTCAGACAGGTTATAGGATGATAAAACAAAGATTTTGAAATGAAATTTTAAACTGCAAAAGAATTCCATGGGTAGATGTAGGCTCTATGATTTATGTGTTATGAACTGCAGATTAAAACTGAAGACATTTCAGAAAATTAGGAAACTAAAGGGATGAGACCTGTTTAAACAGAATGGACCACAGGTTATTTAGAGTTTCACAGTGAGCATTGGGCAATAATTGATGGAAACAGAGAAAAAGAATACAATTGAAGATGAATGGGTACCTCTGTGAGTTTAAATAATCAAGGCAGCAGAGGGGCAAATAGGTAAAATGAAAATGCCCATTAGTAATCCATGCATAATGTAGATGATGTAGAATTTAATTCATAAAAGGAAAAAAACAAAATGCACCAAATGAAGTAGGCGAATGAAAATAGATACATATAAAAGTGAGATTGACAGAAAGTGTAAAAGTGGCTTATTGGGTATGACTAGAGTTCATGCTAAGCTATAGAAGCAATAATAACTACGAAAAGATAGAGCCTACCTAGTGAAATACTGAACAGACCTTGGAATATCACTGACCAGGATTTTATCTCAGAAGTCTTGCAGTCTTTTTTTCTGTCCTCCTGGGATTATTTGATTTGATGACAAGTTGTTAAACAGCAAACTCAACACCACATAAAAAACTTGAGATCTTCTCATATTTATTAACACAAGTAATATTATGATAATCAACTTGTATTCAAGCATTTATACAGGTCATAAGTGAGCACTTCATCTACATTATGATTGTTTAACAAAGTGATAACAAATTTGCTCTACATTTAAATCATCAAGTTTTTTTGGGAAAATAACATGGAATTTCATTTGGTTATATAATTACTGCACAGTTTTATTGTTCAGCCCCAGCTTTAACAATCACAGCTACTGTACTGAATCACATTGATAAATACATTGTGATTATTCAAAACAAATCGACTAACTTACACATAGTAACTAACTGTATAATGTTAATGAAATAAGTGTGACAAAGATGTTTACTGAATGTGGTCTAAAATGTAATGAAATAAACTGTTATGAACTAGATGGTCATCTACTGGTAAACAGTTATTATAGGAAACAGCATAAGGATGGAGGTGTGGCAATCTTTGTGAGAGAACATATTACATGTAAGAAACTTGCATTTATTGAGCAGTACAGTGAAGAGGGGATATTAGAAGTAAGTGGTATTGCAATTCATCTAAAAGAGATGGAGTCAATATTGTAAAACACAAAGTAATACAAATATACAGATCATCTTGTGCAGATGTAATCCATTTTCTCAACAGCATCAATACCATAATTAGGAAAACTTGTCCCAATTACGTTACTTAACATTGATGCAAACTCTGACAGCATTGCTAACATGAAACTTTATTAACTTCATGCAATCTTAGAAATATAGTTACTATGGATACCAAAGTCTCAGATTCTAGTTCTACCAGGAAAGATTATGCAATAATTAACAAAATTGCTGAAGACACTGCTAAGCTTAGTAACAGACTTCCATTACTCAGACCACTCTGCACAACAGATAGAATATAGAAAAACAGCTCCTAAAATAATACCAAAAACATTTGAAACAAAACGAGTTATGAGCAATAGTAACATGAACTCTCTGAAAATTAAACTAGCTGAGGAGAAGTGTGATCAAATCTATGATGTGGAAGGATCAGATAACAAATGGGATGAGTTTTGTAACATCCTATTGAGACACTTTGATTCCTGTTGTCCCATTAAAGACATGCAGACAAGACCAATACACTGTCAGAGTGAAAGAAATAACAAACACAGACTTCCATCCACCCTTGTTAAGCTCAGGTAAGATATTCATGACCTGGATGTGCTGTACAAATTAACAGTACTGTAAATTTAAAAAACAAAAATATAACAAAACTAAGAAAACCTTTAAAGCAGAACTTTCAAACCTTAGAAGACAAGTCCACAGTAATGAAATCTCTTAATCTACAAATGTAAGCAAGATGTTGTGGAAACTGATCAATAAGTATCAAAAAATCTCAACAACTAGGGACAGTAAACCCTTATGCATTATACAGGATGGTAATATTATAAAAGAACCCAAAGCATTATGTAACCTTTTTCCCAAACATTTCATATCTAGAACAGGAAATTCAACACACACTTTAGAAATCTGCCAAGAAATACCAAAGCACACCCCTCAAGCAGTGAGTTTTGAATGTAATGAAGTTAAAGAAAATGATATAAGAAAGATAATCCTCATATTAAAGAGCAAGTTATCAGCAGGATGGATGACACATCGAACGTTGTAGTTAAAAAATTCATATTTTTGATCGCTACCTTTAGCAAGGATTTTGAAATGGTTATCTTTTCTCAGCTCTCTGCTCTTTTTACAAAGAACAAATGTCTAAAAAAACACAGCATCGCTTCAGGAAAGATTGGTGCACAACTACTGCAGTTGCTGAATTTCTCTGTAAAGTGTACACTCTCCTAGACCAAGGTATAAAGACATTCGGCATATTCTTAGATCTTTCCAAAGCCTTTGACCCAGTCAACCATTGGTTGCTCATTGAGAAACTGAAGGCTTGCAACATCAAAGACTCATCTATGCAGTTACTGACCATATACTTGACAAATTGCAAACAATGTACTAAAATTTTATCTAAAATGGATAAGAAGGTAATAGATTTCCAATCTTCTATATATAGAGTAATCCAGGGAGTACTGCAGAGATCGATCCTTGGTCCCTTTCTCTTCTTGGTTTATATCAGTGACTTGACACAACCATTCAACTCATATCTAGTAACCTATGCTGATGACATATACCTCTTATTTTATGAAAAAGACTTGGAGACATTACACTCAGTTACAACTAAGAGTGTGGCAGAAATAACCACTTATTTTCTACATCAGGGTCTAAACACCAATGTCAGTAAATCCCAGCTACTAACATTTAAAACAACTGGTTATCATGAGGCTGAAATAAACAATATTTGTGGTGTTACATCAGTAGAAACCAATAACATTAAATTTCATGGTGTCTATCTGGACAAAAATCTTTGTTGGGTAAACCATATTACTTCTGTGTGAGAGAAAATCCGCAGTAGCTTGTATCTTATGAGCCAGTTGGCAAAAATAGTGCCAGTCCAAACACAAAAAACTGTTAACTATGTAACAATTTATCCATTTCTTAATTATGGTATTGAACTGTGGGGGTTGTGTGACAGACCTGCACCTGAACAGAATATTAGTGTTACGGAAAAGAGCCATTAGGTTAATACATGGACCAAAGTCAGGAGAGTCCTGTCATGAAACCTTTGTACACATAAATGTCTAACAGTATATTCCTGGTATTTGTATTAACTTATTATACATTTTCTGAATAGTAAAAACAAACCAAATAAGTGCAGTGATACACATAATTATGATACTAGAAGTAAGGGAAATACTTCAGACAGAGGACAAAATTAGAAATAGCTGACAATAGTCCATATATTAATGAGCAGATATGCTTCAACAAGCTGCCACAAGCTTTGGAAACTTGTGTACCAAAGCAGTTTCAAAAGAAGTTAAAAGCATTCACTCAGTGAATTCTAAGCTACTTGCCCTCTCTTGTAACACATAATATAATTAGAATAGTAAGACAAATGTGTGTACCACTACTGTATGTTAGTGCCATGTATAGTAATCTACTCAACCTGTGTATGACATCTGCAAAAGACATCAGTTTGATGGCCTACACACAAAAAAAGTAAATAAATAAATAAATGTTGACAATTTAGCTGTTTTACATGAACTCAGAACGCACTTGCTCACTGAAATTTCATGTTTATGTGGTTTGTACCTATAGCTGATAACTAATATTTCTTTAAAGAGAAATTTTCTGTATAAAATAATGGTTGTACTGTTATCAGCAAGTAAGAAGGTACACAGTGAGTAATAAAGTTTAGATGGTTGCTGCTTCAATAGAAAATTGAATATTTTAAGTAACTTTTGTAGATGCTCTAAATGTAAAATGTAAAACAGAAAATAACATAATGTATTTAAGGAGAGAATTGTAGCAAGTGGGGCTACCGCACCTTGCTACATCTCAATCTTTGGACAGAAGAGAAGCAGCTATAGGGATATCAAGAGCTTAGATGGCAATCCAGTACCGAGAAAAAGTGTGAAGGCTGAAAGCTGGAAAGAATATATAGAAGAACTTGGAGATTCAGAGGAAGCTTGTTAAAGTGTTGACTTGACTAAACTCTTTGAAATTTTGAAGGTAGGAGGGATAAAATACATAAAGTGAAAGGTTATCTGCAACTTGTACAAAAACCAGACTTCAGTTATAAGGGTTGAAGGATATGAAAGGGAAGTAGTAGTTGAGAAGTGAGTGAGACAGGACTTTAGCCTGTCCCCATTGTTATTTACTCTGTACATTGAGCAAGGTCTATAGGAAACCAAGAAGAGATTTGGAAAGGCAATTAAAGTTCAGAGAAAAGATATAAAATCCTGTACAACCAGAAGAACATGTGACCATGTTGTAATTTCTGTTGGAACCAAGTCCACTAACTTGTCTGAGATAATAAGACTGCTACTGTCCACTAACTCGTCTGAAATAATAAGACTGCTACTAAGTCCATGAATATAAATTGTAATATTAGAAAGGCGGTATATTCTTCAGGTGGAGGGATATGCGGGAAGAGTTTGTACAAGAAGCACAATCATCATGGTAATTTTATAGAACATTTCTTGAATTCTTTGCTGTACAGCTGAACAAAATAGACTAGCAATCTTAAATTATCCAAGTTTTACAGGATGTATTTCTAAAGTTGCAGATTCAAGTGTTAACAAATTCTCTTTGAGTTAAAGTACATAATGTTTATTTTTCTTTATTCTGTGCCATTTATTAGAGATGAAAGTAATAACTTTTGCTTCAGGAATGTTTAATAATGTCAAAAGAATATATTTAATTTTAGACGTGAGGGAGACCACTCACCAAACAGCATGGAATCATCGACAGGCACACATAAAAGAGAAAGAATAAAATGTGCTATCTTTCAAAATCATTCCTTTTTCAAGGTAGAGTGCACACACACACACACACACACACACACACACACACACACACACACAAACACACCTGTGCTCCTACCTAGACGTCCAATGCCATGACTGTTGTTTGGCAGGTTGGGGGGATGGGATAGGCGTTATGTCAGATGGGATAGATAGAGGGAAAGAGAGGCAGGAGAAAGGCAAAGTGATTGGGAGTGGATAGCTGGTGGTTGAGAGGGGCTAGCCAGATTTCTGGCTAGGTATGCAGGAGGGAGGGCTGGCATCTGTATGGGCTAGGCACATGATGCACAGGTGTTGATGCCAGAGGGGAGCTGTGCATGATGAAGGTGATGTGCACATGTGAATTGGAATGTGATGATAGGGCAGAGTGGGGGGAAACTGTTGTGTGGAAGGTGTAGAGACAGTGGGTTTGTACTCTAGCTCAAGAAAGGATTGATTCTGGAAGCTAAATTCACTATTTGATGAGTGGTCACCTTTACTCCTAACATAACCGCAGTCTACCAGTACTTTCCAAAATAATAAATATGACTGATATGCCAGTTGATGTGCTGTAATATATTCTGTTATCAGATGATATAAATAGGACTGAAATGTGTGAGCATATACACTTGGATATGCAAGAGTGCAGGATCCAGTTTAAACTAGGAAAAGTACCTGATCGTGAAACATATTAGGTTTGACACTGATTTTTATATATATATATATACAGGGTGTTGCAAAAAGGTACAGCTAAACTTTCAGGACACATTCCTCACACACAAATCAAGAAAATATGTTATGTGGACCTGTATCCGGAAATGCTTAATTTCCATGTTAGAGCTCATTTTAATTTCGTCAGTATGGCTTCATTCCAACGTGATCAAATTGTAAATTTTCGCAATCAACATGCGTGGGCTGACGAGAATCCGCACACAATTGTGCAACCACATCAGGGCTGATGAGAATCCGCACACAATTGTGCAACCACTTCATCAACACAGTTTTTCTGTGAACGTTTGGGCAGGCATTGTTGGTGATGTCTTGATTGGGCTCCATGTTCTTCCACCTACGCTCAATGGAGCACGTTATCATGATTTCATACGGGATACTCTACCTGTGCTGCTAGAACATGTGCCTTTACAAATACAACACAACATGTGGTTCATGCATGATGGAGCTCCTGCACATTTCAGTCGAAGTTTTCGTACGCTTCTCAACAACAGATTCGGTGACCGATGGATTGGTAGAGGCGGACGAATTCCATGGCCTCCATGCTCTCCTGACCTCAACCCTCTTGACTTTCATTTATGGGGGCATTTGAAAGCTCTTGTCTACGCAACCCCGGTGCCAAATGTAGAGACTCTTCGTGCTCGTATTGTGGACGGCTGTGATACAATACGCCATTCTCCAGGGCTGCATCAGCGCATCAGGGATTCCATGCGACCGACGGTGGATGCATGTATCCTCGCTAACGGAGGACATTTTGAACATTTCCTGTAACAAAGTGGTTGAAGTCACACTGGTATGTTCTGTTGCTGTGTGTTTCCATTCCATGATTAATGTGATTTGAAGAGAGCTCTAAAATGGAAATTAAGCGTTTCCGGACACATGTCCACATAACATATTTTCTTTCTTTGTGTGTGAGGAATGTTTCCTGAAAGTTTGGTCGTACCTTTTTGTCATTTTTTAAATCTTTTGGCAGAGCAAAAACTAATATTTTAATTTACTCAAATTTCCAGTGTACTGTTGAGTATTAGTTTTGTGTTAACTTCTTGTTCTAATAGTCCATGTCTTTGAATGGGTGACATTTAAATGCCATTGAAAATTAAATGTTTTCACTGTATTTCAAATTATAAATTATATTAAGAGCCTTCAAAGTCAACTCTATAACTCTATACTGGGCCCCACTCTGAAACTTGCTTATAGACTGACTGATAAACCAGAACATTATGACCGATGACCTACTATTGACATATAGCCATCGAGATGATAGCAACGTCACCTGGTGAGCAATGACTGCTAGTCAGACACACAGACAGTGTGCTGTTTGTGTGCAGAGTGGGGAAGGTGTGCAGTCTATCAGAGTTTGCCTGAGGGTAAATTGCAATGGCTCAGAGGCTAACATGATTTCTCAGGGGTTCTAGAAGTGCTGTGATGGGTGCCTTCAAACCAGAGTGAAACCACATCCAGATGTTGTGGGGTTGGGCAGCCACTCCTCATTACAGATGTCAGACATCATAGGCTGAGCATACTGGTCAAACAGGGAAGACTTTAATGGTGGGCAGAGGACAAGTGTGTCTGAACATTCCTAACAATGGGGCTCGGCAGCCATTGACCCATGCATGTGCCAATGTTAATACTTTTACAGTGACAACTATGACTGAAATTGACATATGACCATCAGTACTGGACATTGGTACAGTATCAGAGCATTGCATGATCTTATGAATGCCAATACCTTCTTCATCTACTGCAGAATGGGGACAAGCAGGTGGCAGCTCCACTATTCTCTGGGGAACATACATGTGGGCATCCATGGGACCAGTGGAGCTTGTGGAGGGCCCGATGACAGTCAAGAAGTATTGTACACTATTTTCAGACCACATACATCCCTTCATGGTGAACGTATTTCCTGACAGTAGCAGCATTTTTCAACACGATAATGTTCCACGTCACAAGACCAGGTGTGAGATGGAGTGGTTCGAGGAAGATAATGGCAGGCTGCAATTGATATGCTGGCCCCCCACTTGCCAGACCAAAACCTAATCGAACACATCTGGGATGTGAGCTAATTGCCCCTCTCAACAGAATTTAAGGGTGTTAGGTGACTTGTGTGCGCAGATGTGGTGCCAAATCCCTCCAGTGAACTAACAAGGTCTCATTGCCTCCTTGGCACAATGCATTGCTGCTGTTATCCATGCCATAGGTGGACACACCAGCTATTAGGTAGGTGGTAATAATGTTCTCGCTGCTCAGTGTATATATTCTAAAGTGATTATGGGTTGTCTTGCATTTGCTTAGAAGTTTCTTTCCATGTACTGCATAACCTCATCTACTAATTTCATTTTAGAGTCAGGACTCATTTCTAAATAGTCAAGGGAGCCATCATGCGCAATCTTGCCAAGCTGCTCTTGGGCAGGGCTCATACACTGGTGAGTGAAAACATTATGATCATGTGGTTTATGATATGTTGGTCCAATTTAGGGATCTAGTACAGCAGCAGTTCAGCATGGCAAGGGGTTTCACAAGCTCTTTTTGGGTATCTGGAAGTATGTGGGATCAGTTGTCTATGCACACACTGTGCAGTTCCCATAAATTATGGGATGGTGGTTTGTGGATACAGAGCAAGTGCATTCTAGACTTGCAACATGGACAGATATTCTGTTAGAGGATGTCGTCACTGTTGGGGAAGACATCAAGCATGACTGGGTTTGGGTGGTTCACAATAGCATTCACATAGTCCAGAGCTGTAATGGTGCTTTCAGTTACTACCACAGATCCCATAGAAGCCCGTATCAGTATCCCCATAGCATAACACTGCCCCCACCAGATTTGAGCAACCATCCACCTGGGCTACAGTGTAGCTGGATTTGATCACAGACTTGGTGTAATAAGAAACATGATTCATCTGACTGGGCAACACATTTCCATTTATTCATGGTACAATCTTGATGATCTCATGTCCAATGCAATTGTAACTGACAGTGTCATTGTGTCAATATGGAAACATATAGGGGTCATTCATTGCTGAGCCACATTCAAAAATGTACTCTGAATGGCATATTCTGAAACACTTGTGCCTGCACAAGCATTGTACTTTGTCATCATATCTATCAGAGATTACTGCCTTTCCTTATTTACATGGCAGGCAAGCCTCTACCCTCCCCATTTTGTGTTTTCATTGTGCTTCAACCACTCTCCACAGATGCTAGTGACAGTAGCACACAAACAGCTGACTAACTGTGTCATTTCAAAGATGCTCATTGCCAGGTGCTGAGGCATAACAATCTGCTGTTTGTCAAAGTCTCATGTCAGTGGATTTCCCCATTAACAGCCTGTATCATCACTAGCATGATGACCCATTCATGTCTACTCCATTCCTGTATTTTTATTACCTGTCAACATAATGTTTTGGCTCATCTGTGTATTTACAACACTCAGGAATGCATATTTATATTAATTATTTTTGGCAACATAGGAGTTTACCACTGGTGACCCCAATGTAATTGATACCTTTTCTCCAATTGACAGGCATACAGAATGAAATGTCAAATATGGCATTATACTGCTTCCAAATAAATAGGAAATGAATGTTAACATCACATAAAATATCCTGCAAGCACTATTTAAAATAAGATCTGATTAATAAAATAACATTAGAAGTAATTTTAAATATCAGTGAACATTTGATATTGATGCAAAGACCTAAACAAATCATCCAGAAGATCCACTGAATTGGCCATCCAGTACTTTTCCCAAAGAGGCACATCCTAGGGAAATTCCTACTAACAGACATGGTCAACACATTTCCCTTCCTTTGTTCATTATTAAGACATATAAAACTAAGAATTTTTTTATTGTTTGTTTCTTACAGTTATTGTTGTTTTTGTTTTCAATGTAACTTTTATATTGTGGTTTCATAGATTGTCAAGTTTTTATTAATTTTTTTTTTTTTCTGTGTTCGCTGAATGTTATTATGTGTACCTATGAAGATGCCAAATCCCATCAAATTTTAATAAACAAGTAAAAGAAACCATTGTGAAATAGTCATGTAGTTCTGATGAAGATTTGATAAAGCTGAAATGAAGTTGCTGAACCTCAGATTACACCTTATTTAATACCAAATGATGTAAGGTTCCAACTTCATGACAGAGATGGGTAGAATTTCCCAGTAAGCATGTCAACAGGCATCCATGTGTTCATCTGGTGTTCTTACTCCAACTTTGTAAACAATATGTTGCTAAACAAATTCAAGGTATTCTGGATTGTGTCATCTTCAGTGGTGAATGAGGACACTCATGAATTTGATTTCAGAATTTCAGAATTCTGAAATATAGTATAGAGGGTGCAGCAGAAAGCTGACAAAGGCTCAGAAGACAAATACAAGATGAGATGTGAATGACTAACAGGAATGCATGATGTACTCACACTTGCAGACAAAACAGTCTCATATCAATAATTTCAATCAGAAGGGACCTTTGTTTACCCAGAGCTGTACTTCAAGACAATTCAGCAGCCCTTATTTGTCTGTTGAGAGAATTAGGGTGGCCTACAATCACATGTGATTAATTTCCTGCAATTACAGGTGTGAAAATTCCTCTTCTTTTAGGTGAACTTCTCCATTCAGGTGGGCAGTTCAGGAAGAGATTAAAATAATTTAAATTTCAAATACTGTAAGAATAGGGAAATTGGATAGTGCATTTAGTATCATGTACTAAAATATTAAGGCTTGGGAAACAATGTTAATAATCATAGTATTTACTTAAATGAATGAGGAAGTGGGAATTCAGTTTATGCACTTTGTCTGAGCATCATGCAAAAACAGAAATAGAAATGTTAGATGGTGAAGATTATTAGTTAGCAGTTACCTTTTACAAAAGTAAAATGAGTAGTTTACAACTAGCATTCCACAGGTTCAAAACTGGTACTACTCCTGTGTCTGCTCTGTATACATAATCTCCCATTTGACACTGATGAGCATAAACATCACTCTTTGCTGATAATGCAATCATCATAATCAAGCTTAACATAGCTGCAACAGTAAGAGCAATACAAGAAATATGCAAAAGTTTGCTCATAGGTTCTTGGTAACAAATCTATCAGTTCAAACACAGTTCATTCAATTCTGTAGAGGTGAAGAACACCAGTAATGGTACAGCATGGGTAATAAGAAAGACATAAAATTGATTGTTCAAAATTTCTGGGTGTGCATATTTGTCAGAAACTGAATCGAAAATCACTTATTACACATAAGCACAAATGCTCAAGGTCACCCACATTTTCTCTTTAAGAATTTACTGAGTTTGGTGATGAAAGCATTAGAAAATTAACTTACTCTCTATACTCCCATTCATTTATGTCATATGGAGTAACTTTCTGACACAATTCCACATATAGGCACTAGGTATTCATTGCACGGAAATATACTGAAAAGATAATATCTAATATCTTTCCTCAGACTTAATATAGGCAACTGTTTAAAAAAAATTATGCATATTATAACAGCCTCATAATACAGTTACTTGATTTTGTTGTGAATAATCTGGCAAAATTTCAAAATTAACAATAGCATTTATAAATATAAAATTCACAATTTGGCCTAAATCTTGCACACAAAAGAGGAAGGTATGCACTCATAAAACTATTTGACCACCACTCTTACAAATGAAAGGTACTGACACATTATGAAAGTTTCAAAAACACATTGAAATAATTTCTACTTGATAACTGCTCATACTTAATATATCAGTTTCTGTCATGGAATAGGATTAAAAAATTCAGTTATATAAATGGCCAGCATGTAGTCATGTATTCACTTTGAAAATGTATATTATTTGTAAACCTAATCTAAGTTATTGCTTGTTGGCTTTTGTCTAGGGATCTTTGACTCAAGTTTGTTCAAAATATGGTTGGAATGCATTATGTGTATAGTTCTAGTCCACCAACTTTGCCAATTGGCCCTAACACTGCTGATCGATGGTGAATTTGTATAGTCTTAAATAGGATTGTAAAAGTATAACCCTTTATTTCTTGAAAATACTTGTGAAGTACATCCTAATGGCTCAGAATTTGTTTCATTTAAATATGTACTAAAGTCATGCAAAAATTGGTGACCTCTTAGGTGTATGCTTCCCTTATTAGTGAAATTTAAATGTTAATGAGAAATTTTTTAGACTACAGTTAAGCTAATATTTAGTTTGTTCTTGATATGAACTGTTGTTAGATGCAGGCTTTATCAATGACTTGCATTATAAGTATTTCCTTGGATCATGGCTGCTTTAGTATGGGTCAGTGACAGTTACAGATAAAACAAGTTAGTTTGTTTATCATAGCTGGACCATTTACAGCAAGAATTAGGATGGTAAATCCTTCCTATGATAAAAATTTGATTGACAGAAGGGATCTACATTGAAGTCACCCAGGGGAAATCTACCTGCCCAATATATCAGCTTCATAGGGGAAGACTTAACTTTAAAAGTTGGAAAAGGTACTACACTAAAGATTGACAGAAACATAAGTCAGCAATGCTGATTATTTATTCCTCACTTTTATCTAATCTGTTTAGTCAACAACCTTGATTGTGGCACATGAGCTTTCTTTGTGATAAAAAAAAATGGAAAATTATAAAGGAGCTGATGACTTTGGCTGTACAGATTGTGTGAATGAAATTTTGTTATGATGTTCAACATATACTATAAAATCAGTGCAACTTTCAAATGCTTCTATGGCTATCTATATATATTTTTCTGAATGTGTTTGTTCTACAGTTATGCATGTTTCTACATTATACTTCCCAGGCAGAGTACTGGTCACCTTGTTATATACTTCCGATTAACTTAATGGATACTTCAAATGAGTGCTAAAGAAATATAATGCACTACATCAGTCTGCAATATTTGTATGTTTATTATCCACCAAGGAAGTGTTATAGACTCCCTGCTGTTCCTAATCAATATAAATGATTTAGGAAAGAATCTGAGCAGCTCTCTTAGATTGTCTATATATGTTGCTTTCATTAACCATCTTGTTAAGTCATCAGAAGATCAGAACAAATTACAGAATGATTTAGGCAAGAAATCTGTAAGATGTGACAAGAAACAACTATGAGAAGTGTGATGTTCTCCACATGAGTACCACATTTAAAAATCTTTTGAATTTTGGTTACATGATAAATCATACAAATTTAAAGGCTTTCAGTTTAAGTTAATACACAGACATTATAATTACTAACAACTGAAACTGGAATCATCACATACAAAATGTTGTGGAAAGGTGAACCAAAGACTACATTTTATTGTCAGAACACTAAGAACATGCAACAGCTCTTCTAAAAATACTACTTTTTAACTATGTTAGTCCATTTTCTACTGGAGTACTTCTGCGCGATATGGAGTTCTCACCATATATGATTGATGGAGGACGTTGAAAAACTTCAAAGAATAGTAGCTCCTTCTGTATTATCATGAAATAGGGATGTCACAGATATTAAATGCAAATTTATGTGCCAATAATTAAAACAAAGGTGTTTTTCATTGAAGTGAGATCTTCTCCCATAATTTCAATCAGCTATGTACTCTTTCAAATGCAAAAATAAATTTTTTACTTCCATTTACATAGAGAGAAATGTCCTTCATGATAAAATAAGGAAAATCAGAGCTTGCATGGAGGGATTTAGATCTTCACTTTCCCGTGTGTTGTTCAAGAGTGGAAAGTTGAGAAATACTGTGAAAGTGGTTCTACGAATCCTCTGCCAAGCACTTAAGTGTGAATTGCAGAGTAGTCATGGAGATGTAGATAATTAAAATACATAGTTGAAAACAAATGTATTAAAAGATGATCAGTACTCTGTCCAAAAAGTGTCATGTACATACTTGTGATAATATTTTGTTCTGAAACACAGTCTTCTATTTTCATTGTGATGAAAAATGAATGTAGCTTTATAACCAAGTATAACATGAATTCTTGCAGGAACTTCCAAATACAGAGGAACCAAATATTTTGTATTATATGCTCCAATGTTTGCACATTTTGTGCTTGCACGGTGATGCTTTAACCAAAGCAGCAAAGGACCAGCCGGGTTTCCTCATATGGTGCCAAGAAAATCTTACAATAAAAAAGTAAGTTTAGTAATACATTTATCAGTGGCCAAGTCAATGCAGCTGATATGGTGGCTATGTCAAATTATACATATACAGATATCAGCTGCTCCAGAGATGCTGATACATCTCCATGTATAACTGTGGTATGGTTGTCTCTATTGGCAAAGCTACACTCATCTCCATAAATTAAGGAATATTTTACAGCTATGTAAAACATGGTCTGTGGTGACACTGTGTGAACTTAGCTTGGTTGGTAATATATAAACATGTGACATAGTTGACATACCTGTACAAGTTTACTTGTTGTGCCTGCAACTGTTCATTTTCAGCTTAGAAAAGTTGCTCTGTGTGCTCAGCAACCCACTGGTTGCAGTTCCTTCATGTAAATGCTCAGTGTGGCTCAAAAATCTATGAATGGATCCAGGAACAGTGTGCTGTTCACATATGGGTTACAGTTTAGTACAATGACTAATTCTAACTGTCTATTCTGCTGTCATGCTACATTAGTAGGGCCCTAATGCCAGTCCAGCACAAATCTTCCAACTTGCCCCATTGTTGTAAGTCAACGCCCACTGGCAGCTAATCTTTAATTCCTTTGCATCTTGGTCAATGGAGAAGCTTTAACTCTAACATAAAATCATTTCTCCTTGACAATTCCCTGTATTGCATGCATGAATTTCTGTTTAAAACCTGTCAGGCCTTAAAAAATAAAAAAATTAAAAAAAACAATTTTTAAGTGTAGTGTCTTGTATAGGACTAAAAAAATAAAATGATCACTTGTACTAACACTAAAGATTTTTACATATTTCATAAACTGACTCATTCCATATCATTGCAGTAAAGGTGTCCTCCAAAAGTCTCTGGATCATTAACGAACTAACTGTGAGGTCAATGGAGAATGGTGCTTAATGGAGATTGATGGTCAGTGGAGAGAATGATGCTTGATGGAGAATGATGTTCAGTGGAGAATGATGATCAATGGAGAGAATGATGGTCAGTGGAGAATGATGATCAATGGAGAGAATGATGGTCAATGGAGAGAATGATTTCAATAGAGAATGACAGTCAATCAAGAAGTTTTAAATCTAACATAAAATCATTTATCCTGGAAAACTCCTACTTCATGAACAAATTCCTTTTTGAAAACTAGTATCCTGTAAAAAATTTAAAAAATTATAAAAAAAATAATTTTTAAGTGTTGTGGGTTGAGTATAACTAGAAAATAATACATTCATTTCCATTAAAAATTACCATTTATGCATATTTTATAAACTGACTCATTCCACACCATTGCAGTAAAAGACTCCTGCAAGTGATTTATGGAACATTAGCTGACTGACTGTAATTGTCAATGGGGAATGATACCGAATGGAGTATGATTGTTAAGAGAAAAAAATGAGGGTCTGCAGAGCTAGGAGATCAGTGGAGAATGGTGGTCAGTGGAGACTGATGGCCATTGGAGTATGATGGTCAGTGGAGAATGCTGGTCAGCAAAATTGTAAGAAATTGCCACAAAACAATAATAGATTGTCTCAAAACTGTATCAACCTGCCCCTTTCCCCACAAACTGTAACAAATTTTTCCTAAAACTGTATAAGTTTACTCTAAATTGTGTTGACTTGCCCTAAACTGTATGAGTTTGCCCAAATATGTGTTAGCTTTCCCCCAGACTGCAACATCTTGCCGCCAAATTGCAACAAATTGCCCTGAAACCATAACGATTTTCCTAAAATTGCAACAAATTACCCCAGAACTGTAACAAATTGCTTCAAAAGTGTAACAAATTGTTCAGCCATATTGTAATAGATTACTGTCAATACTGTCCCATCATTTAAATTAAAATATTTTCCCTACCTCTCTGCCTTTTGATTAAATTTCATTTCACATAGATGTGTGCACAACATATTTCTTTGATTTGTACACCTCAGTAAACTTCATATCTTTCCACCTCTGCCTCATCATTAAATGTGATGTGACTAAATTAAAAAAAAAAAACCTGAACTCTTTGCACCATGTTCAGAAAAAAATATAAGTACTTTTGCTTTATTGTTACCACACACACACACACACACACACACACACACACACACACACACACACATACATGCATACATTTTATGGGCATCAGTGCAGGGCCACTTGCTGTGACATGGACAGAGAGAGAGAGAGAGAGAGAGAGAGAGAGAGAGAGAGAGAGAGAGAGCATGAGCGGGTGGGGGGGTTTATGTGTGTGAACTCACTACCACTGAATGAACCAAAAACTGCAGAGTGATGGAAAGCAAAAAGTAAAACAAAAAGATATGCTACATATAAAACTTATTGTGAAAAGTTTTCAATTCAGTGTAGTTATATTCAATATTTTCCATTATCTGAGCAATTATGATGGATCACCAAATTTCCATGGAAAAGCATATGTCAGAAAGTTGGTATTCATCTTTACATTTTCATGTATTTATATTATTCACATTTTTTACAGATATTTATACTTTTTACAGATATTTACACTATTTACCTGTTTGAGAGGCATTTACAATTAAATCAATCATCATCATCTTACAATTAAATCAATCATCATCATCTTTCTTCAGATGGCAGTGACCTCATGCTAATGTGCTCACTTGACCATAAAGTATGCAACACTTACCATCATTAGTCAAAAGAGCCAATTTGCTGTGCTTTATGGTTTAAACACTTTGCAGCTTTCCTCATATTATATACTCCAATGTTGATTTTTCAGTATCATGTAACAAACATTCCTGATAATCATCAATGCCAAGTTTCTTACTTGATAATGATTTTGCCCCTTTTGCTCTACACATTACAAGTAGCACCTCAGTTTTGAGAGCATACATTGTTGCTCTCTATCCTATGAATTCTGTAGTGTTAGTGACACATGGGATGTTATGAATGCTATTACCAGGGCAAGTCAAAATATCAAACGAACTATGCAAATTACTTTTAATAAAATCATAAATATTTGAGGTGGTTACATGATCTATGAAATGATCAGTGTCTGTGTGGCACATTTTAACAATTTTTGGCTTAAATTTCTTCATCATATAGCCATAATGAAAATCTGCAAGCAGTGTCTAGCTTTGTCACTAGTTCCTCATCACTTATTTTAACAATTTTTGAATAGTTGTGCTCAAAAAACTGTTATTCATTAAACTGATATTTTTTTCTTTTCAAAATTATTCTTTGCATTCTTGCATTTCTCAGCATTAATGCCAATATACATTTTCATGCAGGCTGATTGAAGGAATGACAATATCCAGTGAATTTTACATAGACTGAGAGTATTGCTTGGACATAGCTTTAAATCCCTGTAATAAATCACATAATTTGAGATTCTTTGGAATGCCCAGCTTGTTAATGCTAGGCATTGTTACAGTTTTCTCCAGATTGAATGATAGATCAGAATGGAGTCCATGTCAATTTTCTGGGTACTCAAGATCCCCTTTCAAAATGTGCTCTACGAGGTGGAATCCAAAATATTCATGACTGGTGCTGCCATCTGTAAAGTAGGAGTAGTACAGCTTTGCACTGTTAGGCGGCGAGAGCTTCATATCTGATGAGTCAGTGTGCGAAGTGGCATTCAGCTGGGAGAACATGCTGTGTGTCCACAGCGATTTCTGTAATACTCTGTGTTTGGTGTGTGGTGATTTTATGATGGATCCATGAACAGAAGCGTGCATGGACCTTCGTGATACTGCATCTGATAATCCAACCTTATTGTCACGGGTTATCAACAGCGATGAGAGGTGGATTTATGGTTATGACCCAGAGAGAGAGCAACAATTGACTCAGTGGAAGCGCCTGGGCTCTCCAAGACCCAAAAAAGTGAGACAGGTGAAGAGCAAAGTGAAGAGCATGATCATCATTTTCTTTGATACCAAGCGAATTGTGCACAACGAATTCATCCTACCCAACCAAACAGTGAATTCTGCATACTACTGTATGCTTTCTGACAGCTCCGTGAAAATATGCAGTGATGACGGCCCGAACTTTGGCATCAAGGGAACTCGCTGGTGCATCATGACAACATGCCCTGTCACACAGCCATGTACACCAGGATCTTTTTGGCAAAAAACAACATGGTGGTTGCATCCACCCACTGTACTCGCCAAATTTGGCACCTTGTGACATTGCACTATTCTCAAAACTGAAACTCAAGTTCAAAGGCTGTCAGTTTGACATTCTATAGAGGATTCAAGAAGCATTGCTGGCGGTGATAAACTCCCTCAAAGAACAGTACTTCCAGAAAATGTGGTTGGGCGGAGAGCACATTGAATCTGCCACTACAGCACAACCTGTCGAGATGGATGAAATCACGAGGGAGGAGGTAGGCACTGCATTTATTCCATATACAGGTGCACTCTCGGGGAAAATCGCCCACATTTTGATGAAACACCAGGTCAGAACTGTGTTTTGTCCTCCAAATAAAACTCGTGCGCTGGTGGGGAGCACCAAAGATGACCTCAGTTTGAGGAAAGCCGGTGTGTAACAGATTCCGTGTCAATGTGGCAAGTCTTATATTGGTCAGACGATGTGTACCGTCGAGGAGTGATGCCGTGAACACCAGAGGCACACTCAACTGATGTATCCGAGCAAGTCGGCGGTCGCTGAATATTGTTTGTCAGAAAATCACGCTATGGAGTATGAACGCACAAGGATTCTGGTACAGATGTTGAGATACTGGGACAGCGTTGTTAGAGAGGCCATCGAAATTCGCACCAATGATGACCACATAAACCGTGACTGTGGCTATAATCTTAGCAAGGCTTGGGAAACAGCGATTGGGTTAATCAAGAGTAATTCGAGCAAACGTATAGTTGTGATGACCACGGCGGACAGAGCCATCACTCCAACTTCATCTCAGACGCCGTTGCAATCTGTTGCACCATGCGACCGTGGCGCGGGGCGCGGACAGCGGAGGGAGCGCGCTGTGGGCAGAGGGTATTTAAATCAGCCGCCGCTGCAACCAAACCCAGTTCCCTCTGAGCAGCCATAGCGTACGGATCTCCATGCCAGCACGTTCACAGGAGCTCAATCCATCAGTTCACCTCATGATGGCGACATGTATGATTGCCGAAATATTGTGCCCGTTGGACACAGTAGACCGGCAGTACACCCGTGGATATTTTGAATACACAGATTAATTGGTTATTGAATAGTGATTGAATAGATCATGTTGTTAATAATGAAAATTATTTTTCTGAGTGCATAAATTTAAATGAGCCCGTGAATGAAAAAATGAAGATGGCCAACTTTTGCAAGCTATAGAAACAGGAAATATAATTAGTTATTTTCTAGTTTATGATTACATGATTCCAACTGAAATTAAAAATGCATTTCATGTAAAGGACATGAGCAAGAATTTGATTAGTTATGTTAAAATAACAGAAAACACAAAATTATATCTATCAGCTATATCTCTATGCTAAATACAATAATTTAATTGTGATTGTTTTGAAAGAAGATAGGCTGTATAAAATGACTAATAGACTTTATAACAAAGAGATTAATTTAAATAGTGTGACTAGCGAGGATAATATGTCACTAAAGGAGAAGTGGCATTATACACTGGAATATGTATATTTTAACAGTTTGATTATGTTGTGTAAACATCAGTTAGCAGATGAATGCCAACAAAATTAGAATCAGATTTTATGAATGTAAATGTCATATTGAAAATGAAATGCACAATTTACCTTTTTAAAACAACAGATGCAAAGTGAAAGAAATGGTGGTGGTTAATCATACAGATTTAAATTGGTCTCACTCATCTCACAGTTTGCTTGAAGTAAATTATTTTCCTACTTTTAATTGATGATTATAGTAAAGCAGCTAGAGTCTTCACTATAAAATTTAAAACTCAAGTTTGTGATTGATTTGTGGAATATGTCAATGAAACTGAAACATTAATCAGTAAAATTATGAAGATATTGAAATGTGACAGTAGTAAAGAATATTTAAATTCAGAAGTTTATCAGTTTATAAGATGGCAAGGAATGACTTCAAATATGTTTCCTCCCTATGTACTTGAATTAAATGGTGGAGCTGTAAGATACAATATCAGTTACTGATATGTCATGATGCTTGTTAGCTGAAGTGAGAGTAGACAGAAGAGTTTGGCCTCAAGCAGTTTTCACAGCTATGTAACTTAAAAACAGAACTTTAGCAATTACTGTTGAAAGTATAACTTCTTATGAGATTTTGTTTCTGAGGAAAACTGATTTTAAACATTTAAAGTTGTATGGAAATAGGATATTTGTATGTTTACCAGAACATTCGAGAAAGTCAAACTGGGATTGTAAAGCAGACTTGGGAATGTTGATAAGCTAGAGTGAAGTTGGATACAGAATACTGATTAACAATAGAGTTATCATTGCCAGACATGTTGATTTTGTGGAAGGGAATATCAGGTTTATTGATCTAAAGGACCCTGATTAAGGGAGCAAACATGGAGTGATTCTGAGTGCAAAAGCATAGACAGTGAATCTGTCAATGAGGAAGTGGGAGAAACATGTACTGAAGGGAGTTCAAGCAATGATAAACAAGTATGTGAGTTGAGAAGGTCAACTAGTGTATCCAAAGATATAAAGATTTTCTCATGAATAACTTCACTTCCGTAAAATTGTTTAGTGCTCAGAAACTAGAAATTATGAGGAGGTGATGACTAATAATGAGTCAAAACCGTGGAAATAAGCAATGGATGAAAAAACTGAAAATTTTAATAAAAATAAAATCCTTAAATTTGTAACTCAACTAGTAAATGTAAGTGTTCTTAATGTAAAGTGTGTTTTTACAAAGAAATCAGATACTGAAATCTGTAAATTGAGATTAGAAAACAGAAAAAAATTGTGAATGACATTTATTCATTAGTTGCTGTGGTGCACATTTAAACTTTTGTTGTTATATTGCTGTCAAAAGGGCTTAATTGTAAAACAAATGGTTGTACATACTGAATTTCTAAAAGGAAAAGTTTTCTCAGAAATTCATGTAAAGCAACCCCCAGAATACGAAGATCAAACAGGCAGAGTTTTAAGTTTTTTAGGCTATTATTTGCTCTGAGAGAAAGCCCTCAAGCGTGGTATGATTATTTTAGATGCTAATCTTTCTTGAAAGTAAAGGGAAACTTAAGAAATTAAACTCTGTTGTCCAACTGATTTCAAATGAAATAGTTAGATGAAATAAAGAATTCTCTTAAGGTTAAATATTGACTATAATTATGTAAAGAATGTAATGACTTTTAGCCAGGAAAGCTAGATTGAGTCTCAAGCTAAGAAACATAATATTGAGCACTACAATTTTTACAATACACTAATGGAAGTTAACTTAAAATCAGCACCAACACAAGATGCAAGTCATTATATTAAGTACAGGAACTTGGAAGATTCTCTCCTCTACATCAGCTCAGGAACACAGTCAGATATACCCTAGAGGGTAAACTATTTGAGTAAGTTTCAAAATTGTTACAATTACACCCACTTTAAGTACACTTTGCAAGTACTGAAATATTTGTACCAAATAAGAGGTTTGAAGTTAACACATGGAAGGACTGAAAATATTGATCTCTTAGAGTGTTTTGTAGATGTGGATTTGACAGGTGATTGTTTAGATTATAAGTCTACATCAAGCTATTTAATTAGATTATTTGGAAATCTAAGAAATGAGGAAGTGTTAAAAAATCTTCTATTTTTGCTGAGTAGGTAGTATTGTCAGAAGATGTCACTGAGATTATGTTAATTCTGGATATTTTAAATATTTCCGATGTGAAGTCTGATGAACATGTTCATGTATATGAAGACAACTCAGGGGCAGTCAGTATTGCTAGATATGGTAAATTTACTAAAATTTCAAAGTATATGAAGTACACTACCATTTTGTGAATGAATATTATAGGAATGGAATTATAGATATTTGTAAAATAAATTCAGAAAACAATGTAGCAGACATTTTTACTAGATCTCTGAGCAAGAATAAATTTGTAAAATTTCAAGAACTGTAGACTGTAATTTGATTGTGATATAAATAGAAGGAGGCATGTTGGAATATGGTACACTTCCATCAGTGGTATTGACAGTGTTGAGAGGACTCTCAGTAATAATAATAATAATAATAATAATAATAATAATAATAATGTCATGTGACGAGGGCTTCCCATCCGGTAGACCGCTCGTCTGGTGCAAGTCTTTCGATTTGATGCCACTTTGGCGACTTGCACATTGATGGGGATGAAATGATGATGATTAGGACAACACAACACCCAGTCCCTGAGTGGAGAAAATCTCTGACCCAGCCGGGAATCGAACCGGGCCCTTAGGATTGACAATCTGTCGCACTGACCACTCAGTAGTTCAAATGGTTCAAATGGCTCTGAGCACTATGGGACTTAACATCTATGGCCATCAGTCCCCTAGAACTTAGAACTACTTAAACCTAACTAACCTAAGGACATCACACAACACCCAGTCATCACGAGGCAGAGAAAATCACTGACCGCACCGGGAATCGAACCCGGGAACCCGGGCGTGGGAAGCGAGAACGCTACAGCACGACCATGAGCTGCGGACCCACTCAGTAGTAAGTACACATGTGTATAAGACAGTCAGTCAGTTCCGTGCCTTGAGAGTGTTCACAGTGTACAGACCTTCTATTAACACATATTCCTAACAATTTTAATTGTTTCTTCAATTCAGTCATTACTGTAATGTTCATGATAATAAAATGCATATCATAATTTGGTAAATTGTGTAACTTAACAGGCACCATAAAATTAAGTTTCAACAAAAATCAATAAATGCAAGATACAGAATGTTACAGGAGAGGTAGTTTCTAATTGTCCTCAATATCATGGATTTAATAAATTTCGAAACTATCATACCGTTCTTATGTAGATAGTGGTTCATGAAAGAATAATTTAAGTTCATCACTAATCTCCTTTATTCAGAAAAAAGATAGAAATTACAAATTTTTACAAAACTCAAGATATCCATGTTTTCATGTGTTTTTCTTCTTTAGAGCTACAAATACTTTTACATTTTTATTTGTATCTTTGCAAATGAGTGAGTGAATTTCAAATTTAGGAGCTGTTTTTATGCAGAAACTGATGCTCTATAACTTTCATGAGTTAAGTTACAGGCATTGGAATATGAATGTCACTCACTTTTTGCCCAAACTGGTAAAAATTGATAGGTAATTCTACGCAAAATTTCATGCTCTATCATTAGGGTGTTTTGGAAATTTTCTACAGGATGTACTGTTTTAGCATTATAAGTGAAAAACTGAAAAAAGTACTAATATTTCATGGTTTTTTGGTCTGCAGAAGTTTAACACTAACCAGAAATCATTGCAAACTCATTTAACTTTTATGTGGGATGCCCAATGTTGATTAAAATTAGTTTCATGTTGTGCATATTTATTGGCCAGCAAAAGTCCAATTTGCCTACAGTAACCATAGTACGGAATTATCTTGGTCAGCTTTTATTTTATTAATATACATACTGTCCCTAAAATGAAAAAGTTCATTGAGACACAAACAGCCTGTTTTGCTTGTTGTTTCCTTTGTTCTTTCAATATGGTTACAAATTGTATTCAGATATTCGTTTGAGGGTATAGTCATGAAGCTCTCACTGTTTTGACATTTATCTTGCACTTTTCAGTACCTGAATTGTTTCAGAATATTCTGAATCTTCTAATGTCTTAATAAGAGCATACTACAACAGCTGCTAATCTTGTAGTAAAACAGTGTCTGAACATGAAAGAGAATTAAATGGGACAGTATGCATTGTTGTCCAACAAACATTTAATAAGCAGATGTCACATGATTGCCTGACAATAAAAACATTTGAACACCAAGGCTATTAAACTTAAATTTTAAATTTTATGCTCTAAAATTCCAGGGTTAGTTTTGTAGAATCTTGAAAAATGAAGATGTTCAGTTTTGTGAAAGTTGCTACATTCAGGCTGCTTGTAAAACAGCAAATATTAAGTTTTGTTATATTTTCTTTTAGCCATTGTGTGAGGCCCATATTAAAGTGTCAGAATCTGTTAAGTAACACATTTTGAAAAAAAATGGCGTTTGTTGAATGTTGTTAAAACAGTCCTGAATTTAAACTGCAGCTCTCATGTGTGGTTCTATAAAATCTGACTTTAAAATGCTGGTCACTGTATTTCACACTTATTTACTTGAAGCGTTCTTTGAAATGCCTCTCCTCTTTTGGCACTAATAATTATCTCATTACTGTGCAACAAGTAATTTTGTATTCGATCAGCAAACAAATACAGCTGTTTGCTAAACCATTCCGTGTAATCTGCACTTCAGTACAGTTGAAAACCTGCACATTCATCGCTGTAACTGCAGTGCACATAAAAAGCTAAACTACATGGTTTATGCACAATTTTTGTACTAACCCCCAGTTTCAGTAAGAATTCAGTGTCTGCTTATGTGACAACTAGTAGCTTTAATCATGACTTAGATTTTATGAACTGATTTTCTGCTTGGAGCATGAGACTTCTGACCAGTTTGAACTGTGAACAATCAACTAAATGTGCAGCCAGCATGTCTTTAGAATAAAAAGATCATAAACAGCATTCATATTTTTCAATTTGATGCTGATGAGCAGTAATAATATTACATGCTAGTTTTGAAAGGTTTCTAATCTAGCAGAAATGGTAAATTTCTGTGTTTGCTGCAGGAAGCATTAAGGGAATGAGATCCTTCTCACATTTATCATGTTTCAAAAAATACATCAGAACCACTGTAAACTTTTCTTCTTTGTTTTCCTCTTGTGTCCATCCTGTAACATCCACTTATGCTGAGAGTACTCAAGACTTAGTAACAGATATATTTACATTGTTTCTCTCAAATATTCCTACATGATTCAATTCATTAGGAAATGATATATTAGCAAAGTTAAATACATCATAATAAGGAATATAATTAGATGCATTGTCCAGTTTTCTGTGCATTCCCCAATAAAATCGCTTATTTATATTAATGTTAGTGAAAAATTTCATGATTTCTTTTAAGTCCCATCTGGAAACTTGAACCTGGAAAGTTTTCAGTTTTTCTAAAAGTTGGTCTTTGATGTTGGTTGAATACCATTCACTGATATCATCAGACAGTGATAGAGACATGTTCTTGGTCTTCATTTACATTTCCCTATCTTCACCTGGCTTGAGCAGTAGGAATTAACAAATAAGTGAGACGTTCATATTAAGTGGTCAATTCTGCTCCCACACTCTGTTGTTAAAAGCTGGGAGGCATGCAGTAAGAAATGGTTTGGGATCCTTAAACCCATCATGGTTGCCTATTATGCCAGTACATATTTGATTTTTAAAAGCTGAATCCACACTAACCCATTCTAGACTGTCATAATTGATTTTCACGTCCTTTGTAGGTGGCTCACACATCATTTATAATTATATCAAGTACTACTTTACTTAGTATCAGTTTGATGCCGACAAGGAATGGTGGCAATGATAACAATAATAATGGCAGTGATGAGGTCCACACAGTTCAGCCTAACAAGGTCGTCTTCTCCTTGTGTGGATTCTCAACTGCCATGGCTGCTTGCAGATTTTCTGCTGCTCAGTCAGGAGGAGGAGTGTGCTAGACTGCAGATTCTCCACTGCTGTCCACAGATTCTTGACTGCTGCTTGCAAATTCTGTAGCAATGAATGAGAAAAATTATGTCTGAGATTAATTCATAGATAAGAAACATATTGTAATGATATATTGTGTAAGCAGAAGATTACTTACCCCCCTCCCCCATGTGTCAAATTTCAACTCTTTTATCTCCCTCCATCTGCTGCATATATGAGTTATTGGAGTGTTAATAGTGAAATATATATTTATCAGACTTACATATTTCAGTTACAAAGGAGCTCACCACAATGTTGATAGCTATGATGATGATGATGATGATGATGATGAAGGTGGCAGGTGTGGCAGAGCAGCATCAATGGCTAAGCTACAAGTCTTCATAGTTTGCCACAGTGCTGAGTCAGGAGCCAAAAGTGTGATTACTAAGTAAAAAATGTGATTACTATCCATTATTCAGTAAGTTTTCTATCTCTTTGTTGTTTTGACATTTGCAAGGAACATGATCTCCAAGGCGCAAGCTATCCCAGAAACTCAGTTTCATGGATGTGTACGTTGAGTCTCATGCAATGGCAGGGGGAGCAGATGAACAGAACTTGCATCAGTTTTCACCAACAGAGTACAGGAGCTGAATTGGTCAGTTAAAATGAATGTCTCACTTATCTGTTAATTCCTACTGCTCAAGTCAGGTGATGTTAGGAAAATGTATATGAAGACCAAGAACATGCCTCTATCTCTGTCTGGTGATATTAGTGAATAGTATTCAACTTCCAAGCCATATCTTATGAGCTGCAACACACTTACCAGCAATTGCTTGTCACCTCCATCTATAACATAAGTCACCTAGGCACTACTTGCTGCAGTGCCCAGGTGACTCTAATCTTATAGACTGCTTGCTGCAGTCTTCCAATGTAATACTGCCTTGGCCTATATTTTTAATTATTCTGCAGAAGCAAATACAAATACGATACCCAGAAATAATAAAACATCACATAGATGGATTTGGTCTCTCTGATATTGACTCGCATGTGTGTATGCTACTTGTCTATGATTAATTGTGCCAAACTGATGCAAGCAGATGACAAACTCCAAGGTTGAAGCTCTGATACATTTTATAAACATTTTGAATTCAGGGAATAATTTTTTCATTACATTACTTTAAAATTTGTGCATAATTTCAGATGAATGGTGCAGGATGAAACAGAATTTTGCAGAGACTCCATTACTTGTTCTCAGATGGCAGGCACAGATGTGAAGGGGTTACAATGTGCCTGGTGTACAATGTGCAAGGTGTGAACCTTCCTTGTGATGATCAAATTTGGTCAACCAGAACCTTGACAAAATATTTTCCTGCAATCACACTCCCATGCAATGCAATATTAGGCCTCTGTCACATCCAGATGTCTCTAAAATCTGGATATTGCACAATTCATTCAGCGAGCCAAATGGAGACGCCCTTCAAAATTCTGTCAGGTGCTGATATTGCTGTCTCACACAACTACAGAGAATCTCTATGTCCTTCACAGTGATCATTCAACATCTGACACGGTTCACACCCTTTATATCCAATGCAATCAGAAATTCGTGCATATGAAAATAAGTGTTTGTGTAAATAGGAATTGCATAGCATTCATGTGATGAGATACCTCAAGGTAGCACTATAGGTATTATTAGCAATAAATGAAGATGACAATGTACTGGGTAGTAGTCCCATGACAACTGTAGTATTGTGCTGTTCGTTACTTGGTAAACATGTCGTTTTTCAAGAGCAACAGCTTTTTATTGTTCAACAGTTCAACAGTACTTTACCGGTTGTTTGTATGCACGTGTTGTAGACACATTCTCTGGGAAATGTCCAGATAACACTGTGCCAAACAATTCAACAATACCAAGGTTAATTATCCATGCCCAGGAATGCATGGGCAGTTTCAGACATGAAGAGGAACATGAAGCCAACCATTTTAATGATGTTAAACTACCTGAGGTGAGGAATATGATGCTGCATTGGCTTCCAAAAAGTTCGGAGGGATTGTCAGGCCAATCTCAGATTTCATATGGCAGTGCTCACAAAGCGTTTGAAATATAAAATTTGAGGTATATCATTTTCATAGTATGCAGGAATTGACACCAGAGAAAGAAAAGCATGTAGCTTACTATACATGGTCTCAGTCATATGATGACATCTATGGAATTGCTGAACTGGCCCAGGTTTTCTTTACTGATGAGGATGATTTAACCTTATTGGATATATGAATACTCAGAATCCAATGATTGGGTCAACTGGAAATTTACTTACCTTTCATGAAAAACACTTTCACTCTCAGAAAATTGGAGTGTGGTTTGCTGCATCACATTGTTGAATTCTGAGCCTATTTTATTTGAAAATACAGGGAACTGTGTTGTGTACCACTGCATCATTACACAGTTTATTTTGATTCTTGAAGCAGATGTGCATGACTTTTCAATAACCTCATATCTTACCAGGCCTGGTAATAACACCTATGCACTCTGGTGGTCTTTCTAACTGTCAGATAAAATTATAGCTCTGTCATTTACATATGTGCCGATGGTGCATACAGATATGAAGTTACATTTACATCAGACCATGTCTTGTGGGTGTTTCACTTTTTTTTTTTGTCAAACATTGTATTTTTATGGATTTCTGTCATTTGGTATTTTGAGTTGTATGCCCTAAAGAAAAAATGCTGGCAAATCCTTTTGTTGCTTTATGAACTGAATAATGTTTTAATTAATTAACCTCCAGATTGATAGAAATAACGCAGAGGAGCATATAGACTATCTTTTTGGGAATTGTAGGCATTAGGGAATAGGTGCCTATCTGCCTACTAATCTGCTAGTGGTGGTAGATGTAAGGAAAAGTGAAAAAGTAGCCGAACCTATCTTGTATGTTTCATGTTGTTGTAGTGCTAATATAGATATATATTGTAATTTTAAAATGCGTTTCTTTTGTAGCCTCTGGGACCTCTGCAGTGCTGAACACTCACATATATGTCAAGTATGTGTACCACTTCTACTTCATTGTGTTACACTACCTTCTGGATCTGATGTTTTCTGGCCAATAGTTCAAAGGGAATTCCAAAGTACTGACTGGAGAGTGAGATTTGTGGCAGGTATGTTGAATTCCCTTTTTAAAATATGTGAGTTACCCTGATAACTACAACTATTCTACATATGTGAGTCTTCTAAAAAGAATAATGTGTATTGTAAAACATTATGACAATTCCAAACATACCATGTGTCAGAGTCTTTAACTTATTATTCCTAAAAGCATTCAATTCAACTCAGAAAATCGTATTGTTTTATCTTTCAAGCTCAAAATATGTGTTCTTAATTTGCTTTAGGGTAGTGAATCTTGGACACCACTTATGGTACAGATGGCTTCTGGTTTTACATGCCACTTATGGCTTACCTCAATTCTGAAACCTCAGCACTGTAAAGTCTTCTTATCCACTTCTCAGTGAAGATCTTCTCCCATATGACTTGACACATCAATTCAGAGTAGTTATAACTTCCCACTTTAACATGTAATACTCTTAAGCCTGGTAGCTACTAGGTGTTCTTTGGATATAGCTCCCAGGCAAAGAGTTATGTCCAGTCATTACTGCTGTTATATGTATTTGGTTCTAACAGTTATTACAAGCTGCAGCATAGTTGTGTTTACATACATTGCATACAGGGAGTATACAAATATCTTTTTTTTCTATTTTCAGTCTATGATTATAAAATATAGTCTTCATACTATCAATTTTAGTCAATAATAATCATCCTCAGACCACATAAGGGTATTTTGCATGACTTTCTGTTTGTACCCCCACAGTGAAACCCTGGACACCCCAGTCTTTACTCAGTAGGTTAAAGTCACATTCAACTAGTATTACATGGGCTGAGTATTTAGACACTGCTGACTGTAGACTCTCTTTGAATGACTCTAGAACTGTCAAAACTGAATTGGGAAGCTGTTAAAAACATACAAAAACATGCATTTAACTTGGCTTCACCTACACATGTTATATGTGACCAGATAACTTCACTGGAGATCTGGAATGAAAAAAGGCGAAAAGGTGTTGGTTACAGCTGGGCTATGTTGGACTTGGGTTGGTAGACAACGATGTGCATAAAGGTTAGGTGGTTGTGTTGCCGCCAAAGCACGTTAAAGGACGGAGAAATTCGGGAAAATTTCGAAAAAACTGCGTGTAGTATATTAAAAGGAGTGGTATTGTGGTGGCAGATTATGAAAATGAGGCTAACAATTGTCTGACGAAGAAATAATTACGTTAAAACCTGTGGGAAGCGGCTAAAAATTTTAAGTGATGTGGGAAAAACGGAAATGGAAATAAAGCGAAAGTTATTAGAACTGGCCAAAATGGTTGTTTAAAAGGTGAAAGGAGCTGTTTGTGAACTAGAAACGGTGGATATTATAGCGGCGGTAGTGCTGAAAGCGGCAAAAAAAAAAAAAAAAAAAAAAAAAAAAAAAAAAAAAAAAAAAAAAAATAAAATATTTTTGGTTATGGTTTGGAAGTGGGTTACCCACTTCCAAACCAGATAACTTCACTGTCACACTAAACTTTGACCTCAGTAGAGACAATATATTTGCCAATTTCAATGAACATTCCCCTTCTTATGGCCTCTAATCTGTCTTTTATTATACATTCCATGACTCGCTAAATATCTCAGACCTTTCCACTTCCCGGGTTCGATTTCCGGCGGGGTCAGGGATTTTCTCTGCCTTGTGATGACTGGGTGTTGTGTGATGTCCTTAGGTTAGTTAGCTTTAAGTAGTTCTAAGTTCTAGGAGACTGATGACCATAGATGTTAAGTCCCATAGTGCTCAGAGCCATTTTGAACCTTTCCTCTTGAGGTTTCAGCCAGCTTTTGGTTCCAAGAAAAATTTGAGCAGGGGAACATTCCTGGGGGGGGGGGGGGGGGGGGGGAGGCAGTAAATGGGGGACTGTATTATGAATACTTCAACAATTTACCGATAAAATTATGACAGTTGAAGTGTCTTTATTCTAATGCCATTTGACCTCCCTTTCTGCATATTAACTGGTGAGTGTTCAACAGAGTACCTCAAACTACCGCGTAGCCAAAAAACTCTCATGTGCACTCCACAAGTACTCTGCTACCTGAGTAGCTGCCTCCTGTGTGTAGTGCACCCCTGACCTATCAAGGGCAGTCCTACAAATCCCCACTCAATAACACAGGTCTAGAAATCCGCAGCCAAGACCATTAAAGAGTTAATGAAACCTTTGATTGAGACCCTCCACCCTGCTCCAAACCAAAGGATCCCAATCAACTCCAGGAACAATATTACAAATTGTGAGCTGTGCTTGCACCCTCCACGTAAGGCTAGCAGTCATCACCATCACTGCCAGCTGCATGTATGAACTGAGGATATCCTCAGAACCCATGTGACATGCATCGTTGGTGCTGATGTGAGCCACAGCTTGCAGATAACTGCACCCTGCACCATCAATAGCCATAGGCAAGGCCACCTCCATGTCTCAGATGAGGCCCACTGACAGACATACTGAGTGAACATTGGCTTTCTTTCCAGCCCTAAATGCTATCTGCCTAAGGAGCTCCACAACGTGCCTAATGTTGGCGCTCCCAATAACAAGTAAACCCCTCCCCCCCGTGTGCCTGCTTGTATCCTGCTGCAGCAGCGGCCACCTATCTACTCACAGGGTGAATGGGTGAGGCTAGGCAGCCAGTCTCCACATTTTCCCTCCACCTCAAGCAATGCAAACACATTTCCCCACACCACTCACCCTGCTCTGTGGGTGGATCCACAGTGTCAGGTTCACTAGAAGGTGCCTCAGAAGCAGAGCCCATGGACAAAACAGGCCACACCTGAGGTACCCTATGTCACAAGCCAGATTTTTCACCTCACCTACAGCCTTAGGCCGGAGCCTGAAGATGACTGACTATAGCCAAAAGCATGTTCAGCTGTTCACAAACTGTGACCAACACCTCCTTCATCCGTACACAGCATGCATACATCCTAACCATCCTAGCAAGACCAACTGAAGAAGTAAACTACAGAAGCAGACAGAATCCTAGATACACAGTTTCCTGCCCTCCTGATGTCTCCAATGGATACTGATGCATTAAGGAGCTATGTACCTGGCTGTTCAGCAAGCAATTATTTTGCTACAGACTTAATGAATTCACCCTTACAAAAACGTGAGATTGAACATCTTAAACAGAATAACATGCACAAAATTTAATAAATGTACTGTGAGGAACACAAAGAAAAGGATAAACACTTAACTTGCCATCCTGTAGATGTATATCAGCCAAGAGCTGCGACTTCATTGACTGCCTTACTAAACGGACAGACAATTGCCTTCAAAACGAAATAAATGAGGAATTATTGCACTATGACTGAATGACTTTTACACTTACAAAAATGTGAGATTGCACCTCTTAAACAGAAAAACATGGACAAAATTTAATAAATAAAATATGCTATGAAGAAGAAACAGAAAAACATAAACACTTAACTTGCCACATTGTAAATGTATACTAGCTGAGAGCTGTGGCCTTGCTGACTGCCTCACTAAATGAATGAATGGATGCATTCTAAACAAAAAATACAAGCAACTACTGCACTACAGACTGACTGAATTTACACTTACAAAAACACGATTTAATTTCTTAAAATGTAAAGAATGAGCATTTTAAGTTGACTGATGAACAATTCTACCACTGCCAACACATATTGCACATTAGAACCACAAAGATAAGATATGAGTAATTAGGGCTCATATGGAGGCATATAGATAGTTGTTTATCCCTTGATCTATTTGTGAGTGGAACAGGAAGGGAAATGACTAGTAGTTAACCTCCACCATGCTCTGTACAGTGGCTTGCAGAGTACCTATTTAGATGTAGATGAAGATAAAGATAGAGGAGAAGACCAACACAATTGTGGACAACAATTTCAATTACAGATAAGCAGTTTATTCACTGAAATAATTTTTTCATAATTTTTTTCATAAATATGAAAAATGAGACACAAAAGCATGAATGCAGACAGGTGGAATAACATTCAAATAAAATTTAAAATTAAGCTAAAGTTGCATCATCATAAAGCATATTTGAGGTCAGTTAGGCTTCATTGAAGAATTTTCCAAATACAGTGCAACCAAAGCCCCTGTATAATAGGAAGCATGATGTGGATGGTGGGCTAAACAAAGCAGACTATGGCACAGTTCTGGTACAGATATCATGTAAGAGTCTCTTTTAAAATGTAAATAAGTGTGTGGCCAGACAGATACTCCTTCAAAAACATGATGCCACATCTTAACACACTATATATTAGAGCACAATGGGAACATAACAGTGCATCTCTGCTCTAGAACATTTTAAGCACTCTAAGATCACAACAGTACTGACTTAGTTTTTTGCTTAGCAGTTCCATATGTTTCTCCCACCTTAAATGCTTCATCTTGCCATTCTCCTAAAAATTTATTATGAAGTGTTTAGTGTGTCTGCTGTTATGTTGGTTTATTGTTTGTTTGTCATATAGCTGAAGTTTTTACAAACTTTTCTTTCTTCACAATTAATCTGTTACCCATAAACTATGTGTTTGCTTCTTCTGTGACTATTGTGACTTTCTCCTGTAGGTGACTTCCATTCATAGCTTTAACAAACAGACTTGTGTCATCAGCAAACAATATTGTATTTGCTGCTGATATGCTGCTTGGGATATCATTTATAAATAGTAACAACAACAGTGGTCCCAGTATGGGCCCCCATGGCAACACATACTTGACTCTCTGGTATGCTGATGAGTAATCTCTGCCTGTATCTTGTAGCTCCATCCTTCAACACCTCTTAGAAAAATATGATTTGAACCAGTTGTATGCTACTCCAAAAATCCCTATATGGAATCTATTAATTTTGTCACTAGATGGTATAGGTTACATAGTTTTTGCGAAAAACAGGAATAGCAGTGGATGCAATGTGTGAGAAGTCACAGAATATTTTTTTCATTTTCAGTTGAGAGAGTTACAGTTATAGCTCGCTTCATGGATTCAACACCTCTACGAAACATTCAGCCACTGCAGTCAGCTCTGGCAAATGCTTTCTGTTACCTTATTTCCAGTATGGATGACGCAAATGTGGAGGTAGCGCAGAGAGCTACTTTATACCTTGGAACTCTTCATGATACTGCTATCAAGGTGAGCTATAGCTGTATCTGACAAGGTACAGTGTAACATTTTCAAAATATAGTGCTTCCATCACATACATTTCTGACAGCTAGCATAGAACTGACAAAGTATCTTATCTTCAAGCTGTGTAGGTTAATTGCAATCTTTAGCAACTGTAATAAAAGTCTTATCAAGACCAGATGCATTTTGCTTTATTTTAAGCATATTCAATTGGTCAGGTTTTTTGTTGTTTATTGCATTATTCTTTGTCCTCCATGTGTGTGTGTTGAGTTTTGCACACAACACTTTCACTGCCCTTAACACATTTACACTTTTGTGTTGAGAAGTACCCCTGCCGTCTCCCCATTTTGTGAGGACAGTGATACTTTGCAACATGAAAGTATAAATGTATTTAGTGCAGTGAAAGGGCTGTGTGCAAAAACTCAACATATGCACATGGAAGATGAAGACAAACGCAAAAAACCTGACCATTTCAAGATGCTCTAAAATAAATCAAAATATGTCTGGTCTTAATAAGACTTTTATTACAACTGCTAAATATTGCAGTTAACCTACATAACTTGTATATGTGCAAGTGTGGAAAAAAGGTCAAAAAACAAAGAAGACAACATTAGCTTATCTTCACTTCAGATAATCTGAAATCTGTCCCATTAAATTATTGCCTGCTGTCAACATGATAGTTGAATTCAAATTATCTACCCATTACATAATATATACACTGAAAAATCAAAGAAACTGACACACCTGCCTAATATTGTGTAGGATTCCTGTGAGCACACAGAAATGCCACAACACAATGTGCCATGGGCTTGACTAATGTCTGAAGTAGTGCTGGAGAGAATTGACACCATGAATCCTGCAGGACTGTCCATAAACCCATAAGAGTATGAAGGAGTGGAGATTTTTTCTGAACAGAAAGTTGCAAGGCAGCCCACATATGCTCAATAATGTTCATGTCTGGAAAGTTTGATGGCCAGCAGAAGTGTTTAAACTCAGAAGAGTGTTCCTGGACTCATCTGTAGCAATTCTGGACATATGGCATGTCACATTGCCCTGCTGGAATTGCCCAAGTCCATCGGAATGCACAATGCACAGCTGGAATGGATGCAAGTGATCAGACAGGATGCTTACATGCCTGTCACCTATCAGAGTCATATCTAGACATATCAGGGATCCCATATCACTCCAACTGCACACACCCCACACCATTACAGTGTCTCCACCAGCTTGAACAGTCCCCTGCTGAAATGCAGGGTCCACGGATTCACGAGGTTGTCTCCATACCTGTGCATGTCCATCTGCTCAATACAATTTGAAATGAGACTTTTCCAACCAGGCAACATGTTTCCAGTCATTAATGGTCCAATGTCAGTGTTGACGGGTCCAGGCAAGACATAAAGCTTCATGTCGTGCAGTCATCAAGGGTACACGAGTGGTTCTTCATCTCCAAAAGCCCATATTGATAATGTTTCATTGAATGGTTTACACACTGACTCTTGTTGATGGCCCAGCATTGAAATCTGCAGCATTTGTGGAAGGGTTGCATTTCTGTCACATTGAACGATTCTCTTCAGTCATCGTTGGTCCCATTCTTGCAAGATCTTTTTCCATCTGCAGCAATATCAAGGGTTTGATGTTTCATGGGAGTCCTGATATTCACAGTACACCTGTGAAATGATCCTATGCGGAACTCCCCACTTCATCGCTACCTTGGAGATGCTGTGTCCCATTGCTCGCACACCGACTATAACACCACTTTCAAACTCACTTAAATCTTGTTAACCTACCATTGTAGCATCAGTAACTGATATAACAACTATGCCAGACACTTTTTGTCTTATATAGGTTTTGCTGACTACAGCACCCTATTCTGCCTGTTTACATACCTCAATATTTGAATAAGCATGCCCTTACCAGTTTCTTTGGCACTTCAGTGTATTATTACCTACCATATCAGCAGACAACTTCTCTTCACATTAACATTCAACAGTTCCTGCAAACAGTGTAACAATCAAGAAAACTCCAGACATAAAATGAGATCTGGAATCCAAATGGTACTGTCATTACAATATAATACAATGATCTTTGATTGAAATGCCTATTATTCGAATCAGTTAAGATTTCCAGTGTGTTCAAGTTTAAATTGCCTGTTTGGAGAATGTTACCCCTTTTCAGGGCATGTGTTTAACATCATGGGCAAAGTAAATAATTCTGTGAACATCTCAATGAAATGATACAGTGTTGCTTGCAATCTCCTAATTTTCTTATTTCACATTTTGAACGTCAGGTCTTAGTGCATATTTTCAAACAAATTATTTGAAAATGGATCCTAATACGTAAAGTGAATCATACATGTAATTCTACAAATAGAGAATTTCTGGCTGAATATGCAGTAAAAATGCACTCCTTCAATTTTCTGACAATTTTTTTAAAAAAACTTAATTTGCATGTCCCTTACTCTATTACAATCCAAGTAAGTGTACCTTTCCTGTTTATTTATTTATTGAATACACTTTTCATGCTGTAATATGAATAACAAAGTACTTTGTTCACTCATAAATTTAGCCAATATAAAAATGATATTTTCTGTTGAAACATGAAGCAAACATTATTTACATTTTGAAAACAGTGATGTCATTAAAAGCCTTCTAGTTCTTATTGTTACAGTGATTGCCTACTGGATAACACACACTAATTGTAGGTACAACAGGTGACAGGCTTCAGTTCATGGTATGTTACTATGAAAATGCAATCAGTCTACAACAAAGATTGCCTACAAAATACTTGATCCATCCTAGAATACTAGAGTATTAGAATATTGTTCATGTGTGTGTGACCCATACCAATCATGACTAACAGGAGACATTGAAAACATACAATAAAGGACAGCACAAATGCTTATAGGTATGTCTGACCAATGGGACAGCATCAAGGAGATGTTGCAATAAATCAACTGGCATATCTGCAAGAAAGACACAGAATATTCTGTGAAAGTCTACTTACAGAGTTCCAAGAACTATCTGTAAGTGTTGAATCTAGGAGTGTTAAGATTATTTATTTCAGGCTACAAAAGACTTATGGAACCTGGTTCACCAGGGATGGACATACCACATCTTACAGCAAATACACTTTCAGTTTTATCAGTCTACAGATTGAACTGCACTTGCATAACAAAGATAAAATGTATTACATTATACAGATATGAAAAAACACTTTGTATTTTTATTTTCAGTGTTAACAGAGAATGTACTACAACCCTTTATATACCATTCCCCAAATCACAAAGAGACATTTAGACCAATTACAGCATTCACAGAGTTGTGTAAGCAATCATCCTTGCCACACTTCTTACACAAATGTGTGACTGGAATGAGAAGAGATCCTAATAGTTGATATAATGAGAAATACTCTCTGCCATGTACTTCACCTTGGTTTGGAGAGTATAGATGTAGAACTAGATTTAGAAATGAAAGTAGCTGGATGATGTATTTACAACATACATTTTCATAATTAAAATAAAAATATTACATATATTAGTGTTTTCCCATCCAAGAAGAGCATAATTAATGATCAACATTTATTGTAAAGTGTATGAATGCAGGTACCCATACTGATAGTTTAATTATATGGTTGGAATGAGTCAAGTATTCACAGCTATAGCAAGTGGCACATTTTATCTATTTTCCTTTACAACTTTAAAGATAGAGATACTAACTGAAAATTGTCTGTGGAAGAACATTACATTTGGTCATTTTTTCTTATAATTTTTTAGAAAATGTTTTTCATGTAGTTAGTTTTTATGAAGAAAAGTGCTCTCTTGATAAATTTATTGTGTTAAAAATTGGACAGTTGCCTTAAATGTATTCAGATCAAAGCTCATTATCAAATTATAGCAAGAAATATTTCAATATATACACAAATTTTAGATCAATAGCACTTTCAGTGTAAAACAATTGGCTTCGGCTGTCATGTATCAATATGTCAACTATTCTATAAATGGTATCAATGTCATTTCATTGTGTATCACCTACATGTCCTTGATGTAAATCCCCACAGATTTGAAAAGAATGCTACTGAGAATCACTATTATTCAGCATATTTTGATGTTTGTTATTTAATATTGATATACCAGGTTATGAACTCTTCTGATATCAGATTATAACAATTATAGGATTCAATAAGTGTACATTTGAGGACTTCCCCTTGAAAATGAAATATTTTTCTTTGTGAAACAATATTACTTTACCAAAACTAAAACTGCTATTGAAAATATGAATATTTCATAGCACTGTAACAATGAAGGGAATTCTAGTAAACCTCTTGACACAAAGCTCGGTAAATAAAGCAGGAACACATAAATCAACTAATGTCTGTATAAAATTCTACTATGACTGTACATGCACCCATATACAGAAACAACTTCTATTGTAGAACTTAATCAAAAATACAGGTGCACAATGTATTAATGTAAACAAAAAAATTCAATTTTTTCTGACTATGTTGTTTATTAGATATCTGAAATATATCTGAAGAGGCTAGTGGTGTAATAAAACAGAACTGATTAAACATTCAAACTACCCACCATGTAACAATTTTGAAGAAATATTTGACTAAGTTTATAACTCATCATCTTCAGATAATGAGTTGAAGTCCTTTAGTAAGTGATCTTTTATAAATTCTGGACTTCACCCCTCCCTTGCCATGGGAGCATCAGATGATCGATTTACGGATCTCAATAGCAGTGTGTTCCATCTGGTGGAGTTAGATATAGTAGTGAAGATTTTTGGACATTAAGCCCTTGTGGTGCACATCTATTTCATTATTGTGATTTGAGACTTTCTCGGCGTATTCCATTCGTGAAATCTTCTCGGGTGATCAGCCGAGTAAAGGCGTCGTCTTCTCGCAACGTTTCGAAGGGTTTCGTACCCATCATCTTCAAGCGAAGTTATTGTTAAATAGGTAGATGAAACTTGGGGCTACAGTGCAATGTTTTAAAATTTCCATGCATCAATGCAACCTGGTGCTGGGCAAACTAAAAGTGGCCCACAAAAAAGACAAAGAGAGACCATCTTTGTTATTCGTGCAGGCCCCTTTTACTTTACATAACACTGAGTTGCCCTACTGTCATGCTGCTGCAGGCAAATTTTAAAATATGGTTCTGTAACCACAATTTTATGTATCAGCAATTTTCTTTAAATGAGTAGAGCACATCTTCATTACCTATTGCTTGGAATAGTATTGACAATATTCACTGAATAGTAAATTTTGACTAGGAGCGATGGGTATGCCTATGATCTTTTAATGTTGTAGCACCTGATGATGCAGTTTTAGGCTTTGAAACTGGTTGTGTTTTAATAAATAACAATTTTACCAGCTAGTAGTGGAATTCTTCCTAACTGTCATCAAGGTTGGAGTCAGAGTCTTTTGAGCTAGAGGTGTCATTCCTACTCCTCTTCTTTGCTGGTGGAACTTTTATCTTCTTCACTTTTTGCCTGTTCAATTCCTTGTGTTTCTGTTGGGCCTATTGCTTTATCAGTTTGAATTTTAATTTTTCTCCTAGAATTTCAGATTCTAGCAACACTTGTAGCAGCACCTTGTTTTGTGATTTTCTTTTCCACCTCCACAATCGGAGAGATTTTATTTAGGTCTTTTGTTGGTGATTGAGCTACCTCTGCACCCACTAGCTCCCCTGGATGTCTTGAAAACTGTTTGAAGGAACACTTCTAGGTTCTCCTCTGGTGGCAGGAGATGCTTGTTTCAGTGTTGGCTGTGCTGATTCTGTGGTAATGAGGTGGACATGCTCTGGAAAAGCTGACATACCAAAATGTATGGTCCCAGTTGTCCTAAATCCAGATAAGGTGTTCACTACAGTTGCTGCTTTTGCCCAAGCAGATCCCAACAGTTTGCTGAATTACAGCCTAGTTATTTCTCTGCCAGGGTTATTGTAGATGAAACTGTTAGAAGCAGAGTATTAAAATGTCTTCAATGATTTGAAGGAACAGTGGACAAGAGGCTGCAGGAAGTGGGTTATATGACCTTGTCAGACTTGACAATATAATGTCATTAGCCTCTGCACACTGTGTACACTGACTATGTTGGTATGCCAGGGATCAAGCACCCATATACATAATCTTGTGGGTGTGTCACACCCACAAAATTTTTAGTTTGGAGCAATTACAACACTGAGCTGGAAGTTAAAATTTTTAACATCTGAAACATATCAGTTTGTTTCGGATGCCTTTGTGCAAAGGCAAACAAGCAATACACTACCCTGCTCTTTGCCTGTCTCTGGCCAAGTCAGAGGCACTCCCCAGAATAACAATCACACCATACTGTGAATGGGATCCCGTCTTTTCTGCTTGCTTTCATGTTCCCTTACAAATAACACACTACTGTATGCCCACTCCACTAATCAGCAATTGTTTTAAAATATCTGCTTAGCAATACTGAGCAATAATAAAGAATAATCCAAGATATAAGGAAGCCGATTGTTGCAGACTACCTCAATAGTTTTTTTTTCCTCCCAACATAAATGCTGCGAGGTTTAAGATTTCAGAGAAATTGTTTTCATGTAATCTGGATTGCTATCATTTTGTTTGTTGAGACAATGGCTTTGAAGGTTGAGGGAGCTTATATTGTAGACTGAAGGGGTATTACCGCAATCATAGCTAGTATAAAGAAGAGGGTCCCCTGACAGTATGTGTGGAGCAAAAACTCTTTGCTGGGCAAACATTTTCACAGTTTTCAAACATTGCGTGATTACTGGATGCATGTGGAAAGCTGAAACACAATACTGAGTATTGCTTCTATACATACTTTTGAATTCAAACAGTTTTCTAGTCACTATGGATATGAAAGAAGGTTGTATACATGGAAGAACCCTGGAGATACTAAAAGGTATCAGATTGATTAGATAATGATAAGACAGAGATTTAGGAACCAGGTTTTAAATTGTAAGACATTTCCAGGGGCAGATGTGGACTCTGACAACAATCTATTGGTTATGAACTGTAGATTAAAACTGAATAAACTGCAAAAAGGTGGGAATTTAAGGAGATGGGACCTGGATAAACTGAAAGAACCAGAGGTTGTACAGAGTGTCAGGGAGAGTATAAGGGAACAATTGACAGGAATGGGGGAAAGAAATACAGTAGAAGATGAATGGGTAGCTTTGAGGAATGAAATAGTGAAGGCAGCAGAGGATCAAATAGGTAAAAAGATGAGGGCTAGTAGAAACCCTTAGGTAACAGAAGAAATATTGAATTTAATTGATGAAAGGAGAAAATATAAAAATGCAGTAAATGAAGCAGGCAAAAAGGAATACAAACGTCTCAAAAATGGTATCGACATGCAGTGCAAAATGGCTAAGCAGGGATGGCTAAAGGACAAATGTAAGGATATAGATGCTTATCTCACTAGGGGTAAGATAGATACTGCCTACAGGGAAATTAAAGAGACCTTTGGAGAAAGGGGAACCACTTGCATGAATATCAAGAGCTTTGGTGGAAACCCAGCTCTAAGCAAAGAAGGGAAAGCAGAAAGGTGGAAGGAGTATATAGGGTCTATACAGGGGCGATGTACTTGAGGACAATGTTATGGAAATGGAATAGGATGTAGGTGAAGATGAAATGGGAGATACGATACTGCATGAAGAGTTTGACAGAGCACTGAAAGACCTGAGTCGAAACAAGGCCCCCAGAGTAGACAACATTCCATTAGAACTACTGACAGCCTTGGGAGAGCCGGTCCTGACAAAACTCTACCATCTGGTGAGCATGAGACAGGCGAAATACCCTCAGACTTCAAGAAGAATATAATAATTACAATCCCAAAGGAAGCAGGTGTTGACAGATGTGAAAATTACCGAACTATCAGTTTAATAAGTCACAGATGCAAAATACTAACACGAATTCTTTACAGATGAATGGAAAACCTGATAGAAGCCGACCTTGGAGAAGATCAGTTTGGATTCTGTAGAAATGTTGGAACATGTGAGGCAATACTGACCCTACGACTTATCTTAGAAGAAAGATTAAGGAAAGGCAAACCTAAGTTTCTAGCATTTGTAGACTTAGAGAAAGCTTTTGACAATGTTGATTGGAATACTCTCTTTCAAATTCTGAAGGTGGCAGGAGTAAAATACAGGGAGCGAAAGGCTATTTATAATTTGTACAGAATCCAGTTAGCAGTTATAAGAGTCGAGGGGTATGGAAGGGAAGCAGTGGTTGGGAAGGGAGTGAGGCAGGGTTGTAGCCTATCCCCGATGTTATTCAATCTGTATATTGAGCAAGCAATAAAGGAAACAAAAGAAAAATTCGGAGTAAGTATTAAAATCCATGGAGAAGAAATAAAAACTTTGAGGTTTTGCTGATGACATTGTAATCTTTCAGAGACAGCAAAAGACTTGGAAGAGCAGTTGAACGGAATGGACAGTGTCTTGAAAGGAGGGTGTAAGATGAACATCAACAAAAGCAAAATGAGGATAATGGAATGTAGTCGAATTAAGTCGGGTGATGCTGAGGGAATTAGATTAGGAAATGAGACACTTAAAGTAGTAAAGGAGTTTTGCTATTTGGGGAGCAAAATAACTGATGATGGTCGAAGTAGAGAGGATATAAAATGTAGACTGGCAATGGCAAGGAAAGCATTTCTGAAGAAGAAAAATTTGTTAACATCGAGTATAGATTTAAATGTCAGGAAGTTGTTTCTGAAAGTATTTGTATGGAGTGTAGCCATGTATGGAACTGAAACGTGGATGATAAATAGTTTAGACAAGAAGAGAATAGAAGCTTTTGAAATGTGGTGCTACACAAGAATGCTGAAGATTAGATGGGTAGATCACATAACTGATGAGGAGGTATTGGTTGGTTGGTTTGTTGGGGGAAGGAGACCAGACAGCGAGGTCATCGGTCTCATCAGATTAGGGAAGGATGGGGAAGGAAGTCGGCCGTGCCCTTTGAAAGGAACCATCCCGGCATTTGCCTGGAGCGAGTTAGGGAAATCACGGAAAACCTAAATCAGGATGGCCGGACGCGGGATTGAACCGTCGTCCTCCCGAATGCGAGTCCAGTGTCTAACCACTGCGCCACCTCGCTCGGTACTGAGGAGGTATTGAATAGAATTGGGGAGAAGAGGAGCTTGTGGCACAACTTGACTAGAAGAAGAGATCGGTTGGTAGGACATGTTCTGAGACATCGAGGGATCACCAACCTAGTATTGGAGGGCAGTGTGGATGGTAAAAAATCGTAGAGGGAGACCAAGAGATGAATACACTAAGCAGATTCAGAAGGATGTAGACTGCAGTAGGTACTGGGAGATGAAGAAGCTTGCACAGGATAGAGTAGCATGGACAGCTGCATCAAACCAGTCTCAGGACTGAAGACCACAACAACAACATGGGTATGTTCATCATTTGTTTGTCATCATCATCACAGATGGATATTACTAACACCGACAATCTGAAAAAATAGGGAACCTGAGAATGTGCCTTCTGCCAGTTCCTGTACTAAATCAGCAACAAGTGTCAAGAAACTGTCAGGCAGGTCATACCATGAAGGATGGAAAAACACATTTCCTTGGTTTTATTTTGACAAAGAACTGAACAAAGTGTTCAGCAGGGTGTGTAAAAACACTTTTGATTCCAGTGTAGTGCTTCTGTCAGCTACTGCTACTTCTGCAGGAAGGGATTCATGTAATGCATTTGTTCAAAATGGATTTCCCCAAGAACAGGTGGTGTCCCAAGATGAACTTTTGACACGTTGCCGGATTTTAATCTTCTTTTTAATTTGGTTGGTGGTACCTGGCATTGTCTGGCAGCTATATCGGCACAAATTGTATGGTTCTTCACAGCACTATAGGCCTTCTGCAGAGTTTATTCACTTGAACATCCTGTTATAGGACTTGCCTTTCTTTCGTAATGTGTCAGCATTTTTCTGCACAAATAAGAATGCAATATATTTATCATGAACCTGTGCTGACATTTAGGTAATTTCAGTGGAAGTTCAGGAGGATGACTGTACATTATAATACTAGTATGTACCAAACTGTAATAATTAACTGTCTAATGTCAAAAATAAAAGATTATGTAATATAACTAAAAATAAAATCAAAATTTAAAATAAAAGACTAATTATCGATAGAAACTGTCAAAATAATAAACAACATTAAAGGACTAAATTTAGTTATGTCCTCTGTAGTTTTTATTTTTGAAATTATAACAGTTAAAGATTATGCTCAAAACCTCAATTTTGCTTAAAAGCACTGAACAGATTGTTCATTCTAGCAGTCCATCTCTACTGAGTTCCCAAGAGAGATGGATCAGGCACTCTTGGCGTCCCTATTATTAGCAGAAACTTCTAACCTCACATCTAGGGTTCTAAGATATGTGACTGAATGAATACTGGATGCTAGTGAGGCTAAACAGGATGATGGTATGGAAAACATTTATTGGAGGTGGAGAGGAACTTTCATGTACCTGAATTCAAGTTTACATAGTTTATCAATGGAAAAATTGCAAAAAAACATAAGAAACACTCAGCTCATCCACTATATTGCTACAAGACTGCCAGTGGCGCATTCAAGCAGGTTAATTAGAAACTAACAAGCTGGTCCATCTCACCCAGTACTCCATCTCTCCCAGAATTATCCTCCATAACTATCCTACATAACAAATGGCCATCACCAGCAACAGAAACTTGATAAATGTCCCCTGGACTAGATTATCCAAGACCAAAAACGATTTTCACGCATTTGAAAGGTGTTTTTGAGCAAAACACCACAAAGTATAAAGGTACTACCAGACAATAAATTCAAAATTGCGATAGAATCCTGGCTATAAATAAAAGCCTTCTACCATGTTGAGGAATTCATATGCAATAGTATAAGATTTATTTACTTAATTATAATGCAAACTCAGTGCTGTACAGTATAAGCTATGTAATTTTCAAGTGTAAACTGACATTTATAGAAGTTAAATCTATAACATTAAATACTGCTATCTGTGAAGACATAACTTATGCTTGATAATGTCTCATGCAACAGCAGTGTTGTGTTCAGACTAATAAAAGGATTTATTTGATTTGAAAACCAAACATGAGCTCCTCATTGATCTTTCTTATGCCACTGGAAACATGTTCGTGTAGCTGAAGCATGAACTTCTTACATATTCTGTTGTTGTTGTGATCTTTACTCCAAAGACTGGCTTGATGCAGCTCTCCATGCTACTCTATCCTGTGCAAGCCTCTTCATCTTCAAATAACTGCTTCAACTTACACCTTTTGAACTTGTTTAATGTATCCACCTCTTAGTCTCTCTCTACAGTTTTTACCCCCCGCCCCCCGCTTTCCTGCAGTACTAAATTGGTGGACCCTTGACACCTCAGAATGCGTCCTGTCAACTGATCCCTCCTTTTAGTCAAGTTGTGCCACAAATATTTTTCCTCCCCAATTTGGTTCAGTACCTACTCATTAGTTACATGATCTACCCATATAACCTTCAACATTCTTCTGTAGCACCACAGTTCAAAAGCTTGTATTACATTCTTGTCTGAACAGTTTATTGTTAATGTTCCACTTCCAGACAAGGCTACACTCCCAACAAATACCTTCCAGATGAGGCTTCCTAATACTGGAATCTTCATTTGATGCTAACAAATTTCTCTTCTTTAGAAATGCTTATCTTTCCATTGCCAGTCTTCTTGCTACATCCTCTTTGCTTCAACCATCATTAGTTATTTTTCTGCCCAAATAGCAAAACACGTTTACTGCTTTAAGAGTCTTTAATGTTTATCTTTTGTCCTTCTTTCAACACATTTGTCCATTCCATTCAACTGCTCTTCCAGTTCTTTGCTGCCTCTGATAGAATTACAATGTCAATGGCAAACCTTAAAGTTTTTATTTCTTCTCTTTGAACTTTAATTCCCTACCCAAATTTTTTCTTTGGTTTTCTTCACTGCTTGCTCAATGTACAGACTGAATAACATCAGGAATAAGGCTACAACCCTGTCTCACTCCCTTCTCAACCAGTGCTTCCACTCATGCCCAATGACACTTATAACTGCTGTCTAGTTTCTGTACAAGTTGTTATTCACCCTTTGCTCCCTATGTATACCCCTGCTGCCTTCAGCATTTTGAAGAGTGTATTAGAGTCAGCATTGTCACAACCTTACTCTAAGTCTACAAATGCTACAAATGTAGGTTTTGCCTCTCCTAAACCTACCTTCTAAGATAAATTATAGGGTCAGTTCTTCTGTAGAGGATTCATGTTGGTATTTTACAACCATGACTTGTTCACACTTGTCAGTACCTGCTCCCTCTGGAATTTGATTTATTATGCTCATTCCTGAAGTCTGATGGTATTCTGCTCATCTCATAAATCTTGCACACTGGGTGGAATAGTTTTGTCATAGCTGGCTCCCCTAAAACTATCAGTAGTTCCAATGGAATGTTGTCTACTCCAGGGGCCTTCATTTGACTTAGATCTTTCAGTGTTCTGTCAAATTCTATTCAATGTCTCATCTTCATCTATGTCGTCTTCCCTTTTTAGAATATTGGCTTAAAGTCCATTTCTGTTGTACAGTCCCCTTATGTACTCCTTTCACTTCTTTGCATAGTGCTGGTTTTCCATATGAGGTCTTAATGTTCATACAGCTGCTTCTCTGACCTCCAGAGGCCTCTTTAATTTTCCCACAGACAGTAAAATAGACAGAATCTATCTTCCCCTAGCAATATATTCCTCTATATCATTACATTTGTCCTCTATCCATTTCTATGTAGCCATTTTGAACTTCCTATCAATCTCAGTTTTTAGATATTTGTATCCCCTTTTGCCTGCTTCATTTGCTGCATGTTTATACACACACACAAAAAAAAAAAAGTTTTGCATTACCTCAGTTCTGAGAGTTATGGAACCTGTACAGAAAACTGCAATAGAGATCAACATAAACATCATTTCTGCCCTTTTTATTGCTCATAAAAACCACGCATTGCATGTTGTACCACCATACAGCAAGACCTTCAGAGGTGGTGGTCCAGATTGCTGTACACACCAGTACCTTGAACAGGCATTGATGCATGCCTGTATTCATCATGGCATACTATCCACAAGTTCATCAAGGCACTGTCCCACTCCACAATGGCAATTCGTGGTAGATCCCTCAGAGTGGTTGGTGGGTTATGTCATCCATAAACAGCCCTTTTCAATCCATCCCAGGCATGTTCGATAGGGTTTACATCTAGAGAATGTACTGATGACTCTAGTTGAGTGATGTCATTTTCCTGAAGGAAGTCATTCACAACATGTGCATGATAGAGGCGCGAATTGTCATCCATGAAGACAAATGCCTCGCCAATATGCTGCTGATATGGTTGCACTGTCAGTCGGAGGATGGCATTAATGTACCGTACAGCCATTATGGCAACTTCCATGACCACCAGCAGCGTACATCAACCCCACATAATGCCACCCCAAAACAGCAGGGAATCCCCACCTTGCTGCACTTGCTGGACAGTGTGTCTAAGTTGTTCAACCTGACCGTGTTGCCTCCAAACTCATCTCCAACAATTGTGTGGTTGAAAGCATGTGCAACACTTGTCGGTGAAGAAAACGTGATGCCAATCCTGAGTGGTCCATTCAGAATGTTATTGGGCCCATCTGTACCACGCTGCATGATGTCATGGTTGCCAAGATGGATCTTGTCATGGACGTCGGGAGTGCAGTTGTGCATCATGCAGCCTATTGTGCACAGTTTGAGTCATAACATGATGTCATGTGGCTGCACAGAAAGCATTATTCAACATGGTGGCACTGCCATCAGGGTTCCTCCAAGCCATAATCCTTAGACTGTGGTCATCCACTGCAGTAGTAGCCCTTGAGTGGCTTGAGCAAGGCATGTCATCAACAGTTCCTGTCTCTCTGTATCTCCTCCATGTCCAAACAACATTGCTTTGGTTCACTCCAAGATGCCTGGACACTTCCCTTGTTGAGGGCCCTTCCTGACCCAAAACAATGCGGACATGATCTAACTGTGGTATTGACCATCTAGGCATAGTTTAACTACAGACAACACATGCCATGTACCTCCTTCCTGGTGGAATGCCTGGAACTGATCAACTGTCAGTCCACCTCTGTCTAATAGGTGCTGCTAAAGGACGGTTATTTACATCTTTGGGCGGGTTTAGTGACATCTCTGAACAGTCAAAGGGACTGTGTCTGTGATACAATATCTACAGTCAGCACCTATCTTCAGGAGCTCTGGGAACCAGGGTGATGCAAAATGTTTTTGGTGTGTGTATTTTATCCTTTTATAAGTTAAAATTAGTATCTCCTGTGGTATCCAAGTCCTTCTACTAGGTTTTGTCTTTTTACCTATTTGCTCCTCTGCTGCCTTCACTAGTCCATCTCTCAAAGCTACTTATTCATCTTCTCTGGTATTCGTTTCCCTTATTAAGTTCAGTTGTTTCCTAGTGCTCCCTCTGAAGCTCTCAATAAACTCTGGTGCTTTCAACTTATCCAATTCCCATCTCCTTAATTCAATACCATTTTGCAATTTTTCAGTGTTTTTCTACAGTTCATAACCAACTAATTGTGGTCAAGATCACATCTGCCCCTGGAAATGAATCAGTTTACAATCTGCTTTCAAAACTTCTGTCTTACCAATACAAAATCAGTCTGAAACCTTTCAATGTCTCCTTGTTTCTTCCACATATACAACTTTCTTTTACTATTCTTGAACCAAGTGACTGCTTGTTAAATTGTGCTCTGTGCAAAATTCAATCACATGGCTTCCATTTTCATTTCTTCCCTCCATTTCATATTCACCTGCTATTTTTCTCTGTCTTTCATTCCTACTCTCGAATTCCAGTCCCTCATCATAATTAAATTTTTGTCTCCCTAACCACCTGAATAATTTTTTTTATCTCATAATACATTTCTTCAGTCTCTTCATCACGTGCAGAGCAAGTTGGCATATAACCTTCTACTACCATAGTGGGTGTTGGCCTCATATCTGTCTTGGCTAAAATAATGGAATAACTATGCTGTTCATAGTACCTTACCCACATTTCTGTTTTCTTATTCATTATTAAATCTACTCTTGCATTAGCAGTATTTAATTTTGTATTTGTAACCGTGCACTCATCTGACCAGAAGTCCTGCTCATCCTATGCCACTGAACTTCATTAGTTCTCACTATATCTATATTCGTCCAATTCATTTCCGTTTTTAAGTTTTCTACTCTTCATACCCAGTTAAGGGATCTAATGTTCTATACTCCCATCTATAGAATGCAAGTTTATTTTTTCTGGTGGCTACCCTCTGCTTGGAGATCCAAATGGTGAACTATTTTACCTCCTGAATGTTTTAGCCAAGAGGATGTTATGATCATTTAGCTATACAGTAGAGCTACATGTCCTCAGCAAAAGTAATGGCTGTAGTTTCCTCCAACTTTTGGTGTTCACAGTACCAGTACAGAAAGGCTATGTTGGCTGATGTTACTGAATCAGTCAGTCATACAGACTGTTGGCCCTGTAATTCCTGAAACCAGTTTAAGAAATTTTGGGAACCACATGTTTGTCTGGACTTTCAACAGATACCCCTTTATTGTGGTTGCACCTAGTTTACAGCCATCTGTATAGTTGAGGCACACAAGCCTCTCCACCAAGACAAGGTCCCTCAAACATGGGCCACACAGTATTGCAAATTACAACGCTCTGATAGAGCCAGATATGCCCATAATTTTGTGCTGGATAGAATGAGATCTGTTTGTGGTATTTTTTCAGGATCCTACCAATCATTTTGATGGATAACACAGAATATAATAGGAAGATTATACACAATACATCTTCTACCACCAATTTCTTCTTCTTTTTCTTCATCGTAATCATCTTCATGTTCCATTTCTTGGTGTTTGTTTGTTTGAAAAGAAAATGTTGTTTTATTATTTGCACATGTGGACTATCTGTCCTGGCAGTAGGTTTTCACAGGTGCTGCAGCTCATTGGAAAGGCTCTGTTCAATACAAATGGCTTGTGCTCTGTGCACCAGGATGATGTGGACAGTAAAGTGCTACATGAGATGGTGGGACTTCCAAGCATGGTCAGTTATGAATTAGATTTGTAACAGTGATGTTAGTCCAACAATTCACAAGCATCCATACATTGGATCCTGTCATGATTTATTAGTCATAGTGAATTGCCAAAACAGTATGTAAATATAATGTATTGAGTTCTGTTGCTCTTTGTGTGTTTTTCATGTTATGATGAGGGAAGTACAAGCTCAGGTATGTACCTACACAGATGTAATTGAAAAAGTCTTGTGTCTGATGATGAATAGTAACAATCAAAACTGGTAGCAATAATAAAGAAAACAGCTAATGATGGTTCAACATCATTTGCAGCAAATGTTTGGCATTTAGGGAAAAGTCTTTTTAGGCAGAAAGCCCTATTGTGCTGTCTGCATTCTGGTTTATCAGTATACCCAAATTGGTAGAAGTTCATTTCATTCCTTCATGCATTCCCTCATTACATGTTGATCAATTCTTGATTTTTTAAAAGGTTTTTATATTAAAACTCCATGTCTCATAGTCATAAATCAAAATAGGTAATATACACTGATTGTAAACATTCAGTTTGCACATTTGAAGACATGGTAAAAAAAGTATGGTGTTTTTGCAATATCAGTTTCTTCAATAAACTAGTATTTACATGACAAATCCAGCTTCAGATAATAACTGCCATCATCAAAGAGGATATAATACTGATAGATGGCTTTGAAAAAGATATTATACATAGACAGTGCAATGAAAAAAGAGAGTAGATGCTACCTGTGAAAGTGCAATTGTAGTATATGTGAAAATATATAAGCTTAAGAGTAAATAAATGTATAAGGGGCTTACCAGAAAATGTTAAGACTCAACACTGAAAAATTGTGTGTGTGTGTGTGTGTGTGTGTGTGTGTGTGTGTGTGTGTGTTTGTGTGCACGCACGCGCACGCACGTGCATGTGTATGTGAGTGTGTGTAACTTTTTGTTGTGTGTTGTGTATGTTCAGGGGGAGGGACAATGTCAGCCATCAGTTAGAGTTACTACACCTGATGCCTGAGTCAGTCTGGCAGGGCGAGTCAAACAAATAATAACTATTGCCTGCCATTTCATGTGTGTTGCAAGTGATCTGTTGTCAGAAAACTGGCCACATACCAACTTGTAACTACATTTTATTGTCATGTCTTTCAGTTGAAGAATATCTTATTGAATTTCTGTGCAGTTCTATTATACCAAAGTCAACCTAACTTAAATTTATTAGCTCTGCACAAAAGAAAAGTTCAAAAGGACACTATAACAAGTAAAACTAGTACAAAATGTTGTGTATTAGGCACATGCTGACTAGTGGACACATTAAACTGCTGAAAAAAAGAACAGTGTTTTGCAGGATGTGGAATTCCTTCAAACAAGAATAACAGTGCCCATGTAGTACCAGGGTCAGACAGCTGGCTGAAACCAGATGTCAATAGCTATGAAATTCTAAATTCTGACTGAAATATAAATCACAGTAAGGTGGAACGTTGTTGGTAGAGGCATTTTATAACATTTTTACAAAACAAAACAAAAAGATAATATCTAGTGATATTACAACAGGTTCTGAATGCAAAATAATTTGGTGAAGACAAGTGTTAAAGGTGGATCAAATGTGGCCATTGAATGCTTTTATAGACCTTTTGCCTTGGCAGCATTAGTGACAGAACAGTTGAGGGAAACTTGGAGAATTAGAGTATTTTACATGATTGTCCTGGTCATATTATAAATCTACATGAAGATTTTAACTTACCTGCCATAGACTGTGAGACTGAAGTGATTGAGTTGGGTAGTAAATACAGAGAATCATGTGAAATTGTTCTAAGAGCTTTATCTGAAATTACCACCATCAGTTAATCAGAGAACTGACTCATGAAGAAAACATCTTACACCTGCTGGAGACAAACAGATCCAGAATTTTTGACTCGTCATAGAGCATGGAATCAGTCACCATAAGATTGTTACAGCACCACAAATATGGCTGTAAATAGGAGTAAAAAGAAAGGCAGCAAGATCTTTGTGCTTAACAAGAATTACAAGCTACAGAGTCCAGATCACCTCAGTGGTCAGCATCAAAATTTCGTCTTCAGCACTAACAACATTGAGTGTCAATGGACACAGTTCAAGAGCATTGTACAATATGTTTTAAACAGGTAGGTACTGAGCAAAATTGTGATGGAGGAAAGGACATGCTGCGATTCAACAGCCATGCTAGAAAACTGCTATGAAAGCAAAGAGAGCAACACTGCAAATTTAAATGTAGCCAAACCCTCACTCACAAATACAAACTAAACAAAACCAAAATCATGAAGAGACATGAAGCATTTAATGAGTTTTAAAGTAAAATTCAGTCTAGTGACTTGATAGAAATTCTTAGACATTTTAGTCTTATGTTAAAACAGTAAACAGGTTGAAGCCATCTGTCCAGACACTCTGTGACCATAATGACATTGAAATGGGGAATGACACAGAAAAGGCTAAAGTATTAAACATCTTTTCCCAAAACTGTTTCACAGATAAAGATTGAACTGTAGTGCCACACAAATGACAAAATGGCTGATATTGAAATAAATGACCACAGGATAGAAAAGCAATTGCTCAACGGAGGAAAGGCCACTGTACCTAACAGGATATCAGTACGATTTTCCATAGAGTACAGCAAAGAACTTACTCCTCTTCTAGCAGCAGTGTAGGAGTCTTTGTAGGAGTGGAGTGTTCCTGATGATTGGAGTATAGCACAGATCATTCCTGTTTTCAAGAAGTGCCATCAAACAGACTCACAAGGTCTATTTCTCTGGCATTGACCGGTTGTAGAAGTTTGGATCACATCTTATGTTCACATATTATGGCATTCCTGGATACTCTAAATCTCTGTAGTGTCCAAAATGGTTTCCAAAAACAATGATCATGTGAAACCCAGCTCACTCTGTTCATCCACACGAATCAGAAAGCAGTAGATATAGGTTCCCAGGTATATGCTGTGTTCCTTGACTTCTGGAAGGCATTTGATACAATTTTGTACTGCTACCTAGTGAATAAAATAGGAGAATATGGTATCTGAGACCAACTGTGTGATTGGAGTGAAAAGTTTCTAGCAAAAGGAACACTGAATATCATTTTGAATTGAGAGAAGTCATCAGACATAAAAGTAACTTGAGACATGCCACAGGGGAGTGTTATGGGACCACGAGGCTTTTTGTGGATGCTGCTGCTGTATATAGGAAAGTCATGATGCTAGAAAATTGTAGTAAAATACAGGGAAAACTGCAGAGGATTGATGCACAAGGAGTGGTAATTGACTTTCAACATAAACGAATGTAACATATTGCAAATACATGAATAGAAAGACCCTTTATTGCATGATTACACAATTGCAGAACAATCACTGGACTCAGTTACCTCCGTAAAATATCTAGGAGTATACGTATGAAGCAGTTTGAAGTGGAACAACCTCACAAAATTAACCATGAGTAAGGCAGATGCCAGACTGAGAGTCATTGGAAAAAATCCTCAGTAAAAGTAGTCCCTAAAAAAGTAAGTAGCTTACAAAACACTTATTTGACCAATATTTGAATATTGCTCTTCAGCATGAGATATGTACCAGATAGGGCAGATATAGGAAATAGAGAAGATCCAAAGAAGAGTAGCATCCTTTGTTACAGGTTCATTTGGTAAGCACAAAAGTGTCACAGAAATGATAAATGAATTTCAGTGGCAAATGCTGCCAGAGAGGTGTTCTACATCACTGTGTGGTTTATTGTCAAAAGTTCCAAATGTGTACATTCCTAGAAGAGCCAACAAATGTATTGCTTATGCCTCTGGATATCTTGCACAAAGATCATGAAGATAAAAATCAGAGAAATTCAAACTCATGTGGAGGCTTACCACCAATTGTTCTCCCTGTAAATTATTTGCTACTGGAACAGGAAAAAGGGAAAGTGATGATGGTACACAACACACCCTCTGTGACACACTGCAAAGTGGATTGCTAAGTACAGATGTAAATTTAGAGAAGGGGATTTAATAATACAGGTAATTGTGGTGATTGTTAAGTTTCCTTTCAACTGTGCTACACAGGATATATCATGATATTCATCTTCAGTTCTTTTACAATGCCATTTTCTTCAAATACTTACACAAAAAAGAAATACCAAGTTCTGAAAATGAGTATGTTTCTGTCAATCCAGTACCACATGGCAGGAAAATAATTTGTGTATCATTATTTGAATAAATATTAATTACAATAAAATTAATGTAATGTGAGAATCCATTAAGATGCATTTTTGTAACAGTTAGCTAATGGTAAATAAAATTGTAGCCATTTAAAATAATTTTTTCAGGCACTTATTTTCTGCCTGGAAGCACAGTTTGACTCTGTGATAGTGGACCGTCCTGTTGTACTGCAGTCTTTATACCAACTTCATAATACACTTAGTGACAGAAGAATCTTAACATGGGAATTTTTCTTAAATCGATTTGATGCTTTATTTTTGGAAGCACAGATCAATCTTGAGAAATCAGGAGACATTTCTTATCTTCGAGGTACGTTTTTCAATCATATTGCTATCTTACAAATGATTTTAAGGTAGCTCTTTAAAAAAGTCTTTTTGAAGTAAAAGTGTCAGTATGGGAGAGCATTCTGATAAGCTTCCCATACACGGGCCCCAGGTTAAGTAATACTAGGTGTTCCTACAATAAAACACATTTATGTGTAGAAATGTTTTTTAATTACCACCTTCATTACCCATCAACTATTTGCTTATGCTACATTAATTTTGACAAGTGAATGAGTGAAACTGTCCACTCACAATATAGTGAAAGTACAATATAGCGAAAGTGCTCAGTAGTTGATAAACACATAAACAAGAACCTCAACACAATAGCTCAGCATACAAACTTTCATAACACTACCATATTTTGGTTATATTAATTTTTTATAAACAAATTTGACAGAAACATTTGTGTTCTGAGCCATAACAAAAAATTTTATTCACATGATGCTTACAGTTAAATGAGTCTCATATATTCTCTTTCATTAACACTATTGTATTATGTTTACATTAATTTTTTATATACAAATTTAATACAAACATTTATGTTCTGAGCCATAATAGAAAATTCTATCTGCATGATGCTTACAGTTACACCAGTCCCACATATTCTCTTTGATGAAAGTTCAAACACATTACTGTCCAGTAGATAATCCCAATAAATATTTTAAAAAGTAGTGTTGCTGAGAAACCATGTAAGAGTTGTTTGGATACTGTGTTCTATATTATAACAGTGAATAAATATTGAATGGTGAGTATCAGCTATATGAAACCGCAATTATCACATTATATGATAGTCAGATCTTAACGTTGCCTGTTAAATGTTTTCTGGTTACATTACTCATTGGACAGATTCATCATACATTATAACAACCTTTGCTGCATTGTGACTTTGATTTTTATCATCCATTCACTACATAAACTCTTTCATTACAAACCACATAGAAGTGCTTACTTGTTCCAATAATCTCTGTATCATTATCTTTGCAGGTGATCACTAACTGTGCATATTACCAGCTCATGAATAGTGTAGAAAGGTGGTGAGATAGTTGATTCTGACCATGCAACAACCTAATGTTTAGCATGGAACCTGATTTTAAGAAGATGTGGAAGTAGCATCCTCAGAGTCTTTCATGGTGGCATGTCAGAATAAAATCTTCTCAGTTTTCCATCCATGTCAATTTGAATAAAATTCTCAAACTTTTGATGGCTATCACTGCCATTGTCATCAGGAGTAAAATTACTGACTATGGGAACTGGCACTATTTTCCACAATTAAGACTTCTGGCACCAATCAGACAGGGCCGAATTGATGTGTGGACGGATGGTGAGTTGTGCAGCTCATAGCAGCTCATACCGAATGATGACAGGTAGTGCGAGGGGACAGCACCACATCTGGAACTGCTGATCCTACCTCCCTACAAGCGTTAAGCATCCATTGTTGATTCCTTTCAACATCCAAAGCCCACCCCATGCCCTACTCAGTGTGTACCCCTGGTCTCCGTTAAAATTGTCAAAGTTCATCCTGATCTCAAGTGCCTCTTTTATAATGGAATCTTAGTATGTTGACGCATCAGCCAAGACTCTTGTGTTCTCAAACTGTATTTTGTATCTGTTCTCCAGACAATGTTCAGCTATGAGCTGCACAACTTGCCTTTCAAGAACACTTCATTTTGGCCCTCTCTGATTGGTGCCAGCAGCCATAACCATGACTATATAAGCAGAATATCCTTACAGCACCGGCAGTCAGTAGTTTTACTCCTGATAATGATGGCTGAGATAGTCACCAACAGCTTGAAAATTTTATTAAAATTGGCATGGCTTGAAAACCAAAAAGATTTTGTTCATGTGGAAGTAGCATTTGGAACTGCAGTTGCAACAGCAGTAAATGTTGCAACATTTAGCCAGCTGCCAGCCAACAGCAACAACAGTAACAACATCATAAACTGTTGCAGTAGGACTTAGCCAGCCAATAGCATCAGATATTACAACGGCTGCAACAAAAAGAATACAGATAGCTTGTAGGAGTCATATCACATCCCACTTGCCCTCTTTTTTTCTCTTCTTCTTTTTTTTCCCCAAAATGGAAAAATTAGGAAATTGACTTACATTATTTTTTTTTCATTTTGAGGCAAATTCTACCAAATGAAGTAGAAATAATGGTCATGTTCAGGAATTAAAGTTTTTTTAATGGCGTTTTTGACTACTATTCTCACAGAACACACATAGTATCATCTAGATTCAAGTTTAGTTAGTGTATCAAGCAGCAGAAGCAAATTTAAGCAGCATGGGCTGCACATCTTGAGGGCTTAGCACACATTTTCCATATAAGTAGTGCGGTACATCTTGCAGGCAAAAGGTAAAATACCATATTCTTGCCCTAGATGGGCCAATCAAGCCCAACTGACCACTGTGTTATCATCTGCCAGTAGTGTCTTTGGATGCAGTATGGAGGAGCATGTGTTCAAGCACACCGGTCTCCTGGTCATCGGTAGATTTCTGGATCTTGAAACAACTATTAATCAGTTGAGCAGCTCCTCAGTTGGCCTCATGAGGCTGAGTGCACCTTGTACCAGTCCTTCCACCAAGGAAATATCCTTGCAGTATTGAGAATCGAACTCAGGTCCTTGACATGGCACTCACTTGCCCTGTTCACTCAGCTACAGAGGCAGAAAAGGTACATCTTGTACCAAATCATTAATCCTTGACTTTATCATACTTCCAGCTCTGAATGGGAAAGTGAATGCAAAACATGAATCATCTGACTGAATATTAAATGAAGTTCTAGGAATACTGGAGGCTCATAAAAAACAACTTCATTGTGATCTCTGTTTGTCAGCTACATTACTGTTAAGTACCTTGCTAGAATGTGATATCGTATTCATAAATCAACTTATGACTGTAGTCTATATCATTCTCTGTATTACCAAGCATCTGGTGATCTGGTAGTTGAGTGATGCAGGATGTAGTAATTAGATCAGTAGTTAGCAATTCTTTCTCCTCATAAGTGGTAGATATGCACAAAAAAACTGTTTGGTTCAATGCTTTCCTCTCATCATCTGTGTAAAATGTTTGTAATTTTTTTAAACTCAATATGTTTATCTAGTTGGCAATAGAGGTGAACTTGGTACTCAGATGGAGACTATTTGGAATTCGGTTCCAAAAAGCTGTGTTCAAACCTTGTTTATTGTAATGTGTAAAATCTTTCTTGACAATATATCGTGGAATTAACAACTAGTAAAGTGCAGGTTCAATCAGTTGTTGTTACGTGACAATATTTCCATACTATCTGATGCTTTATTTTTACTAAAACCATTTTACCATTTTATTTCTATTAAGTTTGGTGGTGAAGATAAATTTTGAAATAGAAACCCTACAACTAAAGGAATTTGTTTCTAATACCATCATTTTTCATTTCTATTTAACCATGTTATCCATATCTGCATCTGTTAGCTGTTTCCTATATTTCTTCTTTAGCTGCAAGTAATGTACTGAATATGTTTCCTTTGTCTTATTTTCAATGTTAATTTCAGCCACCAGTTTGTATAGCATATATAACTGTAAAAATTGTTTTCTTCTGCACAGATTTAAGAAATACAGATTTAAACAGTGAAGCATTTATGCGAAAGTTGCACCGTGCTCATGAAGCTCTTTCACAACAATGTGATGGCAGTACTATGAGTACAATGAAAACTCTGAGTGCCAGCTTTGGTGCAAAGTGGCCTTATAAACGTACAATGTCCGCACCTGCATCAATTGTTTCAAGAACAGACATTAAGCAAGGTAAATTCATGATGTAAAACAGTTCAGTCAAGTTGTGAATAAGGTTTCTCTATTGGGATAAAACACACATTTTTGTGATACAGCTAGTTTTGCTACAATAGGAGTCATATTTAAAATATATAGAAGAAAATCTGTATCAGACTCAACAATAACAAAGCAAAGTAAATGAAATCAAAACTTGCTCTAAGTTTTAAAAATCAAGAAAATTGCCAGAATTCAATATGGTAATCAAGCAGGGAGTAATTAACAGAAAATTTGAATAGAAGTAGATGAAGAATAAAGGGAGTCACCTGATTTGTTATTATATTGGAGACATTTTACTCTGTGTAGTCAGTTCTGTATATTACTTTGTGTTAGTTTAATAATGAATGATTAGATTTCCTCTTGTAATTTTGTATTAATTGTATGTTGAAATCATTCACAGGGAATAGACATATACTCCCACCTTCACAAGTATGGTGTACCTATTACTGTATCAGAAGTATTTATTTCGTATCCTGCTCATAATCAGAAATTGATTTTCTTAGCTTTGTCATAGGGAGAAGAATTTTCACCAAAGAAATATTAGTCTTTCTGCTTTCATTTTTTTATCAGCATTGTTGCTGTGAGAATAGCATCAAATTGAAAAACAACACATTTAGAATTTTTTCTTTTTAACTATTACAAAAAGTGACAATTGTTTAACACAATGAAACATGTTTCATTACAGTGCTTTTAAATATGCATGTATTTCTGATTTATCTACACAGCATTAAGAAATTCTATGAGCAAGAAATGGTGAGTTTACGACTGTGTTGTTTGTATATTTAATGGCAGGTTTTAATTATTGTTCGGCAGTACTGTTGATGTTTTAGTTTATTGTATAAAGTGAATTTGAAGGGATCTGAGAGTTCATTCTTGTAAACACTTCCAATGTCATAAAATTTCTACCATAATCCTGCAGAATGGACACATTGCATGCTGGATCTATAGTTTGTCTATAGTTTCAGGTGGTTAGTACTAAGCATTGACATTCTTAGTGGTAGAATGGAGTTTAAACTTTGAGTCATTTCTCCATCCAAGTCTATACTTGTTTGCCATTCAATTAATATGGTTCTTATATCAGAAATGCAATTCTGATGTTGAACTCAAATAAGGTATTGATAATGCCATCAGTATTCTCTGGAACATGTTCAATTTGTTTACATCTGGTCAAGAAGGGTATGTTTTGTGAGTGACTACTGCTCAATGGTGTCAGAATATCATGTCCCTTTTCACCAGCACTCACTAATCCCTACACCCATCTGTACTGTCAACTTCCACTGACCACAGATGTGATGATGACTTGTTGTGTCTCCATATTAACATCAATCTGCATTCTATAACTATAGGACGTTAAAAAAATAGTAAACTGTAGTCATTTCTGAGATGAAAGCCCTATCTCTCCAGTCTTCTATGGTTGTCTTTCATGAAACTGTGGTAAATCATACAAGTGCCTATTGTGATGAAATGCATACTAACTATCTACTGACTAATCATATCACATTGCCATGCAGGGTCAAATGATAATTTCTCATCATCATAATGTGACTACATCATAAAGTTTCCAAATGGCAGAAGTGATTGTAATTCATTGGTCGTTTAATTTATTTCTCATTGAAACCATGTGATCTTATGTAGACAAGATCACATATTTCATATGTAGTGATATACTCCTCCCCATTCACAAAATGTATGTTGTTGTTAGTGCTGCAAATAATAAATGTTATCTATTGTTCCTTGGAAACTTATAACACATTCTCTGATTAATGCACAACCGATTTTACCCCAACTGGTAATAAATAATAATGCATACTCATATTGTGATTTAAAATATATAAAAAGAAGAAGAAGGATTAGAGCTTTACATCGTATTGATGGTGAGGTCAGCGGCAGCAGTTAGAAAATGTGGTTTTCCACTAACAAATATTTTAATCTGCGTTGATCTACAGGTGATAGGCAAAATAATATGAACACTTGTACTTACTTGGGAATAGTTTATTAATAAGGGGTTGGACCCCCATTTGCCTGTAATATGGGTGCAGTTCTTCTCGGAATACTGGCATATAATGATTGTACAGTCTCCAGTGGAATGTTATGCCACTCTTTGATCAGAAGCTGTTCTAACTCATGTTGTGATGAGGGAGACAAAAATCTGTTCCAGAGTCTACACTCCAATACCGCCCACAGGGGTTGGATAATGTCCAAGTCCGAGGACTGTGCTGGCCGGGGGAGACGATGCAGTTCAGTTGCATGCTCCTCATACCACAATTGTATTTTCCTGGCTGTGTGAATGAGTGCATTATCGTCCTGAAATATGGCATCATGATTGAGGAACAACATTTGAATCATGGGGTGCACCAGATCACCTAAAATATTCACATAATCGTTGGCTGTAACACGGACTTTGAGAGTAATGATGGGACCAGCAGAATACCATGATGTGACTGCCCACACCATCACACTTCCACCTCCATGCTCAACCATCAGAATCAAGGAGTCAGGATTGTACACATTTTTGGCATTTTTTAGATGTAAACCCATCCTGATGCTGGAAATAATGAAACTGTTGAATCATCGGACCATATGACATGTTTTCAATGATCAGCCATCCAGGATTTATGCTCCTGTCAACATGTTTTACGCTTCTTTGTGTTGGCTGTCATCACTAATAATTCTGATATAGCAACTCATTCATGAATATTTGCTTTATGGAGTTCATGGCAGACAGTGTCAATAGATACAGGGTCTCAAAGATGGCTATTGAGCTATGCAATCACTTTAGCCGACATAGTTTTGTATCGTTTTGACACAATTCATGTTAGCGTATGACAATCTCTGTCATCTAGGTTTGATTTGCACCCACTACTACATTTACATGATGATGTCTTTCCATGTTTTGTGTAGGCTGTCATGACTGTTGAAACAGTTGCTCTTGAAATATTCAATAAGTTGGCTGTCTCAGTTACTGATCAGGCCCACACAATTTGCCATTTTTGGAACTCTGTTAGGTCTTTCATTGCACATCAACCACAGCCTCTGAATGCAAATACAAATTGTGTACTACTTGTAAACAACCTTCTCTGATGCCTAGTCCATACTGAACTTGCACAGTTCAGCATGACATGTGCCTTACTCGTACTGTTGACTGTGAAACACAACCATCCCCTCTATTCACATTATTTTGCCTATCGCCTGTACATGTACACATAGCAAAGTTGTACTAATTTTATCAAATCATTTACATGCCCAGGTACATCATGTATGTGCCTATTTATGTGGCACAACTAGAACATGTACTGTAGAAAAAGGAATCTTGCATTTCCATGCTGTTATTTGTTGAAGTAAAATAACTCATCTGAATATCATAGGTTCAGGCTAAAAAGGTTAAATGTTGCTCTAGCTTGCTAGTGAATGTTGTCAATTATCTATGTGCTCATTTCACTACCATGCAATTTACAACTGTTCATAATACAGTAATAATAACACAGGTATTTTTAAGAAGTCTTATACTATATATATAATAATTTATCTGGTACCACAACTGTAATCCAGTGACTAATGGAACTGTGATGTGCCTAAAAACATGGTGATGTGCAGTGGTAAGATGACACAAGATAAACTGGGTTTTATGTTTCAACAGAAACATGTGGAAAAATGATGTATTATTGACTCCTCAGGTTTGCTTTCATGTGCTTGAGATCTCTGCAAGGGCACTACAATTTAACAATTAATCTGATCTGGATCTTTTTGTACAGTCATATGAAAGAATCATGTTCATGAATATAAGTATTCTGAAGTCATATTTTTTATATGTCATTATTAATGCTGTATATACAAGTCTGGCCAGTATGCATGTGACTGTGTGCTTCATTGTAAATGCTCCACAGAGCTTTTTTGTGTAAAAAAGTCATGTGCCTTTGGTGCTTGTAAATTTATTGCATGTTATTCATAGTGAATGTGAGTCAGTCTGATATTCATCTAAACAGTAGTTTTCTATACTGTTTAACATTACTTAAACAAATTTATGTACATTAAAAATTAATGTAAATATGTTGATACATCATCTTTTTATGAAAGAAAGGGCATGGTGAAGGTGGTACTAACTGATAATGAAATAAATTTCCCATATGTTGTTAATTTGTCTTTGTTCACTAGTTGCATGAAATACTTAACAGGTTGATGCCCTTTTTTATCATGTTTATAAATGTAAGTCTGATGAAAATAATTTTGTTAATTAGAGAAGGAGAAGGTGTACAACCGCCAGTATTCAGCACCCATCCTCAAGCGCAAGAGTTCCCGATTTGGACTTGGTCAGTTGCTAGAGTCATTTCCCCCCAGTACAAGAATGGCAGGTAGTGTAGCTGTAGTGTGATGAGATTTAAGGTGCCATGCGTATCATGGTAATTACAGAATTTTTCCTGTATGTTTGTTCCATCTTTGTCTTGAACTTTTTGTCCTTATGCCTTCTTCAGCCTTCTGCCTTTCAATCACTACCATTATTCAATCGCACAACTTCTTTCTCTCCTGCTCACCTTCTCTCTCTCTCTCTCTCTCTCTCTCTCTCTCTCTCTCTCTCTCTCTCCCCCTCTCCCCCTCTCTCTCTCCATTTTCCTTTCCCCTTCTCATCACACATCCAACCTTGTAAATATATATGTATAGATATATACACTCCTGGAAATTGAAATAAGAACACCGTGAATTCATTGTCCCAGGAAGGGGAAACTTTATTGACACATTCCTGGGGTCAGATACATCACATCATCACACTGACAGAACCACAGGCACATAGACACAGGCAACAGAGCATGCACAATATCGGCACTAGTACAGTGTATATCCACCTTTCGCAGCAATGCAGGCTGCTATTCTCCCATGGAGACGATCGTAGAGATGCTGGATGTAGTCCTGTGGAACGGATTGCCATGCCATTTCCACCTGGCGCCTCAGTTGGACCAGCGTTCGTGCTGGACGTGCAGACCGCGTGAGACGACGCTTCATCCAGTCCCAAACATGCTCAATGGGGGACAGATCCGGAGATCTTGCTGGCCAGGGTAGTTGACTTACACCTTCTAGAGCACGTTGGGTGGCACGGGATACATGCGGACGTGCATTGTCCTGTTGGAACAGCAAGTTCCCTTGCCGGTCTAGGAATGGTAGAACGATGGGTTCGATGACGGTTTGGATGTACCGTGCACTATTCAGTGTCCCCTCGACGATCACCAGTGGTGTACGGCCAGTGTAGGAGATCGCTCCCCACACCATGATGCCGGGTGTTGGCCCTGTGTGCCTCGGTCGTATGCAGTCCTGATTGTGGCGCTCACCTGCACGGCACCAAACACGCATACGACCATCATTGGCACCAAGGCAGAAGCGACTCTCATCGCTGAAGACGACACGTCTCCATTCGTCCCTCCATTCACGCCTGTCGCGATACCACTGGAGGCGGGCTGCACGATGTTGGGGCGTGAGCGGAAGACGGCCTAACAGTGTGCGGGACCGTAGCCCAGCTTCATGGAGACGGTTGCGAATGGTCCTCGCCGATACCCCAGGAGCAACAGTGTCCCTAATTTGCTGGGAAGTGGCGGTGCGGTCCCCTACGGCACTGCGTACGATCCTACGGTCTTCTTGGCGTGCATCCGTGCATCGCTGCGGTCCGGTCCCAGGTCGACGGGCACGTGCACCTTCCGCCGACCACTGGCGACAACATCGATGTACTGTGGAGACCTCACGCCCCACGTGTTGAGCAATTCGGCGGTACGTCCACCCGGCCTCCCGCATGCCCACAATACGCCCTCGCTCAAAGTCCATCAACTGCACATACGGTTCACGTCCACACTGTCGCGGCATGCTACCAGTGTTAAAGACTGCAATGGAGCTCCGTATGCCACGGCAAACTGGCTGACACTGACGGCGGCGGTGCACAAATGCTGCGCAGCTAGCGCCATTCAACGGCCAACACCACGGTTCCTGGTGTGTCCGCTGTGCCGTGCGTGTGATCATTGCCTGTACAGCCCTCTCGCAGTGTCCGGAGCAAGTATGGTGGGTCTGACACACCGGTGTCAATGTGTTCTTTTTTCCATTTCCAGGAGTGTATATATAGCTGTGTTATCTCTCTCTCTCACTCTCTCTCTCTCTCTCTCTCTCTCTCTCTGTGTGTGTGTGTGTGTGTGTGTGTGTGTGTGTGTGTGTGTGTGTGTGCATATACAGTGTGAGTCACCTAACGTTACTGCTGGATATATTTCGTAAACCACACCAAATACTGATGAACTGATTCCACAGACCGAACGTGAGGAGAGGGGCTAGTGTAATTGTTTAATACAAACCATTAAAAAAATGCACGGAAGTATATTTTTTAACACAAACCTACGTTTTCTTAAATGGAACCACGTTAGTTTTGTTAGCACATCTGAACATATAAACAAAATACGTAATCAGTGCTGTTTGTTGCATTGTAAAGTGTTAATTACATCTGGAGATATTGTAACCTAAAGTTGACGCTTGAAACTTCTGACGTTCAGTTGCGTGTTGTAACAAACACGGGCCATGGTTGGCGAGCAGCATCTGCAGGGACATGTTTATGATGACGACAGTATTTACGAGTGTGGCTGTAGTGCACTGTTGTGGTTTGGTCTAGCTGTCGCTGTGTCCGCATGTAGCGCTTGCTGCTATTGTTATTTTGCATTCGTCTCCGCACGCAGACCAACTGTAGTACACCGTGTTACCAGACGTCTGTGGTAGTGTAGTGTTGTAGGAACTGTGACCATGGTGTATTCGAATTCTGGAAAGGCGGAGATGATACTCATCTATGGCGAGTGTCAATGAAATGCAGCTGAAGCCTGCAGGGTGTATGCAGAACGGTACCCGGACACAGAGCATCCAACGTGCCGCACATTGCAAAACATCTACCGCCAACTGTATGCAACAGGTATCGTCGTAGCACGCAAACGGGTCCATAACAGGCCCGTCACAGGAGAAGCGGGTGCAGTTGGTGTGTTAGCTGCTGTTGCCATGAACCCACACATGAGTACACGGGACATTGCGAGAGCCGGTGGACTGAGTCAAAGTAGTGTCATGCGCATACTGCATTGTCACGCTTTCACCTGTTTCATGTGTTGCTAAATCAGCAATTACATGGTGATTACTTTAATCATCGAGTGCAATTCTGTCAATGGGCATTAACAGAGAATGTGTTGCAGTTCTACCTGTTTACCAATGAAGCGGGTTTCGCAAACCACGGGGCAGTGAATCTATGGAACATGCATTACTGGTCCGTGGACAATCCTCGCTGGCTCAGACAGGTAGAACGATAGCGACCGTGGACTGTAAATGTATGGTGTGGAATCATTGACAACCACCTCATTGGTCCTCACATCATTGCAGGGGCCCAAACAGCTGCAACATACATTGCATTTCTACAGAATGATCTGCCAACGTTGCTCGAAAATGTCCCACTGGAAACGCGTCGACGTATGTGGTATCAGCATGATGGTGCACCTGCACACTCCGCAATTAACACTAGGCTGACCATTGACAGGATGTTCAACGGGTGTTTCATAGGACGTGGAGGACGCATAAATTGGCCAGCCCGTTCTCCTAATCGTACAGCTCTGGGCTTCTTTCTGTGGGGTACGTTAAAGGAGAATGTGTACCGTGATGTGCCTACAACCCCAGAGGATATGAAACAACATATTGTGGCAGCCTGCGGCGAAATTACACCAGATGTACTGTGGCATGTACGACATTCATTATGGCAGAGATTGCAATTGTGTGCAGCAAATGATGGCCACCACATTGAACATCTATTGGCCTGACATGTCGGGACACACTCTATTCCACTCCGTAATTGAAAACGGAAACCACGTGTGTACGTGTACCTCACCCCTCATGGTAATGTACATAAAAAGACCAATAAAAAGGTGTTAGCATGTGGACATAATGTGCTGTTCCAGTCTCTTCTGTACCTAAGGACCATCACCGTTCCCTTTGGATCCCTACGTAATTCGGTACACTCCGATACACACGATCGAACAGCGGAGGAGTGGTACTCAAGCGTCAACTTTAGGTTACAATATCTCCAGATGTAATTAACATTTTACAATGCAACAAACGGCACTGATTACGTATTTGTTTATATGTTCAGATGTGCTAACAAAACTAATGGGGTTTCATTTAAAAAAACATAGGTTTGTGTTAAAAAACATACTTCCGTGCATTTTTTAATGTTTTGTATTAACCAATTGTACTAGCCCCTCTCCTCACGTTTGGTCTGTGGAATCGATTCGTCAGTGTTTGATGTGGTTTACGAAATATATCCAGCGGTAATGTTAGGTGACTCACCCTGTATAATAGAGGGAAACATTCCACGTGGGAAAAATATATCTAAAAATAAAGATGCTGTTACTTACCAAACGAAAGTGTTGGTATGTTGATAGGAGACAATAAAAAACACACAAACACGCACACAAATTTCAAGTTTTCACAACCCAAGGTTGCTTCGTCAGGAAAGAGGGAAGGAGAGGGAAAGACAAAAGGATGCGGGTTTTAAGGGAGAGGGTAAGGAGTCATTCCAATCCCAGGAGCGGAAAGACTTACCTTAGGGGGGAAAAGGGACAGGTATACACACACACACACACACACACACACACACACACACACACACACACACATCCATCTGCACATATACCTGTCCCTTTTCCCCCCTAAGGTAAGTCTAAGTCTTTCCGCTCCCAGGATTGGAATGACTCCTTATCCTCTCCCTTAAAACCCACATCCTTTCGTCTTTCCCTCTCCTTCCCTCTTTCCTGACGAAGCAACCTTGGGTTGCTTGAAATTTGTGTGTGTGTTTTTTATTGTCTCCTATCAACATACCAACGCTTTCGTTTGGTATATATATTGTGTGTGTGTGTGTGTGTGTGTGTTTCAGTTTCTGGAAAGTCACACTTGTGAAATTTCTTACGTGCTTCATTTTCTTCTGTTGTCTCTATTTGTGAATACATTATTAAATGATTTAAACCTATGTTCATTACAATTTAAGCTGTACACACCAGTAATTGAATACACAAAAACAAACCTGTAATTCTCCAGACAGTCAAAAAGGAACATCAAATAAATCTGGCAAACTGGTCATAAGGAACCCCTAAACAAATAAGGTTCTATGTCATTTGTTAACTCTATAAATGTTCTGAAGCATAACAGATATTTCAAAACTACATTTAAAAATGAAGTAGTAAAATGTGATTTTGCAAAAGCTTTTGATTTGTATCACTGGTTCTTGTTACAACTGCATTTGGAGGCATGGACCAAGAAAATAAAACTAACACTAACTTTTCCAAGGTGGAACTCCTTCATCCAGCAAAAGAACAGAAATATTTAGAAGAATTTTCAGGGAATTAGAAGGAAAAACCGCCCAGTGGCCTGTATCAAGGGATATTAGCAATGAAATTCTGACATCATACAAACTGGAAAATCTTGAACCACTATAAGAGGTTGGGAAAGAATTAAATAAATTATGTGTAAGGGAAGGTGAGTCTGAAAATAGGAGCACAGATGAAGGAAAAAAGAACAACAATAAAAAGGGGAAGGAAAAGCTATTAAAAGAAGAAAATACAATAAAGCTATAAAGTACTCAAAATTAAGAAAATACAACATAAATAAATGCAAAAATGATGGCAGAAATGGAGATGGGAAATGTAAGAAGTGAGAAGGGGCTAGATCATGGCAGGATGGTTGTAGTGTGGTGAGACTTGATGGGTTATTCAAAACCATAAATCTTTGTAACAGTACCCAACTATTAGTGTATGAGGTATTATAGCTAAAATAAAGGATCCAAATGGTTTGAGATGTAAAGCAGGCAATGAAGTCTTAGTGTTGTGTTGCATGGTGTCTTCTCTTGCAGGATACTTACCAAACAAGGTGGTTGGCATGCTGTACTTGAATTCAGAAAGTTGATGGTTCAAATCTCTGTATACTCTGTAATGCCAGTATAGAATCCCTGTCTGTGTTTGTCCTGAATGACAATATAATAGCTGCTATGTAGAAAAAAATTGAACAGTGGTTGAAAAACACATGGAATGTGCAATAGGTGAATCTCTCAATGGTCAAGAAGATATTATAAGTGCCAAATGTGGGCATAGGATAAGCCACCCATGAGGCTGGTCACAGTATTATGCTTCATGCTATATGCAAAGCCGATTGAAGAATGGCATTAGGTTTTAGCAGGATGTTGTAGAAATTGGTTTGTTGATGAGAAGGTGTTAGAGGTATGATACCTCTGAGATTTGTGGATAGGGTGGTCATTATTTCAAGGCATGACTACAGAAGTCATAGGTCCAGTGGAAAAGTTAATCAATACATTTTAGGCTAGGGTAGTATTGTGTAGTGAGAAGAATAATCCTTTGCTATTTTGAGATGATTCAATAATTCTGAGGATGAGTGGTTGAGTGAAACAATGAAATGATTGGCTTTGTTCTGTGTAGTGATGAGGCATCCAAACAGAGAAATTTGTTGCAAACACTCAGGCTGTTAGAGGCATTTTTACAGATGGAAGAGGTATCGTGTCTTACACTGGAACTAACATTGTTTGTTACTGGATTTGACATGCTTTTCATGAAATTAATTAAGATGTTTTAGAAATATTAATATCTCTGCTACACTATAAGGTCAGAAGAAAAAGATTTTATGAATATTTAGAAATTAGATAAAGGCTGTCATACTGCAGACTCCAGGACATTGTGGTATGAGAGGTCCGTGATAGGTTCTTTTAATGTAGCAACATCCTTTTTTCCGTTGCTGTTGCTCATGTCTGTTAGTAGGTCTGTCCTCAGATACAAAGTAGTTATTCAGGAGGATAAAACTGAATGCTCTGAGGAATAAACAGGTCTTAGATCTGTTTTAAAGAGTATATTTGGTCAGCAAGCATTTGGGAAGAATTCAACAGTATTCAGATAAAAAATGCCGGTAAATCTGAAGAAAGCAGTATTCGAACAATGCATTCTTCCTGTGATGATGTATGGCTGTAAGACATGGACACTGAACTCATTTACAAAAGGGAAACTTAGGACAGCACAGAGAACCATGGAGAGATCAATGTTGGGCTATACAAGAAAGGATAGGAAAAGGGCAGATGACATCCAGTCTGTGACGAAGGTTAATGACATCTTAGAGACGGTAGGTTCCTTGAAATGGCAGTGGGTTGGCCATGTTGCAAGAAGAAAGGACAACAGATGGATGAAGCTAGTACTGGAGTGGAGTCTGAGAGAGCACCGGAGGCCTAGAGGAAGACCACCAGACAGATGGGACAAAGACATAAAGAAGATCGCAGGTAACATCTGGCAGAGAACTGCCCAAGACCGTCCCACTTGGAGAAGACTGCTGAAAGCCTACCTGAATCCATAATTTGAGGAGGCCACATCATTTTATGATTGAATTGGCTGATGATGATGATGATTATGATGCTGATGATGATGATTTGGTCAGGAAATAATCACCTGTAAGCAGACCATGTGCATTTATGTAATGGACATATTTTTGCAGAATTTGTAAGTACTGTAATATCCCCAGAACATTTGACTCACCTCAACAAATAAATGTACCTAATTTTATGCAGTATTGTGCTGTCATGGGACATATTAACTAACTTCTGCAACAGACTTGTATGTGAATTTTTAAACTCATTTGATCCCAGTGTGATCTATTTTTACATATCATTTTCTGCAAACTACTAATAATGGCAATTTTGACCTTTGTTCCATCTTATTTTTACCATATCTGTCACATGATTCAATTTTTTGTAACTGTCATATTAATACATAGTATCCTGCTGCAGAGCACTCCCAGAAGCACAGCACACCTTGTTTCTTGCTTTTCTCCTATGGCCCCATGGTTTCTTACTCCCAACATTCATTCCACAGAACTTAGCAGGTGTTAAGTATTTGTTCCTACCGCTCATATTGCCCCATACATACTCTTATCACTCAGATATCATCTGCATTCTGTTTACCCATTCTTTCTCTTTGCCATTTTGGTTAACATTGTTATAATTACTTAATGCCTCTTTTCACCTTAATTCTGTTTCTATCTTTAGTCCAAATGTTTCTTATTTCTCATCTGTTGATTTCTCATGTTTTCAAAATCCTTGTTACGATCATTTGGCTTTTAATTTCCTCCTCTTCCTCTTCTTCAATTCATTATGATATTATGATATTGGATGGCCTTCATAACAATGCTGTGCTTTTCTGCCCGTTTATCAGAAGGAAGAGTCTGTGAATGCTAAATTATAGTACCAGTGAATACGACATGTAAAGGTAAATTTGTGATATGTGTATTTGATTTCAGTTCAATTACTATTTGAGGTTTTAACAGAAATTGGGATCTAATATTTTCTCAAATACCTGACAAAAACCTTCTTAAAGCTTCCTTGTTTCGAAACCAATTAGCCTGTTTTATATTTTGCAAGGACCTTTCTATATTTTGTTCTGACATGTGATTTAGCAAAAAATTATCATAAGTTGTGACATGTCTCTCAAATGAAGGGTTAGCAAATTAGCTTGAAATGCAGTTTTGCATTTTTAACTCATAGTGAATGGATGTTTGGGCTTTAATGCTCCATAGACTTATGTGACACCTATCACCTTGGGGACACCATAGCTACACAGTTTGACTAGTACTTGCAGTTATCTGTGTAGCAACTCATGCAGTACTTGATGGAATACAAAGAAAACTGTAAACTGCAGTCCAACCCAGCTGTACAATTAGAGTCATATTTAACTACCAAAAAGAGGAATGAAGAATGTAAAAGTACTGATATCTGTAGAGACCTTTTCTTTATCAAAGTAACAGAAACAATATATAATTGCTGATAAATGGAAATGGAAATTCAACCAAAATGTGTATAAATATACTGTTGCAGGTGTTGTACATGTTATCGCTTCTATTAATGGACAGAGGATGTTATTTTGATGTCATGTGTTTATTGAAAAGCTAGGCTTAGAAATCAATTGGATCCAAATATTAGCAACTCTTAGAAGCTGACTAAAGCAGTTAGAACTTCCAAATAAAAGGATATCAGGGAAGTAAAGATTTTGTTATAGTAGATGTAAGTTACTGGACAATCACCTTGACACCTTCCTCAAAATCAGTTATATGAAAACAGACATGTTGCTTGTTAATTATGAAATATTATAAACAGGAAAGATAGAGTTAACTGTGGTAAAGAAACACTTATTGCTAAGATCTTTGATGTAGTACATGAAAAGTGTGACACAAACCTGCTATGCTCTCCTGCCCCTCCTCCAACACCTTTTTCCTTCTCTGAGGGAGACAGTGACAATGATAGAGATAAACCAACTTCCTGGCAGATTAAAACTGTGTGTTGGACCGAGACTCAAACTCGGGACCTTTGCCTTTCGCAGCCAAGTGCTCTATCATCTGAGCTGCCCAAGCATGACTCACGCCTCGTCCTCACAGCTTCACTTCTGCCAATATCTCGTCTCCTACCTTCCAAACTTTACAGAAGCTCTCCTGCAAAACTTGCAGAACTAGCACTCCTGAAGGAAAGGATATTGCGGAGACATGGCCTAGCCACAGCCTGCAGGATGTATCCAGAATGAGATTTTCACTCTGCAACTGAGTGTGCGCACATATGAAACTTCCTGGCAGATTAAAACTGTTTGCTGGACTGAGACTCGAACTCAAGACCTTTGCCTTTCGCGCGCAAGTGCTCTACCATCTGAGCTACCCAAGCACAACTCACACCCCGTCCTCACAGCTGGAGATAGTTCCACTCAAAAACTTGGCAGTTGGCAATTGTGCCAATATTATAATATGAGTATAGTTGCAAATAATAAAAATGTAAATATTTACACTTGAATAAATGGAAAACATTTGTCTAAAATTATGTACCCAACCTACTTTTGTCTTCTCATCAGCTGAAATAGAGGACATGTCCCCATTTAAATGTACTACTGGACTCTTGCTGCAAACAATATTCACTGCATTAAGTGTGACATTTGATATATGCGTGCTACACATACCATAAATATGTTGGGTGTCTGTCTGAAGAAGTACAAATCAACAGCACTTATAAATAGATAGATGAATAGCATTTCCTCCCATCCCTGCAACCAAGAAGAGCAATGCCATAATCAGAGGGTTGGTTTTCTATCAGCAACACTCTTTGTCATACAATGCGGAGTTTTCATCTGCTGTAAATATATAACTCCTCAATGTAGCCTCTCAACCTCAATGCAAAGGCTGGCATTGGATCTTTAATCCCCTTCTAATTCTCTCATGATAATCCTTCAAGTAAACTGCCCGAGCAGTTCCAGACACTGTGCAGTTGTAATCATACATGGATCAAATACAGGTTCTATTAAACGGTAGGATAATAGTTCAGTTTGCTCCATATGTCTTGTGGTAAGCACCTTTTAAGTACTGTATGTAATGACCAGCAGCATTGTCTACAAGTTTCCCAGCTCTCCAGAAGTTGGTATTGTATTCATAACATTAAAAATACATGTTTTGTGTTGCAAACACAAGGACTCACCTTCAACACAAGGACTCATCTTCAAGAGAGGAAACATGTTGTTATGTGTTCAAGCAATATCCCATGTGGGGCTGCCCCCATCAGGCACATCCCCAAGAGGTGTATAGGGGAATGTCCTCCAGATATCAAGGGTACCAGGGAAATAAAATACTTGGGACAGACCAAAATCAGCAGGTATGTGGGCCAATGGCTTGGAAGAAAGGCAGAGGAGACCCCAATTATCAACTGCTGCCTTGCAGTCAGTAGAGGGATCTACAAAGGCTAAGGACGTTCCTCTGAAAATGGAACCAGCTACCCTACAAGCTGTAAGAGGCAACCCCTCAAATGATTGGGCAATAGATGAACAATCTTTCCCTGTAAAAATAAATTGTTGTGAATGCTAACAAAGGAATAAGCCAGACAGATGTTTTGATGATGACCCCAGCTAACAAAAAAAGGATGAGAGATATGTACATAGGAACAGGGAATATGTGGAGCCTATACCAAGCTGGAGCTCTACAGCAGCTGCTAATGCAAATAAACAACTATGGTATAAAACTATTGGCTCTCCAGGAAATTAGATTGAAGGGAAGTGACATAATGGACTCAGCAAATTTCACAGTCTTCTATAGCGGAGGCAATACGAATACCCTTGGTACAGGTTTTGTGGTCGCTGAAGGACTGAAACATGCTGTAATGCACTTCGAACCAGTCAATGAATGGATGTCCATATTAAGATTAAGAGGAAAGTTTTTCAACATAACAATTATAAATGTACATGCACCCACAGAGGAGGCAGATGAACAACAGAAGGATGAGTTTTATAGCAAAGTAGAGCAGTTGTATGATCAGGCTCCTAAACATGATGTTAAGATCTTAATAGGAGACTTGAATGGAAAAATAGGAAAAGAATAGGCTTATCAGCCAACTGCAGGAAAACATAGCCTCCATGAAATTTCAAATGACAATGGAATTAGGATTGTAGATTATGCTATAAGTAAAAACATGACTGTCAACAGTAAATGGTTCCCACGCAAAAAGAAACATTGATGTCACCAGATGGACAAACTAGAAATCAGATATACCGTATATTGATTGACAGGATGGATGTTAGAAGCCAACATGGAGCTGACTGCAATTCAGACCATCATCTAGTGAGAATTAAGTACAGGCAAAGGATCTTACTACCGAGTAAACAAAAAGGCCACAAACAGAAAATTTTTGACATTAAGAAACTAAATTCAGAAGAAATACAGAGAGTATATCAGGCAAAAATAGAAGAGGGTATTAAGAACAATACCGACACATCAAATGTACATATGGAAATAATGTGGGAACAATGTAAGACTGCAATCCTCAAGGCAGCTGGGGAGGTTTTGGGACATGTACGGGCTCAAAGGAAGGCAGATTGGTTTGATGAGGACTGTATGTGAAGAATTGAGGAGCATAACATAGCACAAATGAAATTATTTCAGAGATGATCTAGAGCAAATCTGAATGAATATAATGAGAAGCACCTTGTAGCTAAGAGGATCTGCAGAAAGAAGAAAAGAGCACTAGAAAAGAAAAACTTGGAAGAAATTGAACAACTAGGAGAAGAGAAGCAAGTACGTGAAATGTGCCAAAAGATTAATGAAGGAAAGGCTGTGTTTTAAGTCAGAACAAATATACCCTAGTGTCTCCAGCAGAATAACCATCAGGCTTAAAAAAAATCTGCCTAATCTTCTGACAACCACCTGTCTGATCTTCTCACAACCAATGTTCTGGCACACATACAACAATATTTTCAGTGTTGGGAAAATGTTATACTTATGATATTAGTTTATAATGCGACAAATGCTCACTTTCATTCCAGTAAGTGATTTATTTTTATAGTTTATTGTCAGAAACATTTTGCCTTTCAAGTGTTACTTTTAGCATTACACCCAAGTGCCAGAAGTTTATTACATATTTAGTTACTGACTTTTATCCTAAAAAAGGATTGAATTTTTTAAAAATATTCACACCACTATATTCACACACACACACACACACACACACACACACACACACACACATACACACACACACACACACACACACACACACACACACACACACATTTTTTATTTAATAGAATCCATCCGAAATCAGAACCCTCTGCAATCCTATATACATGAAGGTTTACATTACTAAAGTTTTTATGTGTCTGAAAGTTCTTTGATGCAAAATTTATATCCAAGAATTCAAATTATTATTGCTTTGTCTGAAGTTATCTGTTATATTTCAAAATTTTTGTCCAAAAATGTCAATGCTTTACCATAAAATTGGTTGCCATGAATTCTAACTGTTATTGACGTGCATCAATGAAGCATTCTTAGAAATTATTTGGTCTAGAAATTAAGCACTTGCCTGGAAAACAAACGGTTTTGGTATCAAACCCTGGGCAGATGGTGGATTTTTTTGCTCTGTCTTTCACCTTGCATTCACCTCTCAGTGTTGTGAAAATATGCAAGAAACATGTCATGGTTTGCATTCCACGTTAAACTGTAGGTCCCCTTTCCTTGGTCAAATAACTGGTGTTGCTTAGGGACACTGAAGTTGCCAAAGTAATGCCCAATTAAAAGACCTCTAACATGCCATCGAACCACATGAAATTATTATTATCATGCTTTAAATGTTGTAGTAATAGTGTAGGGGAATTAATTCAATTTTTGCTGTTGTTGATCTTCTTAAGACTGTAGTCACATTACAGTTAATTTATTTTGTTAAGAATTGATTTGTTTATAATGAAGGACATTGAGAAAATGCATGCTGAGACATTGTGGTCATTATTTTGAATATTTTGAAAATTTACAGATATTCTGCTCATGATTCAGACTATTGAATTCTGAGGTACGAAGATTTTTTTACATACTACGTGAGAACCCATGAGATCATGACATTCACGTTTTAGAAAGAAAGTACTCGAAATATTAATAAAATTCAAAACAGTTTTTGATTGGTTTTTTTTTAATTTTATGGCCAGTTTTGATGTATGTGATTATCATTTTAAACTATTCTTCTTAAACTAGTAAACAAAACCAATAAAAAGCTTATAGCTGAGACAGGTACCATGAATAGAAGTAAAAACACAATAAAACTGTAGTAAATACCACTTTCCACCATCATAATACTTAAAGTATACTGTTGGTGACCCTACAATATGGGTGATTTGTGTTTATCTAAGTTTTATTAATTTCTTACATCTTTTTCTATGCCAATCTTGGCTACATATTTCTTTATGTTTTGTGTACTGATGTAGGAAGACATACACATTTGATGCTGATACCATAGACTGAAACCGGTTATGAAATAAAGAACAAATTTTGCATATGTTCAACATTAATTTTATCAATATTGAATAAATTATTTTTTCAAATACTACAAAAGTACAATAAATACACTCATTTGAAAGTTACAAGAACTTCCATTATTCTTATTCTGAATGTTCTACACTGCAGATTAATTTCACCCAAATGAATACACAAACTCTGAACAATAATCTGAAGTCCATAATTTTCTTGAGAGTGCTGGAACTAATTTTATTCTGCCAATTACTACTGGTTTCCAATGTGGACTCAGTGTATGATATGTTAATTGTATATGTTCTGGTATCTTATTACATACAAAATTCTTGTAGATTTGTTGTTGTAAATAACATAATATTTTTTCCATAGTCATCTAACCCTCTTCTGAACATACAGTTTCTGCAGTAATGTGTACACTAAACATTGTTAGGGGTAGTGAACATATCAGTAACATCAATGATGTAATATTCTGGTAAGCAGAAAATGTAAATACAAGTTACATTTTCTCTTTGTCCAGAGTGGCTCTGAGTTTGAATATTTTGATTATCTATATCTACATAATATACTCTGCAAGCCATAGTATGGTGCATAGCAGGAAGTACCCTGTACCACTACTAGTCATTTCCTTTCCTGTTCCACTCGCAAATAGAGCAAGGGAAAATCAACTATCTATGTGCGTCCGAATGAACCCTAATTTCTCGAGTCTTATCTTTGTGATCCTTACACACAATGTATGTTGGCAGCAGAAGAATATTTCAGCAGTCACCTTCAAATGTTGGTTCTCTAAATTTTCTCAACAGTGTTTCTCAAAAAGTTCCCGGAGCATCTCCATAACACTTATGTGCTGTTCAAGCTTTCCTGTATCAAATCTAGCAGCCTACCACTGAATTGCTTCAATGTCTTCCTTCAATCTGACTTGGTATGGATCCCAAACACTGGAGCATTACTCAAGAATAACTCACACCAGTATCCTCTATGTGGCCTCCGTATCAAGCTTTCCTGTATCAAATCTAGCAGCCTACCACTGAATTGCTTCAATGTCCTCCTTCAATATGACCTGGTATGGATCCCAAACACTGGAGCATTACTCAAGAATAACTCACACCAGTATCCTATATGTGGTCTCTGTTACAGGTCAATCACTCTTTCCTAAAATGCTCCCACTAAACAGAAGTCGACCATTCACCTACCCTACCACAGTTCTCACATGCTCATCCCATTTCATATCACTTTGCAACATTACACCCAGATATTTAAAAACTTGACTGTAACCAAACATTGTAGGTTTGTTCTTCCTTCTCATCCACATTAACTTACATTCCTCCACATTAGATCTAGCTTCCATTAATAACACAAACTAGAAATTTTGTCTACATCATCTTCTGTCTTCCTACAGTCACTCAACTTTGACACCTTACCATACACACAACACAGTATCATCAGCAAACAACCATAGATTGCTGCCCACCTTGCCCACCAATTCATTTATGTATATAAAGAACAGCAGCTGTCCTACCACACCTCCCTGGGGCACTCTTGATGACATCCTTGTCTCTGAAGAACATTTGCCATCAAGGACAACATGCTGGATTCTATTACTTACGAAGTCTTTGAGCCACTCAAATATTTGGAATTTATTCCATATGCTTATACCTTCATTAACAGCCTACAATGGGGCACTGCGTCACTATTCTTAGTTACTAGATTCTGGCTGTCAAATGCCTTTAAATTACAATTTATTGTTAGAAACTTTTAGTTTAGAACAGAGTTGGCCACACAGTGTGCCATGTCATATGTGTGCTGGTTGTGTGGGCTGAGGATCAACCTGCCGCGCTTTTGTCCGGTCCTTCTTGGAAGTACTCGGTACAGCATGACAGTTCATTTATAACTGCCGTGTGACATTTTTGGATCAACACAAATTTCTTCAGTTTAGCAGAATTATGGTGTCAGTGCTGTTTTCTCTTTGCTATTTGTTCATGGTATGAAGGATGTTCACCTGTCCAGTGGCTGTTTGCTTATAAAGAGACAGACTAGTAATTTATCATCACAAGCATTTAAAACTGAATAGGAATGACATAAGAGAGTAACACCACGTCCTATTTGTGGAGTTCTGTGAAATGTGTTGGTGGGAGGGTGGGAGGGGGAGGTGGGAGGGATCCATATGACACGTGTTGTGAAACTGCCACTGAGGTCACAACTATCATGTTGTAGAGAATGCTCTGCAACAGGATATGGTGTGTTCCCAGTATACACTTTGTGTCTATGCTCACTTGTTCTAACTGATAACTTGGTGGTAGTCATATCAATGTAGAAGGCCAAACAGTTTTTACATAAGAACTGGCACATGGCATGTGCCATTTCACAGGTGGCTCACCCTTTGAAAGCATATGTTTTGCCAGTTACAGGGCTGGTCTAGGTGGCCGTAGGGGGATGCATGGGGCAAGTCTTACAATGGGGATGATCACAGAGGTAGGAGCTACAGGGTAGGGTAGGCAAATGGATGCAGAAGGGGCATAGGGTCTGACTGGGATTTTGTGGAGAGAGAATGGGGGGGGGGGGGCAGAGGGGGGTGGGGGGGGCGAAGCCTATTCTAGTTGCGGTGGGCAAACTGTCAATTGGAATGGACCTCCTTTCAGGGCACGATTTTAGGAAGTCACAGCCTCATTGAAGTTGATTAATACATTCAGGACCAGGATAGTACTGAGTGACATGAAGTGTACTCCTATTTTGTCTTTTGGAGAGCTTAGCAGTACCAAGATTGCATGTTATGGCCAAAGAAATCTGCTTTTTAACTAGGGTCATTATGTCCAGTGAAGGCCGAAAGTAGACTTGTGGTGCACTACTGTCAAGAGTCTGCATCTGAATAAATGTCTTGAATGCCAAGGCTGGGGGTCAGGAAAGTTTGACGTGAAAAGGATGGCAACTGTCAAAATGTAAGTACTGTTGTTTGGTAGTTGGTTTAATGTGAATAGAAGTGATAAGCTGACCCTTGGTGAGGATGAGGTCAACATCAAGAAAAAGAGTATGCGATTCAGAATAGGAGCCTGTAAAATTTAATGTTGGCAAAGATGTCATCTACAGTGAGTGCAGGCATTTGCCTGCTGAGTAATAGTTACCATTAGAAATTAAAATTGTAGAGCATCCAAATTTTCATATAACATTTTCTTTATTTTTACATGTTTCACTCAACCAACGCAAGCATCTTCAGAAATTACATAGCCAAGGGCCACATGTTACAGAGATCAGACTATGTATAGCACCTGTATAAATATTAAAATCAATTTTAATTCCTTTTTTCAGCTCTATGTAGTTAATATTTTTAATATAGTAGCTGTTTGCTACCTGTATTGCCAGAGATATGTTATGTTTTTGTTTTTAATTTTTATATTACTGTAATATTCGGTCTCCAATTTCTTGGATTATTGCCCTCTTTTTCATTAGCTTATAGTTGTACATAGTGAAAGATGGAGAGGAACTGTGCTTAATGTGTGCAGATGAATAAGGAACTGCCAGCTGTGTGGAAATAGCTAAAAGCAGCTGCCCTTAGCTGTAGTGAGTTTGAAGCTCATAGGTGAAATCCTATGGCAACTGTGACATTGTCTAGAATCATAAATTCAGCCACATCTTCTGATGCATTTTATGTGGCTGGTCTATCTTGATATGAAGTCAAACAGAAGAAATAAGAGCACATGAAAATCTTTGGACCGAAGTCAAGATCTAGGTACTGAGTTGATGGCTGTAAATCAACAAATTTACAATAGCTATAAAGTGAGTTCTTTGCCTTTTGAGACTGGACTCAATGTTCTTAAAAGATCCATACAAGCGCAGGTAGTTGGTAGACCAGTCATGGGGATGTCCAGTAATATGCTAGTAAATGTAGTCCTTTATGTAGCTTGCAGTATAGAAAGCATGGCCAATGTGTCAGGTGTCTTGTCTAAGATATAGAGGAGATTTTTGGTTGTTGTTACAAATATCACTGGAATAACAAACTACACATTGTGGTTTATGTCAGCACAAATGATAACTGCTTCCAGCTTTCAGAGACAATTCTAGGTTCTTCTAGATGGTTGGCTGAGGTGGTAATGCTAACTAGCCTTGCCTAAAAGATGGAAGCATAACATGTGACTTTCAGCATAATTCCAATAGCTGATTAGATCCTCTGATTTGGAGCCAGGAAGAGTGTCCACCAGAAGCTGAAAAATCACTGTGATGATTTCATAAACACATATATTAACATTTTCTGTCAGATGGAGATTTTTTAGAATGTTCCTTAACAGGTCAGGAGCAGAGTACATACGACATGCCTATGCAAGTATTCCACAGACCCAGTGATTAAATTCATGCACTATTTGGTAAGAAGATCAGATCAGCTACCATAAGACAGAGAAGAACATTTGTCATTGTAGGTCACAAGGAGAAAATGTTGAATGCAGGTTTATCCATGATAAGATCATAGAATATTTCACTTACATAAGGTGACCATTTCTGCAAAATGTTAACTGAAACAAAAACTAAATAGCAGAAACATGATAAATTATTGTTACAATGTGCCTCACAAGGATAGGAGAAGTTGATCATAAATGCGTAGGTTATTACACATTCCAAATTCAAAATAGTTCATGTGAAAGTAAGTGTCAGTAGGATCAAATGTGCTAATTGGATGCTTTTGAGGACCATATGCTACATGTAGTTCTAGAATGCCTCAAGGAAAACTTAGAAAATGTTGTATATAAATTTTCTGAGCTATAAAATGGAAAATCTTCATGTGATTAGCGCAAGTGACTCATATTATACTAAAATGTTAATTAAAATTGTATTGAAGAATTAGAGAATGAATGCACTAGAGAAACATCAGAATTTATAGAGCTGAACTTTTCAATCCATTTAACATAAAGGAGGGTGTTGTGACAGTGCCATGACATTTAAGAGTGCCACCACGTCAGTACGCGCAAACGGCGATAGAGGCGCTCCGCAACTCGGCTGAGTGCGGGAGCGCCACCTAGCTACGAACGGCGCCGGCCGCATGTCATGGCATGGCAGTCGAATGACCGATACGGAATTGGTAGAATGTAACCAGCTATTGTTTCTATGTTTGTATATCCATGCAATTTATTAGTGATTAAAGGTTATAACACTTTTTGGCGATGAGGTCAGATATTTTTGTTCCTGCGTTGTGGATTTGTGTGTTCGTGTCGGGGCAGACATGGAACAGCTTATGCAAGTGCTCATTGAACAGCAAACACAGCTGACAGCTGCTATTCAGGCGTTCTCGACGTCACTTACTCATCATCTGTCTTCCTCTTCTCCGCCTCCGTTCCCTCCTTAAGACGAGGCCGCTGAAGACTGGGAGGATTATGAGAAGCGTTTGCGGCAACACTTCTTGGCTTTTGGCATTGTCGACGCTCCTATGTGTAAGTCATTATTTCTATCTTGGGATTTCCCCACGGATCTATCAGCTGCTATCTCAGTTAGCCCTACTGCGGGAACCTGCCTCTCTGTCCTTCCAAGAAATGTGTGACTTATTGTCTAACTATTACCAAAAAAACACCCACGTCATTGCTGCCCGCGTGGCATTCTACTGGTGTCGTAAACATCCCCATCAATCTTACCAGGCTTGGGCGGCGGAACTACACGGTCTGAGTAGGAAATGTCAGTTTGTCACAGACGCTCATCATGAGTCTTATGTTGATTCAATGGTTAGGGATGCTATTCTACGCCTTGCTCCTGATAAAGAAGTTTGGCAACATGCCTTACAACTGCCAAACCCGTCGTTGTCGGAAGTTCTAAGCATCACTCAATCTTTTGAAGTGTCTCACTCTGCTGGTGCACAAATAGACATGTGGTGTGATGTAGGCGCTATACAGACCACTTTCGACACAGACAATTTGCCTGTTTCCCAGGGGACCGACGATGTGGCGGCAGTTCACTTGCGTCAACAATGTCGGGTTGGGCCGCCACGCTCGCAGCGAAAACAGCAACCACAGAAGCAGGTTCGTTCTGCACGTCCTTCTGGTCCACGTTGTTTCGTACAGCATGACAGGGCTGCGTGTCCAAAATGTTGGGCCATGTGTAATTCATGTAGGAAAAAAGGCCACATTGCTTCTGTGTGTCGTCCCCTAAAGATCCTGTCAACGAGGATGAGGTATCGGACATGGATGTTAACTGTGTGCTTTCTCAAACAAATAAGTTGTTTGTTACTGTTCATGTTCTGGATAAAGATATTCGCATGCAACTGGACACTGGCTCTGCAGTAACTCTCATTAATTCTCGCACGTATTTGGAGTTGGGCTCCCCTCCCTTGTCTCCAGTTACCCAAAATCTGAGAACTTATAACAAACAGAAAATTCCTATCATTCGCCAGTTTGATGCTTCCACTGCCTACAAGTCTGTTGTTCGGCCCCTCATGTTTTATGTGGTGGATCATGCGGGCACTGAAAACCTGTTCAGTTATGATGCTTTCCAGTTGTTCGGGTTCTCCATTGATGATGATGTGCACCTCATATCTGAGGATATTCCGTATCAACAGCTGGATGGATTGTGTTCTGAATTCTCGTCCGTGTTCTCTGCTGGTCTGGGTCGTGCCAAGGATTTTGAAGCCCACATTACTCTTAAACCTACAGCTCGCCCTAAGTTTTTCCGGGCACGCCCTATTCCGGTGGCATTGCGTGCACCTGTCAAGGCTGAGATAGACAGGTTAACAGCTTCAGGGATTCTCCTTCCTGTTACCTCCAGCGAATGGGCATCGCCAATCATGGTGGTTTCTAAACCAAACGGGAGTCTGCGATTGTGTGGTGATTTTAAAGCCACTGTCAATGCACAGAGCCTCATTGACACTTATCCTCTTCCCCGTCCTGAGGAGTTATTTACCTACCTCGCTGAGGCCAGTTCTTTTCCAAACTTGACTTATCGGAGGCGTACCATCAGTTGCCGTTGGATGCATCTTCCAAGGAATTTCTCGTCATTAACACTCCTTGTGGGTTGTATCAGTACCAGCGGTTACCATTTGGCGTCACTAGCACGCCAGCCATTTTTCAGTGGTTTTTGGAACAGCTCACGGCTTCCGTTCCCGGCTGCATAAACTATCTGGATGACATTGTTGTCACGGGGGCCTCCACTGAGGTGCACCTTCGCAATTTGCATTCACTGTTTCGGGTTCTGCATTTGGCTGGGTTGAAGTGCAATCTGGACAAGTCACAGTTCTTCCAACCCTCCATCATGTATCTTGGTTTCCACTTGTCCCGTGAGGGTATACGTGCTCTGCGTCAGCATGTTGCGGCCATTACCGCTCTACCCCAGCCGTCTACAGTAAAAGAACTTCAGGTGTTTTAGGCAAGATTGCTTATTATCACAAATTCATTCCATCCGCAGCAGCGGTAGCTCATCCTCTGCATCAGCTGTTACGCAGAAACGTTCCTTTCTGTTGGTCCGACGAGTGTGAGCAGGTTTTTGTCTGCCTGAAGGCTCATTTGCAGTCGGTGCCTTGTCTTGCCACATTCTGTCCGGGTCAGCACTCGGTTCTGGCGACTGACGCGTCCCAGTATGGCCTAGGGGCTGTTCTCGCCCATCAGTATGAGGATGGGTCAGAACGACCCATCGCCTATGCTTCCAAGACCCACAACGATGCGCAACGGCGTTATTCTCAAATCAAAAAGGAGGCGCTTGCAATCATTTACGCTCTAAAAAAGTTCAGCGTTTTTTTGTATGGTTCTAAGTTTCACCTCATCACCGACCACAAGTCGCTAGTCTCTCTGTTCAGCCCATCAGCGTCGCTTCCAGATAAGGCAGCTCACCGCCTGCAACGTTGGGCCTTATACTTGTCTCGTTTTCACTATGAGATTCACTATCGCCCCACGGCCCAGCACGCCAAAGCTGATGCGTTGTCGCGTTTGGCGATGGGCCCCGACCCGGTTTTCGATCGAGATAAACTACTCTGTTTCCACATTGATGAGGCAGAACGTTGTGCGGTCAAGGGTTTTCCGCTTACAGGTTCGCAGGTCACGTCGGCTACTGCACGGGACCCGGTCCTGCATCAGGTGATCGGTTTTATTCAACGGGGTTGGCCGGACAGGACCAAGGGCGGGGCATCGGATCCCCTTCGCAACTACCATGCCTTGCGCCTTCGTCTGTCTGTTCGTAATGGTGTTGTTCTTCTGGCCACGAATGGTGCATCTCCACTGGTCGTGGTGCCAGCCTCTCTTAGCAAAGATGTTCTCAAACTGTTGCATGAAGGCCATTGGGGGATTTCTCGGACTAAGTCCCTGGCCCGCAGGCACATTTATTGGCCCAGTATTGATTCGGACATCGCTCACATGGTCGCTGCGTGTGGTCAGTGTGCTCAACAACTGGCTGCACCCCGTACAATGCCCTCTCCATGGCCTGACCCAGCGCAGCCATGGGAACGGGTGCACGCTGACTTTGCCGGCTGCTTCCTCGGCACTTATTGGCTGCTGTTGATTGATGCCTTCTCGAAGTTTCCGTTTGTTGTTCGATGTCTGTCGCCCACCACTGCGGCGACGATGCTGGCTTTGTCCAAAATCTTTGCGCTAGAAGGTCTTCCATCCATGATCGTCACAGACAATGGCCCTCAGTTCTCTTCGCAGGCCTTCCCTGATTTTTGTACTGGACATGGGATTCATCATGTTACAGCAATCGAATGGGGAGGTTGAGCGCCTTGTCCGCACTTTCAAAAGCCAGATGAAAAAATTCCTTAGTGTATTTTCCACAGATGAGACTCTGTTGCATTTTATGAGTTCTTATTGCTGCGCGCCTCTGGGTGATCGCAGCCCTGCTGAACTCTTGCATGGCCGCTAACCGGGCACTCTACTGCTCCTGCTTCACCCTGTCAGGCCTTGTACTGTTTCCCCTCGTGCAGGAAAATACTTGGTGGGCGCCGACGTGTGGGCACGAGGGTATGGATCTTGCCCTAAATGGATTCCAGGGGTGGTCAAGGCTCTTCGCGGACGCCGGCTTTGTGAAATACGTACGGACGATGGCATGGTTGTTCGCCATTATGACCAGATGCGCCCACGAGTGGTGGCCACGCCAGTGCCACTGCCCCTTCCTTCGCCTCCACCAGCCCAAGAAGCCAGTCCTGTTGCTGCTGCCGATCTCCCATGCATGTTGCTGCAGCCGATGTCGCTACCGCTTCCGAGTCTGCCGGAACCGGCCCCAGTCGCGACGCCGCCTTCTCCGGGACCCATCTCGCTGGAGTACACCCCCAGGTCCACGACACCTATGGATGCTGCTCTGGAGTTTTCACCCATCATTTCGTCCAGGAGGCACGTTCCATGCATGGGCTTCCATCCTGGACATTTTCGACCGTACTCTCGTGTTTCTCCGCGGGATCTTCTCGGGGCCTCCCAAGAGGCCATGGATGTCTCCGCGCTGTCCGTGTCTCCCAGGAAGTGAGTGTTTTTTTTCAAGGGGGGAAAAGTGTTGTGGCAGTGTCACGGCATTTAAGAGTGCCGCCACATCAGTACGCCCAAACGGCGATAGAGGCGCTCCACAACTCGGCTGACCACAGGAGCGCCACCTAGCTACGAACGGCGCCGGCCGCATGTCACGGCACGGCAGTCGAATGATCGATACAGAATTGGTAACATGTAACCAGCTATTGTTTCTACGTTTGTATATCCACGCAATTTATTAGTGATTAAAGTTTATAACAGAGGGAATCAGAGCCAATAAGTGTTAGAACATCGGTGATTTTACATACTAAAAGCTATGTCAAGTGAGGTGCGTAGATAATTCAGCTTAGTCAGTACAACAGGGATCATATCATTATTTTACCTGAGCAGGCAACATAAAACATTCATCTCAGTGGCTGTAAATGTGGAGTATCAATAAATAAAATTCAAGAATACTGCACACTCTCCTTCATGTGAGTATGTTCAAAGCAAAGTGATGGGAAACTGAAAAGATCCTCTGTGGTTGAATATCCATGTTAGAAAGCTACTATGAAAGCAAAGAAAGCTGTATTGCAGATTTAAATGAAGGAAAAGGCTTGGTAAGCAAAGGATGTGAATGTAAATAAAATGAGTGCAAGGAAAAGAAAGAAGGAAAACTTGAGTTTAATATCTTGTCAATAATTAGTTCATTATAACTGAAGCACAAAGCTGGATTGGAGAAGGAAATTGGCCCTGTTCTTTACAGTGGAATCTTCCTGGTAATTGCCTCAAATGGTTTGAGGAAACTGCTAGAATACCTAAATCTGGATTTCTAAACAGATTTTTGAAACTGTCCACACAAACGTGATATGAAAGTAATAGTATTTACAACCTAACAAAAAATTATGTGTGTCTCAGTATTGAAGTCAATAAATGAATCCAGTCACTCAGTAATCATACTTAAACTGACATGAAGGATGATACAGGAAAGTGTAAAATACTACATAAAAATAAAAAATAAAAAAAACTAAATAAAAAATACCAAATTCCATCTTCCAAAACAGTTTCACTAAGGAACACTGTAGTGTGGTTTTCTCCTTTGAATCACTGCATGAATTTAAAAGTGACAGTTACTGAGACTAGTGTCATGGGGTACAACATTGTTTAACACCACTCAACTGAGGAAAAGCAAGCAGTAATAATGGTATACCTGCATGGTGGGAAATATGTGTACAGTATTTGGAGTATCTTACTTACCTTCAAGCAGCTTTTTATTGTAGGTTGCTACACTAATGAGCAATTCCAAACTATTGAGTAAAAGAGCACAGGTCATTCACATTTTCTAATAGACATGGATAATGGCATCCAGGTTGCTACCATATTCCTCAACCTCTTAAAGGCGTTTGATACAGTAACACACTCCCATCTAGTGAATGAAACAAGACCTTAAGGAATAACAAACCACACTTAATAATTTCAAACCCATCTAGTGAATGAAATAAGACCTTAAGGAATAACAAACCACACTTAATAATTACAAATAGTCACAACTGTTAAAAATCTTGGAGTTTTAACTGGAGTAGTTTAAAGTGGAATAAGCACATAAAATTACTTGTAAGAAAGGCAAATAATAGACTAACATTCATTTTAGGAATCTTAAGAAAAAGGCTTCACCCACAAAAAAGTAGCTTACAGAACCTTTGTTTAATCAGTTTTTGAATGTTGCTCCTTTGCCTGGCATCTTTACCTTTAGTAGGAAGGATTCATAGAAAAGATGAAAATGATCAAATGAAAACGTATATTTATTTAACAAGCATAAGAGCATCATAAAACAGCTCATCAATTCCTGTGGATGACACTATAAGAGATACGTTGTGAACTGCTAAGAGGTTTGCTCTTTAAAATTCTTTGTGTATATATTTCAGTTAAGGTCAAACAACAGATTACTTTCTTTTCTCATGCAGGATGAACATCCATGATTGAGAAAATATTTAAAAAGGGAAACAAAACAATGCACACATGTTATCTGTATTGTTTGTACTATACATTTACAATTAAATATGTTAAAAGTTGAATTTTTCTCGTAGTTAAAATGTAATGGTGTTCTCATGCTTACTGTCATTATACGTGCTGATAGATCCTACTTAAAAATGACAATCAAAGCATGATGGATTGGATGTATCAACAAATATAACTCCTCATGCTAATAAGGATGAGGACAATATTACATCATTGTTATAAAGATAATTCAATCTTGCCATATTTCAGTGTAAATTTATGCCACACACGAGCAAGGTAACATGCAGTATAGCTTTTTATAAGTTTCCTTTTTGCAATTAGATCAGAGATGAGGAAGATATACATATGAAGTGTTATAATAGAATATATGATTTCATATTTGTATAGTGCCTAGGCACTCCTTAGTTTTTTTCTGGATTATTTGCAATAAGTTTCATAATGCATTGCAAATTTGTAGACTTTTCTGTTTTTATATGTTTATAACTAACATTTCTCTTATAAATTTCAGATGGTCATATTCACTCTTTGGGTGGAACAGATGATGGAAATTTTCTTGGGTTTTTAAATCGTGTCATTAATTTGGAAGAATCAGATCATGAGACAATGCATCTTCTAATTTTTCTTATGATGCAGTTTCTATCCAGAGCAGACCAGGTATACTGAAATATGCTACATTATATTCTGTTGTAAAATTATATATCAAAAGAGTGATATTTGTCATTTGTCTTTGAATTAAATTTCCAATATCTAATATACAGTGGTACTATACACTGAAGTGACAGATGTCATGGGGTAGTGATATGCACATATACAGATGGTGTAGTATTGCGCACAATGTATATTAGGGCAGTGCATTGGTGGAGTTGTCATTTGTACTCAGATGGTTCATGTGAAAAGACCTCAAAGTGATTATGGGAATTAACAGATTTTGAACACTGGATCCCTTTGACATTCCATTTTGGAAATTGTTAGGGAATTCAATATTCCAAGATTCACAGTGTCAAGAGCATGCTGAGAATACCAAATTTCATACATTACCTCTCACAATGGACAACACAGTGGCAAATAACCTTCACTTAAGATCTGAGAGCAGGGCATTTGCATAGAGTTGTCAGTCTTGACAGACAAGCAACACTCCATGAAATAATTGCAGAAATCAGTGCGGGACATATGATGAATGTATCCAAAAGGATAGTGTGGTGAAATTTAGTGTTAATGGGCTATGGTAGCAGACAACCAATGCAAGTGCCTTTGCTAACAGCATGGTATTGCCTGCAGTGCCTCTCCTGAGCTCGTTGCCATATTGGTTGAACCCTAACTGTGGCCTGGTCAGATGAGTCCCACTTTCAGTTAGTAAGAGCTGATATCAGGGTTTGAGTGTGGTACAGAGCCCATGAAACCATGGGTCCAAGTTGTCAACAAGGAATGTTGCAAGCTGTTGGTGGCTTGATAATGGTTTGGGCTGTGTTTACATGAAATGGACTGGGTGCTCTGGTCCAGCTGAACTGATCATTGCGTGGAAATGGTTATGTTTGGCTACTTGGAGACCACACTTGCAGCCATTATGGAGTTCATGTAATCAAACAACAATTGAAGGCCACAATTGTTCATGACTTGCTTTGAAGAAAATTCTGGACAATTTTAACAAATGATTTGGCTACCCAGATCACCCAACATGAAGCCCACTGAATGTTTATGGGACATAATTGAGAGGTCTGTTTTTGCAAAAAATCCTACAGCAGCAACACTTTCATCATTATGGACAGCTATAGAGGCAAAATGGCTCAATACTTCTGTATGGGTCTTCCAAAAACTTGTTAAATGCCATGTTGAGCAGCTACACTTCGCAATGCAGAAGGAGGTCTGACACGATATTAGAAGGTGTCCTCTGACTGTTGTCTGTCATCTCATTGTAAATGATTCATTCATTTTCAAAGTTATATAGTGTACGAAGTGTTGCATGTACAAATGTGACTGATGTGTGAATAGATGTGCAAAATCATTAAGTCTGCATTGTGCCCACCAGTTGTAATTATATGTACAGTGCCTTGCCAAAATGGTTACAATGAAAGACAAGAGATTTTGTGTGTTGAAATATGTGAGGTGTATATCTGTTACAAAGATGGAGTGTGCATTTGGAAGAAATTATGGAAAAGAACCTCCATGTAAAGAGAACATTCTGCACTGGTGTTCACAATTTTGGATTAATCATTTTCTCTGTAAACAGGTAAGTACTGCTTTGCAATGTGTACCAGATGCAACAAGGGATAGGTTGAGGGAAAGTTTTGCATGCAGTCCAAAAAAACCAGCAGTCCACACAAACCACAAACTTGGAATCCCATAGTAAACTGTGTGGAAGATTTTGTGATGGTGTTTACATTTCAAATTGCACCATCTGCAGCTTGTGCAACGACTGAAACTGTATGATTAAGGACAATGGCGTCAGTTTTGCATTAAAATGCAGGAAGTGCTTGAGGATGAACTTTTCTCCTCCAAGCTGATATCAAATGATGAAGAAACCTTCTATTTATCTTGAAAGGTTAATTGCCACAATGTCAGAGTGTGAGGCACTGAACAATCTCATGAAATTTTGATGCATGAACAAGATTTGCTGTAGGTTGATATGCAGTGTCACAGATGAAGGTGTTTGGTCCATTTTTCTTCTGTGAGAAAATTCTGATGGGTAGCTCTTACCTTGATATGTTGCAGTTATGGTTGTTTCCACAACTGACTGCTGATTCTGAAACTCTGTTTCTGGAAACCTCTTCATTGGAGCAACAATGTTTGTCACCACCTACATGGTGAACTTCTGTGTTACTGTACTGGCTGTAGTGGTGAAGATGATGTGACAGTGTTCCTTGGCCCCTGGGTATAAGAAGTGTTTTACACCTATGGAGGGGAACAAGTGCATTAAGAAACTTCCTGGCAGATTAAAACTGTGTGCCAGACTGAGATTCGAACTCGGGATCTTTGCTGTGAACCAGGAGAGCTTCTGTTATGTTTGAAAGGTAGGAGACAATGTACTGGCAGAAGTAAAGCTGTGAGGACAGAGCGTGAGTTGTGCTTGGGTAGCTCAGATGGTAGAGCACTTGCCCGCGAAAGGCAAAGGTCCCGAGTTCGAGTCTCGGTCCAGCACACAGTTTTAATCTGCCAGGAAGTTTCATATCAGCGTACACTCTGCTGCAAAGCGAAAATCTCATTCTGGAAACATCCCCCAGGCTGTGGCTAAGCCATGTCTCTGCTATATCCTTTCTTTCAGGAGAGCTAGTTCTGCTTGGTTTGCAGAAGAGCTTCTGTTAGGTTTGGAAGGTAGGAGACAAGGTACTGGCAGAAGTAAAGCTGTGAGGATGGGGTGTGAGTCCTGCTTGGGTAGCTCACATGGTAGAGCACTAGACCGTGAAAGGCAAAGGTCCCGAGTTCGAGTCTCGGTCCAGCACACAGTTTTAATCTGCCAGGAAGTTTCATATCAGCGCACACTCTGCTGCAGAGTGAAAATCTCATTCTGGAAGTGCATTAAGAGTTACCTTGTTTGAGATACTATTACATTCTGTACCCAAAAATATTTATTCATTGCAATAATAAAATTTTAAATTGGAAGAGTTACTGTATATTCCTTATGTTGTCTTCATGAAATGCATTTATAAAAAAGTAATAGGTCTCATTAAAAATATGAAAATTCCAAACTCCATTACTAAAGAAAAATTGTGACTGTAATCAAAGAGTTTGTATTCTTCTAAAATCATTTAAAATGAAAACTGAGAATAATATCTATAGTGCATTAATTGTTCAAATCAGTCAACACCCTTATCACATATATAAAGAATCTCTGAATCAATTATAGAACATTACCTGACTTTCTGTCCATTAGATTCACCTTGGGTGAAAGTTGTAGCCAGTTAGAATCTGTACCAGCATCACTCCTGTTGACATTGTTCGAATTTTACATAAAACTGAAGTGAAAAGTATGACCAAAACACAAAATCCATATTGGGAAATGTCTGATCTACAGGTCTACTATAAATGATTCCTTTGTTTCCAGAGTTCTAGATTTTCTAAAGTGTTTCATGTACAAATATCATTTATGGAGGGAAAGTTTCCAAATAACTTGAAGACAGCAGAAATAAAACCAAGGGTAATGAATATGAAACAGGAAATGATAGACCTGTACCACTCCTGTGAGTCATACAAAAACATTTGAGATTATACTCGAAGACTCATAGCCCGTCTGATGATATATAGGGTAATCAATAAAAGCTAATTTGATTTGAAAATGATAAATGTGCCAGGGAAGCAAAAACAGAAAATTACAGACCCCTAGCACTTCTCTCACTTATTTTAAAAAAAGTTTGAGCTTATGCGCAAAGCCTCATACCAGTGCAGATGGTATATGGTGTAATCAAAAAAGTTAATTTGATTTTGAGAATGGTAAGCGTGCCATAGTACTAATCATAGATGTCATTGATATTTCCATAAACAGCTTAGACTAAAGAAGTGAGTAGCAATATTTATGGGTCTCACAGATGTATCTGACAGTATGGATCACTAAACATTTGTACAAATGTTAGCCATGTAAGGTATGAGGGAAGCAGAAGAGTAAATTTGATCATATCTCAAAAACAGGGGTTAATACACAGAAATTATAAAATCACCAGCAAAGAGGATAAAATCTAAAGCGAAGACACTATGCTTCTCAGCTCACAGTGACCCATACTTGGTCTAACATTTAATATATTAAACACAGATCACATGTCAAACATTTTTAAATATGACAATATTGTTATTTACAGAGATGAAACATCTCCACTTTGTTTCTCTGCCCACAAGGACCAGTACTTGGCCCAATACACAAATCACATGTCAAGTGCTGTTAATTACGGCAATGTTGTTACTTACACAGATGATACAACTCTATTGTTCAAGGATAATAATACTGAAAGTTTGGAAATAAATAGTTCAGTCCAAATATTTACAGAAATAAATTTACATAATAACACTAATAATACTCTTTATTTAAATGTAAGTTAAAAAAGATCAGAATGAAAATACTAGTATTTATATTTTATGAATAGAGCAAACTAAATTACATTCTTGAGTCTAGACCTGTGCAACTGGGTTCATCTGAATTCCGTGCTTGAAATTAAACTGCAAGAGGACAGCTGGCTATCACCAGCATTGGCTGGTGTGAATTTTTACATTTTATACTGATGACCACACAGAAAAAAAACCATATATACTAAATTCCTTAGGATAATAACTGATGAAAGTGTAAACAGGGATAGGCACACTGAAAATCTAAGTGGAAAAAGCAGCACAAACTTATATGTTGTGCACAAACTCACCTATGTAAAACACATATATTATCAAAATGACATACATCCCACTAATTCACTCTTCATGAAACTATGGTAGATTATGTGTAATATATTTATTTGAATTCTTACACTGGACAAAATTTAATATGCTCCTGCTATTCAAGATACTGAGAAAGAGTAGGGCTTGAGTTAATGATCTTGCAGTCCACTTGAAAGAAGATACAAACTGGTTATCCCAACAATTACAGATACTATCTGGATCCTACACTGAATTACTCTATTGGCACTTTGAGCAACAGAAAAATCAATGGGCTATGGACTGCTTTAACACTTTTAAGACTGGCCTCAGTCACTGTGGTGTGGACAACTGGTCTGCTGTTTGTAACACATTTTCTGAAGATCATTGATTTGTAATTCTAAATGCCATGAATTCATGTGATGTGTCATCTGTGTTGATGAAATGTAGTTTACCTATCTGTAAAAAGTGTAATAAGAGATATTAACATTAGCAGATATGCAGACTGTTTTAGTGACTAATGGTTTTACTCCAAAAAAGAAAAACCCTTACACACCGTTTTTAAATATAATTTGCCTGCGTGTGGTATTTTTCGAAACACTGATACATACAAAGAACTACATTACAACTTGGACACCACCAAGATATTTCTTTTCATCCTGTTTCTCCCTTTGATCTCTTACTGGCAGATGAAGGTAGCCCTTCAGATCAAAGTAGTATGGACTGACACAGTGCATCAACATACAGTATTCTGTTTTTAGAACAGATAGGTCATATTTTGAACACTACATGGTAGCACAATGCAGAAAACCATTGTTGTACAGACACATGATTACTGATAGAGCAATGGCAGTAATTAATTTTTACACACTACACAAGCCAGATTTGGGCACTATACATCTAATCAACTGCCACTGAACAAGTACTTCTTGTGTTCCATCTCGAATATGTTCTAAGTATTAACACCTGAATCTACATTTCATTTGTAATAATGTTTTGCTGAGTTATCATTGAGCTTTTGTGTTGTGTATAAACTTTGTTGGTCACTGGATTGTCCTAAGACAATGAACTGTTGGTTTTGGACACAGTTACAAATTGGGCATATTTGGGAAAATTTGCCAGAAACATGCTATCTGGTTTTTAGCCATTATGTGTTCTGTGCATCTGAAAATTATGTACTTGAAATAATGTGAGTTTTTACCTGTGATAAGGATTCCATACAGTTCCACATAAATGTCTGCTTACTAAACATCAGATCTAGCACATGATTTGAGGGAAGAGTTCTTACCAAACACAGCAACTGTGCAAGAAGCAAAGCTATTCACTAAACATGTGAAAAACCTACCACAAAGTACAAAAAACTTTATTAGCAAACAGAAATTGCCTTTGAAATGCAGAAAAAACTTTAGGTGATTAATGCTTAGTGCTAAGACTTACAGGTATCCCTCAATGTAGCAGGCTGCAGTATGTGTAAATGGGAAGAGAAGTACAATATTGTTTGACCATACCATTCATGAATATTCACTGAATTCTGTGACAATGGTGTAATGCCTTACGATATTTATCTCAATTCTTTTCAAGTAGAATGACCAAGCACATGGATTTGACTATGGGGAAGGGCAGTTGCTAGTGTAAGAGTCACTGGAGCAATCCCAATGAACTGCACCTCATCAACAAGGGTGTTTACTTAAAAAAAATTTGTTAGACAGCTTCTTGAGTACTTTATGGGATACTTGACAAATCTGATAATTAGAAAAGTGAGATAAAATTCAAGTAAGAACATTGTGTCTGGCCACTGTAAGAGGGTTACAAAGATACTCAACAACTTCCAAAGATCTGCTACAGAAAATACACCTGCATATATCAAGCCTACTTCTCGAAATTCCACAACTACATTCCAGGACACAGCAAAAATAAAATTTTGGTTTTTCCCCCTCCCCTTCCCCCAAATCGTGTCCCCATCCCTCCATTTCTTGCCAAATGAGGGTACATACTCGTAATTCACCCAGTAACACTGACAAATGTGGTCATTCGGATGGTCCATGTGTTATGGTGTGTGGAAGTATATTGCATGGCTGTACTGAGCTCCAGATCTTTGAACATTGTACACTCACTGGTCATTGTTATTGCTATACTGTACTCTTTCCCCATGTGCATCATTTCAGGGGTGTATTTGGCCCCCACTCTCTTTTTGTGGATGACAGTGCATGACAGTGTAGAACTGTGCAGTTGGAAGAGCTCTTGAAATGATAGGATATTCAGTGAATGGACTTTCCTGCCCATTTCCCTGCCTTAAATCCCATTGAGCACATGTGGAATGCATTGGGTACATGTATTTCAGCACATCCAAATGCACTCATGACTTTCCAGCAGTTGTCAACTGTACTGATGGAGGAATGGAATGCCTTACCACATGAACTTCTCAACAACATTGTGCCCATCATGAGAACATACTGCAGTGCACACATTGCCATCTGTGGTGATCACACAGCCTATTAAGAACCATGTCCCACATGTTGTAATGTCCAGGATGAAGTAAACAGCACCGGGTCCCATGTGGGAGAAATTACACCCAGACAGACAACAGAAAATAGGTTTATTAATAACAATAAAAATTCGCTCTACTCTGTCCTGGATCATTAATTAATATGAACTCAAAATAGTTTAGCAGTCAAAGTAACTGTCTTCTTTTAACACTTATTGTAGGATAAGGGAAGGCAAGACAGTTAGGCTGTACATCTAGAATGTCTGATTCACTGACTGTGTGATGAAATCTATGTCTTAAGGACCACAAGATGGGGTGACAGCCTCTGAGCACAATCACAGTAACAAACCACCGTACCCAATTCCAGGAAGCATAGTGTCAAGGGGCCAAGTCTCAGTGCAGGAAGGACAAATATGGCTCATGGCTCCATGTAGGTCTGGAAGTGGCATTCTCCAGTTGGCTAGCTGGGTTCAGCTGGTGTATATGGACTTCATAATTGGTGAAAGAAGATTTGGTAAACAGTTTCAGTTTATGTTTATTCTAGCAGCTCCAGATTCCAGTTTCTGATTATCCATCTTCATTGCTAGAGAAAATACAGGAACCAATTAAAATACAATTATGGTACATAGTTACAGATAAAGTTAACACATTTCAGCCATTAATTGTGATGGTTCCTCTTAGACTATACATATCTGGAGCTGAAATCCCACTGAGGCTGTTCTTTACAGTTATCTCACAGCTGACTTCAGTATATGCAATACATGTATATGGTGCCGTCTGTTCATTCATTCACACATTTTATATATGGAGCTGGTTATTTATGTCATCACAAGAATAGCCATTTGAAGGAAATACATTTTCTATCAGTATATAATAGAAGTAGCTACAGTCCTGAGTATTCTTAAAACAGTAAAAAGTTTTACAATCAAGTAATTAATAAAGTGAGCTACTTTGTGTAGATGGCTACTGATATGTAGATAATTGCTATTCATATTCTATCATGAAGTTCATCATGTATCACAGAGAATCTGGGCTTAATCTTGAGGAACAATGTTGAAAAGAGAAATTTCTATCAGGGGTTGGCATATACAAAACTGAATGTCCAAACAGTGATGCGTGTTACATGGGACAGGCTGGCAGATGTTATAGGTGAAATTTGGCAAATATGTTTCTATGATTTCAAGTGGCCATGGTGAGCCCATGGTGTCCTTAGACATGAGGATGTTGCATCTATGTGATAAGGGTAAGTGTATGGATTTGTTAGAGGATGTCAAGAATTTTTGCTGTCAAGTGTCTCATGGTGGGGCACTGCTCACTGAGCAGATGACCATGAGAGCTTCTTGGCTTTGGGAGACATTTGAAGATCTATGGTGGTTGATCAAAAGATGTGGGACATTGACATGAACAATGTAGTTATAGTTATCCACATCCAACACTGTTTGTGAGTAGGAATGTTCTGCGGGCTTCTATAATTGAATTTACATGCATTTGTATGGTTTATCTAATAGTTTACTATTTTTAACATCAATTAATACCATAACAACAAGCATTCTTCTGTTATTTGGGATGTGAGAACACCTTATTCCACATAAGCTCCTTAATTTCTCAGCAACTAGTGTCACTATGCTTGGTAATCAGCTTTAATTTTTCTTTGTTATTAATTAAACTGGAAATATTGTACTTTAAATCAAGACCTATTTGCATCCAGTGTTTGTTTTAGTACTGATAGGAGTGCATAATTATGGAAATTACAACAACTAAGTGGGTGATTAGTTCACATAAACACAGCTAGTTGTACATAATGGTGTATCTAAAACTGTGGTTTTAATATAATCCTCTTTCAACTGCTATTGTTAAATTGTATAGAAACCAATGGATGGGTAATGTTTCTAGATACATTTATACATGACATACTTCTTTGATATAATTACACACATTACAGTAGTCACCTACATGAAGCGATTCACGTTACTACCAACTACCAATTTGACTGCAAGGAATTTTTTCTGTTTTAACATCACTCACAATTCACATCCTTCCTCACCACCAACTGACTAGATCGAGTAGGATATTCCCTGATACTAGTCTGCTTATTCCTGCTCTCCTTCTTGCACCCGTACCTGTTTGTGTATGTAGTTTGGTTGTGTATTTGAGACTTTCTTCTGTGTGTTATGTGTGCCATTGAAACTTTCTTCCATGTGTTATTTGCATACTCAAGACTTCCTTCTTTGTGCCATCTGCACATTTGCATCATCAAGATTTCTGAATTTCTGCTCTCTCTCTCTCTCTCTCTCTCTCTCTCTCTCTCTCTCTCTCTCTCTCTCTTTGTGTGTGTGTGTGTGTGTGTGTGTGTGTGTGTGTGTGTGTGTGTGTTTGACATTACACATCACCTTATATTGTGGATCACCGTGACTGCCACTGCCTCCATCTTGCTCCCGCTGCCATTGCTTACATCACCAATACATCACCCATCAACCACCCTCTCACCACTGACACCACTTCCGCCACCACCACTGCCACCTCTTTTTCAGCACCATTGCATCATCCTGGACATTGCTCCTGCCATCCCTGTCATGTTGGAGACAATTGCACTGTCTACAATTCCACCATAGCTCATTGCTGTCATCCCAGTACTGATTCTGCACTGCTCACTCCAATCATCACCACTCATCACTGTTTGCCATCATGGATCATCCCACAATGTCAATCATCTATATGTGTCCATCCCCTGCTCCTTCTGTCACCAAATGGTGTGTGTCATCTAACCCACCCCTGTACATCTATCCTTTCATCCTCTCCAACCCAGCTCAAAAAATTCCTCAAACCCAATTCACACACCCTAAAAATCAAAAATTACATGCCAAGCCTCCATATCCAACATATCATCCCAAGAAAAGACTCTATATTACTGAAGTCCATGAATCCCAGGTTTCACACTGACCTCCTGTCCAAAATTCCTTGCATTACCTTAGATCCCAAAGCCTGCTTAACAACTCTCACCATACCACCCCATGCTACACAACCCCAAACTTACTGTGATCCTCCCACCTTCACTGCAGTGATCACTAAAGTTGACATTGAGATCACAGATGAAGAGGCGGAATGTGAACTGAACAACAAATGACCTTTCTCCAACTAGCCTCATTTGTGTTTCACTGACCCTGCCAACACCATCAATCTTCTCCTTGAAGAGGGAGCCTTATATACCACCTTTGCCATATGATTGAACCTTTCAAATCCAATCCTCACTCCTAAAACTGTCAAAAGTGTCTTCACTACAATGACCACCTAACTGCAGATTGTGAAATACCATCCACCTGTCCACACTGCAAAGCCTCCTATTTCGTTAAACAGTGGCCTAATCTTGTTTCCCCTCCTATCTGCAACATTGCAATGATTCCCAACCCACCTAGTCTGCAAAATGCGAAGCCAAGCCTCATCAACCAAACCTGAGTTCACAGTCCTGATCCATTCCACTCACACATTCAGCTCAACAATTTCCTCCACCCAACCCCCCTGCTTAAGACATCATCAAGTTAATGACAGTCATCCTCTAAAACACTCAGCAATTCCAACATCAACACACCCTCCAACAAATCTCTCTTGCTATCCACTCCAAGAACTATCTCAACACCCAAGTCACCTACTCCCACAGTCAGGGCCACCTCGTCTTCACCCAACTTGACGCCCTAGTTAAACCCTCACTAGTCCTCACCCTCAAACACCACTCTTATCCTTTATAATGACACGACAGCATCTTACCCTTTATAATGACACAGCAGCACGACAACATCCTGTACCCAAACATCTGCTTCCTACCCCACCAACAAGCATTTTTAATTCTTATCCTTCTCCAACACAATGTCCACACCTTAATCCTTAATGAAACATTGCTCCAGCCCTATCACACGATCCAAACCTCTCCCTTTATCCTCCACCAAACAGACAATTCCCTTCCCTGGCCAGAGGTGGGGTTGCAGTTTCCCACCACAAGAACATCTCTGTTTGGCCATAACCCTAATACAATACTCCCACTGAACACCTTATCATTACCCAATTCTTCAAAAACCTAATCATTTCCTGTGCCACTATCTACATCTGACCTAATCACTCCACCTCTCTGACTTTCTCATCCACATCAACCATACCTTTTCCACCTTGATTATTTCCGTTGGCCCCAAAAGCTGTAGTAGATCCCCTACAGAACTCCAATGGTGGTGTCAGTTTACAGACTCCCTGCAGATTGACATGGTTCTCATCCCACAACACAGCCATCCTGAAAGCAACACTACTGCAACTGTCATCCTAGCATCTCCCAATCTCCTCTCATACCTCACTGCATAAATCCTTGATCCAGTTGGAAGTGGCCATCACCTATTCTCCTCACTGTCTTCTACACACTACCTCATCCCCATGTAACCCATCCCAACGTGTATCCAAATACTCTCCAAGATATCTCTCATGGCAATTGGAATGCCTACCAGAAAGTCTGGAAACCCAGATTGAAAGCCATCCCCTGGCCTTCCAGTAACCTGAGAATATCCTTCATGCCATGTTCTTCCTGAATCAGACCTTATCAGATGCTATATCTACTCACATTCTTGCCAAAACCATACATCCTCATTGCCCCACCCCCAACTCACAAGCCCGGCTCCTTCTCCAAGAATCCCATCCCTTGTACTCCTCCTAGTTGCAGACCTGTGACTGGGATATGCCACTAGTGAATACAGAGATACATCAGGAATTTATTAAATGTGAAAAAATCTTGAGACTGGCATCAAACTTGAACCAGACTCTATGCTATAGTTCCCATTAACTCTTCCAAGTTTTGAAAAGCATTCAATCAACTCGCTGGCAGTAACTCCATCCCTCACTACCTGCTTCTCCACAATAACCATCCCTTACCTGACAATCAGAGCAAAGCTGACCACTTTGCATCCTATCTGTCTGACATTTGCTCCATTTCTGATGACCCCCACTTTGATAACTCTCTGTTCCCTACCAACTGTGAACACACAAACACCACTATCCCACCCCTGGCTCCCAGCTTCCAGTATTTGGACCATACATCACAAATAGAAATAAATACACCAGTCACAGCACATGACATAAAACAAGAATTCCACAAAAAGAAACACAACACTCCACCCAGTTATGGCTGCATTACCTATTGACACCCCAAAGAATGTCCCTCCTCCTTTCTTGTCGTCCTTGCCACCCTATACATCACTATCCTCTCCACAGTTTACTGTACTCAACTATGGAAAACCTCCAAAATTCTAGTTTTCACCAAACAACACAAACCTTCTACTGATACCTCCTCTTGCTGCCCCATGTACCTCATTTCAGTGTTCAGCAAGGACTTTGAATCCATACACTCCCGCCACACCCATCAACACGTGAAGCAATACCACCTCCACACCAATGGCTTCCTTCCCAATTTCTCCTCTGATGACCAGCCCCTTCACCTCACCCCTCTCCTGTCCCACCAAATCAGCGCCCATAGATCAGCTGTTTTTGTCTCTCATGACCTAGAGAAAGCCTGCAACCATCTCTGCCATTCCTGACTCCTCTTCCAGCTCCAAACATCTGAACTTCTAGTTAATTATGTCTGCCTTTTGCATCACTCCTCTCTAATCACCCATCCTTTGTTGGTATTAACAGTACCATTTCTTGTACCTTCCAACACTGTGTAGGAGTACCCTAAGGCTCTGTCTTCTCTCCTCTCCTTTATCTCCTCTACTGTGCTGATATGCCCAAATCACATCCACTAGTCCACGTCCTTCAGTATGCTGATGACACCACTTTCCTCACCCTCTACCCTACACTCTAAATATCCCAATGATCCATCCAAATCCACCTCAGTCAGTTTACCTCCTGGTGTCACCAATGGCTCCTCAAGATTATTCACTCCAAAACCCAGGAAATACTTATAAGATGAATGACTCACACCATCTGTCTCCATGACTTTTACCTTACCATTTACAAACAGCCTATCCAATTAATTAAAACACTAAAATATCTTGGACTAACACTTGACTGGTAACTAACATAGAAAGCTCACCTACTAACCATCCAACAGAAAGACAAAAATACACCAAAATTACTGACAGCCCAAACATGAAAATTACACCCCTCCAGTATTCTCCACACCTACAAAACCCTGATCCAACCCATCCTCTGCTATGCATATGTTGCATGGATATCTGTCCCATCAAAGTTCTGTAATTCCCTCCAAATTCTTGAATGTTATGCACTCCGTCTAACTTTCCACATCTATTTACATTCCTCCCCATGGATTCTCTACCATCTCATCAAATTCCCATCACTTTTGACCCACACTGAACACTTCAGCATTTCTGGTAGATTCCAGTAACGCCATCATTTCCCCTGTGATCACCAAACCAAGTACACAGCTGCTATTTTATAAATACTTCACATTGTCCCTATGTCTACACACACTGCATATCCTATCCCAATGCAAGTTCCACCAATTCCCACTCCCAGACAATGTTTTCTGCCCCAATATTTATCCCCCCTACCAGCTTTAACTCTTCCTTGCCTATCCCACTCCACACCAGGACTCCTCTCTCTTTGTTGTTCTCCATGCATCGCCATCCCTTTCCTCTTGCTACCACTACCCTAACCACACACCAAAGTCCTCCTCACCCTCTGCCTTTCCCACCTTCCACCTCAACCCCTACCTTCATCTCCACAGATATTCCTACCTAACCTACTCCTATCTTTTCTACCCACACCCATCAACCCTATGGAACATAATCCTTCCTGCAGAAATACCTCTCACCCAATGCAGGTCTTTCAGACTTTAAGTGAAAGTGCAGTGCTTCAGCAGTTTTTTTTTCTCAAAATAATTTCAACATTCTGTGATGTATTTTCAAAATTTATATATTTTCATTTTTCAGCTGTTCATCTTTCATTTCTTTCATTTTTAATTTAAAATGGTAAAACAGTCAAGCTGTTTTCTTTCTCATTCTTAATTATGCATTTTTAACTGCCCTTGGCTGAAGAGCAGAATATTGTACTTCTAACAGCACATACCCTGCCCGTATGGGGCAAGGGGAATGAAATAAGAACAAAGGAAAAAATGCAGTCACAATTGTAATTGCTTCTATTGCGTATGGATAAAAAATGTGTTTCCCAAAAATGGCTATTCTTGTGCTAAGGTAAATAAGCAATTAGATATACAAAATGCATTACTAAAAGATGACACATGAATACAGGGCATCAAGTCATGTATGACATACACTGAGACCATCTGTGAGATAAGTGTAAACAGTGGCCTCAGTGCAGTTTGAACTCTCTATATGTATAGTCCAAGAGGAACTATGCCAAATAATGGCTGAAATGTGTTAACTTTGTCTACTGGTATGTATCATCAAGTTATATGTGAAATTTATGCAATTGTACTTTGGTGTTAACATGTGTATGATTGTATTCTAATTGGTTCCTGTATTGTGTGTAACAATGATGGTGGGTACTCAGAAACTAAAATCTGGATCCGCTAGAATAATCATAAACTGAAACTGTTAACTGCATCTTCTTTCACCAATTGGATAACTTAAGCCATAATTCAGTCCATATCCAGCAGTTGAAGCCAGCTCGCCAGCTGGAGAATGCCACTTCCAGACCTACATGGAGCCACAAGCCATATTTGTCCTTCCTGCACTGAGACTTGGCCCCTTGACACTATGCCTCCTGGAATTGGGTACAGTGGTTTGTTACTGTGATTGTGCTCAGAGGCTGTCACCTCATCTTGTGGTCCTTAAGACATAGATTTCATCACACAGTTAGTGATCAGATATTATAGATGTACAGCCTAACTGTCTTGCCTTCCCTTACCCTACCAGAAGTGTTAAAATAAGACAGTTACTTTGACTGCTAAAGGATGTTGTGTTCATGTTAATTATTGATCCAGGACAGAGTAGAGTGAATTTATATTATTATTAATAAACCTATTTTCTGTTGTCTGTCTGGGTGTAATTTCTACCACATGGGACCCAGTGCAGTCTACTTCATCCTGGACATTACAGCATGTGGGACACAGTTCTTAATAGGCTGTATAATCACCAGGGGTTGCAATGTGTGCACTGCAACATCCTCTCATGCTGGGCACAATGTTGGTAAGAAGTTCATGTGATAGGGCATTCCGTCCTCCACCAGCACGGTTGACAACTGTGGATAGTCGTCGGTGCATGTGGATGTACTGAAATACATCTATTCAATGCATCCCACATTTGTGGCAGATGAACACAACATGGACTGCTTGTGGTCATGAGATGTGGCAGAGGCAGTTAGGTCCATTCTAGTTGCACCTCCTGGTGCCACCTGCCTGCTGCCATCTGCTGGCAAGGCGAGCACCCTGAGTCACAGTGGCACTGTCCTGAATTATCCACAACAATACACTTGGTATTGTTGTTTTCCTATGGAAGCTGATTTTTTTGGCCAACCTAGAAATTCTACCATGTGTCTGCTCAATGGTGGACAGTTTCCACCAACATTCAGTGATTGGAATTCTTGCACTGACTCAACTGACTGCATGTTATGTATTAGCAAATACTATAATTTCATACACCTGAATGTAGGATTTTAAAATATCAAAACCAATCATGGCTTAAAAAAATATTAGCACAGCTGAAGTGGCTCTCTCTAAATTAATTATCATGCCTGTCAGTTCTGGATGTCCTATGTACCAAATCCTGTAAACCCAAGATGATTGTGACTCCCTTCAAGCTACTAACTAAAATATGAGGTTACACTGATGTCACTTGGTACTTAATTTGAGCATCGAATTAGCTCTTCACATCAGTGGTGTCATTTCTGTAGCTAATCAGTCGTTAAGCAAAGTTTGGTAGTGATTATGAACCAAGGAGCTATATCCATCCCAGTTCATGATGGTGGCTGAAAGAGCCAGTATCTATTTGAAAGCTGATGTGGATAGCATTGGTTACCATCTCTAATGCCAGTAGTCTAGTGGAGGTGGGCAGAACAGTCTGCGCCTGGAGGACATCTGGGCTGAGCATATAGTATGCTTCACCCGAGTCAGTGTCCATTGTGGCCAGACAGGTACTATAAAGATTCAATTTAATTGTGAACTAACAAATCTGTGCCTTATGACCAGTTTTACCACAGATTTGGCATGTTGCCCAGCAAAAGTAACATTTCCGGTGCTGATTTATGAGGATAGCTGCATGACTGTAACTTCCAGTTGGACCAGTTACACATGGCAGCCTTCCTAGATGGAACTAGTCTACTGGAACTGATAGGTTTGGGAGGGCAGGACTGAGCTTGTGTCTTCAGTATGGACTGGGTGGCAAATATATGTGATACATCTTGCAGGGCCACTGAGGACTGGACTCACTGCTCAAAAGCCTCAACAAATGGGAAGCAAGTTGCTAAAGGTGGATCATTTAATGTGACAAGGTCATACTGTAGCCCCTCATCTCTAGAATGAACTAGAATCATATCCATAACCAGTAACTTGACATATGATTGTTTGAAGTTAGCATTGCAGCACTGAAAATGCCAATCCCAGGAATTGAGCTTACCATTCCCAGTAGGACTGTCCATTCTGTTCATAACAACTAAAAAATTTGTGCCTGGTCTCTGCCACATGAACTTACAAATCAAAATATTCTAGTGAGCATGTTTTCGAATGTTCCTACATCAAGGGATTCAATTCTACTTTTGGAGTTAACTGCTGCAGGAGGTGATAGACAACAGAAAAGTGCACTGTTGGGTATCACCTGAGATTCTGTGGCTGATGCAATGCTGCTTTACAAGGGCAATATAATTGACCCATGGTTCTGCATTTATGTCAAACACTGGGAATGTTGATGGTGAGTCCCTGAAGCCCTTCACCGTGCAATCATTGTGAGACATCTGATTGCAAATTTCAGGTGACATGGTTATAGTTACTGTCTTCCCCAACATAGACTCCTGTTCCTGTTGCATGGTTTGTAAAAGCAACTTGGATAGTCATGTCTGTGGTGGTGTGGGTATGCTGAAATGGAAACCTGATGTAAGCATGCTATGTATGTGATAAAAACATGTAAAAACTCCATCTACCTGGGGCACAGCACAATATTTCAGTCTAAATTCACAAAAAAATCTCATTGAAAATTGAAGTGCCCCTTGCCACACACAGTGCAGAAGAACACATCCAGCTAGACTACACACAATAGGTTTATTAATAAGAACATAAATGTACATTTATCTGTTCTGAATAACTGCTGTGCAAGAACACAAAATACACTCCTGGAAATTGAAATAAGAACACCGTGAATTCATTGTCCCAGGAAGGGGAAACTTAATTGACACATTCCTGGGGTTAGATACATCACATGATCACACTGACAGAACCACAGGCACATAGACACAGGCAACAGAGCATGCACAATGTCGGCAATAGTACAGTGTATATCCACCTTTCGCAGCAATGCAGGCTGCTATTCTCCCATGGAGACGATCGTAGAGATGCTGGATGTAGTTCTGTGGAACGGCTTGCCATGCCATTTCCACCTGGCGCCTCAGTTGGACCAGCGTTCGTGCTGGACGTGCAGACCGCGTGAGACGACGCTTCATCCAGTCCCAAACATGCTCAATGGGGGACAGATCCGGAGATCTTGCTGGCCAGGGTAGTTGACTTACACCTTCTAGAGCACGTTGGGTGGAACGGGATACATGCGGACGTGCATTGTCCTATTGGAACAGCAAGTTCCCTTACCGGTCTAGGAATGGTAGAACGATGGGTTCAATGACGGTTTGGATGTACCGTGCACTATTCAGTGTCCCCTCGACGATCACCAGTGGTGTACGGCCAGTGTAGGAGATCGCTCCCCACACCATGATGCCGGGTGTTGGCCCTGTGTGCCTCGGTCGTATGCAGTCCTGATTGTGGCGCTCACCTGCACGGCGCCAAACACGCATACGACCATCATTGGCACCAAGGCAGAAGCGACTCTCATCGCTGAAGACGACACGTCTCCATTCGTCCCTCCATTCACGCCTGTCGCGACACCACTGGAGGCGGGCTGCACGATGTTGGGGCGTGAGCGGAAGACGGCCTAACGGTGTGCGGGACCGTAGCCCAGCTTCATGGAGACGGTTGCGAATGGTCCTCGCCGATACCCAAGGAGCAACAGTGTCCCTAATTTGCTGGGAAGTGGCGGTGCGGTCCCCTACGGCACTGCGTAGGATCCTACGGTCTTGGCGTGCATCCGTGCGTCGCTGCGGTCCGGTCCCAGGTCGACGGGCACGTGCACCTTCCGTCGACCACTGGCGACAACATCGATGTACTGTGGAGACCTCACGCCCCACGTGTTGAGCGATTCGGCGGTACGTCCACCCGGCCTCCCGCATGCCCACTATACGCCCTCGCTCAAAGTCCGTCAACTGCACATACGGTTCAAGTCCACGCTGTCGCGGCATGCTACCAGTGTTAAAGACTGCGATGGAGCTCCGTATGCCACTGCAAACTGGCTGACACTGACGGCGGCGGTGCACAAATGCTGCGCAGCTAGCGCCATTCGACGGCCAACACCGCGGTTCCTGGTGTGTCCGCTGTGCCGTGCGTGTGATCATTGCTTGTACAGCCCTCTCGCAGTGTCCGGAGCAAGTATGGTGGGTCTGACACACCGGTGTCAATGTGTTCTTTTTTCCATTTCCAGGAGTGTAGTTTAGCAGCCAAATTACTTGTCTCAGTTTAACACTTCTGGTAGGATAGGGTAAGGCTATCCAGTTCACTGTCTGAGTAAGTCTTAAGGATCATGAGGTAACATGATACTCTCAGAGCACAATCACAGTAAGAGGCTGACATACCCAAGTCCAGGAGGCTGAGTGTCATGAGACCAAGTCTCAGCATAAGAAGAATAAAGACTGTTTTTGGGCCCACATAGCTATTGCATTGGGATTCCTCAGTTGGTGAGCTGGCTTTAACTGCTGGATATGGGCTGTGTGTTGGCTTGAGTACCAGCTGGTGGATGAATTGTTTGCAGACTATTGGTGGCCACATGATATGGTGGAAGCATAGTGAACCCTGGTAGCTACACCTTCTTAGGAGTGATGAGCTGCTGCCTGCCAGTGAGGCAAGTACCCTGAGCTATAGTGGTGGCATCTCAATTGTCTTCAATAACACAGACTCTCATTGTCATGGTCCCTGCACTCTCATATGTAGGCAACCTACAGTGCTCTACTGTTATGGCAGTGGGGGATATACCCAAATGTATCACAGGGGAACATTATAAATTGTTGTGACTTTAGTGTAATTATTGACTTTGAATAAAAGTATCATTTCTGTTCTTCTCATTGCATATTTCTTTCAGTTAATTTGTGTACTACACTGTAGCAGTTCTTTTTATATATGGTTCAAGTTTCATCAAGGTATGTTACTAGGCAGTGACAAATCATTCAAAAGTTACTTTCATCCTTAGGTTTTTCAAACCATTGTATAAAAAACAATTTTGTACTTCATCACTGCCCACACTAATGACACCCAGTGGTGACTCTTGTATCACAAACATGCTGCTATGCCTCTTGCACTAACTCCATTCTGTTTGGAAAACTCCTCTGATGATGAGTGAGTTTTTGAACTCAGAAGAATGATAAGTTGTTGCAATCATGCTCTATAGATATGACTTTGTTTTAAAGGAATTATATTGTACCCAGTAAGGATACTAATTTTTAAAATAATTCTTTTCCTACTTCTAGTGATTATTCTTATGGACATTTTCTGCAGTTTGAAATTGTGTCCATGATCTGTGCCTTTGACCCCCAGAAAAGAATCCCATAGCTAAGAATTGAATGTATGTAGGAATAGTACTTCAGCACAAGATTTTGTCTCTTATATACAAAACAAATCACCAAGACCATAATATGACACGCAGCATTGTCTGTATTTTCATATTTTGACCCTATGTTAATTGATGTATATGTATTATGAACCTTATTGGACTCAGTACGCTACCTTGAGAAACACCTTTGTTTATACTGGATGTCCCAGGAGGAGTGGTCAATATCCAAGAATATGGCAGGGATGATTATTTGAAGCAGAATGTCTATTAAACTTGGGTTGTAAAAAGCATATCCTAAGGGCTATGAGAACTACTTCATCTTCAATACTGTGAAACAAATCTCTTCTATTGCAGTCACTTTGCTTTCCATATTTTGGACCAAAACAAGAAAAAATGTCCAGTAAACATGGTCTTTAAAGTGCATACCTTGAGACCTATGAGAATTTCTTCTCAGTACTGTGAAACAAATCTCTTCTACTGAACAACTACTCATAACTCTTGAAGTATACATTTTAGAGCCCATATTTGGTAGACTTTTTTCCTTCAAATTATTGTTCCTATCATATCTCTCAGTACACTCTGTCTTTTTATTCATCTGACTCATTTAACTAAAAACTTATCAGTAGATCAGTGAACGATCTCTAACTTTTGCACCCTATTTTCCAGGTAAGATTGAAACCATTTGTTGTATATTCCTCTTACACTCGACTTGTTTACTAGTATTTTATGGTCAACAATGTCAAAACCTCTCAACAAGTCTAAGAATATGTCTGTAACAAGGTCATCTTTGTCAAGATTTCAGCTACTACTCTGGCAAACTCTTTAAAAGCTTAAGTTGTACTTGCTCCATAATGGAAACTGTGCTTCATGAGAAAGAGTGTATTTATTCATGTAACTCATTGGTCTACCTTTCACCATCATTCACTTAGTTTTGAGACACAGATGATAATGAAAGTGGTCCTTTGTTTCCAATACTTTCTGTATTACCTTTCTTTGAAAAGTGCACAACTCGTGTGTATTTTATGTGCTCTGGAACAGTATCTGAACTAAAGGACTCATTTATTATGCTTCTCAATGAGATTTGAGTGCTGAATATGCAGAACAGAGACTGGAACCCAGTCTATTCCTGGTGATCTTTTTTTTCCTCTGTTGTGGAAACATCATCATTATCCATACTGTGCAAGTCATAGTGGGTGTTAGATGTATTTTAGGAATATTTTGTTGCAACTTATCCACAATACCAAAGAAATAGTCATTTACAAAATTTGCCAATTCCTGAGGATTTTCTATTATTATATCCTCATCTTTGAATTGTATATTATTACACTTGTGTAGTGGGTGTTAGATGTATTTTAGCAATATTTTGTTGCAACTTATTCACAGTACCAAAGAAATAGTCATTTACAAAATTTCCCAATTCCTGAGGATTTTCTATTATTATATCCTCATCTTTGAATTGTATATTATCACACTTGTGTATGTCTTTGCCAGTTTTATATTTTATGACATCCCATAATGTTTTGCTTTTGTTTTCTGCATTATATACCATTTTGTTAGTGATTTTTTTTAGTCTCATGGCATCCTCCTATGTAACTGTCTGTGAATGCCTTTGTGAAACCTTCAGCATACCAGGCAAGGGAATTCTTGTCACTGCAGGTATGTCATCCATAGGTGGCCAGACTCTATGGGAGGGATTTTTTGTGGTGCGAAAGGGATGGCAGCAGTTGAAATGCAGGTGCTGTTGGTGGTTAGTGGGTGTAAAGTGGACAGAGGTGTTGATGGAGTTTTCAGAGGAGTTTAGGTCAAATTCCAGTAGGGTGGCATGTTGGGTTGGCGAGTACTTAGTGAAGTGGAAGGCAGAAAATGTGGTTGAGTCGTGAAGGAATGAGGACAGTGTGTCTTTGCCCTGAGTTCACATCATGAAGGTACAATCAATAAACCTGAAACAGACAAGGGATTGAAAGTTTCAGGAACCTTGGAAGGTTTCCTGTAGATGGCCCATACACAATTGGCATAGAAGGGTATCATGCAGGTGCCCATGGCTGTGCTGCAGATTGTTTGTTTATCATCCTTTCTACATCTACATCCATATACATACTCTGTAATCCACCATACAGTGCGTGGAGGAGGGTACCTCGTACCACAACTAGCATCTTCTCTCCCTGTTCCACTCCCAGACAGAACGAGGGAAAAATGACGGCCTATATGCCTCTGTACGAGCCCTAATCTCTCTTATCTTATCTTTGTGGTCCTTCCGTGAAATGTAAGTTGGCGGCAGTAAAATTGTATTGCAGTCAGCCTCAAATGCTGGTTCTCTAAATTTCCTCAGCAGTGATTTACGAAAATAACGCCTCCTTTCCTCCAGAGACTCCCACCTGAGTTCCTGAAGCATTTTCGTAACACTCGTATGATGATCAAACCTACCAATAACAAAATCTAGCAGCCCACCTCTGAATTGCTTCTATGTCCTCTCTCAATCCGACCTGATAGGGATCCCAAACGCTCAAGCAGTACTCAAGAATAGGTCATATTAGTGTTTTATAAGCGGACTCCTTTACAGATGAACTACATCTTCCCAAAATTCTACCAATGAACCAAAGACGACTATCTGCCTTCCCCACAACTGCCATTACATGCTTGTCCCACTTCATATCGCTCTGCAATGTTATGCCCAAATATTTAATCGACGTGACTATGTGAAGTGCTACACTACTAATGGAGTATTCAAACATTACAGGATTCTTTTTCCTATTCATCTGCATTAATTTACATTTATCTATATTTAGAGTTAGCTGCCATTCTTTACACCAACCACAAATCCTGTCCAAGTCATCTTGTATCCTCCTAAAGTCACTCAACGACAACACCTTCCTGTACACCACAGCATCATCAGCAAACAGCTGCACATTGCTATCCACCCTATCCAAAAGATCATTTATGTAGATAGAAAACAACAGCGGACCTACCACACTTCCCTGAGGCACTCCAGATGATACCCTCACTTCCGATGAACACTCACCATCGAGAACGACGTACTGGATTTTATTACTTAAGAAGTCTTCAAGCCACTCACATACTTGGGAACCAACCCCATATGCTCATACCTTAGTTAGGAGTCTGCAGTGGGACACTGAGTCAAACACTTTCTGCAAGTCAAGGAATATGGCATCCGTCTGATACCCTTAATCCATGGTTCGCAAGATATCATGTGAAAAAAGGGTGAGTTGCATTTTGCAGGAGCGATGCTTTCTAAAGCTGTGCTGATGCATGGACAGCAACTTCTCTGTCTCAAGGAAATTCATTATATTCGAACTGAGAATATGTTCAAGAATCCTGCAACAAACTGATGTTAAGGATATTGGTCTGTAATTTTGAGGATCCGTCCTTCTAACCTTCTTATACCCAGGCGTCACCTGCACTTTCTTCCAGTCGCTCAGAACTTCACATTGGGCAAGAGATTCGCAATAAATGCAAGCTAAGTAAGGAGCCAATGCAGTAGAGTACTCTCTGTAAAACCAAATTATAATCCCATCAGGACCTAGTGATTTATTTATTTTCAACCCATTCAGCTGCTTTACAATCCCAGGGATGTCTATCACTGTGTCCTCCATATGGGAATCTGTACAAGACTCAAACAGCAGTATGTATGTACGATCCTCCTCCGTGAAAGATTTCTCAAATGTTAAATTTAAAATTTCAGCTTTTGTTTTGCTGTCTTCCATTGCCAGACCAGACTGATCAGTGAGTGACTGGATGGAAGCCTTTGACCCGCTTACCGATTTTACATAAGACCAGAATTTCCTTGGGTTTTTAGCAAGATCTTTTGCTAACATATGGCAGTGGTAGTGGTTGAATGCTTCACGCATCGCTCACGAATCTCTACTAACTTTTGCCTGTCCTCATTCTCCTGATCTTTCTTGTACTGCGAGTGCAACTGCCTTTGCTTCCTGAGAATTCTCCGAATTGCGCTGTTAAACCACGGTGGGTCTTTTCCATCCGTAACCCACTTTTTCAGCATATACTTGTCCAATGCGTGATTTACAATGTGTTTAAAATTTGCCCATAATTCTTCCATGTCCATCATACCGGAAGTAAATGAAGTAAATTCATTTACTAAGTGGGATGCTAACAACTGCTTATCTGCTTTTTCTAATAAGAATACGCTCCTAGCCTTCTTGACCGACTTTTTAACTTTTGTAACCATAGTCGTAATGACAACATCATGATCACTAATCCCTGTCTCAACACTGACACCATTGATGATGTCTGCTCTGTTTGTGGCTGCCAGATCTAAAATATTTCCGTTACGCATTGGCTGTTGATTTAGTTGCTCAAGACAGCTTTCAAAGGAGAAGTAGATCTGTGTCAGTTTATAGTTAGTAAGATGTTTTTTTTTTTTGTAATGAACACTATATGAAAGGATCATTTTATGACACTCATTTACCAATATTGCATTAATGCATTGAATTTAAAATTTTAAAAATGTTTTTTTATTTATAAGGTAATAAATATATAATAGAACTATTACAATACTTATTTACAATGGAAACATTACTGCACTGAAATGGTGCAGAACTTTGATTGTACTTTATATGTATATACAGGGTGTCCCATTTATCTTGACCAACCAAAAAACTGTTTGTTCAGATGCAAATTAAAAATGTTTCAAGCAAATGTTTGTTAGCCACCATGGGGACATCAATCACCATGATTGCCTTCATTGTAGTTTTGTTTTTTACAAAGGCATGAACAGCGGTTTGATGTGTTTTAAATGGCACCCTCTATTTTTTGTTCCATAATTCATTTTCTCTCCTAAAGACCTATTCATAAACGTATCACAGTGACAGATTCACTGAAACACAACGTTATTAAATACATAACACAACATTGGCATTGATGCTCCCAGCGCATTGTGCAGGTACTCAGGGTAATGGAACACATCGACGTGCTGATGTTGACAGAGGACAAATGTAAACGTAAGTAGAATGCACACCCATCATTCTGCCACTCATCATCAGTTGAAGAGTTGTATGAGTAGAATGTACACCAATGAAGAGAAGGTAGAAATGCTACTCATCTATGGGGAATGTAAGTTAGCAGAACAGTAATTGCAATACTGTTCTCTTATGTATGGGTACATTTAGTACAGTATTTAGTCCTTTTAAATACTGTTGTGTAGAGTAGGCATGCAGTAAAGGCTGTCCTTCCTACAAACTGCATCAACATAACATTTTTTTATCGTTGTTGTTGTTGAAGGTAGGCAAAATGCTATGCAGGCAGCAGAACTGTACAGAGAGTGATGTGTTGACAAGAAACCACCTTCCCAACAGATGTTTTCTCATCTTGTTGCTACACTTCAGGAAACAGGAAGTTTCAACCCACGAAAATGCAATCATTGTAGCACTCGCACAGACGAAGCTGCCGAAGTTACTGTTCTCACTTCCGTTGCTATGAACCCACATGTGAGCACATGACAGCTTGAACATGAGACTGGCATTCCTGAATCCAGTGTACATCATATTCTTACATGTCACTGGTTCCATACTTACCATGTTTACCTACATCAAGAATTGCATGGGGATGATTTCCAGAAACATGTACAGTTCTATCAGTGGGCACAGCAGCAAATCCTCACCAACCTGAACTTCTTTTCCAACGTTCTATTTACCAATGAATGTCCCTTCTCAAAACAAAGGACAGGTAAATACAAGGAACATGCATTATTGGTCCAGCAACATCCCACAATGGCTTAGACAGGTGGAACATCAGTGTCAATGGAGAGTTAACATCTGGTGTGGGATGCTTGGTACCACAATTATTGGCCCTTATTTCATTAATGGTAGTGTAAACAGCACAACATATGCCAACTTCCTCAGATGAATTCTTCCTCCTCTTCCAGATGAAGTACTGGTAAGAACCAGAATGCTGATGTGGTATCAACATGATGGATGTACAGCACATAATGCCTTGCATACACGTCGTGTTCTGAACCGAAAGTATCTTGCCAGATGGATTGACCGAGGAGGAACAGTTACTTGGCCTGCTAGCTCTCCTGATTTAAACCCTCTGGACTTTTTTCTTTGGGGATACATTAATGATGTTTTCTATTGTGATATTCCAACAACTCCAGAGGACATGCTGGGACGTATCATGCTTGCTTGTAATTCTCTTCAGCAGGCAACACTGGAAGCAGTAAATAATTTTCATTCAATGAGTGCTTCAGTATATTGGTGTCCAGGGTCACCACTCTGAGCACCTATGAATGTTCCACTCCTGGGAAATGGTACAGGAGAGTCAAACTCAATTTGGTGTTATGTTTTTACTTTGTTTTCATCTGTTTCCTGACAACTCCAGCAAATGGACGAGTTTATGATCCCGGGCTCAAAGTCAGTGTTGTGTTATGTAATTAATAACTTTTTGTTTCAGTGAATGGTACACTGTGATACATTTTTGAATAGGTCTTTAGGAGAGGAAATAAATTACTGAATAAAAAATACAGGGTGCCATTTAAAAAAGTCATACCACTGTTCATATCTCTGTAAAAAGCAAAGCTAAACTGAAGGCAATCATGCTGATTGATGTCCCCTTGAAGGCTAAAGAACATTTGCTTGAAACATTTTGTAATTTGCGTCTGGACAAACAGTTTTTTAGCATGGTCAAGATAAATGGGACACCCTGTGTGAAGCTTTTTACGGCTGCTGGCAAGTTATTGAAAATGTGTGTTCCTGAATAATGCCACACCTTTTTGTACAAGAGTAAGTGATTTTAAATCTTTGTGAGGATTATTCTTATTTCTAATGCTGATTCCATTAACTGACCTGTTGGTTAGAAAAAGTGATATATTTTTAATGACAAATTTCATCAAGTAATAAATATATTGGGAAGCTGTAGCTAGTATCCCTAGTTCCCTAAACAGGCCTCTGCAGGATGTTCTTGAGTTCACACCACATATAACTCTTATTGCACATTTTTGTGGCTGGAAAACTTTAGCTTTGCTTGATGAATTACCCCAAAATAATCCCATAGCCATAGTATGCCAGCTTTTTCATTTTTATATCCCCTATGTCTGACAGAATTTTCATTGCAAATAGAGATTTGTTTAGACACTTAAGCAGTTCCGTGGTATGCTCCTCCCAGGTGAGCTTATTATGAAGCTGTAAACCCAAGAATTTAACACTGCCCACTTCTTCTATCTGCATATACTTATGGGACACCACTTATAAGTTCTGAACTACATGTAGTGTGTTTTTTCAAAATTTAGTGACAAAGAATTGGCTAGGAACCAGTGATTAATGTCCACAAATATTTTACTAGCTGATCTTTCTAAGACTGCACTCGAATTGCTATTTATAGCAATGTTTGTATCATTGGCAGACAAAACAAACTTGGCATCTGGTAATGTTACTGATGAAAGGTCATTGTTATACACAAGAAAAAGTAAGGGCCCTAAGATGGAACCTTGTGGGACCCCACATGTAATTTTTTTCCCAGTTGGATGATACATGATAGCTTAATACATGTCTCTTTCCTAATAACACCCTTTGTTTCCTGCCAGAGATATAAGATTTGAACCATTTTGCTGCATTTCCTCTTACATCATAATATTCTGATTTACTTAAAAGGATATTGTGATTTACACAGCCAAATGCCTTTGACACATCACAAAACATACCAGTTGCCTGCAATTTTTTTGTCTAATGAATTAAGTACATTTTCACTATAAGTGTAGATAGCCTTTTTAATATCAGAACCCTGTTCCCTGAGTGGTCAGCATGACAGAATGTCATACCTCATGGTCCTGGTTCGATTCCTGGCTGGTTCAAAGATTTTCTCCACTCAGGGTTAGGTTAGTGTTTTTTAATGTCCCGTCGACAACGAGGTCATTAGAGACGGAGCGCAAGCTCGGGTTAGGGAAAGACGGGGAAGGAAATCGGCCGTGCCCTTTCAAAGGAACCATCCCGGCATTTGCCTGAAACGATTTAGGGAAATCACGGAAAACCTAAATCAGGATGGCTGGAGACGGGATTGAACCGTCATCCTCCCAAATGCGAGTTCAGTGTGCTATCCACTGCGCCACCTCGCTCGGTCCCACTCAGGGACTGGGTGTTGTGTTGTCCTTATCATCATCATTTCATCTCCATCAACACACAAGTCATCGAAGTGGTGTCAACTCGAAAGGCGAATGGTCTACCTGACAGGAGGCCCCAGCCACACGGCATTTCCATTTTTCCATCAGAACCCTTTAGAAATCTGAACTGCGACTTTGACAGTATTTTATTGGTGATAAGATGGTTATAAAGTTGATTGTACATTACCTTTTCTAAAATTTTTGAGAATGCTGGCAAAAGTGAAATTGGATGGAAAGTTGGTGCTATTTCTTTATCTTCCTTCTTAAATAGTGGCTTAACTTCAGCATATTTCAACCATTCAAGAAATATTCCACTGATAAACAGCTGGTTACAAAGATAGGTTAATATGTTGCTTAACTCAGACTCACATTCTTTAATTAATGTTGTTGATGTTTCATCATACCCACTAGATGTTTTGGATTTTAAAGATTTTATGATAGACATTACTTCTGCTGGGGTAGTGAGGGTCAAATTCATATTATGGAAGTTACTTGAAATTTACGGTCTGAGGTATCCCATGGCAGCATCTACAGAACCTGACAACCCCATATTTTCAGTAACAATTATAAAATGTTCTGCAACACTATACACATCTGTTGCCTATGTATCATTTACTCTTAATGCTACTTGCCCCTCTTCATGTCTGGTTCTACCAGTCTCCTTCTTCACTATATCCCATATTGTCTTCATTTTGTTATCTGATATGACTATCTTTCCCTTGTAATATATTTGCTTTGATGCTCGTGTTACAGTCTTTAAAATTTTGCAGTAGTTCTTGTAATGTGCAATAGCATCGACATCAGAACTGTTTCCGATTGACAACAACAGTTTTCTTTTTATTTTACAAGATACGTCTATTCCTTGAGTAATTCATGGCTTCTTTATAGACTTTGCTCCAAGCTTGGTTAGTTTTGGGGGAAAACGGTGTTCAAATAAGGTAAGCACTTTATTAGCAAAAGTGTTATATTTTTCATTCATGCCATGATCACTGTAAACATCACTCCAGTGAATGTCTCTGAGGAGTGTCTTAAAATTATCAGTTTTTGGCTTATCGGTTACCCTCTTGAGTTCAGATTTAACAGATTTTATATCCTGTTCAGTATTAACATTTAACAGAAGAAACTGCATGTCACAGTCTGAGAGGCCATTGACTATTGGTTTTGTAATATAATTTTGATCATTGGCCTTTTCTATAAAGATATTTTCAGTATCTGTTTGTGAGCAATTGGCTACTCTAGTTGGGAACTTTACAGTGGGAATTAAGTTGAATGATAATGTTACTAACTCAAATAAGTTCTTATTGGGAGAGTCTTTAAGGAAATCTACATTGAAGCCACCAGCAACCACTATTTCTTTGTTTTTGGTTGTTAAATGGGCCAGAACAGCTTCAAGGTGGTTTATGAACAGATTAAAGTTACTTGCAGGTATTTGATATACACTTAGTATTATGAAGGATTTTTTATGAAATTTAACTTCTGTTGCACATGCTTCCATATTCTGTTCTAGACAAAATTTATGAATGTCTATGTTCTTAAATTTATGACAGTTCCTGAAAGTTCCTTTAACCATTTGTGCTCTACAAAAGTGAGATGCTAACCTAAATCCTGTAACATTTAAAAGTTCTATAGCAGTGGTCACATGATGTTCAGAGAGACAGATTATGTTAGCTGGGTTTGAGGACTCTAATTCATCTATGCAGATAATTAATTCATTAATTTTATTTCTCAGTCCTCAAATATTTTGACACAATAAAGGTAGGTGACACTAAACATTGACTGAGTTAAAATTGGGTAGAGTTGAAATTTCTGCTGATTGTTGAAAATTCTGAACCAACAGCTGTTTATGCTGATGTAATAATCTAGAATTATGTTTTTGGTTTCTTTCTCAAACTGATGGTTTGTCTCAATCATAACCTCTCTTAGAACTTGGTTTCTTTCTGTCCTCCCTACCTTAAAAAAAGGGTCTTTTCTGAACCCTGTAACCACTGGTATTTTATCACTCATGACAGTGCCTCCCCCCTTTAACTTTCCTGCTATTCTCCCTGCCAGTGTACCCTTCCCTTTCCTGTTGAGGTGAAGTTCATGCCTCGTATAATCCCATCTATTGAGAGAATTAACAGGAACCACACCGATGTGTGACCCTGCACCCAACATAAGCAACCGTTCCAACTCCAAATTAACTCTCCTGACAGAAGAGTTCAAATGAGGTCACTCATGGTGCCCAAGAACAGATACAAACTCAACACTAGTATGCCTCAATGCTGATGCAATCTTTGCCAGTTCACACTCAATACTGTACCCAGGATCTCTGTCAATACTATTACCTGGCTGATCCACTATAACCACAGTGTCTTCCTTAGTGAAATCTTTGCAAAGTGATCCTAAATTCTCTGTCACCTGCTCCAGACCAGCACTAGGCTTAAAAAAATTGTTGACTTGGTATTCTGATCCTACTTCATCCTGCAAAAGTTGGCCAAAACCCCTTCCATGTGAACTACCTAACACCAACACTTTCTTTCTTTTTACTGATTTCCCTACGTTCTTACTTTTCAATTTGGTGCTGAAAGTTTGTTGTGCCCTGTCTACATCTGAAACTGCTTGAGGCTCACCAGCTTCTAACTGAAGCAACAGATCAAATAATGGCAAGTCCATATACACAAGTGATGCTGGTATACAGGGCAGTGACATAGAGAATGATGACAAGTGATTCAAATAGGTTAAGGGGTGGTGATGGTATAGAGGTGGTGAAGGAACTTAGTATCTTTAATGTAGGAGGGTAGATTTTGGGCAATTTGTTGGAAGCTTTGGTCAACTAGGAGCTAGTAGCCAGCCAAAGCAGGTTATCCAGGATTGTCATGTTTGTGGATTTTGGGAAGCATGTGGCAGGAGGATGTGCAGTGTGTTGTTCGGGTGAGGAAGGAAATGGACTCATGGGAGAGGTTCTGGCAAGGGTCTAAGGATTTCAGAGTGGATTGGAGGTTATGCTGGACTTCTGTGATGGGACCACTATGACAGAGCTTGTAGGTAGAGGAGTCCGACAATTGGCAGGGACTTTCTGCCAAGTAGTCACTGTGATTCATAACAACAGTGGTTGAAAGGTTGGTGTTCTTATCAAGAGGCCTGGGAAAGGACAGTGAGGTCAAGTTGGAGGTAAGGAATCCCTGGGAGGTAACCAGGGGGTGGTTAAGTGGGACAGGTTGGGGGTCACAGTTGGATAGTGGTATGAACTGGGAGAAGCAGGGTTTAAAGTTTTGATTAGTTTGGCTGTGATTGGATTGATTGGTGGCAAGTGTCCCCCATTGTAGGTATCGGGAGTAGGAAACTAAATCTTTGGCAAACCTCATATTGTTAGACATGGGTGGGAGCTAAAATTAAGGCATTTGGATAGAACTGAATCATGTGTGGGACTGAAGTTTTTGGTGGGAAGTGTAAAAACAGTGTTTTGGATTTGTTTGAGTTCTGAATTTTTTTAAAGGGTTGGGAGGGAGCTTTGGAGGATGTGGTAAACTGAAAAGGACATCTAGGCAAGGTCTCTGTGCTATGAGAATTTGACAAGGGAGTTACTGTGGACAGGATGGATTTTGATGGATAGTAGTGCCCCACAGTGGAGGTAGAATATCGATAGGTTGAACAATTTATGAAAGCAGTGTCTAGAATGCTCTTCCAGGTGTTGGAGTGCAAGGGTTTCATTTCCAGAGATATGGTGTGTGTAGAGATGTTTTCACAGTAACAGTATCTTATGCAGGGAGCAGTGGTGGCTCTGGGATACCTATGCCATGGATATGTGTTTCTGCAGTTTCAGGTTTGTGAAGGATAGGGACTGGCTGAATCTAAAAAAAAAGGTGAAGGTTGTTGTGATAGCATTTAAGGAACACAATGTAGGACAGGGTTTTAGTCAGGAAAAGGGATAAAGGGATATTTTTCTGAACTGGTGCATATAGATGGAGCAGGGATCCACTGGGGTGTGGATGGTTTTACAGAAACAGGGAGTGATCTGGAAATGGATGAGTGGAACCATTAGGTGGATATAAGGGGAACTGGATAACAGAGCATATGTTTGGGGTTGGAAATCAGGGAAGAGATTCTGCTGAGAACAATAGGAAAGTTTTGTGCTGTGAAAATATTTGTTCATGTGTAAGTCACCATCATACATGGGAAAGAAAAAGGAAATATGTAAAATTCATATTAGGACAATGTATGAGGAGGGATGTGTTGAGGGCAATGTGTGAGGAGGGACATGTGGATTTCAAGGTCAAATGTCGGAATTAGTTGCTAGGAAAGTTTTGTAACTGCGATCCTGTTGAGTGGTACATGAACCAGTGTGCGGCACAGTCATAATGACCATGACTGGTGCTACAGGGTGACATGAAACATATGTGAGACCACATTGGTCAGAACTGGTTAAATGTGTGTGTAACAAAACCAAGAGGGCAAACATAGAAAAAGATGTGGATGCACACTACAGAAAAGACAAAGTAGATGTAAATTACAAGACAGTAATAAAGGACAGATGATACAAGGTTTAAGATTGAAGGGAATCAATAGGTATATTAAGAAATTTCTGGTAGAATGTAAATAATTTAGGAGTAAGGGAGATCACTCAACAAAAAGAAGAAGTGTTGAGTTGTTGACAGACAAACATGAAAAAAGAAAGAAAACTTGCTGAATTTTCAAGTTATCCTTTCTTGCGCTAGAGTACAAATATACACACAAAACACAGACATGGATGCATATACATGCACATATCAATGAACTATGCAGATTGGAGTTATCCTTACAACATATCCTTCACTCCCACATTCATCCTGGCCTTAATCTCTGTTCACCAATCATCCCCATCCCCCCCCCCCCCCCCCACTCAACAGTTTCTCTTTCCTCTGTCCCATACCTCCTCCTAATTCAGGTCCCCACATCACCTTCAGCATGCATCACTACCCATCACACACTCATGCATCACATGCCTAGCCTGTGCACCTGCTACATTTCACTCCCATGTTCGTAGCTGGCAAACTGGCTGCCTTTTCCAAGCTGCTAGCCACTGACCCGCATCACCTCTTTCTGCCTGCCACTTTGCTCTCTTTCTCCACATCCCACTCGAGACCACCCCCACCTTAACCTGGTCCACCTTCCAAATTGTACCAGTGTCATTCTGGATCCTTTCAGTGCCATGCAGGGGCCTTGTTGTGTGTGTGCGTATGCATGTGTGTGTGTGTGTGTGTGTGTGTGTGTGAAAGAGAGAGAGAGAGAGAGAGAGAGAGAGAGAGAGAGAGAGAGAGAGAGAGACAGAGAGAGAGAGAGAGAGGCAGAGCATTTTTACTCTAGCTCAAGAAAGGATTACTCCAAAACCCAGCAAGTGTTCTTTCTTTTTTTGTATGTGCCCGTCAATGACTTTTGGTGAGTGTTCTCCTTTACTCTTTCACAACTGTCTGGTGGCAGACATGTTTTCAAATACCTACTGAAGCCCTTGACAACCCTGTCTGTCGTCTAGAAGAATTCTTGAATAAAAATAACTAGTGAATTACAAATTATTATGTCGCCAGCATATAGCCTAAATATGTATTTTTAAAAGGTTTTTGCAACTTTAACTGATATAACACTTATCATAATTTTAAACTATAAATCAAAGTAACTACACAAGAAATAGAGGAATTGTTCTGCAACATTTGTAGTAGTTTCAGTGTAAAGTTAGTGTCATTTCTTCGTTTGAAAAGATGAATTTTAATTTTCAGGCTGTTTGATATAAACTGTGTGTCCTCGAAATAACTACTATTGTTCATTTCAATTGAAAACTGTGCTTGTGGTTTGCAGTACCTTGTATTTTGTATTTATTTCATGCTGAAATATTACTTCATTTCCATAGGCTTATCCCAGTGATGAAAAAATTGTAGCAAAAACCCAAAACATTGTTTTGAGGCACTTGTACTTACTGTTGGGATACAATCAGAATGAGAAGGTCTTTCATATTCCACCCCAGAGATTAAGGTAAAATTTCAATTACTTTGTGTGATTTTGTATTTTATTTTGTGTACCTCTTTACCCTTATATATTCTTCTGACCAGAAGCCATTTAATCTGTTGTAACAGTCTGTAAATATATTTTCAAGTGTACAAAAGTGCTGAATATTATAACAGTTAATGTGTCATAGCATCTCTTATGTATAATAATGTTGGAAATGACAATTTGTTATCCATCAAAGGTATTACATACCATCGCATTATATATACATGAATACACCCTTATTCAATCATGTAACATTGTTCCCTAACCCATCTAGTGAATTTAAAATATGGGATAATGGAAGTTAAATTTTAATCTCTACCACGACTGCACAGTTCAGTGTAAGTCAGAGATAGAGGTTATAGATGTGATTATACATGTACATTTAATCCATTTGGAAGTTAGTTTTAGACTTTAGTCAAGTGTAAAGTGACAATTAAGCCCAAATGTAAGTGACAGGCGAAACATGTTGCAAATCTGTTATAAGAACTTTCATTGAAAATTACGTATTTTTGAAATCTTATTGATGATGAAAATATACAACTTTGAATATGATAATCAAAATGCCTGTGTGAAATGCAAATAATGGTTAGAGCATTGAGTGGTCAATAGGCACAAAATGTATTTTGCTAAGCTTTACATTGACGTCAATCTTCAGAGCAAATTAACATAGAAAATACACACACACTCTCTCTCTCTCTCTCTCTCTCTCTCTCTCTCTCTCTCTCTCTCTCTCTCTCTCTCTCTCTCTCACTCACACACACACACACACACACACACACACACACACACATACACACACACACACACAGAGAGAGAGAGAGAGAGAGAGAGAGAGAGAGAGAGAGAGAGAGAGAGAGAGAGAGAGAGAGAGAGAGAGAAAGAGAGAGAGAGAGAGAGAAACATGGAGAGCATGAATGATTACATGATACTGGCACTGCAGCTCGACATGAGTGAGGAGCTATCCTGGGTGAGCAGAGTGTGCGCTGATATGAAACTTCCTGGCAGATTAAAACTGTGTGCCCGACCGAGACTCGAGCTCGGAACCTTTGCCTTTCGCGGGCAAGTGCTCTACCAACTGAGCTACCGAAGCATGACTCACGCCCGGTACTCACAGCTTTACTTCTGCCAGTACCTCGTCTCCTACCTTCCAAACTTTACAGAAGCTCTTCTGCGAACCTTGCAGAACTAGCACTCCTGAAAGAAAGGATATTACGGAGACATGGCTTAGCCACAGCCTGGGGGATGTTTCCAGAATGAGATTTTCACTCTGCAGCAGAGTGTGCGCTGATATGAAACTTCCTGGCAGATTAAAACTGTGTGCCCAACCGAGACTCGAACTCGGCAAAGGTCCCAAGTTCGAGTCTCGGACGGGCACACAGTTTTAATCTGCCAGGAAGTTTCATATCAGTGCACACTCCACAGCAGAGTGAAAATCTCATTCTGGAAACATCCCCCAGGCTGTGGCTAAGCCATGTCTCCGTAATATCCTTTCTTTCAGGAGTGCTAGTTCTGCAAGGTTCACAGAAGAGCTTCTGTAAAGTTTGGAAGGTAGGAGACGAGGTACTGGCAGAAGTAAAGCTGTGAGTACCGGGTGTGAGTCATGCTTCGGTAGCTCAGTTGGTAGAGAGAGCACTTGCCCGCGAAAGGCAAAGGTCCTGAGTTCGAGTCTCGGTCAGGCACACAGTTTTAATCTGCCAGGAAGTTTCTAGCAAAGATGCTACTGAGTACAACAGGGTAGATTTCAACAGTTGCTGTACAAAGCAAGTCATCAGGATCTTTTCCCATGATATCAGCTTCACTGAAGAATGTAAATGTGTATTGTCCTTATAACACATTCTTTGATCCCACAATCTTCTTAGCCTTCATCCTGTCTAGCCCATGCCAATCACACACCTCCACTCCCCCCCCCCCCCCCCAATCATACCCCTCACTCATTCTGTACCCACATTTCCTTCTCCACAGGCTCCTTCTCCATCTGCTCTATCACCTCCTTCCATTCCACTCTGCTGTTCATTGCACTTACAACTCTCCCAACATACGTCTGAATGAGATCACTGGTGCCATATTCATATCATATCCTACTATTGCCCCTCCCTTCCAGCTATCAGCCACCCCTCCCTCCAAAGATTCTCCCCATCCCTGGTTCTTGTCTCTTCACAACTGCTCCACACAACACAACCTCTTACCACAGTGAAGCTACATCACTGCTGCAATGTAATCAGCTGGGAGAATGAAGCTGTGCACATGTCTACAGGTATTTGTGTGTATTTTTTGTAAGTTAGCTCTGAAGAAGATCATTGTGTGAAAACTTAGTAGTACTGTCAGTGTTGTTTATGTGCCTATCCACTGCTTAATGCCTCAGCTGTATGCTGAGTTGCTAGCTTTAGTCCCTTGATTAAATATTTTAGTGTTATTGACAACAGACCTGATTTCTTATGGGGTGTTGACATGCACCCACATGCATGCACGCGCATTTACACACACACACACACACACACACACACACACACACAATGATTTTATAAGGAATTTGTAGAATAATCTCATACTGAAGAATTTTTTGTAATTTGTTATAAGAACTCTCTTACAATGTAACAAAAGACTAAGACCAGGTGACATTTTAATTTTTATTTGAATTTAGACAGTGTTTTAAATTCCTGATGCTGCATGAAAATTTGTTATAAAATGTGCATCCAACTGTTTCAGGATCTGTGTCAATATGTTCATCCAACTATTTCAGGATTATGTTACTTAAGACTATTTGTATACATGTGGTAGTTATCTTTACACCTAGCACATAATTGTTAACAGTTCTGTGGCCAGTTGGTGACAAATTATGTGCTGACTTCTGCCCTGGATTCTTCAGGCAAGATTTGTTTTACAAATTTTCTGACACCAGGATCGCTGAACAAAAACAGATTGCAGGTTAGAACATGTGTATAAATAAATTGTGTGAGTCCAACAATATAACAAAATTCACTGACATGAATGTTCTTGCCGTGGACAAGAGCTAAAATTCCCACTTATTCAGGGAAGCCATAGAAATCCACAAATATGACAATAGCTTCAACAATAAAGAGAAAAGCTTCAAGGTGGGTGGATCCTAAATTTCTGTGCTGCAGCAAACAACCATTTTAGGTAACACAGAGAGCACCACAGCAGCAGTGGCTGCAAAAAAGCTTTCACATGTTGGCACCACAGGTACATATGATCTACAGCCACAAGCTTGACTTCAGTCCACCCTCGGCACTGGTGAGTAAAGGTTTCACAATGCCAACCACTCACGCTGGAGGAACATCAGAAAAACTGTCAAACAAATGGCTGAAGAACCCAAGACAGAAGCCAACAGGCACTTTGTGTTTTGCATCTACTGCTGTAGTTATGTACATATTTTTTCACTGAAATTACACTGTTAATTTTTAAGAACATAATTATTTCATATGCATACAATGGAGGCACTCTCAGTATTTGGTATCAGTAAATTTATTTCTGCAGGAATTCCTTGCTGATAGATTTCCAAAGCACCTATCAGCCTTCTTTTATGGTATAAGTACGCTACTTACATTATGTCTATATTAGCTGCACTGTCCCCATGTACTTATACAGTACGGGATGTGTAGATAAATAAGACTTCTTAGTTGAGTGTCATGATCAACAGTTTCTGACATTTTTCTCAGGAGAAATATATTTGTGGGTAATATTTGAACAGATTTTATGTATATGAGTATCCTATGACATTAAAATGTCCACCATCAACCCCAGAAACTTGCTGCAGTAAACTTTTGAAATACTGGAGCCCCACAAGATAGATATCAAGATCATCTGCTTTAACTGCCCTTTTGCCCTTTTTGCTTGTATCCCCGTGAAAGCTGCTTTACTTCTATTTATAAAATGGTTGCACCCCCGAAATATTTGTATGCTCTATTTGTCCCTAAACATGTCCTCATTTCTAGATCCTTTGCAGATTCACTGGTGACTGATAGAACTGTGTCATCAACGCTGGTGGCTGTTGTTTAAGAGCACAAGATCACCCTGACTTTTGAAACCTTGCAGATTTATTAGTTATTTTTCTTTGAATGCTATTAAATGTAATGTAGATGTGGTAATCTGAAATAAATGGCACTAAATATACTGTGCTGTGCTACATTGCTCCTCTAAACTCAGTGAAACTTGTCACCAGGGTCACAAGAACACCTTTGGTTGTATGTGTTTTAAGGAGCTTTTACGGATGCACGTCTGGCATGACATAATTGCCTTATAGGTCAAATACATACAGATTTTTTAAACAATGTGCACAGTTCACAGCGTGCACAGCTAGCCCTTACCACTCAACTACATGTTTACATCAGTGCCACTAAGTGGTAGCACACTGCAACAGACTTTTATCCTCATTCACTTGGCATATATCCCTCCATATTTGTAGCACATTCCTCAGATATGCCAGTTCACTCACTATGTAGTAAAATTAGATCGGACACCAGTATATGTTATTATTATACTGACAGAAAAACCTATTTTGTGGGATTCTGAATGAGATACAGTATATTAAGTGTTGGATTTTATCATACAGTAATCTATTTGAGGCACTGAGAACTATAAAGCACATCATCATCGATTGTGAGACTGTAGCATTTGTTCATGTTTCTGACATCTGTTGATCTTATGGTGGGTCTGGTTTATCTGCACTGTAGACCCACAGTGTATATATGAATGAACATTCACAAAAAGCTGTCTCACTGGTTTCTCTGATGTTCACTTAAATGTCAGGTCAAAGACAGTGTGCTTTTGGCCCTTATGGCTCACAGCACCTCATTTGTATTCTATTCAAGTGACCTTGTTGGTAGATATTTAATCATTTCTGCAAACAGCAGTTTGTGTTTGGAGTCAGTTGTTAACTGTGCAGGAACCAGCTTTCCTATGCTGTGTCAACATGAGATCTGTTGAATCTGTTTTGAGTGCTTGCAGGAAAGAAAATTACCAGGAAAAGATAGCCACAAAGGAATTAGGGCCACGCAGACCTGATTCATTGTCTGAGAAAATGATGAAATCAAATAATCATGACTACAACCTAACATTTAACAAAGAAGTGTGTAATAAGCATAAATTCTTGTGTGAGTGGAATGTAAGAATGACTTATTTTCAGCCTGGAAGTTAATATGTTAACTAATACATGTATTTGGGATCTTCTACATTTGTCTGATAAATGCTTTCACTTACACAAAAATGGGGAGTAGTGAAAGCTTAAATATTATTTCATTCTTGCCATAAATTCTACTTAATTATGTACAGAACTACAAAATTCCACAAAAACTATTCTTTCTTTTTTCAGACAAGTTATGCATATTATTATTATTATTATTATTATTGACAGCAACTGAAGTTTTATATATTTGTTGATCCATGACAGTGATACAACAAATGCTATTTATTTTACACACTCATATTTATCTGAATTAAAAACTTTGTGAACGCCCAGAATTGATACTTACATGCTGCCACTGGTCATCAAGATAATGAAAAGGATAGACTCCTACTTCCCATACAGAATGTTGAGTCACAAACAGGCACGACGAAAAGATTGCCGTGCTTCTGTGACTGTTTGTGTGTTTGTGTGGGTGGGTGTTTTCTACTTCAAAAGAAGGCCTTTTGTCTGAAAGCTCAAATCATTGTACCTGCCTGTGACTTATCTCCTCTGTATGGTGAGTAGCAATCTATGCTTTCCGTAATTTTGTTGTTGATCCATCCCGGACTTTCCATTGTTAGAACTGTATTGTCAGCATGCATGACAGCTGTTTTATTTACAGCTTCAGTGATCATGAATCAACGCACCAGATAGTCAGCATGTTAACACTCAGCCTCCAGGATTCAGGGAAGAACACTTGCCCTGGGCCAGATTTGCCTTACAGATTAATGATGAGCCACCCAGCCTGGATGTGGTTTTTATGCATTTCCTCTTATCTTAGTAGGTGAATACTGAGCTGGTACCTGCCTCAGACACACTACGCAAACATTTAGAAAACTTTCTCACACTTGAATGTGAGACCCACTCTATACTCAGACAAATGAATAGACAAATTTCATTCTGGGAGGAGTGGTGGGATCAGTAAGGACATCTGGCCACCAGCTGTCACTAACATTGCCAAAATTCATCTAAGAAATCGCAACCCCATAGAGAGATGGCACAAGGCAAGGAAGGAGAAGAAGAATTGGTCTTTATGAGTCTTTAATTTTCATGATTTCCATAAATATAGTTTTTCCACATACACTAATTTACCAATGACATTACCCAAGTATGCTACATCCTCAACAATAACGATTGTAAAATTAAAGTGTGTAACAGGATTTTACAACTGTGCCCATGCTATTTAAGAGTGATTTGCTTATTTCAATTGTAAAATGCAACAATTAAAATGAATAAATGTTAATTAGATCACACATCCTATACAGTATATCCAGCATCAGAATTATTTAAATAGTAACGAAACAATTTGCAGAAGTCGCCATTAAGCCACATCACTGTTTCCCTCAGATGTAGTCACACGGCTGTATCAAAAGTTTGTTCTAAATCAATGTCTTTAATTGATGATAGTCACACCAGAATAGTATCAGTACACAAAATTTCAGCACAAATCTTGCAAAATACACAGCCCAATAAAAAAAGTGAAACATTCAGGAGACATTGTCAGAAGTCAATGCAACCTTGCACACACCATCAGTGGGTATGTAAATGGGTTGCACTTCTCTGTGGCAGATAGACTGGGCACCAGAGTGTGTTTGTGTGCTCATGTTTAGTGTTAAGAGGCCTGGTATGGTGCATCACTGTGAAGGATGCAGAGATGCCACATACTCATGTTAGACAGTGTAATCAGTATCAGACAGAGTTTGAAAGGGACCTCATTGTTGGTCTCCATTTGGCTGACTGATTGAATTGTACAATACCTAGATTTTGGGGCATTTGGATATTACAGTGGCCGGATGTTGGAATGCATGGGGGTAGCCATACCCACCAACATCAAAGTTTCATTTGACCACATCTTACCAGCCCAAGAGAGGATCACCATATGGTGCACTGAGCTCATCATACCACTCCACATCTGTACCTGCCATCTGAGAACAAGTAATGGGTTCCTTGCACATTCTATGTCCCCTCACCCCCACAACATTGGTCAGAGACTAGTAACAGTCAGACAAAGCAATTACCACCCGAGACATCTTACCACCACAACACAGTCAACTATGTTTGGAGTGATGCCTCATCTGGGGAGAATGTACTGCTGCTGAAAGGCATCACAAAGTGTTCAGCAACAAACTGTAGTTCTGCACTACATTGGATGGCCATCATTGGTGAGTATGCAACCTGGGGAGTGGTCCCATTCTTCCAGTGTTTTGGGTAAGCAGAGTGTTGTTACTCCTGGTGTCATGGTGTGGGGATCCATCGGGTAAGACTTCAGTTCATGGCTGGTAGTGATTGAGGGAACTGTGATGGCACAACAATATCTAATGGACATCCTGTGTCCTCACATGATATATCTCATGCGATACTGTCATGGTTCATTTTCAAAAGGACAATACTCATCCACATATGGCCAATGTCTCTATGAATTGTCTGTATGATGTTGAGGTACTCCTGTGGCCAGCAAGATCCTCAGCTCTCTCCCCAATAGAATATAAATTATGTGGGACTAGCATGGACATCAACTTCGTGTCAGTGGATGTCACAGACCAGATACAGCAGTTGTGGGCCATATTGGCCCAGGGGAGTATAAGCATGATGACACCCTTCCCAACTGAATCAGTGCATTCCTCCAGCCCATAGGTGGTTGCATCATTGTTCTGCTAATTAGGCTCATATTGCCAAGTTCTTTGTAAACTTGACTTAAATTTATGATCACTGAAATAACATTACATACCCTGAAATGATAATTAAATCAAGACCCTAAGTTGCCAACAGGTGTTGATATACATCAACTGGGACAGTTGAAACTGTTTGCCCCAACTGGGACTTGAACCCGGGATCTCCTGCTTACATGGCAGACACTCTATCCATCTGAGCCACTGAATGCACAGAGGATAGTGTGACTGCAGGGATTTAGCCCTTGCACGCTCCCCAAAAGACCCACATTCCCAACTTAATGTCCACACACTACATTCATAGTGCCCCTGCCCATTACGCTCATCACTCGTGGCAGACAATCTTACCTAGTCCCTTAAGAGTTCAGGCAATGTGTGTGCATCTGCACATGTATCACATACCCTCTTAAACCATGAAGTTTCATTTCATTTCCTTCTCCTTTTTGGGTCCTTCACCTATTTTGTCTGGCAGTATATTAAAGGCTTACACACAGAATGTCTACATAATTTTGAAAATTCAAATAACTTGCTGTTGTAGCAATATTCATAATCTTACATAACAAGTTACAAAGATGAAATATGGTATAAAAAATAAGTGTCATGTGCCAGCATTTTATACATCAACTGAAATCAGTTGTAGTCCATATTTCTTATAAAACTCACAGTTGCCTGCAGATAGGGACACAGAAAGAAAAGTGAAGGAAAAGATTATAGTGTGTAAGAATGATATGAAGAAAGCAACACTATAATGACTTGGAAACCTGTCCTAGTTAAGCACATAACTTCAAACAAAATCATTTTCCTGAGGATCAAAATATTCATAAACCAAGCACACAGCCATAAATACGACAATATCTAAGCAGAATCAAATAATGTGGAGCCACAACATAAAGGTAATATGGTTGAGTTGAAATCCTAGCTGAACATATTACAACTTAAATCTAAACACAAAACACAAGGCAGCAAAATCTCCAGATCTATCTCTACTTGTAATTTTTTTATTGCTGTTAACTAAAACATCCAGTGATGTTTTGCTCTTCCAGAATTCCATTCCTACACATCACCTCATTTTTACATGCCCCATTTTTCCATGAAGATAACTGACAAATCAAAATTGAGTATATTTTCTATGCAGACACAGTGTTTAAATGAATCATCATTCACTACATGCCCATCTGATTCCCTCAGTTTCTCTTTAAATTTACTAACAAATACATTCAGAATACTTCTCAGGCCAGTCTAAAACATTTGTTTCCAAAATTAATTAATATTTGCCAAATTTATTCCTTAAGTTCAAGACTCTTTACATGACTCTCAGTGTTGGAATCACATCCATGAGTCACAGCTTCTTCTCATGAATTTATTTGTTTATTTAGTCACCAGTCTTCTGACTGGTCTGATGTGACCTGCCACAAATTCCTCTCCTGTGACAAACTCTTCTTCTCAGAGCAGCAACTGCAACTTATGCCCTGAATTATTTGCTGGATGTATCCAGTCTCTGTCTTCCTCTATGGCTTTTACCCTCTGCAGCTCCCTCTAGTATCATGGAAGTTATTCCCTGATGTCTGAACAAATGTTCTACCATGATATCCCTTCTTCTTGGCAGTGTTTTACATATATTCCTTTCTTTGTCAATTCTACAGAGAACCTCCTCATTCCATACCTTATCAGTACACCTAATGGATAGCATTCTACTGTAGCACCATATCTCAATTTCTTCAATTCTCTTCTGTTCCAGTTTTCCCATACAATGCTGTGCTCCAAACATACATTCTCAGGAATTTCTTCCTCAAATTAAGCTTTTGTATGTCCATTCTTATTAGCAGGAGGTCTCAGGGACAATGGCCGTATACTGTCTTGACAAAAAATAAAAGCACCTACAGCCATCCTTATGGTTTTATTTTATTTTGTCACTACTAGTTTCAACACTTCATTGCGTCATCTTCAGTCTGTTTTTGCTGCGGTACAGGTTGATATGATCCCCATGCATAACCTGTCAATTGCCAGCATTACTGGATATGCAGATAATGTGTCAACACTCCAACTATCAACTGCCAGTTGTACGGGTAAAATAACCAGACAGGCAGTTCTGACATTGTGGTTGATAATGGAAACATCTGTCATACATCCATTTTGATCCGAGCACTTCAGACTTGGTCTTCCACTCTTACTGTTCTCTCTTGGTTCTTGTTCATATTGTATATCACCTGTCTTTCCCTACAACTTATCCTTATTTTTCTCATAATTTTGAACATCTTTCAGCATTTTACAATGACAAATTATTTTTCTAGATCAACAAATTCTATGAGCGTGTCTTGATATTTCTGTACTCTTGTTTCCATTATCAACCGCAATGTCAGAACTGCCTGTCTGGTTATTTTACCCCTACAACCACATTTCAGTCCCCCATGACTATTATATTTTCATCTCCCCTTATGTATTGAATTATCCCTTCAGTATCCTCATATACTCTCTTTTATCTCTTCATCTGCCATCTGCAGTGTTGGCATGAGTACCTGAACTATTGCTGTTGGTGTTGGTTTGCTGTCAATTCTGATAAGAACAACCACATCACTGAACTGTTCACAGTAACTCTCTCTCTGCCCTGCCTTCCAATTCATAATGGAGCCTACTCCCATTATACTATTTTCTGCTGCTGTTGACATTGTCCTATATTCATCTGACCAGAAATCCTTGTCTTCTTTCCATTTCACTTCACTTGCCTCCACTATATCTATACTGAGCCTTAACATTTCTCTTTTCAGATTTTCTAGCTTCCCTACAATATTTGAACTTCCAACATTCCGTGTCCTGATTTGTAGTACACTGTTGTTTCATTGGTTACTCAGTTATGTTATGTTATGTTATGTGGTTTATTCATCTCATTACATACAATTTTCAAATCATTTGATTTGATGTACAGGAGACATGTCAAGGTTTACAAAAGAAACTTTTCTCACTTTTTTATAAGAACTACAAAAGTTTACATTATATTTTACATTTCTAAGTTACAGCTACACATGTACATAAAATAATAAATGTATTACAATCCCTGTGTTCAGATTGTGAAGCTGTCCTCAATGAATTCATCGACAGAATAATAACACTTTTCCACCAGGAGAGTAAAGAGCAATCTTTTCAGTGAACCAATCTCCATTTTAAATATATTACTGCCTTTTATTTTATTGAAAATTTTTAACCCCATATACTCTGGCGTTTGGGCATAAAGTTTTAAACGATGTGTTGGAAGTTTGAAGTTATCTCTGTGGCGAGTGCTGTAGTTGTGGTCAAAACGGAAATTGTCTAGTGTATGTTGATTTCTATATAGGAACACCATCATCGCATATATGTAAAGTGAGGGGATAGATAGTACTTTTAAATTTTTTAACAGTGGTCGACAGGATTCCCGTTTTTTTGCAACACACATGTTTCTAATTACTTTCTTTTGTAATACTAGGAGCCTAGTGACATTTGCTGAATTTCCCCAGAAGATTATGCCATAACGAATAACTGACTCAAAGTAGCAGTGATAAACTATCTTTCTGGTATCTATGTTAGTGGCACCTGACAAAATACACATTGCAAATGCTAAGTTGTTCAGTTGATTTGCTAAGTAATCTATGTGTACCTTCCAATTTAAATTTTTGTCAAGATTTAGGCCTAAGAACTTCACGTGGTTTGCTTCTGTGATATCCTGATCATTGCAAGTTATCTTTATTTCACTCCTTTCTACTGATTTAGCTTCAAATTGCATCATTTTGGTTTTAGTTACATTTAGTTTTAGTCCATTTTGATAGAACCAAGATTCAAGTTTTTCTAAAGTGTTTTTGGCTTTTTCTGGAATATTTTCAGATACCTCATTTTCAATTAGAACTGATGTATCATCAGCAAATAAGACTGAATGAACATCAATAGCAAGTGGTAGGTCATTTACGTAAAAAAGAAACAGATAGGGACCCAATATCGAACCTTGTGGGACTCCTTGGGGAACTGTTTTCCAGTCTGATGAATAATTGGTTCCATTTGAAGTTAAAATTACTCTTTGTTTCCTACCTGACAGGTAAGAGCTAAACCATTTTAAAGCAGTGTCTCTGATTCCATACATCTGTAATTTGTGGAGGAGTAATGCATGGTTCACTGAATCAAAAGCTTTAGTCAGATCACAGAATATACCTGTGACCTTTCTACCTTTATCTAACGTGGAGCATATTTGTTGGATAAACTCATTTATAGCATTCGCAGTGCTTTTACCCTGTTGGAATCCGAACTGGTTTTTAAAAATTATATCATTTACAGTAAGAAAGTTATTAATTTGTTTTGCTGCAATCTTTTCAAACACTTTAGAGAAGACCGGCAAGAGAGAGATAGGGCGGTAATTCCCCATATCTTCTGTCGATCCTTTCTTGAATAGAGGTTTGATCTCACCATATTTCAATACCTCTGGAAAGCATCCCTGTTCATAAGATTGATTTATAATAGTTGACAGTGGTTGGGAAATAATATCATACACATACTTGATTACAGATGTTGTTATTTCATCCCACCCATGTGAGGTTTTGTTTTTTAGAGACAATATTTCCTTTTCCACATCCCTTTGGGTTATTTTTTCAAATTGTTTAAAAGATGTGTTCTGGCTGTTTTCCAAATTTGTGATGCCCTGATAGAATGTCATATCCACATCCGATCTTACTACGTTTAGGAAGAATTCATTGAAACAACTTGACATCTGAACAGGGTTTACTATAATTTCATTTTCATGTCTAATTTTCAAAATCTCATGAATTTTTACTTTGGCTCCTAGTTCAGACTGAACAACTGACCACACTGCTTTTGTCTTATTTCTGTGTTCTCGTATGAATTTATTATTTGCCATTTTTTTAGCTGCCGCTACAACTTTCCTAAATACAGCTTTATACTGTTTGACATAAATGACAAAATCTGGATTTCTGTTTGATTTTAACTCATTGTGGAGCTCTCTCTTTCTGGCACTAGAGATCTTTATTCCTGTTGTAATCCATTTGAGTTTACCATTAACCTTCTTTTGCTTATATCTACGAGGAAATGATTCATTAAATACCTCTAAGAAACAATTTAAGAATTTGTCATAGTTAATCGAGCTTGAACTATTGTAGTCTACAGGCCAGCTTATTATACTTAATTTACTGCGGAATAAATCCATTTTACTTTTACTGAGATCCCTTTTTATACACACTTCTGGAGGCTTTAGGTTATTTGCTTTTGGGAGCTCAATAAACAGAGCTGAGTGATCTGAAATACCCAAGTGTAAGCAGTATTTGTGCTTATTTCCACTGTCAAATATGTAGTTAGTAATAATATTATCAATGCAGGTCACTGATCTGCTGTTTTCCCTAGTGCCTTCAGAAAAATTTAGCTTGAAACCAGATTTCTGAGTTAAGTCACGAAATTTTGTGGAATCATTGCTTTCAACTAAGACATTTAAGTTGAAGTCTGCTGCTATAACAACTTTTTTCTTACTTTCTTTCTGGAGTTTTTCCAGGAGGCATTCGAATTTGCTTAAAAACACTTTTGTTACCGCACATCCAGGAATTCTGTAGATTGCTATAACCAATGTATTCAGATCACTCAGCTCTACAGAGCAACTTTCAAACACGCTCTCTTCATTTAAATAATTAAAACTATCTCTTACTGTATAACTTATGGAAGAATTGACAAGAATGCAGGAGCCTCCACGAGATTTGCTTATTCTACAAAAGCTAGCAGCTACCTTAAAATTATTAATACTATTTAGTACTTTTATACTATCTTCTGTTAACCAGTGTTCATTTAGGCAGATTATTTTAATATTTACGGATTCTGAAAGCAGAATTTTTAGTTCGTCGATTTTTGAGAATTTACGATTTGGTTGTTCTGCCCCTAAGCCATTTATATTCAAGTGCATCAATAGATCATTTTTTCTTTTAGTTATTTCGCGTGCATCCTTTGTTTGGTACCTAAACTTTTTATTTTCAGTTTGAATTTTTTCTTTGTCACCCCTATCACAATGAATTAGTTTCCCTTGCTTCTTAGGACTTTACACACGTCTATGAACATTTTACTAAGGTTCACAGAGCCTAATCTATTCAAGTGCAGGCCGTCTTTTCCCAGACACTTGCAGTTTAAGAATTTGTTTGGGTCAATGAATACTGCACCGAGTCTGTTGCACTGTTCCCTAATGCCGGTATTTATCCTGTTGATGTAAGTATCACTTACCGATCTTCAATGAATGATTCCACTAATTACCAGCCTGGCTGTTGGGTATACAGTTTTCGCCGATCTAATCAGATTCCGCGTTTCATTCACGATTTCTTCCTCACTGTTACTGCGGATGGAGTTTGTGCCCACGTGGATTAAGACACCTCTGTAATCGTCCGTACTTAAAGTTTTGTTACCAGTTTCGCCCGTGTTTCTTTTCGTGGACAATACATTCTTAAAGTGTTTGTTGAGCTGATGCGATCGGATTCCAGGTCGAACATCGACCTTGCAATCCGGCACAATAACATTTTTTAATATAGAATCACCTATTAACAGAAAATCGTTTTTGTCATCTTCTTTGTTCGTTGCACTTTTACGTTTGCCCTTCTTATTATAGGAAACTGTTTTCCATTTATACTTATCACTTGTTTCACTGACAGAGTTCTCTGTTGTATTATTTGCCGTATTACACAAATGCGGATGTTTGCCACTTTGTTCAGTAATGGGTTGATTTCTACACACGCAGGATTTTCTTTCAATAACCAGTTCAGAATTTTCTTGTTTCAATGCTAAAATTTCCGCCTTCAGCGCTTCAATGTCACTTTGAAGCAATTTAATAATTTCTTCTTTTGAGTTCACGGTACTTACGAGTTCGGCCGTCTCCATACGCAAACAATGTGGACACGACCATGGAAACTCGTCTTTTATGAGTTTTAAATTCACTTTCGCGCATTTTTCATGAAACCAGTAGTTACACTTCACACAAAAGATGCCTTTCATGACGCGTTTCGAACATTCTCTACACGATGAACTATTTAATTTAACCTTTTTTGAGGACTGAGATGTGTCACAACACTCTTTTATCGGCGCCATCTTGCATCCAGTCTTATTCTCATAGACACCTCTGCACTGGCAGTCCCCTCCTGGAGATCTGAATGGGAAACTTTTCCAGAATCTTTTGAGTTCATCATGACACTTTTCTCAGCTACAGGCTACACGCCCTGTAGATACACTTTATGTGTCTTTAATGCAATGATTTCTGTTGCCTTCTGCATCCTCATACCATCAATCTTCATTGAATTTTCCACCTTGAGTGGCAGTTTCCCACCCACAGGGCAAGAGAGTGCCCTGAACCTCTGCACACTTTTTCACCCTCTTTGACAAGGCTGTTAGCTGAATGATGGTGACTTCTAATACTGGAAGTGTTTGGCCACCACTGCTTATGAATTTTATTAAAAATTTAAGTGGTGGTGGAGTTGAAACCTGAGACTTCATTAATATCAAGCTGAAGTCCTCAAAGTGGTGCTTTAATGTTTGGAAATAGGTGAAAATCAAATGGGATATAGTTGGGACTATATGTAGGATGATAAATGGCAGTGAACACAAGGTGTCTCATTGTTACATAAGTCACAGTGCTTGTGTGTTTTTTGGCATTGTCATGCTGAAGGAGATTGTGCTTCAAGTGTGGACAAACACTTTGAATTCATACTTTCAGTTTTCTGAGGATCTCTCATGCATCAACCTAGTTATGGTACACACCACCGCATAACACACTGCAATTCAGAGCCCTCTAATGGCCAAGGGTTGCATCTTGTCACCGAGTAATATGTATGGCATGTAATACATCAACCAATATTGAGAACAGAATAAAAAATTTGAAGGCATTCCTTTTCAGCAAGCCCCCATATATCACGAGGAACAGCTGGTTTTTTGAAGTATTGGCTATCCTGCCAACTTGACTATTTCAAACTTAGTCCCAGTATGTACAAATTTGTGTACCCTTTTATTGGTATTGAAGTAGTAATGTAGTTTCAAAGAGCCTCTTCTCTTTGGTGGTGTGTATATTGACTTACTAAACTAAACTGATGTCTTTTATTCTTGTTGCTGATGATGAATGGCTGAATTAGTGATTTATTTCTATGTAAATCTTATATAATGTGTTTCAGGATGTCACCAGTATTTAATGCATTTTTGGCAAACTTGCCACAATTGTTGGACCAAAATCAACTTATGGGCTGTTCTCTCCTGCCAACATGCCTTGTGCTTTTACAGTATTGTCCTTGTCCTCATCATCCAGGAGAATTCCAAGTTCCAGCATATAGCCTATGGTTTCTCGAGCCCCATACACGTCGGTCTTGGCTAATGGCAGTTCTTGTTCTGATGTACAAGGTATCCTAGACTGGTTAAAATATATTAAGATATATTATTAGTAGTTTTACAAATATTATTTTTATAATGGTATTTCAGCTAAATCCTTTCACATATAAATTTAACTGCTACATTTTTATACATTATGGATTCTAATTTAGACACAACACATGACTTTAATCAATTTATTATAATACTTCTTATAATTATAGTGTCCATTATTTCTAAAATATATTTTGTGGTGAAGTCTTTTAATGTAACGCTACTGATCTGTTCTTTGTGCCATTATATGTATTGCAAAAATGTCTGTGCAAATAGCAACCTTTTCTTTAAGATAACTGTACTGGAAATTTCAAACTGCTTATTGGGAACTACTTCAGAGTAGCCTCATTTCTTCAATTTTCTCTTCCACATACCATATATGTTTCATCTCTCAACCATGAAGAGTCATGGTACAGATGATATTTTATCTTCTGTTTACATAATGACATATATTTTCATATTTATGAGTTCTACAACTTCCACAAAACAGCATGAGCCACAACATCAATGCTTGCACTAAATATGCCCTTTCAATGTTAAAAACATATGATAGTGCACTTACTGTTTGTAACTGTGCAGAAAGACATGTTAGATTGCATTATCGGCAGTAAACTAATATAAACAGTAACAACTGAAACACTGAAATATACCTGGGAGTAACAGTCCAGAGGGATGTAAATGGACTGACTTGCTAAAAATATTTGTAGTGAAAAACAGATTCATTGCAAGAATTTAAGAAAATGGAATTCATTCATGAAATCACCTGGTCAATTGATTATTTAATATTTTTTGTTAATTTGGTCTCTTACTATCGAAGATTAATAGATGAGATATCAAAGATACAAAAAAGAGTAATGCGCTTTACTATGGGATTGATAAGCAGGTGTGAGAATATTATGGAGATGCTCATCAAACTCTAGTGACAAGTGCTACAACAGTGACATTTTACTCAAGGAGAAAGTAACTTAAAATTTGGTGAGTTTATATTCTGCGAAAAGTCAAGCACTGTATTACTTCCTCTTGCATACATCTTCCAAAACAACCACATTCAGAAAATAAGAGAACTCAGCTTTTAGGGAAGTTTAATGACAGTTATTCTTTTTGTCGACCAATTCGGAATGGAATACAAAGAAGAGACAATGATACTGGACACTCTAGGAGTTGTACCTGTTGTCGAGCAGTCACCCATTTTATTACACTTTATGAAGAAGTTGATAAAATATTAATATATGGAACCTGGATCTGTAATGATTGTACTACTTATTACTGTATTAGAGAGGTATTTTTTTCCATTTCACTGCAAACTTAACTCCTCAAAACTGACCAAACTGCTGTTTCTGGGTTTCAAATAAATATATTGTTTGCCATTTGCTTTACTGGTTTAGGTGTTTTGTTAAAAGTTTTTTGTATGTGCACACATATTTAAGGAATGCAAGCTTTGAATTAATTTTTATCTCCATGTGTAGTTTTGTCTTATTAACTCTAGATGCACTAACTCATTTTGATATGTGTGACCTACTTTTGTGAGCCTTGTTCCATATTGTTACCAAATAGAAGCATTTACTGAATTCAGTATTCAGTTGAAAAATTGTAGTTGCCCTTTGTGGAAGTGTATTTCATGAGTGACCACCTGGTGAGGCTCAGTTTTTTTAATAAATACCTCCATACTTTCTTTTGGTTGAACTAACTGAATTTAATTTTGGCAACTATACAGGCTGCACTGATCTCATTGCAATTTGTAATTTGATCCTGCTATAAGAGCAACTTATCCATATTTAGTAGAACCTACTGATTCTTTTCCTATATTGTTGATCAAGTTTCTGAACATAGTCCATGGTTAATAACTGCTGATACACTCATGTTCTCTGTGACAAAGTTTCACACAAATTTTGAAATATTATATGCATGCCTGTCTCTGAATATTTTCACGTTTTATTCCTGAAGAATCAAGTTAACCAAGTTCACTAGCAATTCTTTTTATTACTATGACCAGTTTCAGCAGATTTGATCATTTGAAAATGGGTCACAACCTGAAACTATTCCCCAAGTGAATAAAAGTCAAATTCACAATGTTGCCTGTTTTTCTATCGTATTGTGGCTATCATGCCTACATTTATGTGTTCACTATGCTGTTCATAGCAGCTTACCTACACTTCAGTTCTCTTATTTATTATTAGATCAACTCCTGCATTACCTTACATGTTTTTGTGTCAGTGACACTGTATTCCCCCTTCCCCTCACTGATGGACTATGGACATAGCCATTGATAGGTTGGTTTGCATGCCTTAGCAATTCAGACAACATACCATATCTGCAACTACAACATAGGGGTATCCATTGAGAGATCTGACAAAGGAGTGGTTCCTGAAGAGGGGGAGCAGCCTTTTCAGTAGTTCCAGAGGCAACAATCTGGATGATTGATTGATCTGCCCTAGTAACACCAAAGAAAACGTCTTTGCTATGCTGGTACTGCAACGGCCGAAAGCATAAGGATACTTCAGCAGTAATCTTTCCCAAGGCCATGCAGCTCTACTATATGGTTAAATGATGATTGTGTTGTCTTTGGGTAAAATATTCTGGAGGGAAAATAGTCCCCCATTCAGATCTCTGAGTGGGGACTACTCAGGAGGATGTTGTCATCAAGAGAAACAAAACTGGCTTTCTACACATTGGAGCCTGGAATGTTGGATCCCTTAATCAGGCAGGTAGATTAGAAAATATGATAGATGGATAGGTTAAAGTTAGATATAGTGGGAATTAGGGAAGTTCAATGGCAGGAGGAACAGTAATTTTGGCCATATAAATACAGGGTTATAAATACAAAATCAAATAGGGGTTATGCAGGACCAGGTTTAATAATGAATAAGAAAATAGGAATGTGAGTAAGTTACTATGAACAGCATAGTGAACATATCATAGACAAGACAGACAAATAGCCCACACCTACCACACTAGTACAAGTTTATATGCCAACTACCTCTGCAGGTGCTGAAGAGACAGAAGAAATGTATGATAAGATAAAATGATTATGCAGATAGCTAAGGGAAATGAAAATTTTTTGTGATGGGGGACTGGCATTTCACAGTAGGAAAAGCAAGGTAAGGAAAAATAATGAGGCAATGTAAACTGGGTGAAAGGAATGAAAGACAAAGCTGTCTGGTAGAATTTTGTGTAGAGCATAATTTAATCATCACTGACACTTGGGTTAAGAATCATGAAAGAAAGTTGTATACATGGAAGAGACCTCATCTACATCTACATGATTACTCTGCTATTCACAATAAAGTGCCTGACAGAGGGTTCAATGAACCACCTTCATGCTATCTTTCAACCGTTCCACTCTCGAATGGCACGCAGGGAAAACAAGCACTTAAATTTTTCTGTGTGAGCCCTAATTTCTCTTATTTTATCGTGATGATCATTTCTCACTATGTAGGTGGGTGGCAACAGAATTTCCATGGGCAGATGTGGAATTTGATAACAATTAATTGTTTATGAACTATAGATTAATACTGAAGAAATTTCAAAAAGGTAGGAATTTAAAGAGATGGTAACCAGAGGTTGTCAAGAGTTTCAGAGGGAGCATTAGGCAACAGATGACTAGAATAGATAAAGGGATACATTAGAAGGCACATGAGTAGCTTTAAGAGATGAAATACTGAAAGCAGTAGAGAATCAAATAGCTAAAAAGACAATGCCTAAAAGAATGTCTAGGACAACATGGGAGATATTGAATTTAATCAATAGAATGAGAAAATATAAAAATGCAGCAAACAAAGTAGGGGAAAAGGAGGACAAACATTAAAAAAATTACACTAACAGGATGTGCAAAATGGCTAAGCAGGAATGGCTAGAGGACAAATGTAAACATTTAGAAGTATATTTCGTTAGGGAAAAGATAGATACCACCTACTGGAAAATTACAGAGGCCTTTGCATAAAAGGGAAGCAGCTGTATGAACATCAAGAGCTCAGACGGAAAAACAGTATTAAGCAGAGAAGGAAAGCTGAAAGGTTGAAGGAGTGTGTAGAGGGGCTGTACAAGGGAGATGAACTTGGGGCATCATTATAAAAATTGAAGAGAACACAGATGAAGATGATATGAGAAATATGATACTGCAAGAAGAATTTGATAGAGCACTGGAAGATCTAAGTCAAAACAAGGCACTTGGAGTAGACAGTACACTATCAGAACTACTGACAGCCTTAGGAGAGCCATCCATGACAAAATTATTCCATCTGGTGTGCAAGACATATGAGACAGGTGAAATAACCTCAAACTTCAATAAGAATGTAATAATTCCAGTTCCAAAGAAAGCTGGTGCTGAGAAGTGAGAATATCACCAAACTGTCAGTTTACTAATTCATGGTTGCAAAGTACTAACATGAATTCTTTACATTATAATGCAAAAGCTGGTAGACATCAACTTTGGGGAAGATCACTTTGGAATCTAGAGAAATGTTGGAACATGAGGGCAATACTGAACCTACAGCTTCTATTCAAAGATAGGTTAAGGAAAAACAAACCTTCGTTTATAGACTTAGACAAAGCTTCTGACAATGTTGACTGGAATACTCTCTTTGGAATTCTGAAGGTAGCAGGGGTAAAATACAGGGAACAAAAGGCTGTATACAACTTGTACAGAAACCAGACGGAAGTTATAAGAGTTGAGTAGCATGAAAGGGGAGCAGTGGTTGAGAAGGACAGGGTTGTAGCCTATATCTGTTTGACCCTGCAGCCAAGCGACTAGCGCGAGGTTTGGTGTTCTCGTAAAGATAAGTTATTTTAGATTATAAAACACATAGATTAGTACTGATTACGTGGTAAATAAGTGTATTAGTGTGCCGTTTAAGTGTACCATTAAAGGTTTCATTTCTCATTACGTAATATAGCAGAAAACGCGAAAAGACCGTACAGTCGTATTTTCTGTTTACGTTCTGCTGCAGCAAATCTATAGAATTTCGTTTAGTTGTTCCTTGCTCTCTCCAGCAATTTAACTTAGCGTACCTCTTCATTATTTAACTAGCATTTCCGGAAAGTAGCGTAAAGTTTAACTTGTTGTTTCAGAAACTTTGCACTTTTGTTTTTGTTTACACACAGTTGCGTATAGGCCAAATTTGTGTAACCATATTTTCGTGTTTATCTGTAATTTAACTGACTTATTCTTAATAAATTATTACGTTTATCATGAGTGAAAAGTGCTTGACTTGCCGTAGAATTGTTAGGTCGGGGCTTTGGTGTGATGGGTGCTGTAGTTTTTTCCATGTGGGTGACTGTAGTGGCGTGGGAATAGGGGAAGTAAATGAGACTCATCAGTGGTTTTGTAGGATTTGTAGTAGAGATAGGAAGATACTGGAACAGGAGGGGAAAATTGCTGCCCTTCAGGCTGAGTTAGACAAGGCCAGGGGAGATCTTGACAGGTTAAGGAGGGAGAAGGGTAAAGAGAGGTGGGAAGTAGCAACAGGCAACAGGAGGAACAGGCCTAGAACTTTGTCTGACAGCTTTATGGTGAATGTGGAAAATAGATTTGACCTGTTGCTTCAGTTAGAAGCTGGTGAGCCTCAAGCAGTTACAGGTGTAGACAGGGCACAACAAACTTTCAGCAGCAAATTGAAAAGTAAGAATGTAGGGAAATCAGTAAAGAGAAAGAAAGTGTTGTTGTTAGGTAGTTCCCATGGAAGAGGTGTTGGCCAACTCTTGCAGGATGAACTAGGATCAGAATACCAGGTCACCAATTTTTTTAAACCTAGTGCTGGTCTGGAGCAGGTGACAGAGGATTTAGGATCACTTTGCAAAGATTTCACTAAGGAAGACACCGTGGTTATAGTGGGTGGGGCAGGTAACAGTATTGACAGAGATCCTGGGTACAGCATAGAGTGTGACCTGGCGAAGATTGCATCAGCATCGAGGCATACCAGTGTTGAGTTTGTATCTGTTCTTGGGCGCCATGACCGACCTCATTTGAACTCTTCTGTCAAGAGAGTTAATTTGGAGCTGGAACGGCTGCTCATGTCGGGTGCGGGGTCACACATTGGTGTGGTTCATGTTGATTCTGTCAGTAGGTGGGATTATACTAGGCATGGCCTTCACCTCAACAGGAAGGGGAAGGGTAAATTGGCTGGGGAAATAGCAGGAAAGTTAAAGGGGGGAGGCACTGTCATGAGTGGTAAAATACCAGTGGTTATAGGATTCAGAAAAGACCCTTTTTTAGGGTAGGGAGGACAGAAAGAAAACAAATTTTAAGAGAGGTCAGAACTGAGATAAACCTTCAGTTTGAGAAAGAAATCAAAAAACATAATTCCAGCTTATTACATCAACATAAACAGCCATTGGTTAAGAATTTTCAACTGTCAGCAGATATTTTAACTCCATCCAATTTTAAGTCAGTCAATGTGAAATGTCAGCTATCTTTATTGCATCAAAATATTCGAGGACTGAGAAATAAAATTAATGAATTAACTATCTGCATAGATGAATTAGAGTCTTCAAACCCAGCTGACATAATCTGCCTCTCTGAACATCATGTGACCACTGGTATAGAACTTTTAAGTGTTACAGGGTTTAGGTTAGCATCTCACTATTGTAGATCAGAAATGGAGAAAGGAGGAGTTGCCACATTCATCAGGAACTGTCATAAATTTAAGAACATAGACATTCATAAATTTTGCCTAGAACAGCATATGGAAGCATGTGCAACAGAATTAGATTTTCACAAAAAATCTTTCATAATATTAAGTGTATATCGAGCACCTGCAGGTAACTTTAATCTGTTTGTAAACCACCTTGAAGCTGTACTGGCCCATTTAACAACCAAAAACAAAGAAATAGTGGTTGCTGGTGATTTCAATGTAGATTTCCTTAAAGACTCTCCCAATAAGAACCTATTTGAGTTAGTAACACTATCATTCAACTTAATTCCCACAGTAAAGTTCCCCACTAGGATAACCACTTGCTCACAAACAGCCATTGATAATATCTTTATAGAAAAGTCAAATGAACAAAATTATATTACAGAACCAATAGTCAATGGCCTCTCAGACCATGACATGCAGTTCCTTCTGTTAAATGTTAATACTGAACAGGATATAAAATCTGTTAAATCTGAGCTCAAGAGGGTAATCAGTAAGCCAAAAATTGATTATTTTAGGACACTCCTCAGAGACATTCACTGGACTGATGTTTACAGTGCTCATGGCATGAATGAAAAATATAACATTTTTGCTAATAAAGTGCTTACCTTATTTGAACACTGCTTTCCCCCAAAACTTACCAAGGTTAGAGCAAAGTCTACAAAGAAGCCATGGATTACTCGAGGAATAGGGGTATCTTGTAAAACAAAAAGAAAACTGTATCTGTCAATCCGAAACATTTCCAATGTTGATGCTATAGCACATTATAAGAAATACTGCAAAATATTAAAGACTGTAATACGGATGTCAAAGCAAATATATTACAAGGAAAAGATAGTCATATCAGATAACAAAATAAAGACAATATGGGATATAGTGAAGGAGGAGACCGGTAGAACCAGACATGAAGAGGAACAAATAGCATTAAGAGTAAATGATGCATTGGTGACAGATGTGTATAGTGTTGCAGAACTTTTTAACAAACATTTTATAACTGTTACTGAAAAGATGGGGTTGTCAGGTTCGGTAGATGCTGCTATGGATTACCTTAGACCAGACATTTCAAGTAACTTCCATAATATGAATTTGACCCTCACTACCCCAACAGAAATAATGTCCATCATAAAATCTTTAAAATCAAAAACATCTAGTGGGTATGATGAAATATCAACAAAGTTAATTAAAGAATGTGATTCTGAGCTAAGTAACATATTAAGCTATCTGTGTAACCAGTCGTTTATCAGTGGAATATTTCCCGAATGGCTGAAATATGCTGAAGTTAAGCCACTGTTTAAGAAGGGAGATAAAGAAATAGCATCAAATTTCCGTCCAATTTCACTGTTGCCAGCATTCTCAAAAATTTTCGAAAAAGTAATGTACAGTCGTCTTTATAACCATCTTATCTCAAATAACATACTGTCAAAGTCACAGTTTGGATTTCTAAAAGGTTCTGATATTGAGAAGGCTATCTACACTTACAGTGAAAATGTACTTAATTCATTAGACAAAAAATTGCAGGCAACTGGTATATTTTGTGATCTGTCAAAGGCATTTGACTGTGTAAATCACAATATCCTTTTAAGTAAACTAGAATATTATAGTGTAACAGGAAATGCTGCAAAATGGTTCAAATCTTATATCTCTGGCAGGAAACAAAGGGTGTTATTAGGAAAGAGACATGTATCAAGCTATCAGGCATCATCCAACTGGGAACTAATTACATGTGGGGTCCCACAAGGCTCCATTTTGGGGCCCTTACTTTTTCTTGTGTATATCAATGACCTTTCATCAGTAACATTACCAGATGCCAAGTTTGTTTTGTTTGCTGATGATACAAACATTGCAATAAATAGCAAATCAAGTGTAGTCTTAGAAAGATCAGCCAATAAAATATTTGTAGACATTAATCACTGGTTCCTAGCCAATTCTTTGTCACTAAACTTTGAAAAAACACACTACATGCAGTTCAGAACTTGTAAGGGGTGTCCCAAGAGTATATGTCTAACATATGATGACAAGAAGATAGAAGAAGTGGACGGTGTTAAATTCTTGGGATTACAGCTTGATAATAAATTCAACTGGGACGAGCACACCACAGAACTGCTGAAGCGTCTTAACAAATCTCTGTTTGCAATGCGAATTTTGTCAGACATAGGGGATATAAAAATGAAAAAGCTGGCATACTATGCTTACTTTCATTCCATAATGTCATATGGGATTATTTTCTGGGGTAATTCATCAAGCCAAGCTAAAGTTTTCCGGGCACAAAAACGTGCAGTAAGAATTATATGTGGTGTGAACTCAAGAACATCCTGCAGAAGCCTGTTTAGGGAACTAGGGATACTAACTACAGCTTCCCAATATATTTATTCCTTAATGAAATTTGTCATTAAAAATATATCACTTTTTCAAACCAACAGCTCAATTCATGGAATCAATACTAGAAATAAGAATAATCTTCACAAGGATTTAAAGTCACTTAGTCTTGTACAAAAAGGTGTGCATTATTCAGGAACACACATTTTCAATAACTTGCCAGCAGCCATAAAAAGCTTAACAACCAATGAAATTCAGTTTAAGAGAAGCCTAAAGGATTTATTGGTGGCCAACTCCTTCTACTCCATTGATGAATTTCTGAGGAAAACCAACTGATTTGTATATAAGTACAACATAACTTCTGCACAATTTCAGTGCAGTAATGTGTTCACTGAAAATTTGTGTGTGTGTGTGTGTGTGTGTGTAAGTATAATCTAACTTCTGCACCATTTCAGTGCAGTAATGTGTTCATTGTAAATAAGTATTACAGTAGTTGTATTACATGTCTCTTACCTTATAAATAAATATAAAACTTTTTTATTTTAAATTCAGTGCAATAGTATTTGTAAAATGACTCTTAGTGTTCATTAAAAAATGACGATCATTCCACTTGGGACCTGTGGAATGGTACATTAGCTTATTTGTTTTAGTTTAAATATTTGTCATGTATTGTTGTTTTTCTGACATGTTCCACATCCTGGAGGACCTCCTCACTACGGATCAATTGGAATGAAAGTAAATCTAATCTAATCTAATCTGGTATTCAGTCCATACATTGAGAAAGTAAAGAAGAAAACCAAAGAATAATTATGGATAGGGACTATTGTTCTGGAAGAATAAACAAAAACTTTGAGGTTTGCCAACGACATTTGATTTCTGCAAGAGACAGCAAGACACTTGGAAGAGCATTTGAATGGAGAGGGCAGTGTCCTGAAAGAGGGATATAAGATGAACATTAACAAAAGCAAAACAAGAGTAATGGAATGAAGTTGAATTGAATCAAGTGATGCTGAGAGAATTAAATGAGACATTTAAAATAGTAGATTGGTTTTGCTGTTTGGACAGAAAAGTACCTAACAATGGCCAAAGCAGAGAGGATATAAAATGTAGACTGGCAATGACAAGAAAAGTGTTTCTGAAGAAGAGAAATTTGTTAACATTGAATACAGATGTAAGTGTTAAGAAGCCTTTTCTGAAGGTATTTGTATGGAGTGTATCCATGTATGGAACTGAAGCATGGATGATAAACAGTTTGGACAAGAATATAATAGAAGGTTTCAAAACATGGTGCCACAGGATCATGTTTAAGATTAGATGGGTAGTTCATGTAACTAATGAGCAAGTACTGAATAGAACTGGTGAGGAAAGAAATTTATGGCACATCCCGACTATAAGAAGGAAGTGGTTGATAGGACAAATTCTGAGACATCAAGAGATCAGGAGTTTAGTATTGGAGGGAAGTAAGGGGGCTTAAAATTGTAGACGGAATCCAAGAGATAAAAACAGTAAGCATATTCAGAAGAATGTAAGATTCAGTAATTATTTGGAGATAAAGAAACTTTCACAGGATAGGGTAGTATGGAGAGCAGCATCAAAACAGTATGAGGACCACAACAACAACAAACCTGTACTAACATGCCCAGAAGTTGCTGTTCTTCCTGCAACCAGATTTCAGTTCTTCCACACCATGTCTAAACTATATGTAACATAAACAAAATTGTTATTACTTTTAGAAACACCAGAGAAAAGACATTTGCTTTTTTGTTGTGTGCATTACTGTAAAGTCTATGGCACAAAATACTTTTTATTGAAGCATATATTAAGATTTGTTACAATCTGTTCACATATTGAGCATAGGAAAAGTGATTGCTTATGTGCCTCTTGTATGTATTTTTTTTTTTTTTTTTTTTTTTTTTTTGTATAATTTTTGTCTTCATAGTCTCTGTGGGAACATTACATAAGGGGTGAATTATGTGTGTAGGTTCTAACATGAAGGTTAGTCTTTGGCATTTTTTAGCATGTTGTTCTGTAATCTTTAAGTGCCTGCCAAGTGAAATTTCTTAACTTTTCACAACACCCTAGTAAGATGAATGGAACTGGTGCATTTGTGCTGACTTTCTTTACATATCCTGTTAGTTTGACCTGGTCTAGACACCACACACTTGATCACTATTCCACCATTAGCAACAGAGATGTTCTCTGGCAAAAGTGTTGTTTCCCAGTGCCTTATCAGTAAATGATGTCTGCAACTAAGCCAGTATATCTGTTCTAAATCAAATTACCACATTTAATATTCCCAGGTATTTGTATGACATGAATGTCTCAAGTTATTATTCATAAATCTTCAGTTACATTTTTTAATTTCACGAAGGTGACACTTGTTAATAGTTAGTTAATAGTCTTAGTGCCAGGTTGATATATTGTCATAATCAGATTTGGTATTACTGTAAATATCACTATATAAGTATATGTCATAGAGAATCACAACTGCAAAATATCAGAGAATGAAGCAAGTACTAACCACTAAGTCATAGGCCAAGACACACACCCATGCCCGAGGGAGGACTTGAACCTACGGAGAGGAATATATATTCTTAGTATAAATATCTTATGTAAATGCCCTTGTAGATAGCATTGGTAGCCCTCTGAGGCTGTTAATGGATGGTGCTATTGTAGTGCAAAGGTTGAATCACTGGAAAATGACTGTGAAATGTAGGTACACTGAATTGCCAATGAAACTGGTATAGGCATGCATATTCAAATACAGAGGTATGTAAATATGCAAAATACTGCACTGCAGTCAGTGAGTTTGAAAGTGGTGTTATAGTCTGTTCACGAGCGATGGGAGGCAACATCTCCGAGGTAACGATGAAGTGGGGATTTTCCTGTATGACCATTTCATGAGTGCACTGTGAATATCAGGAATCCAGTAAAACATCAAATCTCTTATATTGCTGTGGCCAGAAATAGATTCTGCAAGAATGGAATCAATGACGACTGAGGAGAATCATTTAATGTGGAAGAAGTGCAACCCTTCCTCAAATTACTTTAGATTTCGAAGCTGGACCATCAACAAGTGTCAGCATGTGAATCATTCAATGAAAAATCATTGATATGGGCTTTTGGAGCCCACTCATGTACCCTTGATGACTGCACAAGGCAAAGCTTTATGCCTCGTGTGGGGCCCTTGACCACTGACATTGGACTGTTGATGACTGGAAACATGTTACCTGGTCAGACAAGTCTCATTTCAAATGGTACTGAGCTGATGGACATGTGTGGGTATGGAGACAACCTCATAAATCCATGAACACTGCATGTCAGCAAGGAACTGTTCAAGCTGGTGGAGTCTCTGTAATGGTGTGAGGGGGTGTGCGGTTTGAGTGATATGGGCCACCTGATACATCTAGATACTACTCTGACAGGTGACACATACATAAGCATCCTGTCTGATCGCCTGCATCCGTTCATGTCCATTGTGTATTCTGACAGACTTGGGCAATTCCGGCAGGACAATGCTACAACCCACACATCCAGAATTGCTACAGAGTGGCTCCAGGAACACTCTTATGAGTTTAAACACTTCTGCTGGCCACCAAACTCCCCATACATGAACATTATTGAACATATCTGGGATGTCTTGCAACATGCTGTTCATTAGAGATTTCTACCCCCTTGTACTCTTATGAATTTATGGACAGCCCTGCAGGATTCATGGAGTCAGTTCCCTCCAACACTACTTCACACATCAGTCAATCCATGCCATGCCATTTTGTGGCACTTCTGCATGCTTGTTGGAGCCCTACACGATATTAGGCAGGTGTACAAATTTCCATGGCTCTTTAGTGTAGATCTCCAACTGACAAGGAGTTTGTGCAAAGACTGGTACTTGGCACTCAACCTAACGTATTGTACTGCAATGCATATAAGTAAAATTGTTTGATTACATCTTGATTCATCAATCAAAGGAATCAGTCATAGTAGGCAAACATATATGGGACTATCCATACAGTGCAGTGTTAGATCAGAAAATTATTCAAAAAGTTGTAGGGAATGCTGATGGCAGACTCTGATTGAACAGAAGGATACTAAGGAGGCATACTACATCCACAAAAAAGATGCATGTAAATCTTACAGACAACTGCTTCTTGCATGTTGTCTGTCCACCTTTGGAGCTATTCTTTTCAAATTTTGATACTGATGCAAAACAATATACACTCCTGGAAATTGAAATAAGAACACCGTGAATTCATTGTCCCAGGAAGGGGAAACTTTATTGACACATTCCTGGGGTCAGATACATCACATGATCACACTGACAGAACCACAGGCACATAGACACAGGCAACAGAGCATGCACAATGTCGGCACTAGTACAGTGTATATCCACCTTTCGCAGCAATGCAGGCTGCTATTCTCCCATGGAGACGATCGTAGAGATGCTGGATGTAGTCCTGTGGAACGGCTTGCCATGCCATTTCCACCTGGCACCTCAGTTGGACCAGCGTTCGTGCTGGACATGCAGACCGCGTGAGACGACGCTTCATCCAGTCCCAAACATGCTCAATGGGGGACAGATCCGGAGATCTTGCTGGCCAGGGTAGTTGACTTACACCTTCTAGAGCACGTTGGGTGGCACGGGATACATGCGGACGTGCATTGTCCTGTTGGAACAGCAAGTTCCCTTGCCGGTCTAGGAATGGTAGAACGATGGGTTCGATGACGGTTTGGATGTACCGTGCACTATTCAGTGTCCCCTCGACGATCACCAGTGGTGTACGGCCAGTGTAGGAGATCGCTCCCCACACCATGATGCTGGGTGTTGGCCCTGTGTGCCTCGGTCGTATGCAGTCCTGATTGTGGCACTCACCTGCACGGCACCAAACACGCATACGACCATCATTGGCACCAAGGCAGAAGCGACTCTCATCGCTGAAGACGACACGTCTCCATTCGTCCCTCCATTCACGCCTGTCACGACACCACTGGAGGTGGGCTGCACGATGTTGGGGCGTGAGTGGAAGACGGCCTAACGGTGTGCGGGACCGTAGCCCAGCTTCATGGAGATGGTTGCGAATGGTCCTCGCCGATACCCCAGGAGCAACAGTGTCCCTAATTTGCTGGGAAGTGGCGGTGCGGTCCCCTACGGCACTGCGTAGGATCCTACGGTCTTGGCGTGAATCCGTGCGTCACTGCGGTCCGGTCCCAGGTCGACGGGCACGTGCACCTTCCGCCGACCACTGGCGACAACATCGATGTACTGTGGAGACCTCACGCCCCATGTGTTGAGCAATTCGGCGGTACGTCCACCCGGCCTCCCGCATGCCCACAATACGCCCTCGCTCAAAGTCCGTCAACTGCACATACGGTTCACGTCCACACTGTCGCGGCATGCTACCAGTGTTAAAGACTGCAATGGAGCTCCGTATGCCACGGCAAACTGGCTGACACTGACGGCGGCGGTGCACAAATGCTGCGCAGCTAGCGCCATTCAACGGCCAACACCACGGTTCCTGGTGTGTTCGCTGTGCCGTGCGTGTGATCATTGCCTGTACAGCCCTCTCGCAGTGTCCGGAGCAAGTATGGTGGGTCTGACACACCGGTGTCAATGTGTTCTTTTTTCCATTTCCAGGAGTGTAGGTGACCATGTCCCAATTCAGGCTGATAGAACAATAACTGTTCAAAACCATGACCACCAATACATTATAGCTATTAATACAGTAGATTTTGTTAAACATATTTATTCTTCCAACTTATTGTTCATTCCTAATATTGGTGTGCTTCAGCTAGATATATGTAAATATTATTCTCATATCTCTAAACATTCTGTTTGGATTGCCTTTATAATCTACCTAGTTTTTAACACAGAGCTGTCATCATTTAAGTTATTGTTATCATTGTACAAGTTGTAAATGGTAACTTTTCTGTTTCCAGTACCAGTATAATCAACCTCCACACAGTGGCCAACTTCAGTCACTTATCAAAATTGTGCTGAATACATTGGACTCACAACATCATCAGTGTCGTCATATACCTGCAACTCTAGTTATGGGAACATTGCCATCTCGTTCTGAAGGTTAGTTTCACTCTTGTATAATGAATTTTTGTTATCTTGTTTATGAGTGGCAATATTCTTGCCAGTAATATTCTTCTCAATGTGTCACTGAATTGTACATCACTCTATTAGTGGTTCATCCATTATAAAGGTAAAAGTAAATTTGTATCAGTAATGTATTACTGGCTGGGATTCCACTTGGGTTTTCAGCCAATTTTAAAAGTTTCCTTATTCACATTTCACTGGCCACAAATTCACTATAAAACCATAAGTGTTTTGTGTTTAATGTAGCTGTTTCATCTAGGGGATTTTATTGAGTGCTTGTAAATTATGTTGTGTAAAATAGCTTGTGAAACTCAATGTCAGTACTCGCCTTGAGTAATACCAATGAGTCAAATAATATTCATGTTCACACCTGACAAACACTGCTATATTCTTAGAGAGTGATAATGACACAGAGGAAGAGCTCATGGAAGATGCATCACTTTGGAAGGTGCTGTGCTGCTGTGCACATCATCACCAATTGTGCATCTGCTGTGTGTCACATAGACTTTGCACCTCACAACCTATTTCCCATAAAAGGTGCAGCACAGACTGGCAACTGTTTTTTATTCTTGTTACTTATGTTATGTTAACTGCTCAGATTGGGCATCTTCACAAACTTTCTATATAAACCTTTTTATCAGTACTAGACTTGATGTGGATTTGTATTGTATTCAGTTTGGTCCATTAATTTTCACATGTACATTACTGCACATTGTATAATCACGTCTTGTTCTTGGTGTTCAGACCACGTCAAATTGGAGTTAAAACTTGAGCTTTCACTTATTGTCACATTTTGTTCAGGAGTTGACTTCCTTTATAGTTTTGTTCAAGCTTGTAGTTCATCAGGTGACATCAGTTAGAATTCTAACATCTGTTAGTCATGGAATCTGCTTGGCAAAATGCAAGAAACTAGCCAAGTGGCAGTGTGTTTCCCCTCCCACACTGGGCCACAGTTGAGGGACAGAAGTAGAACGGAGACCATCCACAGCATCTCCTACCCTCCAAAGAGTTACAATTTTTGCTTATACTCCTTTGAAGATGCTTTATATCAAGTGCTTGTCTCCAGGCACCACTCAGATTATAACCTTCACCTCTGTTAAAATTGACACTGCACATGCAAATTCCTACCACTCCTTTTAGTACTTTATCTCAGTAAGCTAACAGAGGGAGATGACCTTTGTTTTTCCAAAGTAAACTTTGTGCCCCTGTGTAACACTATATTCCTCTATTGATGATTCCAATTTTTGATCATTGGGATTATTTTATGCTAGGATCCTGCTGGAAAAAATCTTTGATGCCAGTAGTGCAGATTGTTTTCATAATACCATAATGCCATTGGACTGTCTCCTGGCCCTGCATAATTCAGTGACAGTTCCTCCATACTATCATAGCTATGCATCAGTCACTCTGTGAATGCATTTGTTGTGCTCTGTACTGATATTTGTGGATAACAGTTACACACTGGTATCTTGGGAATAGATTATTGTATAGATGTTTGAGTAATGATGAACAAAAAAGTCAGAACGCATTTTTATAGACAGTAATTGGTACCAACTGGTATTCCAAAGATTATGAAAGTGATAGAACAAAACTATTTCAATTTGCAGATGTGAGTCATAATTATCTCTATGACTTATTGTTTCATTAGACAGTTTTCTTTTGTTGACTGTTAAAATCTGTCATCATTATCTATTCTGTAACATTTATTACATGTAGTCTTTCTTCCCAGAAACTGCAAGAAATATTGCTGCTCTGCATATAGAGACCCCCCATTTATCTCTTATTCTTCTATTCCAACTGAGTGAGGTGGTAGAGTGATTAGCACACTAGACTCACATTCAGAAGGTTGACGGTTTCAATTCCAGTCCAGCCATCCAGACCTAGGTTTCCTGCAATTACACTAAATTACTTAAGGGAAATGCTGGGACATTTCCATTGAAAAGGGCATGGCTGATTTCCTTCCCCATCCTTTCCTAATCTGAGCCTGTCCTCTGTCTCTAATGACCTCATTGTCAATGACATGTTAAACTCTAATCTACTTACTTACCAGCCGTCTTCTTCTTCTTCTCCTCCTTCTTCTTCGCCATCTCTTGTTCTTCCATTTATTTATTTATTCTTTGGAACTACTTACTGATGAAACAAGAGACCATTATACCCATATCATTAACAAAGGGATTACTACATATCCTTTAGATAAAGCAACAAGTGGATAATATAATGGAAATAACATGATGTTAGAGATGTTGTTATCAGTAGCTGGAATACTGAAACAGTGGTCACATAAATCAATTGTAGAGACGGTACAGAATGACTGGAAAACTAAAGGAACAATGGTATTTACTTACTATTTATCTTAATCAGTGATAATATTAGTTGTAATCATGATTGAATTTTCTCATGTTGAGAATTTATAGCAAGCCACATGTTTTACTTGGGAAAAAAACTTTCTTTAGCCAATATCACATAAATTCTTTTTTATTTTTGACAGTGACTTCCACAAATGTAAGTTTCACCTTGTGGTCCTCAAAAATTTTGTTACAGAACATGTTCATTGTGAATTAGAACCTTATGCCATGATGTCATGATAGTGCTACATTTTATCCACCATTATGACAACATGGCATGAGTTTCTAACTCACAATGAATACATTTTTTTTTTTTTAAATTTTTTGGAAGACCAGAAGATGACAGTTTCATCTGTCAAAACTGGCTGTCAAAAATAAAAAAGAATGTATGTGATCATGGCTATAGAAGGTTTTTTACCATGTTTGTAATCACGATAATTATTTTGTGAAAATCAGTGTACATATCCAATGACTCCGCAGTGCAATTAACAGCCCACTTCTTCACATGTAATATTTAGACTAATGGTCACTATGGTTTTTAACCTTCTGCTTTTCAAGCTAGATAATACTAATTACTGTGCATTCATATGTTTTGAGATTGGTAATCTGTTCTGACTGTTTTGTACAGATCTGAATCAACCATCTTTGGGTGGAGACATAGATGGAGGTGGACAAGGTGGATGTGGATTTATCAGTGGGAATGGTGGTCTCATCAACATTGGAAGTGGCAACACAGAAAAACTAGATACACCCCCACTATCCCCACTCTTTCCAGAAGAAGTGAATCCTCATATTTCAGTCACCCCTAGAGCTGGGAAAATAACAACACTTCACCATCAAAGGTCTTTGCCTAACTTTGAAATACGACACCATACCAATTTTCCAAGCAAATCATCCAGCTTTGAAAGAAGGATGCCAGAGTCAAGGTACTAATAATACATATAGTGCAGAATCTACAGCTAAATACTGTGCTTGATACATGCCTCACTGGTAGCTGAATAGCACTGGACCTATATAACTCACAAAAATTAAGCCTTTTAATGCTGACAATTTAATGTGACCAGTTATTTTAACTACCAAACTTATTAATTTTTATGATGTTTCGTCAAGTGATTGAGAATATAATAAAATAAACTGTAGTACAAAATGTCCATGAAATATGAATTTCCTATTTTGTAAATAGTGAACATTGTACAGTGTTGCTGTGTGTAATTTGTGCCATTTAGTTGCTCTGATTTGCAATGACAGTTTTAGTAAATGTATATTCCATACCAATAGACATTACTTTCTGAGAACTAGATGACCAAGAGTAACACCAGCTTAAAAGTCTTTATGGCCACTAATCTCATTCTCACACATTGGAATGTGTCAAAGTGTTCACTCAAGACCCCAGTAAGCCTCTCCATCAACTTCTCACAGTTATCAAACTTGCTGACATATACTGCCAGACAGAAAAACTAAAGCACTCAGAAGATATGGTGATTTTGTACATGTAGACACCATTGGCAGGTATGTAACTGATTAGAGTTGCAAATCTCTGTGGCAGGTAGAATGGCCACCATAGTGTAGTATTGTTGCCAGGTCTTGTAGGGTATATAAGGAGCAAGAACTGCGTCAGATGTTGAGTGATTGCTATGAACAACATGGAGATACTGCTTGCTTACAAGAGACAGTGGTATCAGTATCTGACAGAGTTTGAAAGGGGAAATATTTTGTGTCTCCATTTGGGTGGCTGCTCAACTCTTATAATATTTATATTTCTGTGGCATTAGGATGTGACAGTAGCCTGATGTTGGAACTGCATGTGAGCAGTATGGCAGGCAAACTAATCATAAAGTTTCCAGTCAACAACATCGGACTAACACAAGGAGGATTGCCCTCTTGTGCATATTTTAAACCCTTCACATCTCCACCTACCACCTAAGGATAAATAACGAACTCTGTGCAACTTTTCTGTCATCCTCACCATTGGTCAGAGACTAGCAGCAGCTGGACTAGGAGATGACAGTCCCATGCATAAGCTGCTGTTAACATGAGAATGCAAAAGGCTGCATTTTAAGTGTTGCTTTGTCTGGGGAGCTTGGGCTTTTGATGAATGGCATCACATTATGGCAGCAACTTCTGGACTTGATGGACATCTTGCATCTTCATGTGCCACCTCTCATGTGATAGCTTTGTGGTGCCATTTTTCATCAGAACAATGCTCACCCACAAATAGCATGTGTCTGTGTGAATTGTCTGTGTGATTTTGAGGTACTCCCATGACCACTAAGGCCCCTAGCGATCTGTCAATCTGTACCCCATAGAACATACGAGGGGGGACCCAAAAGAAACCGTACCCTTAGGACACTGCCACTCATAGACAAAGTGCAGGGTTCTCATGCTAGATGGTGTTAGTTGAGACCTTCATGAAACAGCTGTGCAGACAGTGTCAGTGTAGAGCTGAACGTGCAAGTGTGGTATTGTGTTTCTCTGACTGTTGGCGGGTTACCTCTGCCAAGTCATTATGGCAACTTTAAAAGAACAAAGAGTGTGTGTGAAATTTTGTTTCCTGCTTAAAAAAACTGCAACAGAGACACACCAAATGCTTCAGGAAGCTTTCCAGGAGGACGCTATGAGCTGCAAACAGGTTTTTGAGTGGTTTGGGCACTTTAAACTTAGTGAAATGTGTGTTGAAGACCAAGCTCATTCTGGACGCCCTTCAACATCGCAAAATGGGTAGAACATTGAAAAGGTCCACCAAAAGAGGAACGAGGATCGTCGCCAAATGATCGACCAAATTTCAGCAGAGACAGGAGTCAGTTGGAGCTCATGCCAGTGGATTTTGAGTGAGGATTTGCACATGAGACATGTTGCTGCTAAATTTGTTCCGCGCCTTCTCACACAGGAGCAAAAAACCATCCACATGAATGTGTGTCAGGACTTGAAAACAGAGATTGCATGTGATCCAAACTTCTTGAACAAAGTCATTACAGGGGATGAGAATTGATGTTATGAGTATGACCCAGAAACCAAGCAAGTGTCAAGCCAGTGGAGGACTCCAACTCTCGCAGACCAAAAAAAGCAAGGCAAATGAGGTCAAACGTGAAGACAATGATCATTGTCTTTTTTTATGTTTGTGGAATTGTGCATCAGGAATTCGTACCCCCTGGCCAGACTGTTAACCAGCACTTTTACTTGGATGTTTTAAGGTGTCTGCGAGAGGATGTGAGGAGGAAATGCCCGGAACTTTGGCGATCAGGTGACTGGTTTCTGCATCACGACAGCGCTCCAGCACACACGGCCTTATGAGTGACCCACTATTTGGCATCTCAGAGGTGGTCTGTTGTTCCGCACACTCCGTATTCACCAGACCTAGCCCCGTGTGACTTTTTCCTATTACCACAAATGAAAAAAACGCTAAAAGGGAAGCGTTATGTTGATGTGGAGGCGGTAAAAACAGCTTCGCAAAGGGCACTGGACAATATTAAACTTGAAGAGTTCCAAACATGATTCCAACAGTGGGAAAAAGAGACTTTACAAGTGCATTGCATGTAATGGAGAGTATTTTGAAGGTGACTGAAGTAATTTTGTAAAAAGGTTCATCAATAAATTTTTTATGACAACAATCTGGTTTCTTTTGGGTCCCCCCTCGTACGTGGGACCAGCTTGAACATCAACCCCATCTCAGTGCAAATTAAGGACCAATTACAACTTGCCATAGGGCTGTCTGACAACTGTTTTACATATCCATCTACAAGCTTTCCTGCATTGTACCAATCTCAGAATTCCTGTGAGACCTGCAATCCTTTCTCACCTTTCCTGCCCCATCCTTAACCTGCCTGCCAACTTGCTCATATTCCCAAGCTCAACCAAATTGCACATCCATTGTGGCTTGTTCCAGAGTTCCCATTGTAAAGTTTTATGCTCTTAAGGACCAATACTTTTAGACTGTTGTCCACAGACCAGAAACGTGAAATAATTCCCCAGTTGGCTCTCCACAATTTGGATGCCTTTATCACCTACTGTTACCTGTGTCAGCATCAATGCCATCTCCTTGTATACCAACATTTACAATTCAATTACATAGCATTTTCACCATCAAACATTACGTATCTCAAAGTATGGCTGAGCCCAAATTCACCAACTCCTTCCTGGCACAATAAATATGTACACATCCTCAACCAAAACTTCTTCTTCTTTGAATGCAGAAGCTGCAAAATATTCAACAGCACATGCAGAGGCCTGTTCATTGGCCAATTAGAATAATGTATAGTATGTCTTCAGAATTCTAATTCCTTCATGTTGTTTGAATTTGCTGATAACATATTTTCTACCTGAATTTGAAGTGCTGTGCTGCAATACAATCATGTTGTATAAAACCAAAAATGCCACACAAATGAATATACTGAAAATAATTATTAGCCACAAATGCTAGCAAAATTCTTCACCTGTGTACTCCTCTTTCTTATTATTTGTGTTGCATTACCTTCTCTGATTTCTTTACAGATCAAAATGAAATAACTTTTTGTTATACAAAATAACAATGAATTCTTTAATACTTAACTGCAGACTAATATTTTTATAATAGCTCATAGGTGTAAATAAATACAAAATTTCAGTTAAGCCATTGGTATATTTATCCATTCACACACAATTGTATTTAAGGCCAGCAGTTTTAATAAATAATTGGATTTTTTAAAATTCATTCTGAGATGAGATCAGTTCAAATACAAGCAACCGACTGTCCAATAGCAATTTTTACAAACATAAATTGTCTGTGCAGGTACAACATCCCATAGAATAAACACAATTATTTTTAAATAACATAAATAATTTAGCTGACAGTCCTATCTGTTAACAGAGAAATAAAGAAACAAAAAGTAATTATAAACTGTGAGAGTAATCTCCTTCTTGAAGTAGTCTTCTTGCTCATTTCAGAGGGACATAGTAACATGTGCTTGTAGGTTCACAAATAGGATTTATTATCCCAATCACAAATCAGTTTAACTTCTGATTGACAATAAATTCATTAACCAGGTAATAACATGAACAAACTCTCCTTATGGTTCTGAGTCAAATTCATTTCTGTGTTGTATGTAGATCTCCTTAGTTACCAAGTTCTACAAACATGGAACTTCACTATAGCTGGAGCTCTGCAGACTTTGAGCCCCTGCCTGCTTACCTGCTGTGACATCATGATGCCCCCAGAATATCTTCAACATAAATCACAAACTCACCAATCTTAACACAACCTAATTTTCTTTTTCCTATAAATATTATTACATATATGATACATGTCTTTTGTAGGAAGTGGAGTTATGGAGCTGAGTGGCCATCTCAAGTAAACTTCAGAGGCAAAGTCACACCACTGTCATCTTTTGAGAATTACTGCAGAATTGAAAACAAATGAGATAATTTGGTACAGGAAAAGTCAAACACAAAATTAAAAAAAAAAAACTCTGATGTAAGGATCAATGTGGATTATACATTTACTGAATGCGTAAAATGCAGACTTGTGTTTTCATTAATGCGAATTAGCAGATTGTAGACAGATACAAACTAGGTTGATTCAGTGTTTAGTGTCTTGCAGAAAGCAGGAAGTGCAGTCACCCAAGTAAAGAAGATTTGCTTGGGAAATATCAGAACATGTATGTGACTTGATGAACACTACCTAGCTAAAAGGAATCAGTATGATGCTCATATTGGAGAGGAAGTAGTGTCCAGCATAACTCAAAGGAATGTGGTAGGAATACTGTAGTTTATGATATACTGGGTGTTTCCATGATGATGATACAAAATTTGTTAGATAATGGTGTGGGAAAAATCTGTCACTATAATGCAGTGATTGTAAATTACAGTTTTAACCAAAAAATTAAAAAGTTGACAGTCTAGATTACAATATATTATTAATTTTTAATTCCGGTATCCAGTTTTGGTCTGTGTGACTATCTTCAGACCAGAGTCTCAGATAACATGAAGAACTGTACATTGAGCTCCTCTGAGTATCAACTGTTACATGTCACCAGCTGCATAATACATTTAATAATACTACTCATTTAAGACTACTGCTGTTGAATACATGATACTTCTTTATGCCGCATGATCTGAACACAATTTGTCACAAAGAAAAAGAAAACCTGATACTTAACATATTATAACACATAAACTCTTTAACTCTGTGCTTTATTAACAAATTCAACATTTCTTTCAAATAACATAGAATTTTTTTCTTGTATTTTAGTTACTCAATTGAAGCAGAAACAACTGAATCAGAACTGGCAGCTATTCCAGAAAGTCCAAAATCTGATAGTACACTTCATGGCAGCATACAGGTAAATTTACATGCCCTTTTTATGGGTATTCCATTACTGTCTCTATAATGATCTAGTGTGCATCTTAATTCAGTATTTTATAAGATGACAACTCGAAGGCATCACTAAGAACAAAAATTAAGATAAGTGTATGTTTTAATGATAGCAGAATATAATTTACTGTATTGAAAGAATTTACTAGAATGTCACGTCATTAAATGTGGTAATAAATGAAAGTGCAGTACATAAAAACAATGATTACAAAATGCTGCAATGATTAAAAACTCACTTTAAATGTTCAAAAATGATGGCAGGCAAGGATTTGGTGATATAGTTTAGGAAGAATCATCCAAACATGAACCTATCCTATGACTACAATATGAGTGAGTCACAGTCGTCATTTGTCAACTCATACAAATACTCAGGTGTAAAAATTTGTGAGGATATGAAATCTAATGATTACTTAGTCTCAGTTGTAAGTAAAGAACATGACAGATGCAGTTCATTGGTGGAATATGAGAGGAATGCAATCAGTCATCATACAAACTGTGTACAGTGCCAGATTTGCACCTGGAGGCCAGAACTGGAACTAATTTTTTTACGGCATTAATCAGTTTTATATTAACACATTAACATATGTACCAAATTTCGCTGCCATATGATAATTACAATCCACACAGGACCTCTGTCAGTTGCTGCACTTTAATTTTAATTGCCCGGTGTATTAGGTTATGATATATCTGATACCCACTAAGTGTTTACTGCATTCCTGGATGCGTAGGTTTACTGCTTCTTGATCACCAATTGAAACTGCTTTCTAGTTAAAGGCTTAAAACTTTTGCACAATATTTGTGCAATACCACAATAAACAATGTGCAATAGATAATATTTTGTTAGATGAATTCTATTATTGCAGTTACTTTTTTGATTTCCCGATGGAAGAATGAAGTAATGTGCCAAACAAACCTTCTTCCTTGAAAACTATCTGCCATAAAACTATAGTAAGAGCACGTGATAACACCCAGTCAATTGAAATTCTATAAAAAATAAAACAATAAAAGTTTTGTGACTATATTATGTTTCAAGAGGTGAATTTGTGAGATAATAGTCACAATATTAGAATAAAAATTATTTAAAAAAATTGATATAGGGATATGCGTAATAGTGGTGTAACTCAATACATTTGTAAAACATCTCAAAATATTTATTTATTTGTTTCTTCACCTTCAAACATTTTACTTGTTATTGATCAAAATATTTAGGGGAAAGTTGGTTTAAGTGGTCACCCTAAGGATTATGTTTTTCTTTGGCATGTCATAGATCAGCATATGTAATATACATGTATAAACTGTATACATCCCATAAGTATAAAACAGTTATTATTCAAATCCTTATTTTGTGGTGGAAAAGTGAACTGAAGTGAATGTTTCCAAAATGGCCATTTTACCTAGCAGGTAGGACAAAGTGCTCAGAGACAGTGAAAAGGAAAAATAAGACTCAAATGAAGTGGTATATGTTCAATAGGGTTTTTGCTTGTATGTCTCATCTAAACTGTATCAATCAATCCTAGCCTGCCCACTTTTTCTCTTTCTTGAATGGATGTGGTACATCATTATGCTCAGCAATATGAGATGTAAAGTGTCATAAATCAGTTTCTCATATGCCATAATATCTTCATACCATATAGTTATGGAGTTCTTCCTCCTGTTCTTGTTTGTATATACATGTGAAATTCTCAAGAAGCTTCTCGTCTTCAGCAGCATGATGGTTTTTTAAAAGCTCCTCTTTTAAGTGTATTTCTTAAGACATAATATTTTGGCTGCTGTAGCAATCAGTATCTTTTCTTTTCTGACAGCATCCAGTCCCTATTGCATAGCTTGGGAATCCCATGATTCTTGTAGTGATTTTCTGAAATAATTTGATGGCATTGTAAACTGCCAGGTTCCCTACTGTACCTACACACTCATTAGTGTGAGTTAGCAATAAGAATGGGTACTGGGCTATGTACATATTGAAGGCGTGGCTCAATGAGGTCATTGGGTCGAGACATACACATCTGCTTTATGTCCAGTAGCAAAAACAGCTAAATAATCTTCATTAAATTATGAACTTATAGTATAATAAATTAATCACAGAACAGTTACATGAATAAATTAATAATGTCTGCAGCTCGTGGTCTCGCAGTCGCGTTCTTGCTTCCCAAGCACAGGGTCCCGGGTTCAGTTCCCAGCCGGGTAGAGGATTTTCGCCTGACTTGAGATGATTGGGTGTTTGTGTTGTCCTCATCATTTCATCATCATTCTTGAAAAATGGCGAGATTGGACTGTGCAATGTTTGGAATTTTGTACGCGCGCTGATAACGATGCAGTTGAGCACCCCACAAACCAAACATCATCATCATAAATTAATAATAATAAATTTTAGTAGGATCAATGGTCATAAATGATAAAATTTGGAAATTTTGCAAATAAATGTAGACAGCAACATGAGTTTAAAGTTGCACAAGTCTAATAATTTGTTCAGAAATGAAGCAAAGTTATACAGAAATGATGGTCCTAAAAATATACTTATAGAAGGTTACAGAATAACAAATAGTGAACAGCAGTTTATATTGTGTAAAATGTAGCAGGAAATTTAATAGAGTTCCCAATATTTTGACAATTCATTGCTAGGTTGAAAGTTACTAGTTGAATTTTACTTCGCATAAGACTGCTTCTTTCATGCCCCAAAAACAGAAGTATTACAGAAAATGGATAGTGTGATTCTCTTGTCAAAAATGTTGAACAGCTCGTTGTGTAAAGAATGTAATAAAAAGGTGATGAAAGGAATCCTCACAGAAGGTACGCCAAAATAAACTTAAAGCATATCAGTGCATTTATGGACATGTCTCGACTGTTTACATTTTGAAACATCTGAAGTTGAGAAAGCGGTGAAAACAAAAAGCGAAATTATCAAGATATTACAAGGTGATATTGAGGTGTTGAAAAGTGAAGTCTTCACTCTAATGCAAGAAAATGATAAATTATTACCAAAAGAAAGAAAACAGTGTGTTCGAAACTGTGAAACAAAAACAAAACAACATTGTGACAATTCGTGTGCATATACTAGCAATGGAATGAAACATTAAAACGGTGACTCCAGAGAAAAACAAAATGATAAATAACATAAGTAAAGTAATAGTGTTGGTGGACAGCCATGGTTGTGGACTAGCGGAAATTTTCAACCAGACCACACAAATAAAATCAAGAGATATTACTAAATCAAACACCCCATTTTCTGAAGTAGGGAAGCTAGGACAATCTCCCGATTGTACCAGTCTTAATCAAAATGATTTTGTTGTATTATTAGGAGGGTCAAATGATGTATATAAAAATAAAACTGAAAAGGTCATATGAAGTCTGAAAAGATGCTTAAGCCACCTTACTCACACAAATGTGGAAGTATGCAATATTCCACATAGATACGACTTACCAAAATTGTCCTGTGTGCACAAAGAAATTGCAGGGGCAAATAAACATCTGTTAGGAGTATGTAAGCATTTCAGAAACATGGTGACTGTGGACATTAGCAATATTGGTTGAAAATTTTATACTGTCCATGGCCTACATCTTAACTTTTTGGGGAAACACGCGATAGCCAAACAAATAGCCAATATTGTGTCAGAAAAGCAGAAAAAATCCTCTGATAAAAAGTTGATTCTTGGTTGGCATTACCCTCTCAATTCAAGTGCACAGAAAAATTCGATGGACTACAAAGTCATTCTTCATTAGAGGAAACAAAGAAATGGAAAACAATACAAAAAATATAAACCAATCCAGTGCTACTGAAGAAGTGAATCTGACATCAAAAACATCAAATAATCCTCTGCATGAGAAAAAGAAGAAAGCAAAATCACCATCTAACAATGACCAACAGAATAGGAATAAGACAGCAGTTCCAGTGCCGAGAGGGAAGATTACCACCTCACCAGAAGTGAAGTGCTCAGCATCAAAGGAGACAACAATGTTTCAGCTACAGAGGAGGAATGCAGTAACTCCAGCTCACTTAAGTGGTTTTTTTCTGATGGGTGCCATAAAAAGGACAAAAAGTTAAGTACAGGACAAGTAAATACCTCAGTCAATACATTAATAATTACACATCAAAGCATTCAATCAATCAAAAACAAACTCTTAAACTTACAAGTAGCTATGGAAAGCATTGGTATAAGGCCTACTGTTCTCTGTGTAACTGAACATTGGCTAAAAAACAATGAAATAACTTGTATAAACTTAGACAATTATAAGTTAGTATCATACTTTTGCAGAAAGAATTTTAAAAATGGTGGTAGCTGCATATTTGTTAGACATTGCACCTCCTGCTCTGCAACTGCAATTCCATTGGAAATATATGCAACTGAAAAACATTTTGAGTGTAGTGGTATAAGAACTGAACTGAAAAATGTAACCTATGTAATAATGTCTTTATACAGAGCTCCCAGTGGTGATTTCAGTATGTTCATAAAAAAACCTTGATAAGCTGCTATCACAATTTTGGAAGAACAAGTTAATTTTATGTGGAGACTTGGATATTGACTCCCTATCTGAATCAAAATATAAAACGTAACTAGAGATCTTACTTATAATGTATGGTTTACATAACACAATTCAAAACTATACAAGAATAGGTATGAACACTCAAACTGCCATTGATTACATAATTACAAATATTCAGTCTGGCAGATATAATTGCCTAATAGAAGACATGAATTTATCAGATCACAACTCACAGACAATAATAATAAAAGAAGCAGGGAAATTATATTCCCTCAGCTTTATCCCTTACAGAGATATGAAAAGTTCTAATATAACAGATCTAAAGATAAATCTATAAAATGAAAAGTGGCCAGAAATATACTTATCTAATAGTGTTAATTATAAATATAACTGTTTCCTAGATATATGTTTAAAAATCATTGAAGAGTGTTTGCCAACCAAAACTCAACCAATAAAGGAAAAGCAAGGAAATCTGCCATGGCTAACAAAAGGTCTATTAGTATCCTGTAAGAAGTTAAAACTTCTTTATGCAATTTGGAAAGCTCCAGATAGGCCTATTCATTTTGTTGAATATTATAGAGCCTATAAAAAGATTTACAATAAAACTTTAGTAGCTACAAAAAAACTGTATAATGGAAATGTTATTACACAAGCTCCCAACAAAGTCAGAAGCACTTGGAAGATAATAAAAAGAGAAGCAGGAAAGTCATCAGCAAATAACAATAACAGCTTAAGCCTAAAAATCAATAATGTTGTAACAGAAGATCCAATAATCATTAGCAACACTTTCAACCAATATTTTACCAGAATCTGCCAACAACTTACATAGGGTAACAATAGTGATTCTCTGCAATCCCAAAAACTAGTTGAGAATAAACAAAAGTCACCCCTAACTCATATTACCTGTACCCTCAACTGAACAAGAGATAAGAAAAATAATAGAGAAACTATAAAATAAAGCATCCACAGACATAAATGGACTGTCAAATAAAAGTTTGAAGCTAACTATTAGGGAAACTGCTAAACCCCACTGCCACTTAGTCAACTCATGTCTCAAAAAGGAATCTTCCCAGATAGAATGAAGATTGCCATAGTACTACCACTATTCAAAATAAAAGGTGATCACATGTGCCCTGATAATTACAGACCAGTTAGCCTTCTTCCCATTTTGTCAAAGATCCTAAAAATAATACTATTTGTTAGGTTATTGGCATTTTTTGAAAAAAACACTGTCATAAATGGTAGACAGTTTGGGTTTCAGAAGGAAAAATCTAAAGTGTCAGCTGCATTTGAACTTATTAGTATAATCTCTGCAGTCCTGGATCAAGGCCAAATCCCGGTTGGTGTTTTTTGTGACTTATCTAAAGCTTTTGATCTTGCCAATCACCACATATTAATAATGAAGCTACACCACTATGAAATTAGAGGAACTGCTCTTGATATCATAAAATCATTTCTGCAGAACAGAAAACAAACTGTGGAAGTGTCACACAATCAGGGGAAACAGCTATCAGAACTACAAGATATAAAACAGGGGGTGCAAGATGGTAGTATTCTAGGACCCCTCCTTTTCCTTATATATATAAAGTGAATAGTGAATAGTGTTTTATTCGTCTCATAACATACAATATCTAATCATATGATTTGTGTACAGGAGACATGCCAAAATAATGGATAACACAACTTAGGCCTAATTGGTACAAATAATTTGAACATTAATATGATCAGAAATTCCTAGATCTAGACAAAATTTATATCCATCTCCAAATACATAATTCATTAAAATATTGTCAATGCATGTAACTGACTGAGCATTTTCTCTTGTAGATTCAGAAAAATTTAATTTGAAGCCGTATTTTTTTTATTAAGTCTGTAAATTTTGATACCTCACATGTTTCATTCAACATATTGATGTTGAAATCAGCAGCAACTATAATTTTTTTCCTCTTTTCTTTACTGAGGTATTCTAACAAACTCTGAAATTTATGTAGGAAATGCTCAGTCGTCACCTTCCCTGGTATTCTATAAATTGATATTATAACAACATTTAAGTCCTTTAACTCAACACAGCAACCCTCAAAAATACACTCTTCATTAAAATAATTGAAGTCACATCTTACATGGTAATCTAAATCAGAATGAATGAGTATGCACGAACCTCCTCATGACTTATTTATCCTACAAAAGCTGGTGGCTACCTTGTAGTTTTATTTAAGATTTTTATGGTATCACTACTAAGCCAGTGTTCATTTAAACAAATTACTTTAACATTTAGAAATTCAAATAAAAAAAACTTGTAGCTCATCTAACTTAGAGCTTCTGTCACATGAGTATTAAGCACTTAAACCATTTAAATTACAATGCATTGTATAGTTACTACTAAGATCATCAATTTTATTTTTTAAAGACCTAATATTTAATAATGAACCATCCTCACAAAAGGGTAAGTCTGGATTCTTATGTAACAGCCCATCAGCTTGCTCACTTGGTTTGTACATTTCTTTGTCACTTCAATATTGTGTACTTACATCCATAGTTACATTCTTGATGGCACTGGATCTGGATGGTGCTGAAGTGATTTCCCTGGTGCCAGCCATAAAAAAATCACTGTTCCTCTCTTGAGCTTTCCTTGTTCTGGAGCTCACACATATAGCAGCTAGTTTGTCTTCCAGTATTTTTGGAGCTTGGAAAATTTGTGCTTCATTTCTTTTTGGCTTGAACCATTTCGTAATTTGAGTTTCTTTCCCAGCTTGGATGTTACTTTCTGGCCTATTGGTTTTCAACCATTTCGTGATTTGACAATGATTGATGGCTATATTTTTCGCTGCATGAACAGAATGCTTTGTTACTTGCAATTGATTTCCACTTGTCCTGGGTACTTCATTGCACCGTGAAATACAAGTAAAATTTGTTCTCATAACTATGTACTTTCCTAATGCCTTCGCACCAAACTGTTTACACATGACCACCTCAGTAAATCATGATGATGCGGGATATTTACAATGAGTACATTCATGTGAGATAAATTATTGGGGCATTTTCTCAATTCTGTGCTAGCCTTGAACGACTCATTTCTATATATGTCATTTGATCCTACCAGCAATACAACAAAGTCATCCTTACTCAAACTAGTTACTTCACATAATTTTGTAAGGTTTTTCAGTTCATTTAATGGAGCCCCAGGCTTCACGAAACCATTTGCCCTGTAATTGTATTTTTTCATTAGCACTGTGGCAATTCTGTGGCCATGGCTATTGCCTAACACACATATATTTCCGTATTTTACAATGTTAGCAGTCGGAAGTAAATCGAGCAATGGTTTGTTTACTGATTTACCTTGTAATGTAGACAGTGAATTGATTCTCTTTGCAGATGACACAATAAACGTAACTGTGAGACCGAGGTTGCAGGAGGCCATAAGTAAAAGTAATCAAACAGTTGAAATGATCACCCACTGGCTTGAAGTGAATAGGTTAATTCTCAATTATGAGAAAACTAATGCTATCCTATTTAGGAACAAATAAAGAAAAACAAGTGAACTAACAAATTTGCAAGAGCTAAATGTAAGAGAAGTTGAAAGTGCTAAATTTTTAGGGATCACAGTTGTTTAGGATGGAAAGATCATATTTGCAATATAAGCAGTAAACTTAGCAGTGCTATTTTTGCTCTGAGAAAAATTAAGCCGCTAATAACTGAAGATGATGTGCACATGGTGTATTTTTCATACTTCAGTGCTATAATGAGCTGTGGTATAGAAATCTGGGCCCACTTCACTGAGGTAATTAAAATTTTCAAATTACAAAAGAGAGCAATTAGAATAATAGGAAACAAAAGACAAGAGATAGTAGCAAGCCTCTGTTCAAATGATATAAGATTCTAACATTCTACAGCTTGTATATATATAAAATTCTGCTCCTTGCTTGGGATCATAAAGATAAATTCAACAAAAATGAAGATGTACACCACCACCACACCAGAAACACCAAGAAATTAAGAATTCTGCAGTGTAACACAACTCAATATGAGAGAAGCAGTGGTTACGTGGCAGTAAAGGTTTACAACTCTTTACCACCACACATCACTAATGACAAATTGAAGGATACTCATCTCATACTCCGACTGAAACATGACCAATGTTGACGAGATTTTAAACTCGGATCTGCCATGTTTCTCCCTTAGTATATTGCCTTCAGTTCTATACTTTTCCTCATCACGCATTTCAAAGCTATGGCTCAGATTTATTATGAAGCCAGTACATTTTTAAATCTGCACTTAGATGTCACAGTTACTTTAGACTGTATAAAGGACCATACTTCCTAAAGAAAGTCATATATGTTGTCCAGTTATTTTGTTCTTTGTAGATGAACCTGTTTACAAGTGTAATGTGCTGTGAATACATAGAAAGATAGTTCCCTTATCATTTAGCTACAAAATAGCAGGTCAGCAACTGGAAGCAGTTAATTCCATAAATCATCTGGGAGTACGCATTAGGAGTGATTTAAACTGGAATGATCATATAAAGTTGATCGTCGGTAAAGCAGATGCCAGACTGAGATTCATTGGAAGAATCCTAAGGAAATGCAATCCGAAAACAAAGGAAGTAGGTTACAGTATGCTTGTTCGCCCACTGCTTGAATACTGCTCAGCAGTGTGGGATCCGAATCAGATAGGTTGATAGAAGAGATAGAGAAGATCCAACGGAGAGCAGCGCGCTTCGTTACAGGATCATTTAGTAATCGCGAAAGCATTACGGAGATGACAGATAAACTCCAGTGGAAGACTCTGCAAGAGAGGCACTCAGTAGCTCGGTGCGGGCTTTTTTTTAAGTTTCATGAACATACCTCCACCGAAGAGTCAAGCAGTATATTGCTCCCTCCTACGTATATCTCATGAAGAGACCATGAGGATAAAATCAGAGAGATTAGAGTCTACACAGAAGCATACCGACAATCCTTCTTTCCACGAACAATACGAGACTGGAATAGAAGGGAGAACTGATAGAGGTACTCAGGGTACCCTCCGCCACACACCGTCAGGTGGCTTGCGGAGTATGGATGTAGATGTAGATGTAGATAAGTTCAAACAGTCAATCAAACAACTGCTATTAGAAACCCCTTTATATTCAACTAGAGAATTTCTTTCAAACGAAAATAACTGAATCAAACAGACATAGTACACTAAAAGAAAAATGTACACAGGTATAGAGAAAAGAAAAAGTAAAATGTGTTAACTTCTTAACAGCATTGTTTTATCTCAAAATTTTGTTTTTCTACAGTATTATTGCTGTTAATTTTTTTTTATAAATGTAAAGAAAATGGGATCTAGAATACGTATGTGCTATGTGAATGTATTATATCGTATATATAAAATGATGGACACATAGCATAGAATTATTGCAATTATTAAATGTTCTGCAATTTAGGTACATAGGTTATGTATGCCTCATAAAATCCATTCCATTTACAGTATCTAAAATTTTGTAACTATGATGTAAATGTCCAGAAATGTTGTGGCTAAAATTTAGTAGTAATCTTAGCAAAACTATAGGTAGAATCAGTAAAAGTAATGTATTTTATTGGAAAACTGACAAGGCAAATATGTTCTTGGACTTATTCCATAGATGTACATCATAAGCTGCTAAATAAATAAATAAATTACAAAACTTTCCAATCACATGATGTATAATATTGAGTGCTACATCCTCCAGTAGCTTGACATCAGAGTAAAAGTCTGCTACTTCTTCTTCTACAGATGTGTCCCTTCTCACTTCTCCCTTGTGCCCAAAAGCACTTCCAGTTCCCAGCATTCTCCAATGACCTACTGCTCCCACCAAGGAGGAGTTGAGATGGCCCTCACCAAAAACATGACTTTCTTAAAACGTCATTAAATGCACAAAATTGACCATCATTCTAATGCTAAAAGCATACTAACTAGACTTATTTAAAATAAAAACTTACTTGCTAACTTCTCTAAGGATATTAAACACAATATTCTTCAATTCTCCACTTAAACACATGTGTACCTAGTGCACTCATAATAAAAAACGACAGTTGCAGTAGAATAAATGAAATAATGAACATGACAAACACCACACTACTTCATTTGGTTGTGTGAATGTGTGTTTGGCTCAACGTATTTGCACAAAAATTACTTAAAACTATTCAATATGCAGGAACTAAAGAAAGTACAGTGATTTTGCTTGTTTCAATAATAGCTATGGTGCCATGCTATTATCGAACACCTAGTTGATTTTGCTCACCCACATAATTTAATATGTAATAAGTGACATATTTTGTAGAAATATTATTAATTTCACTGTAATTTCTAACATCAATGTTTTTATTGTTAAAATTGCCATTGACATATTATTAGATGCATAACATTACAGTGATTATTTTGATATGCTTGGATTTGCTCTACAATATTTTCTTGAAGCAATCCAGATTATAAACATATTTAAGAATGTCTGTCTATTGTAAGTCTTAAATTCTTGCCCGTCTCCAGATTCAATCACTTTAGAGCAGGTGAGCTGCCAGCATGTCTTCTGTAGCTATTAGTCTAAAACTCACTAAGTGCATGTGTTAATCCCCCCTTTGTTGCTGACCGCTCAGCCTCACCAGTGTAACTTATGGCCCCAGCCTGGACCCAAAGCTCCTCCATTTGAACCTAACTATGAAATATTTTGATCAGCTTGCAATTTATCCAGCATAAACATCAAGTTATAGTGTCTTAATATACATCTGTAATAAAATAACATAGCTTTTCATCAAGTTGTTAATATACTAATGCCTTAATATAATTATTTTATTAAATACTCTTGTTTTATTATCAATTCTGTTGTCTTGAAACAAGGTAAATACATTTAAAGCTATATGTTCACGCAATGTGTCCACATGGCCACTTTAGACTGTCAGGTGACTGGCCGCTATGCCTGGCTAAAACATATGACATTTTACCATCATTACAGATATTAACTGTCACAATATATATTTTTTTAATAGATGCAAAGGAATCTGTCACTTCACTTAGATCATATGCAGAGAAAATGATAAACATTTCACTGCAGAGGAGTGCTTGCAGTTGACACCACAGAATTCACTGACAAAACCAATTGCATCTGTTTGAGGAATTTTAAATGTTTTCCATGAGGCTGCAGCACTCTCCAAGAGAATAAAACTTAGTGGCCACATTACCCACATGACAAAGATAGCCATCCTTACTCTGCATATAAATCTAATAAGAGGGATAGATAAAATTTCGTGATATTTACATAAACAATGCAGAGTTACATATAATGTCGAAATCATATATGAAGTAACCTGTTAACAAACCCTTTGATGCTGAGCATTTGTACTTTCTAGTATCCTCTGGTGTTACACCCTAGTGTGGTAGTATTTGGTCAGAACTTTGTCAGTTAAATGTGTTTCCTCAACACTCTTTTACTGATTAGTATGCTCTTTTTATTAAACTATTTTGTTAAAATAATTTTAAATGTACTGTAGAGAACAGAATGGGTGGTTTTTGCAAGTCTGTTTAAAAATCTGAGGTACTATCTGACATACTATCTGACATAATGTAATCAGCACATTACGTGCACTCCTGTTCCAATGCTTCTGACGGCTGTTGTCACTGTAAATTACAAGCATTCAATACTAGATGGCGCGATACAAGGTGCCGACTTGCTAACATCGACAGCGCGCAGGCCTGTCAGTCTGATGCTGCTTACAGTACCATTCGCACACGCGACCCTTAGTGATGCGTCTTAATCAAGTTGTGCATTCCTAGGAAAATTTTATAATGTACAAATATATTTTTATCTTTAACATGAACACTGTTGCTCTAAACCATGTCATAACTATTTACTCTATGTAAGTATGCTTTCTTTTTCTACTGTACCATAGCAGTTAGCTATGATGTAATTTTATTACATATGTTTAATTTAACAATTTTTATATTATTCCAAAACTCTGTTATAGGTAATGTAAAAATTTTTTACTTCTGATGAAGGCTGCCTTAGAGCAGCTGAAACCTAGGTAAAGTTGAAAATTTTTTACCTGTGCAACCGAAGAGCTGTATTTTCAAGTAATATTATAAAAATATATACTATAGAAGAAATCAATTGATTGTCCAGGTCTTGCATTGTTTTTGTATATTAACATCCTAAGGTTAACTTTATTTAAATTCCCTTTAACACAGAGGAACAACTGTACATACATAAGCTAGGAACTGTCATAATATTATATTTGCCACACGAAAACAATTTTTGAGTCAGGGCATTTATCCAATACAAGAATTCCATAGGTAAGAAAGGAGTGGAAAAATGCAAAATATGCTTACATATGTTGCATTTTGCTCACATTATTGCTCAATTTTTTTCGGTGTAATTCACCCAGCAGCATGTTTGAACTATGTAGAAACCTAATAGTTTAATTATTTTGTAATCTTCATTGGAGACACTTAAATTGTAAACAGCTCCTTCAGTTTCACTATCATTAGTAAGTGAACAGTTTGTCCATAACCAATTGGTACATCTATCCACTGCTACATGTAAGTTATGTCACAGCTCCTCTAGACCATCAGAATGTGTAATTAAAGTTGTATCATCTGTGTACGACACTGCCTCATGCACCAAGAGGGAAAGTAAATTATTAATACAGACTGTGAACAGGGAAGGACCAAGTATTAAACCCTGTGCCTTTTGTAACGTGTAAGCAGTCTGAGCCTTGACTGTTTGTAGTTACTAAATGTTCTCTATGACTTTGAAAGATGAGGTCTGAAACCATTTTGTTAGGAGCTAAGTAGGTTATTTTGTCTGAAATACTGGTTCTTCTGTTTGTGCATATGACATTTTATTATATCTAAAAACAAAGATGATGTGACTTACCAAACGAAAGCGCTGGCACATCGATAGACACACAAACAAATACAAACATACACACAAAATTCTAGCTTTCGCAACCAACGGTTGCCTCGTCAGGAAAGAGGGAAGGAGAGGGAAAGATGAAAGGATTTGGGTTTTAAGGGAGAGGGTAAGGAGTCATTCCAATCCCGGGAGCGGAAAGACTTACCTTAGGGGGAAAAAAGGACGGGTATACACTCGCACACACACATATCCATCCACACATATACAGACACAAGCAGACATATACAGAGGCAAAGAGTTTGGGCAGAGATCATGCCCTCTCCTTCCCTCTTCCCGACGAGGCAACCGTTGGTTGCGAAAGCTAGAATTTTGTGTGTATGTTTGTGTTTGTTTGTGTGTCTATCGACGTGCCAGCACTTTCGTTTGGTAAGTCACATCATCTTTGTTTTTAGATCCCCCCCCCCCCCCCCCCCCCACGTGGAATGTTTCCTTCTATTATATTCATGACATTTTATTATTTTTTATATTACTGGTATGAGAAAAATTCTTACATTATTACACATTGAGGAAGGATAAATCACCAGCTGGTGCTTCTTTTAGGTACTATTTTAGGTGAACACAACTGTGACTGCATTTTTTGATCTGGCTTACTGCCAATTTTCTTGAATCAGATTAAGTGTCCATAGGTTGTGGTATCTCTGTTGACTCAGCTACAGCTCTACCTTATCATATTGCATTGGTTTTCTTATTTTGATTTATCATTAACAATATTTTTAATCACATTACATGGAAATTATGGAAACATACTACACCAAAAAATATTGATTCTCTACTTTTGGTTTTGCATTAGGCTTCCTTTTTAGCCGTTACCAAGCTCTGTGCAGTAAATACAACAAAAGTTATTAATTTTTGTAATTTACAACAATATAAATGTATTTATATTTTTCTCTACATTGAAATATTTTTTGTTTTCTCTACATCCAACATAAGAGAAGAGACAAAGTCCTTTGCATGTATTAAAAATATATATTGTGCTGCAAGGTTTAGCATAGGCATATCTGTTTCATCTCAATGAGACCTTTTATCTGATATCCTTAGTTCTTACATAGCTATAGTGCTTCATGCATTGTCTGTTGTGACTGCAGTTTTAAAATGTGCGATAGTGAACTGCATACTTCCACAGTGGGTAAAGAGGCCTGCAGACCACACTGCATCTTTCTGGGCAAACTCTGTTATGTCCTATCTTCTTATGTTGACAAACATGTATATTGGAAAATTACTTTGGACAGCCTCATGACAAATACTGTCACTTGCAGGCCAAGCAGTGCGCTATATCCTCTCTTCTTATGCGTAATTCGAAGCAAATGTCAAGGATTGCTGTCAAAAGGTGTTGTGTGGTTGCACGACAATGCCTCCCTGCATGTTGATGCCCACAGTACTGAAACACTCCAGAAACTCAAATTTGAAGTACTGGATCCTCCTCCACATAGTCCCAATCTTGCCCATTCTGACTATCATGTGTTTGGTCCACTCAAACAGAGAATTTAGGGGCCATCAATTTGCCTCAGACTAACCAGTGAAATGTGCAGTGCATTCCTGTCTCACAGCTCAACAGAGAACCTTCTTTTATGAGGGCATCAGGAACATTGTACAATGATGGACCAAGTTTGTTGGAACACAAGGAGACTATGTCAAAAAATGATGTTCTTATAAGTTTCCTATTTGATTGCAATAAAATTTTATAACTACTTTGTGGATAATAATTGACTTGTTTCAGAAGTCCTTCTTCTTAAAGTGATCCTAACTGTGTACTGTTTTTCATCCCATTGTGAACAAATTTTTTGTTTCCTGAATGTTGAGTTTCCTTCACTGTCATTCCATACTGCAGACATACAGAGTTATTCTAAATGATGGACCCATTTTCAAAAATTCATATGTATTCATGTAGAAATCCAAAATGAACAACATTTATACCAATGAAAAGAGGAAGTTTCAAAGTTTTTGCCATGCGGTGGTGTGCTGGCGGTGATGGTTTCAGAAGCGGCCAGTAGAGTTTGCCCAGCAATAGGGCCATCATTCCATTTCACTGTCAGCTGTGAGTGAGACATCAACTGTGGAGCACAAGGTTATCTGCATTCTTGAGTTCACGAAAAGTGAATGGCAAATTGCAGTGCAGCAGGCATTTTGTACCAAATTCAGTATCCTACCACCAACTCGCAAAAGCATTAGCCATTGGTTTAAGGAATTTAAACAGTCTGGGAGTGTGTGCAAAGGAAAAATCACAGGCTGACCATGTGTGTCAGAGGATTATGTCTGATGGATTCAAGAAAGTTTCGTGCCCAGTCGCAGTAAGTCTACCAATGAAGCCAGTCAAGATCTAGGAATACCCCAACCAACTGTATGGAAAGTTCTGATATGGCATTTGCTGTACAAACCCTACTAATTACAACTTGTGCATGCTCCAAACCCCAATGACAAAGAGAAGCGTCTTGCATTTTGTGGTTATATGCTAGCAAAGATGGAGGATGACGCATTTCTACAACATGTAATTTTTAGCGATCTAGCAACTTTCCACCTTCGTAGAAAAGTCAACAGACACAACGTTCACATATGAGGTTTGTAAAATCCACATTCACTATTGCAACATGAAAAGACTCACTGAAGATCAACATGTTCTGTACCGTATCCCGTACAAAGGTTTATGGACCATTTTCCTCTGTGGAAAGATCTGTAATGAATCACATACCTGGACATGTTGAAACAGTGGCTGCTCCCTCAAATTATGTAAGATTCCCAGGACTTCGTTTTCCAACAGGATGGAGCTCCGCTCCATTGGCGCTGTTATGTACAAGGCCTTTTGAATGACTCCCTTCCTCAGCAGTGGATCAGTCACAAGGGACTTGAGGACCTGGCTTTACACTTCTGACCACCAAGATCTCCTGACCTCTCACCCTATGACTTTTTCTTATTGGGTTATGTGAAGGAAGCTGTTTACATCCTGCCTCTAGCAACCACTCTGAATGCTCTGCAGAACCAGATCACTGCTGCCATGCTCTCAATAACAGCAGATACCCTTTCACTTGTGTGGGACATGTTTGCCTACCACATCAATGTTTGCCATGCAGCCAACAGTGGCCACATTGAACATTTATAACATTTATGACATTTCTAAATTTTAAATAATTATTAAACCTAGTCAATTACAAATTATTAAATTTCTTAAATTGATATCAAACATTATGAAAGGCAACTGAAACTTCCTTTTTTCATTGGTATAGAGCTTTTTCATTTTGCATTTGTATTTGAATAAATATGAAGTTTTGAAAATGGGTCCATCATTTAGAATAACCCTGTATTTCAAAGAGCCCATGGCATATTGTGCATGGAAGCTGTTTGTTGATGTATTGGGATACCTACTTATGGTGGAGCTGTGTTTCTTACATACAGAATTAATATGCTGTTCCCATTTCAACCCACTGTCCACAGTGATACCTAAGAATGTAATTGATTCTGTTCCTTCCAGCCTAATTTGATCTATCTCTAACTCTATATGCTCAGACCTCTCTCACTAATATTGAACACAAATACAGAGATATATGTTGTTTGCCGGCCGAAGTGGCCGTGCGGTTAAAGGCGCTGCAGTCTGGAACCGCGAGACCGCTACGGTCGCAGGTTCGAATCCTGCCTCGGGCATGGATGTGTGTGATGTCCTTAGGTTAGTTAGGTTTAACTAGTTCTAAGTTCTAGGGGACTAATGACCTCAGCAGTTGAGTCCCATAGTGCTCAGAGCCATTTGAACCATATGTTGTTTCCTCAAGTTGTTCCACATTTTGGTCACTATTCAATATTGTCATGTCACCTGTGCACAGAATTTTCTTCTCTTTCTCTTGTGCACCTTTGTTGTTTATAAACAGATTAAACAGCAATGTCCAAAATACAAAACCTTGTGACACTCTGTTTTGGATGGCTTTGGTTTATGACTGGTATGTGTTCCCAATTGATGCATTCTGTTTCCTGTTGCATGGGTGTATTATATCCAGTCTCCTGCTTGTTTTCAAATGCCTTAGTTTTCTAATGTGGTGTCAAAATTACAATCATTGTATGTTCAAATAACGTATATGGTGTTCTTGACCTGTACTATGGCATGAAATGTAACTAAATTTGAAAGGACAATGATGAATCACTTTACAAGGGCTACAAAGCAGGAATTGCAATAGTGTATCCAGAAGGAAATAAATAATAGTTAAATGGTGAAAGTAATATCATTTTCATGATTCTACAAGACTGTGGCTTCTAAGAATTAAAAAAATAATATAGTCTATGTGTTCTGAGAACTGCATTACAGTTTTCTTGGCCTGCTTTTCACTGGTCTTATGGGTTTTGTTAAGATACAAATTTCATTCCAGTCTCTGGAGGACATCTGCAGAATTTGTAGTTTGAACATAATTCTGATTCACATCATGGCTTCTTACTAACTGATGTTTGACGCTGTGCACCTTGATGCGGGACATGATGTCACTTCTTTTTTAATTCCCCAGTGCAGTTTGATCAGTGTTGATTACAGTCAACAGTGCCGAAATCGTTCATTGCTGGATTACAGGCCACTGGCACATTTTATATTCATATTCAAGAGCCATGTATCATTGAGATCTCTCCCTCTTTCAGACTTAAATTATTGACATGTGTAGCAGCCTCTGTCGCCTCTCTCTACAATCTATAATAATACATTCATTTCCTGCCATGTATGTCGCCAGTCTTTATCAGATGAACATCAAGTAAATTGTTACTCTTTGTATTTTATGTAACAAATTGCTTGTAAACCCCTTCCAAGGTCTCCAGTCTGCTATAAGTTCGTTCCTTTCCTGTAAGTTTGCTATTCATGTCAATGCTCTCCCACCTTGTTTAGGTCTCCTGCAGTTTCCACACTTCTTTCCTACATGTCAGCAAGTCTTACAATCAAACAGTTTTTCAACTCTATTGCTATCCCATTCCTGATTCACATTCTATATGGATCTTAAGGCTTAATAAGCCTATGACACAACTTCAATAGGGGATGGTATGTACCCAGAGGTGCAGGTGACAAGTCTTTTCCCTGTGTCTTCCACAGAGAAATGAAAAGGATTATGAACAGCAATGAGATAAAGATGAATTAGGATATTGGATTCACTGGATGGGGAGCAGAATTCTAGCTTTTTTGGGAGGGTGTGGATGGAGGGGGAATTCAGTGTTTTGAGTAGAATAGCCTTCAACTCAGAGAAAGATCGAAGTTAGCCACAGTTCCAGAAAAAGGATTTTATTGAGTTCATTCAGTGATATTGAATGGTGGTAGGAGATCACTCCCATGACCAGTTTGTGTCAGTAATTGGTATCTTAGTACTACAAGAAGAGACAGTGCCTTGAGGCAGAAAGTGGACTTGCAGTATGCATTCATTCATATAATTAAAAATTCCAATTATTCATATGTTCAAAATAGTGTTTATAAATACTATTATACTAAAAACAAAACTTTTGTATGAAACAGTTGTAAATTCCAATACATGCTGTGATGGGTGGACTTTTTTAAAGAAAAAACTAGTGCTGTGAAATAAGAAATGTCTACTGACTGATTTAAGTAGTGATGTGTCAGCATAAAGTTAAGTTAATGGAATGTGCTTCATGGGATTTGAGTATATATGAACCAAAATTTCTCATCTGTCAGTTAAAAGATGTTGAAGATTGTAATTGTTATTGCAGTGACATACATGTGCAAGACAAAATTCTCTGGTCTGGATCTTTTGTCATCAAAACATCTCCAAAAACAGCACAGAAGACAAACTAAGTGCAATCATTTAAAGTACTATTCTTAATAAATCTGTCCCAAAAACAGGTATCCAATGAATTGAAGTTTTAGTTTAAGAAAATAAACTTGATTTAAATGGTTCATTGTAAATGGATTCTAGTATATATATATATTAGTTACATCTAAAGGCCATATAATAGACAATACATTTGTAATACCTTTCTTCATTGTTATAACAATTAAAGCACAGCTTATATACATTTTCAATTATGACTGATTGGGGGGGGGGGGGGGGGGGGGGAGGAGGAGAAAACAGAGAGCAACCAGATTTAAAAGGAATTTTTAATTAATTTTCACTAATGAAAACAAGCTCTTATTTTAAAGATTTTGAAAATTCATTACTTGAAGCTCTTGAACAAGAATTTGTTTATTTATTTAGACCAACTGTCTGAACTATGTATGTGTAATTTTTCACTGTGCTCACCTTAATAAATACATACACCATTTCAGTTCAGTAGTGTGACAGAAAGTGGAGTATATAATGATTACAATTATGAACCACAAAGACACACTGGGAAATATGTGAGGAAAGAGAGAGACTGGAGAAATAGGCCCACGTGACCACCGAGTTTCATAAGTTCTGTTCTGTTGCACTAACTCTTATTTAACGTATCAAAAATTTTTCCATTTTCACTGCACAATGATTTCATTACCTCACACAGCAGAAAATGGGAACCTATTTAATATTTCAATCACTGATCTAGTTCATGCTGTGGGCCCAACTGAAAAGAAGCTTTTAAAATTACTACCTTATTTAACAGCAAACTATGTCAATAATTTCTTTGGTTGAATACGTAATTGTGATGATTTGTACTTCCATCCTCATCATGTTTTGTAACTATGAGACTCTTTTTTCATAGGTTTCATATGCATTTGTGAGAACCACCATTTGATATTCTGGAAAGTCTGAAAATAGCTGGAATTGACAAAATAAATGTTGTTTTCATAGAAAACATTAGGCAGTGCTGAAAAACTGAGGTGAAGCCTCTTGTAGCATATAAGCTTCAAGAGAATTTATAATTGCACTCAGTTTGATGAACTACTGTGACAGTGTTAATAATGTGTGAAAAAGTGGCATCAGTAATTATTTCATAAAATTTGCTTTTTCATTCAAATCAAGACTGATTTCAGACCCATATCTCTGGTACAGATTGCTACATTCTTATATTATTAAATATGGGTACAATGCATGTGTTACTAATGGCATGTCATCTGCTGTTCTGCTGTGTAGGAGATAGTTTTATCATTAGAGGCCCTTTCAATGGATAAAAATTGGTGAAACTGATTAGAAAGCCACTCTTTCTTTATGTGTCTCACATTAATAATTTACAGACAAGAAAATTTATTACCCTATTGTAAATAATAAACACTCCAGATTTTGACTCTACAGTCCTACTTTGCTTGCTCAACTTTTCTCAAAACATAGGTTACATCAAAACATAGTGCCCAAATAGTGTTATACAGTGACATTGTGTTGTACAAAACTGAGAGGACAGTCAGAAAAATTTACAACAATTGCCCTGTCATCTTTCAATATGATGAAATCTAACTCTTAACTGTAAAAATATATATAACAATTTGTATGTGCCTTCTGCATCCAGGGATCATCTGAAGATGAATGTCTACCAATGGCTGTGGAAAATACAACTGCTTACCATCAGAGGAAAGTTATCACACCAGTAAATAATGGAGGCCAATGTTCTCAGGTAATGTAACAATAATGTTATAAGCAACTTTTGAAGTATTGTACACAGAATTACTCAGAAAAGAAGCAGTTTTGTAAGAGATATCTAATATAAGAATACTAATTTCCATAATATTGGAAGTATATTTATTGGGGCAAAATATTTTGTATTAACTACAATAGTTATAAATATAATGGAAATATATGTTTTAATATGATTACCACAATCAGCATATACACCTTTAGGGAGTTTTATAGTTGTGATTCATCATTCAGTGGATGCACATCACTCAAGAAATGTTTCCAGTTATGTTTTGTATCATTCATAACACAGTTCAGCACTTCTTTCTGTCAGCAGAAATCTACAATATACATCTCTTCTGAAACTGGAACTATGTGCTGAGGAAAATTCACATAAGACCTTGAAGAGAGCAGAAAAGGTCAAACCACATCAGGCTAATTAGGTTGAAATTTACTGCATTTTGGGGCCATTGTAGATTTGGTTTTCCTTGTGGAAGGCAGGGATGCCAGTGTAGTCATAAGGACAATATGCACAAATCTTTGTATATCCATTCTTCTAGTACAAGGTAACCACACCTGTTAATGTGCACATCATGTGTATTCCCACCATGTGATCCACACCAGTTCAGAGCATAATATGAGCTGTGTCAGTGTGAGTGGGTTGGTGCAAAGCGGAGAGCAGAGGTCAGTCTGTTTATTGCCCTAGCTGGCCACCCAGGTCACCTGATCTTTCAGTGTGCAATTACTTTGTGCGAGGAGCCCTCAAGTCTAAGGTGTATTTCTACAAACCTCATAGTCTTCAAGAACTACAGCAAACATTTCAGATGAGACTGCAGCAATTCTAGCAGTCCGCCCAGCAACTTCGTGACTAGGGCCGACAAGTGTCAGGAGATGAATGGTGGTCACATTCAGCATCTGGTATAGTCAGGTTAGTAGTGTATTTCGTTTCCTCTGCTATGTTTCTTCATATCCTGGAACTTTGTTCTCTGGGCCACTTTTAATTTTATTTGATCCACCCTGCAGATGGTTACATGGACTTTGACTGTTCAGTGCAAAATGAAAATGAAAACACCTGCTGCTGTCTTTTTTGCATTTTATTTATTTATGCAACCAGTTTCAGTGTTTGATTACATCATCTTCAGACCCTTGACAGCTGTAAACTGGGGGAATCCAGTCTCATGTGCAGTCATAACATGAGCGAATATGAAATGACTCTTGTCCGTAGATCATTGGTTTACATGACATTGTCACTTCATTCATCAACTGAGTCATCGGTCTAAGGGGACAGTGATACTGGTTGCATGAATAAATTAAATGCAAGAAAGACAGCTGCAGTTGTTTTAATTTTCATTTGATATGCAAAAATTGTTTTTGAGTGTTGTGCAGTGAGCTATTTAATTGGTAAATTTTCAAATTTACTCTATTAACAAAGACACTTGAACTGCAGTCACAAACAAATTCACAAATGATGACACATTATGTGCAAGACAACAACTGTTATACTCACCTGTGCCATACACCAAATACTGCACAAGACTGTCATGCTGTACTGCCACTGTTGAGGAAACAATTAATCAGTTTTGTGATCATGTGGCCACCATAGATTGGGAAAAACTAAACAGTAAGTAATTTTCATACTATTTTCAAATAGCCACAATTACAGAAATATTTCCTTTCATCACAAGCCACTAGGCCCATCGGTTGAAGTGTCCATGCCAGGGGGCCCAGGTTTGATTCCCATCTGGGTTGGAGACTGTCTCCACTTAGGGACTGGGTGTTTGTGTTGTCTTCATCACCATCATTTTATCCTGATCAATGTGCAAGTCGCTGAAGTGGCATCACCTCAAAAGACTTGCACCAGGCAATCAAGTTCTGCCTGCCGGGAGGCTCTCACCACGTGAAATTTTGTTTCATTTTCATCAGTAGAAGTGGGCTTCTGAATCTGTGTTTGAAAAATGAATTCAGATGAACCAGATATTTGATAACTTCAGCTACTCTTAATTTCGCAATTTCATTTTGTTGACATATGTTCCAGAATTTATGAAAACTATCTCGTCCGCATAAACCACTGTTTACGTGGCATGTTACTGGGTGTTATAAATGTGTAAGATAAGGGATCAATGAGTGGAGCACATTAACACATAACACAGTAACACATAACAGGAAACAGCATTCACACTAGCTTTTGGGCAGTAGCTCCTTTTCCAGCAATAGTACACCCATCCACACACACAGACACCCAAATGCACACTCCCATAGTCACTGTAATTTTATAAACAACAGTGGCCCTGATCTTTGGGGAACACCTTGAGTATTATTTAGAAACTCTAAATTGTAGTTTACAGACAGTTTCAAGTTACAGAGATATAATTAAATAGGAGAGAGATCTCCAAGTCTCTAATGCATCATAGTTTTTCCAGTAATATTTTATTGTTTACAGAATCACATGCCTTATGCAGATCAACCAGTGTGTCTTCAGCAGATAACTATAATTCACAATAGGTTTGCATAAAACAGCACTGACTGTTGACATCTGGACCTTAAATCATGTAGAGACTTAGTTATGCTATTATTATTTGACAAATGCATGCATATTTGCTATTGTGTGTAGTATTCAATTATTTGGAAATACTAGGACCAGGAAAACTGCAAAATAATTTTTAATACAGCGTCTGGCGCACTTTGTAGACAGGGAAATAAACACTGTCTTTTCTCACACATTCTATAAATTGACAATTAACAAAATCCAGTCTCTTAATGATAATGTATACTTATACTTCTTTCCAGGTAAAATTTTTAGTATTTTTGCAAATTTTTTGACTTCTTATTTATAGGAGTTGGGGAACTGGGCCTTACAGAAATAACAAACAAAAGATTAAGATCATCTGGAGTATAATCAACATTGTTTGTAGGTGTTTCACAGTTCTTATATCTACCTAATACAGCTTAATGATTGTCCATGCAGTCATATACTTATTATTGGAGTTTTAAATGTAGCATAATTTCCTATGGATAATCTAAGTTTTCATGTGAATTGCCTTTTGAGGCCAATATAAGCTGCTTTATCTACTGTCCACTCCCAGCTTAATTATTACAGATAATAAATAACAATATCAATTTCTGATAATAAGGTACGAACCAAATACATAAAGTTCTGTGTTCATGTCTACTTACCATACTTGTACTATGATTTACAATTATATGACAGGAGGCATTTCTAAGAGAGCGCTGATAAATTTATTGAAGGCATCCTCTATATTTTTGGAAGCACTTTTCTTTTTCAAGTTATTCATTCATTCTTTTATTGTTGTTTAGAGCAATATTGGATACATCAATATATATTTACAATTTAAAATTTCAGGGTAAAATACAGTTTGATCAATTGTAACATATTGGAATAGACACACACATAATGAATGAAAACACAGACAAAACAGAACTTTATTAATAATTTAAATGACTATTTATAGGCATCCAATTTCACTTTCTGCTGCAATCTGTGAGTGTTGATCAAACACAAAAAAATGACCTGTCTCACTGACACAGTATGTAGACATTGGTTTCGTAGGGGAAGATGGGGTAAAGTGGCCACTCTGAGGGAAACTGAATTTTCATCAAACTGTGGTTATTGATAGAAACTTTTCACTTACTCATTTTGACTTTACATCTTATAAGATATCACACCAAATATTTTGAAGTGAAAAAGAAAAATATATATAGAAACTATATACATTTTTCTGAAGGCTTATATAGTGACAAATTTTTCCCAACCACAGCAGATAGTGTGCCCAGTGTCATCACAATAGGATCCCACATTTGTTGTTCTGATTTTGAGACACATATTCTATGCATCTTGATTCTGTAGTACCTGCAAAAATATCAAGTGGCTACAGCAGACCATTTTCAACTGAATTTTTGTATTAGGCCAAACGTAACAGGACAGAGATGGGTTTAAATAATATAAATTAATTAATTCTAAACTGTCACAAAGAAATAGAATGAGGAATAATATCCTCGTATACAAAATAATTTGGAAATCAAACTGATATACAGTATTTTGTGTGCTTTATGGAAGCAGTGACAATATCATGAAAAGGAAAGATTGTTACTTATGATGTAAATTTGTTGACCAAAACACGTTGTTTGATATTCTAGAACAGTATTACTCTATGTATATTTGAGGTAACAAGAATAATACAAATGACTTACCTTATGTCAAACAACAGATGTTTCAAGATTTTAAATTGCTTGAATTTGATTTTGCACTTGGTGATAGCCTTCCAATATTGTTTTCTTTCTGTCTCCCCCCCCCCCCCCCCTCTCTCTTTTTGAAGCTTAAAAAGAGAAAAGAAAATTAAAGAAAGAGGTCATATGTTAGGCTATCGCTGAAAAAGTCCCACTATATTATAATACAATATCCTTACTAGATAGTATTAATGGAGTACATCAAGTATGTTCAAAGGAGGGCAGCACATTTTGTATTATTGAGAAATAGGAGAGAGAATGTCATGGACATGATACAGGAGTTGGGGTGAACATGGTTAAAACAAGGCATTTCTCATTGCAGTGGGATCTTCTCATGAAGTTTCAATCACCAACTTTCTCCACGGAATTGAAAATATTTTGCTGATGACGATCTACATAGGGAGAAATGATCATCACAATAAAATAAGGGAAATCAAAGCTCACATAAAAAGATATAGATGTTCATTTTTTCTGTGCGCTGTTCAAGAGTGGAATAACAGAGAATTATTGTGAAGTTGGTTCAATGAATCCTTTGCTGGGCACTTAAGTGTGATTTGCAGAGTGTCCATGAAGAAATAAATATAGATATAGATAGCAAATGTTGATAAATTAGTCAGTAATACATCTTTAGTACAGTATCTACATCAATTATATGGGCCATTTTCTTCATTAAAAATATGCTACTGCTTACTTTTTAATAGATCTTTGAACATAATATTTGCAACTCATAAACCTGTCTACTGTTAACCCCAGAAAATTTTTGGTCTCAATTTGTGTTATCAGTGGATCTCTAAGCCTATCATTTAGTGTGTCTTCATTTGTTATTCTCTTTGGAAGTACTTTCATGTAGGTTAGTTTATTTTTGGATTTATAAATGGTTTGTACTTAAATATTCACTTATTGTTTCTGTGCCAGTGAGAGTTCTTATTTGTAAATCATTTCTTGAGCTACTGTTTACAATGGGTGGTGTATCATCTGCATATATGATTACAGTTTGTTTTACTGATGCTACCATTAACACTCACATACAGCTAAAACAGAACTGGACCGAGTGTTGAGCCTTGTGCTATACTGTATTTTACTACTTGAAAATCAGAATAAAAAGTGTCACCTTGCATTTTAATTCTACACTTTGTTCTCTTTTTACAAATAATTTTATTAGACTGATTACTTTCCCCTTATTACATGTCTACACACTTTATGTAAGTGTAGAGTGTAATAGTGTGGCATACAAGGTGAATGGTTTCTTATTGATCCAAGACTGCACTGCAAACTTATTTATTTTCTTTTAATTTTCTGATTATATGTGCCATGAAATTTTCTGCTGCTGTTTTTGTGGACTTCTCTTTCCTAAATCCATCCTTTTTTTCAAACATGATATTTTATTGCCCTATGAATTTTGTAACGCTATTTTTTATAGCTGTTGCTACAGCTTTTAGTGAGATGGGTCTAATCATTATATGTCTCCCTTTTTGTCATTACCCTTATAAAATAGTGCTATTTTAATCTTTAGGAGACATATTAGGAGCAGACACTTCTCCATTAGCAAGTCTACTAGGAACATGAGTGGCTTTGTTAAAATCTGTGAGTAGTGTTTTAGAACTTTTTTCAGTTATTCCATCTGTTCCCTCTGTATTTTTGTTTTGTAGTGATCTTATTGTATTTGTAACTTCTGTTTCATCTTATCAAAACAAAAAAGAAAAAAAAGACATTTTGTTACTTGTGGAAAACCTGTACTGCTTTTAGCCAGTGCTTAATTTTGTTTCATCAATTACTGAACTATGTTTACATAAAAGTGTTTTAAAGTGGGACACACTTTATGTGGGTCAGTTAGTTATTTCCTCAGTGCAGGAAGTACTATATTCCCACTTTTTGCCTTATTTGATCCATTTCTGTTTGTATTTGTTTAATCAGAATGTCTTAAAATATTTAATGAAATTCCAATTTGATGTTTATAGTATCTGGATGTTGATTCCATTATCATTCTGTTATATTCTTTCCTCTTATGTCTGTACATCTCAAAGTCTGTTTGATTATTACATTTCCAATATATTTCATACTCATCTGTGTGGTGACTTCCGGTTGAAATGAAAGATTTCCAGCTTTCTTCCAAACCATTGTATCATTGTTATACACAGCCTTCAAGTCCTCTGATCTGGGTAATGTTTCTGGTATGATGAGATGAGCAGGGTGCTCTGAAATGACTGTGTTAATTATGTGTACATTCAGTTTAGTTAAAGGTTTGTTTGTAAAGTGATCTTAAATTATTGTGTTTGATGATTCACTCCTCCTTGTTGGGCTATTTACATGCTGTGTCCGTTTTGTAAAGCTGCTCTGTTTAAGTGTCTTTATATTTAGGTCCCCAGCAATGATTAAGTATTGGAAGTCATTAATATCTTTATCAAATAACACTTCAAGTTATGTTATGGAATATTATATCCTATATATTGTATAGTGATGTATCCTTAAAAACTGAGATTTACCCCCTGAAAAATTGTTTAAGTTGTTGCTGCTTCAAAATACACTTCTGAACAGTTTGTAATTGGCCACTGATCAGACTCACTTACACTGCTAGTCACATGCAATGCTACCCTGTCACCTTTATGATTAGTTCTGCAAAAATATGACATTCTGTTATAACCATGTAAATTCTACGTCTTTATTTATTTTCTGCCAGTACATGCTCCATCAATATGAAACTATTTGGTAACTCAGCAGCAAGTAACACTTCTATCTCCTCTGCTTCTTCATATATAGTGATCATCCTTATGAAATATTTGGAAATCAAAATTTGTTTCAGTTTCTTTTATATGTTCCATTTGGTCTTCTTTTTTACCTGTGGATATTAGAATTTCTACTCCCTCAGTTGTGCAGCTTACATGTTCCTTGGGGCCCTTCCGTTTTATGACATGGTACCTACTGCTTTTGACAGCAAAAAAGTTCTTCAGATGGCATCCCATGTACAGCATTATTCCAGTTTAGGACATTTGGTTTCTCCTTAAAGCTTTTAATACTCTTTATCATTTAGTAGCTTAGCTTATTCAAGTTCTTCATACTCTTCCTATGAATCATTATTTGTTAGTTATATACATATACTTACTGGTCTGACAGGTAGTTCAGGTAGTATCATTTACATACATTTTCAACAAAATTGTCAAAGCAGGAAAGATACATTGCAGGACTGTAATGGACACCAATGAGATTATGAAATCTCCTATCTGAATTTATTAGCTAGCTGTAAACCCAAGAATTTATCCCTGTCAACTTATCCTATCTGCTTGTTGTCATATTGTAGGCATATACTGATGGAAACCCTCATACAAGTGCTAAACTGCATATAGTGCACTTTCTCAAAGTTTAGTGACAAAGAATTGGCCAGGAACCATTCATCAATGTCCACAAAAGTTTCATTAACAAATCTTTTTAAGACTATATCTGGTTTGCTATTTATTGCAATGTTTGTATCATTTTGAAACAAAACAAACTTGGCATATCATAATGTTACAGATGACAAGTCATTGATATACAGGGTGTTACAAAAAGGTACGGCCAAACTTTCAGGAAACATTCCTCACACACAAATAAAGAAAAGATGTTATGTGGACATGTCTCCAGAAACGCTTAATCTCCATGTTAGAGCTCATTTTAGTTTCATCAGTATGTACTGTACTTCCTCGATTCACCACCTGTTGGCCCAATTGAAAGAAAGTAATGTTGACTTCGGTGCTTGTGTTGACATGCAACGCATTTCTGTGAACGTTTGGGCAGGTATTGTTGGTGATGTCTTGATTGGGCCCCATGTTCTTCCACCTACGCTCAATGGAGCACGTTATCATGATTTAATACAGGATACTCTACCTGTGCTGCTAGAACATGTACCTTCCCAAGTACGACACAACATGTGGTTCATGCACGATGGAGCTTCTGCACATTTCAGTCGAAGTGTTCGTACGCTTCTCAACAACAGATTCGTTGACCGATGGATTGGTAGAGGCGGACCAATTCCATGGCCTCCACGCTCTCCTGACCTCAACCCTCTTGACTTTAATTTATGGGAGCATTTGAAAGCTCTTGCCTATGCAGCCCTGGTACCAAATGTAGAGACTCTTCGTGCTCGTATTGTGGATGGCTGTGATACAATACACCACTCTCCAGGGCTGCATCAGCAGCGCATCAGGGATTCCATGCGATGGAGGGTGGATGCATGTATCCTCACGAACAGAGGACATTTTGAACATTTCCTGTAACAAAGTGTTTTAAGTCATGCTGGTACGTTCTGTTGCTGCATGTTTCCATTCCATGATTAATGTGATTTGAAGAGAAGTAATAAAATGAGCTCTAACATGGAAAGTAAGCGTTTCTGGACACATGTCCACATAACATATTTTCTTTCTTTGTGTGTGAGGAATGTTTCCTGAAAGTTTGGCCATACCTTTTTGTAACACCCTGTATACAACAAAAAATAAGGGATAAGATGGAACATTGTGGAAACCATATGTAATTAGTTGCAGCTGGATAGTGCCTATTAGTTTCATGCACTTCTGTTTCCCATTGACATCCTTTGTTTCATGCCAGAGATACATGAGTTGAACAAATTTGCAGCATTTCCTGTTACACCATAATATTCTAATTTACATAAAAGGATATTGTGATTCTCACAGTCAAATACATTTAACAGATCATAAAATATTCCAGGAGCCTGCAATTTTTTGACTGATAAATTAAGTACATTACTGCTGTATGTGTAGATAGCACTCTTAGAACCCTTTAAAAATGTGAACTGTGACACTAACAATATATTATTTGTTGTCAGGTAGTTAAGAAGTCAAGAATGCTGGCAAAACTGAAATTGGGTGGGAATTTGTCAATACTTCTTTATCTCCTTTCTTAACCAAAGACTTAACTTCAGAATTTTTCAGTCACTCAGGAAATGTTTCATTAATAAATGACAGGCTGCACAGAAAATGTAAAGTCCACATTGGAACATCAACAATATTGTGAATATTATGAAAAGGATAGATTTCTACTCACCATAAGAATGACACATTGAGTTGCAGACAGGCACAACAAAAAGACTGTTACACTTTGAGCTTTCAGCCAAAACATTCTTCAGAAAGTAAAAGGAAAAAACACAACTTTCACAGAAGTAAGCATACTTCATGCACACATGACTGCTATGTCCAGCCAGTCTGGGCAAAATACAGCTGTGTTGAATGGAAGCAGTTGTCTGGAGGGGGCAGTGAAGGGGGGGGGGGGGGGTGTTAAAGGGTACAGATGAGGGTAGAGAATTCAGCACTACATGGTGGAGTGTGCAAGGACTAAATATTTTCAGGATAAAGCTACCAGGCACAGCATCTTGAGGCTATTGTGGAGGGAGAGGGCAGGGAGCAGAAAAGGAGAGCAGCAGAGAAGGGGAGAAGACTGGTGGGTGTGTTGGTGGAGAGTGGTTGAGAGGGCATGTACTGGGAAGGGATATGATAGAAGGGGAGTAAACTGATGGGTACAGGGTGTAGGGATAGTAGGTTATACCGTAGGTTGAGGTAGCGATGATTTTGGGAGCAGAGAATGTCTTGTAAGAATAACTCCCATCTCTGCACTTCAGAAAAGCTGGTGGTGGAGGTGAGGATCCAGATGGTATGGGTTATGAAGCAACAATTGTAATCAGGCAAATTATGTTCAGCTGCATGTCGTGCCACTGGGTGGTCCACTTTGTGCTCGAGAACAGTTTGGTGATGGCCATTCATCCTGGTGGATGGTTGATTGGTAGTCATATCAATATAAAAAGTTGTTCAAAAGTTGTAGCAGAACTGGTATATGACATGGCTGCTTCCACAGGTGGCCCAGACTCCTGTCACAGGCTTATCGTACTGCATCACAAGCCAGACCACCTGTGAAAGCAGCCATGTCATGTGTACATACATACTCCACAAGCCATTGTACAGAGCACAGCAGAAGATACGCTGTAGAATTACTAGTCTTTTCCTTTCCTGTTCCACTTGCACATAAACTGAGGGAAAAATAATTATCTACATGTTTCCATTTGAGCCCTAATTTCTTGTATCTTATCTTTGTGGTCCTTATATGAAATATATGTTGGCAGCAATAGAATGGTTCTGCAGTCAGCTTCAAATGCTCGTTCTCTAAATTTTCTCAGTAGTGTTGATTGAAAAGAATGTTGCCTTCCCTCCTGGTATTTCCATTTAAGTTCCCAAAGCATCTCTGTAATACTAGCATGTTGTTGGAACTTACTGGTAATGAATCTTGCAGCCTACCTCTGAATTGTGTTGATGTCATTCTTTAATCTGTCCTGGCACAGATCCCAAGCACTCGAGCATTACTCAAGAATAGGTGGCAATAGGATCCTATATGTGGCCTTCTGTACAGATGAACCTCACTTTCCTAAAATTCTGCCCATAAACTGAAGTCGACCATTCATCATCCCTACCACAATCCTCACATGCTCATTCCATTTCATACTAGTTTGCATCATTACACCCAGATTTTAGACAATGCAGCTATATCCAGAAGGATACTAATAATGCAGTATCTGAACATTAAGGGTTTGGTTTTCCTACATATCTGCATTAACTTAAATTTTTCCACATTTACAGCCAGCTGCCATTCATCACATCAACTAGAAATTTTGCCTAAATCATCTTGTATCCTTCTACAGCCTACAGTCACTCAACAGTTACCTACCTGTACACCACACCAAATCAGCAAACAGTTGCAGATTGCTGCCCTCCCCGTGCACCAGATTATTTATGTATATAGAAAAGAATAGCAACCCTATCACACTTCCCTGGGGTGCTCCTGACAATATGCTTGTCTCTAATGAACACTTACCATTGATAACAACATACTGGGCTCTGTTGCTTAAGAAGTCTTCATGCTGCTCACATATCTGGGAACATATTCCATATGCTCATACCTTCATTCACAGCCTGTAATGGGGTATCGTATCAAATGACTTTGGAAAATATGGACTCTGCCTGTTGCCCTTCATCCATTGTTCACACTACATAATGTGAGAAAAGGGCAAGCTGAGTTTCACACAGCTGATGCTTTCTGAAACCATACCGATTTGTGGACATTAACTTCTTGGTCTCAAATAAATTTATTATATTCAAATTGAGAATATGTTCAAGAATTTTGCAACAAACCAATGTTAAGGATATTGATCTGTAACTTTGTGGATCCAGTTTTTTGCAATTCTGATAAGCAAAAGTCAGTGCACTTTTTTCCCGTCACTTGGGACTTTGTGCTGAGTGAGAGATTTGCAATAAATGCACGCTAAATAAGGGGCCAATGGCTTAGAGAACTTTTTGTAAATCTAAATCAGGATTCCATCTGGACCTGGCAGATTATTTGTTTTCCACTCTTTCAGTTGATTCTCTGTTCCTGATGTACTTATTACTATGTCATCCCTATGATAGTTTGTTCGATGATCAAACAACAGTATGTTTATGTTTGTAAGACTGTCCTCCATGAATAATTTCTAAAATGTGAAATTTAAAACTTCTTTGCTACCTTCAACTGCCACACCAGCTCTGCTGCAATCATTACACAGCTTTTTATATTGGTTTGACTACCAACTGGCTGTCCACCAGGATCAATGGCCACTGCCAATCTGTGGCCAAGAACAAAGTGGATCTGCCTTTGGCACAAGATGCAGCTGAACATAACATGCCTGATTATAATGGCTACTTCACAACCCAGACTATCTGGATCCTCCCCTCCACCACCAGCTTTTCTTAAGTGCATGGATGTGAGTTATTCTTACAACACATTATCTACTCCCAAAATCAGCCTGGCCTCAACCTACAGCAGCCCACTGCCCTACACTCTCTTCCCAATGGTTTCAACCCCCGTATTGTATCACCTCCCAATTCATATACCCTCATCCTCATTATACACTGCTCTCTGCCAGTGCACCCACCAGTCTTTTCTCCTTCTCTGCTTCTCTCCTTTTTTGCTGCCCATTCTCCCTCCCTCCCCTACAGCCTCAAGGTGTTGTGCCTGTCAGCCTTGTCCTGAGACCATGTCATCCCTGCACTCTCTACCAGGCAGTGCTCACTTCTGTCTATCCCCCCCCCCCCCCCCCCCCCCCTTCCACCTGTATCCTGCTATCCACCCCCCTTTGCTGCCTCACCCCAGATTGCTGATTCCATCTGACACACTTGCATTCCGCCAGAGTGGCTGGAGATAGTGGTTTTGTGTGCATAAAGTGTGCTTGATTGTGTGAATTGTGTGTGTTGTCCTTTTCCTTTATGAAGGAGACTTCTGCCAAATTCTCAATGTGTAACAGTCTTTTCTGATACAGTAGATGATGAATATAATGCTTTTCTCAAGACTTTTCTCGTGCTCTTTGAAAGTTGCTTTCCGTTAGAACATTCAAAACAGGGTACTAGCACAAACAGGCAGCCTGGGTGGCTGACTAGAGGGATAAGAATATCGTGTAGAACAAAGTGGCAATTATATCAAAACGTTAGAAACAGTCAAAATCTAAATGCAGCAGCCCATTACAAATAGTATTGTAAGGTGCTTAAAAATGTTATTAGGAAGGCAAAAAGTATGTGGTATGCAGATAGAATAGCTAAGTCTCAGGATAAAATTAAAACCATAAGGTCAGTCGTAAAGGAACTGGCTGGTCTGCAGGGACAGGTCAAGGATATAGAATCAGTGCATAGTGGGAATGTCTGAGTTACTGATAAGTCACATATATGTACAGTATTTAATAATCACTTTCTGAATATAGCAGGTGAACTAAACAGAAACCTAGTCTCAACAGGGAATCATATAGCGCTCTTGGAAAAAAGTGTTCCGAGACTGTTACCTGAAATGCTCCTCCATGATACTGACAAGAGGGAGATTGAGTTAATAATTAAATCACTAAAGACCAAGAACTCTCATGGATATGACGGGGTATCTAGCAGAATACTGAAGTATTGTTCTATGTATGTTAGCCCAGTACTTAGCCATATCTGTAACTTTTTCTTTTAGAGTGGTCGGTTTCCTGACCAATTAAAGTACTCGGTAGTGAAGCCACTTCATAAAAAGGGAGACATCGATAATGTTGACAGTTTTAGACCTATTTCTATGCCATCGGTGTTTGCTAAAGTTATCGAGAAGGTTGTATATACAAGGTTACTGGAGCATTTAAATTCACATAATTTGCTGTCAAATGTTCAGTTTGGTTTTAGAAATGGTTTAACAACTGAAAATGCTATATTCTCTTTTCTCTGTGAGGTTTTGGACAGATTAAATAAAAGGTTGCAAACGCTAGGTGTTTTCTTTGATTTAATGAAGGCTTTTGACTGTGTTGACCACAAAATATTACTGCAGAAGTTGGACCATTATGGAGTAAGGTGAATAGCTTACAATTGGTTCACCTCTTACTTTAAGAACAGAAAGCAGAAGGTAATTCTCCGCAATATTGAGAGTGGTAGTGATGTTCAGTCCCAATGGGGCACTGTTAAGTGGGGCGTGCCCCAAGGGTCGGTGCTGGGGCCACTGCTGTTTCTTATTTATATAAATGATATGCCTTCTAGTATTACAGGTGATTCAAAAATATTTCTGTTTGCTGATGACACCAGCTTGACAGTGAAGGATCTTTTGTGTAATATTGAAACAGTATCAAATAATGTAGTTCATGAAATAAGTTTGTGGCTTGTGGAAAATAATTTGATGTTAAATCACAGTAAGACTCAGTTTTTACAGTTTCTAACTCACAATTCGACAAGAACCGATATTTTGATCAAACAGAATAGGCATATTATAAGCGAGACGGAACAGTTCAAGTTCCTAGGTGTTCGGATAGATAGTAAGCTGTTGTGGAAAGCCCATGTCCAGGATCTTGTTCAGAAACTAAATGCTGCTTTATTTACCATTAGAACAGTATCTGAAATAAGTGACACTTCAACACGAAAAGTAGTCTACTTTGCATATTATCATACGCTTATGTCATATGGTATTATTTTTTGGGGTAATTCTTCTGATCCAAAAAGGGTATTTTTGGCTCAAAAACGGGCTGTTCGAGCTATATGTGGTGTAAGTTCGAGAACCTCTTGTTGACCCCTATTCAATAGTTTGGGAATTCTGACATTGCCCTCACAGTATATATTTTCTTTAATGTTGTTTGTTGTTAGCAATATTAGCCTATTCCCAAGAGTTAGCAGCTTTCACTCAGTTAATACTAGGCAGAAATCCAATCTGCATGTGGAATGCATTTCCTTGACTCTTGTGCAGAAATGAGTGCAGTATTGTGCTGCATCCATTTTCAATAAGATATCACAAGAACTCGAAAATCTTAGCAGTAGCCCAAACTCTTTTAAGTCTAAACTGAAGAGTTTCCTCATGGCTCACTCCTTCTATTCTGTCGAGGAGCTCCTGGAAGAGCACAAAAATTAAGCAAATTCCAGTGTTACATTGTTGATTTTCTTTATTTAAACTTATGACTTGTCACCTGAATATGTTTCTTATATTTCATTTTATCTGTTTCTAATATCATGTTATAATTTCATGTATTGACTCGTTCCATGACCATGGAGACTTCTCCTTAATTTGGTCCCACGGAACAATAAATAAATAAACAGTCTTTTCTGTGTGCCTGTCTGTAACTCAACATGTCTGCTTTATGGTGAGTAGCAATTAGACCTTTTCATTATATTTTAATGTAACTGGAAAAATAAGCCGGCCGTTGTGGCCGTGTGGTTCTAGGTGCTTCAGTCTGGAACGGCGTGCCTGCTACAGCCGCAGGTTCGAATCCTGCCTCGAGTATGGATGTATGTGATGTCCTTAGGTTAGTTAGGTTTAAGTAGTTCTAAGTTCTAGGGGACTGATGACCATAGATATTAAGTCCCATAGTGCCCAGATCCACTTGAACCATTTGGAAAAATAAAAAAAATCTACTCACCAAGCAGTGGCAGGAGAGTAAACATATGAAGGTGTTTGAATTTGCAAGCTTCCAGAGACAGTGTCTCCATCTTCTAGCAGTAGGATAAAGAGGTAGGAAGAGGGGTGAAGGAAAATGAGGTTTAGGAAATTGGGTGAGTTCAGGAAAGTCACCCAGAACCCCAGGTCAGGGGAGACTTACCGGACATCCTTCCACTTCAACCCTTCTGCTGGAAGAAGAAGCCACTTGCTCCAAAAGTTTGCAAATTCAAGTACCTTTGTATGTATATTCTCCTACCACTGCTTGGTGAATAGATTTTTTTATCTATTCAGTTACATGATATTTTCAAAAATGATTATTTTTGTTGTTATATTGGCCCATGTGGCCATTAGTCCTTCTTATGTAATCCTCTGTCCATCTTTGTTGCCATCTATCTTGTTCAAACTGTCATCTGTTCTCTACCTTATGTGCGAATATGCCCATTTATTTATCTATATCACCTATGTTAATCAACATATTGCCCATAAATCTATTCTACTGCTGATTGATATGTGCAACACAGGGTCTGTTGACAAATGTTCACTGAGTTTTATCTTTTTTATGCATCACATAAGAGAATAAGATGCAATAATAAGTCCACTTGTTTACTCTTCAATTTGTCTTTGCCTCAAAATTGGCTAATTAAGACATATTGTTATTATTTATTTCCTGGCAAATCTTTCCAACAATTTTTGTATATACAAGAAATCAATAGTAAAATAAACAGCAGTCATTTGCATTTATCTGAGCTTTTGGCCGTAGACAACACATTTGTTTTCTGCACATTGTAGGCACTGTAGCAGCAATTATAGATTGTGAATACTGGGAATGAGCATGTGTGGGTTGGAAAATCTGTGCAAAAGAATCATCTTTTTCTGAATCTGGCTTTGCTGATGAGTGTATGTGTTATCTCATAGGAAGCCAAAAGGTATTTACACACCATGTTTAGTCTTGAACAGCACTCCATTCTAATGACTGGATGTATCATCAAAGCTAAGTTTTGCCTAAGTCTCAGAACTTCTACAGAAGCTGACCACATCACTGGCACATTGACACTGAACTGCTGTTGCAGTCAACTGCACTTAGGACACAGTGTGCTGTGACAGTCTACTAGTGGTAAAGGCTAATAGTAACTTCAGACTTTTTGCATACATTGCAGTTATTGATAAGGAAGTACTGTCTGAAACAGTGAAACATATATTCCTTCAGAACTTGATAAGATTTCAAAGGACTGGATGCTAACTGGTGAAATGTGTTTTTGAACAGTAAACAATTAGGGCCTGATGTGAAATTTGTCTCTAGCTGACTGGGGCTGGATTCTAAGATTCCAACTGCTGAAACATATTTTAGAATGGTAAACAATTAGGACTTAATGTGAAATTTGACTCCAAAAGTTCAAGGCACCCATATAAAAATATTTCATATTCTTATACTGCTTATGTAGTGATAGTGTGTACATATTCACTACCATTTTGAAGATTACAATCAGCAGGAGAGGCACTTGATCTACACAATATTGTTATTAAGGGTAGGCCACAAATAGCAAACTGCAAATCTGGAATTGCTATGGTATCAATATGATACTGATTCACTCCTCACTGCCACATTTTTAGAAATGTCTTCTGTGTAATGGATGAATTAACTTGTTTCTATCTTTATTATTTGTTTTAACTAGTCAAATGCCAAGGCTGCCAAACAAATGGCAGTAGTATCAAGAAACTTATTATACTACTTGAAAAGTGTAAAATATATTGAAACTACTAGTTTCTGTACTACTTGATCTACTTTATGGTTCTAGAGTTTCTATTACTCATCTTAAATGCACCAGTCTAAACTACAAATTTTTACTGGCTGTAATAACAAATAAATTGTTTTTAATTGTATGTATTTTTTTCAGAATCTTGCAAATTACAGTGGAAAACAAAATGTACATGGGAACTTAAAACCATTGCTGACATTCAATTCAGGAAATTCTACCCATCAACAATCAAATAAGTCATCTAATAATAGTAACAATTCTGTTGTTACCATGTGTAACTCTTCTGCAGTCACAACTCCTGAATCATATAAGTATGTATAAGTACCAGATCATCATGACAAAATTTCTTCCATTGTACTTCCAACTATAAAAAATCTTTTAGTACTGAACATATTACATGATTTTTCTTGTTATTTGATAATTTCTCACAATGTTCACTCATATTGTTAAACGATGTTCTCTATTCTGATTTGTTCCTCGTATTACCAGAAGGTGTGGATTTGCCCCTTCTCTTAATATACAAATTGATTTAATGAATTAAATGAAATTTAATTTTTTAGCTTTTGAATTATAACATCTGATGATATTTTTCTGTTGTACAGAGCATGCAGTCACAATACCACAGAAAATCAGCAGTACAATTCTATAACCAGATCACTTGGAAAGCAAAAATGCTTGTATGAACTGACAAACATAAACATGCTAGCACAGCAGCTGCCATGGCAAATTGATATTCCCAAGCAGACAGAACGACTTTTGCCTATTGGAACAGCACGCCTTGGTGAGTTCATTTCAAAATGAGAGTTTTACTTTTCAGAACACTTGTGAAATAATTAATAGTTATGTTCATTCCTGGTTTTTTTTTTTTTTTTTTTTTTTTTTTTTTTTTTTTTTTTTTTTTTTTTTTTTTTTTAGTGAACACTACAACTTTGTGATACACTGATGTTAGTATTAACAATGATATAATGCATATTGTAAGTCAATCTGTAAAGTTATTCATTGAAATATGAATAATGTATCCTATTTCTATTGTGCCACAGCTCTTTGTTGCTACTCCTAATACTGGATTACATGTTTTTATACTATCTAACTGCTCTATGTATTTTTTTTTTTTTTTTTTTAAACCTTTTCCATTACCATCCCACAGCTTTCACTACTGCTGTTATTTTCCCATTCCATATGCATATATTAGGTATAAATATTACTTTCATACACTCATTAACCCAGGTAACTACAATATATACATAATGATAATAAAACATTCCCATTTGTTTAAAAATATGCTTGTCTACATTTTAAAATTCTTTTTGCACTAAATAATCCTTAGTGAGTTTCCAGATTATTTTCTTAGTCATACCATCCCACGGATTCTTAGTTAGATGCTTTAACAATTGTACACATGAGTATCAAGGATTGCGTTCAACAACTCTCATTCTTTGTGGTACACTTCTCAACTGGTCTTTATTTCTTCTGTCATATGAATGGATAGCTGCAGGTTTTTTTTGGTAATATATTGCCTATTATTAGACAAACTATTGTTATATATACACATGGAGGTATGTATGAATGTATGTATGTGAATGTAGGCTTTCCTGGTGTATACTGGTGATGAAATCTTCTCGGGCTTCCATCCGGGTAGCTGCATCGAAAATCCGCTACGTTTCAATGAGTATCATTCTCATTATCTTATAGCGATGTGTCATCTTCACCAGAAGATGATGAGAATGACACTCATCAAAATGTCGTGGATTTTGTGATGCAGCTACCCAGATGGAAGCCTGAGAAGGTTTCATCAGTGTATGTATGTATGTATGTATGTATGTTCCACATCTCCTCCTAAATTACTGGATCAATTTCAACCAGACTTGGACCACATAAAGCTTATTATCTGGAAAGAACACTGAGTGCGTAAGAACCCTCTAGCTCCCATATGAGTGGAAGTGACACAGAGGTAGATAAAGAGAGGGACAAGAAGAGATGGACAGATAGAGATGAGTGGGAGGGAGGGCAGCGGGAGAGGGCTGGACAGAGAGCAATGGGAGAACAAAATGGTCAGAGAAAGTGGGGGGGGGGGGGGAGGGGGGGGGGAGCGCAGATGGATAGGGAGAGGGGGTATGAGGAGATGGACAGAGAGAGGCAGGGGAAGTACATCTAATTGACAATTTTTGCAAGAAATTTTTTTCTATGTCTACCTGTTTCTGGGACTTCTTGCTCTTCCATTCAAATATGGTGCAAGGGAAGACTTATTATGTAAATGCCTCTGTGCATGCTGTAATTAGTCTAATCTTTTCTTTGTGATTCCTGTGGGCATCTGTAAGTTTGACATGTGTCTCCAAAATAATAATAGTAATAATAACTTTGCCATTAGAAAGAAAGACTGAAACTGCAATTTTGAATGAATGTGTGTTGAACTTATAATTTGTAATCAGTTCATTAAAAATTAACATCTCGTGTGTATTCCTAGATACATCAATTAAAGCTTGTTCTTGAACATTTGTAAATTGGTGTTCTTGGGACCGTGTGCATCTCATTTACCTTCAATTGTTTCCAAGTGCAGTTTCTTCAGCATCTCTACAATACTCTCCCTTGGATCACATTTCTGTTATTGCTAGTGGAGCTTTCCCACAGAATAATTCCATACTGTAAGTATGGTTCAAAAGGGCCATGGTATACAATACCCACAAGTTGTTTATTGGTATACTGGAGAAGTTGTTTCATAATGCACATTACAGTGTTTAAATTACAGCAGACTTTGTCTAAACATTTTCTCCATTGGAGCTTATTTTCTGACACAGTTTCCAAAAGTTTTGCACAGGTACCTTCTTTCAGTCATTTCTCATCTACAGGATGTACATTAATAAAACTGACAAACTGTACGGATGGGTTCTTAACTGGAAATGGAGGAAAAAGGTCCTATGAACATGTGCCTGTAAGTGCATTGTTGCCACTTTAGATGGCACTGACCAATGAAATTACCTCTTACCATGTGGCATGTGTTTCTCGTGTGTTGCAGTCTGTATGATTGGTGCAGCATACAGTAACCAGCAGAATGGTCTGGTATTCATATTGGGGACAACCCAAGATGGTGTTTGTGTATGGCCACACAGATGGAAATGTTGAAGAGGTAGAAACCAGTCGTCCATATCTAATGTTCACACAGTCTGCTGCCTCCCTGCTCATTTGTCTCTCTGAAATGACCCATGATCACACAAATGCCCAAAAAGGGCTTGAAGTGTTGTGTGATGTGGTGTTCCCAACATGAATACTGGGCCTTCTGCTGCTAATAGTACACTGGGTCAATCACACAGCCTGCAACACAATACGGCACATGGTCAGAAGAACTTTCATTTACCAGCACTATCTACCATGGCAATGATGCATTTGTAGAGGCATGTTCATAGGACCTATTTCCAGTCAGGAATATGTCCCTCCAGTTTGTTTATTTTATTAATGTTCATCCTGTATAAATACACTATTGGTCAAAAGTTTTCGATCACCCTTGATAAGAACCATGTATTTTATGTTTTGTGCAAATACATTGTAAAAACTAAATAGATGAACAAAGTAAGTGTTTTCTCTCTGTGTCATTAAGTAGAATATAGTATGGTTTAGATTTTAGCCTCTTCAAAGTATCCACCCTTCACCCACAGAAGAGCTGCACAAACTCTTAGCATTCTGGATGTAAGATTTTGTAGTGCTTTTGCAGATATTTTAATCCAGCATATACTTAAATTATTCTATGTATCTTCAAAATTAGACTACCTCATTTTTCTAACCTCTCAATCAAGTGCTTCCTATAAGATTTTAATGGGGTTTAAGCCAAGTGACTGTCTAGGCTAAATCATATTCTTCAGATTCTTACATTTCTCTTTCATATTGACATACCCTCTACACAGTTTATAGACATGTTTGGGATCATTGTCCTGCTGCAGCATAAACCCACAATTGGTAAATCTCTTGGCAGGTGGAACTGCTTTGTTGATCACTCTCCTGTGGTATCCTTTCTTCTTTAATGTTCCATTAATTCTAACTAGATCACTGAATTTATCACCTACAAAACACCTCCAGACCATGACTGACATTCCACAATACTTCACCATTTGTGTCACACACTGACTCTTCATACATTCTCTACAAAGTCAGTTAACAAACAGTTGGTGATGGCTTCCAAATATTTCAAACTTAGATTTGCCTGTGAACAACACCTTAGACCATTGCTGCATGCTCCAGTTTTTATGCTACTGCAACCATTGCTATCTTTTAACCATATTATGTTTGGATATTTAAGATATTTTGCCCACTATGCAGCCCTTCAAACCTTGTTTACAGGGACAGCGTAGCATTGTTGAGAGAGAGATTGGAGCTGCTTGCATACTATGTACTTGCTCACAAATTTCAGGTGTAGAATGAGTCCTCTGATGGTTAATTTGTACATGCATAAATTGATCTTCCCAGTATGATATTATTCAGGGTCTTACAGATCAAGAAACACTTACATTGTCACCTGTTTGCTTGAACTGTTGCAATGTATACGCCACTGTAGATTGAACTATGTCAACTTTTCTGCTGATGCCTTACTAGAATAGTCTTCCTGATACCAAGATACCACTACAGCATATTTTTCAATTCCAGACTCCTGCTCCTGTCTCATTAGATGGTAATATGTTATGAACCTCAGCAGGCATACAAACTACTGTATCTATGGTAGCAGAGACAAAATGCGAATTATATTCCTCAATCTATATTTATTGGGAAAAGCCAATAATGAGAATATGGCCAATGTCAACAAAGTAGCCTAAATAAAAACACAACCAAGCAAGGAACAAAATATGTATCCCATGTTGCATCCTATAGCAGAAGAATACCAAAATAAAATGTTTTCCTCACAAGTCTCTCACTCGAAACAAAATAGAGAGTGCTTGGCCTAGCATTACCACAAAGCTGCCCAGCAAGGCAAGACCACTGTTCCATGACACTCTTGAGCCACAGTCCAAAGCTACCACTCCTGACGATCCAGAACTACCAGTAGACGAGTTGCATGGATGTTGTGGCCAGGATGGCAGATCCCTACAAGTCCAAGCAGTGTGTTGAACTGCCTTCTGGCTGGCTGTGTGCTATCTTACAAGATTGGTTGGTGACTGGATCATCTGGGACTAGTTTTGATCATGCGAGTAGCATAGGAAAGTAGTTGACTTGTAGATCGGGAGCCCTGGCACTGATGTTGATCCTGAGTTCTTGGGCAATGGGACCTAGTGGTCATTGGCTGAGACAAGAGGCTGTGTTTTCATCTCCAGCAGTGGCCTCAGAAATATGTAATAATTTGCTTTGGCTTTACTCACAGTGATGAAGGCATCCCGAATCTCTGTTCTGTCATGTGGGATGCCAATGTCACAGGCAGACGGCAGAGATGCTGCATTCTCCCCCCCCCCCTCCCCCCCCCCCCCCCACTCTCCAGGAGAAATGTGAAGGCTCATCTCGACCTTGGACCTCAGATCAGCTGTTGATCATAACGCCAGTGCAGCAGGATGTGGTGGATACACCTCCATAGGTGTAGCTGCAATAGCAGGAGGACCCACCAGGCATACTGCAGGTGGCAGCAGTAGCAGTGGCAATGTACTGGAAGGCAGACAGTGACCTTCCCTGAGGTCAAACGGAAGAGGAGGCAGAGGATAAGCTGGCCCCAAAGCACGCTGGCAGCGGAGCTGGTTGCTGTGCTTCTGGTACTCTGTGGCACCTACAAGGGTGACAGTTGCCATGGTGTGGCCAAGGAGCTTGAAGACTGTGGCCACGACCTGCTGGGGATGGTTTCTGGTGAACACCATCGCCCAAAATGGATCCTGCAGCAAGAAATGAGAGGGATTAAAATGTTTCTGAGCTGGGTGGTGGGGGGGAGGGGTGGGGGTCGGGAACAGATGGACACGGGTCATCAATGAGGGTGGCCACGTGAAGTTTTTCTGCCAGGGATGATTCATCCTGGACTGTGGACCAGTAGGTGGTAAGGAAGAATTTGAGAGCATCGTCCAGGGTGTGCTACTGACACAGTTTGGCTATCTGTGTCTTAAATGTACAAACAAATCTTTCTGCCAAACCATTGGAAGCAGGATGAAATGGCACCGTATGGACCAATTGGATGCTTGAAGTAGCACAGAAGGAAGTGAATTCAGCAGACATAAATTGAGAGCTACTGTCAGTTACAATTGTTCCTCGAAGTCCTTCAGTGGCAAAGATGTGGGAGAGAGCATGGCTGGTACTTGTGGCTGATGTGGAGGACATGTGGGAGACATATGGGAATCCACTGCCAGTGTCCACTATGATGAGCCAGGAGAAACCAGGGAAAATACCTACAAAATCCAGGTGTAAGTGGGATCAAAGGGAAGCAGTTGGAGACCAAGGAAACAGGCAGCAAGTGGACACCAATTGTTGACTTTGACACATAGTACATGATGTCACCATGTGAGTGATGGCAGCATTCATCCCTCTCCAATAAGGAAGTTGGCAGGCAAGGCATTTAATGAGGACGATATGCCAATATCAGACATGTAAGACCTTCCGCTGGTGCAGGGAGGGTGGCAGCTCAACCTGCAGTGATCATTATCCCCCAAGAGAAGGAGGACACCATCTCCAACTGCCAAGTCATCACACCACTGCCAGTAAGTTTGTATCTCCGGCTGCATAAGCTGACGTGATGTATGAGTATCCAAAGTGCTGGGTCATCTGCCATGTGACGTGCAACGCACTTGGTGTACACAGGTTATGTAGATACCATGATGGTGGTGGTGCCATCCAAGAGGAAACAGGTAACTGAATCAGCTTTGAAGTCTGGGTCCTCCCTCCCCACCACCACCACCCCCCACCACCACCACTCCAGGAGACAAGAGAGAGAAGCTCCATTGGCATGTAGAGTTGTGGCCCACTATTGAATGTCGTATGAATACTCTGTGAGCAACAATGCCCAGCTTTCGAGGTGGTGAGCAGTCCTCATAGGGATGGCTGAAGTGGCACCAAACAGGGAGACCAAGGACTTGTGATCCATGAACAATGTGAAGCAGCAGCTGTAGACAAAGTCATGGAACTTCTTAAATCCTAAAATGATGGTGAAGGCCTCCTTCTTGATTTGGCTGTAGTTGTGCTGTGCGGGTCAGAGAGTTTTGGTGAAAGACAATTCGGCCTTTGTTGCCATTGACAATGTGAGACAAGACAGCTTCCAATCCATAACCAAATGCATCAACAGCTGAGGTGAGAGGTTTGGGCGAAAGCACACTGGTGTAAGGAGGGCTGATTTCAGATGTTGGAATGCCTGATCACATGCTTGAGACCATCCCCATGGAGTATTTTTGTGAAGGAGGAGGTGAAGTGGTTCCACCAGAGCTGAGGCATGGGGAACAAAATTCCTAAAGTAATTCAGCTGTCCAAGGATGGACTTGAGCTGTGAAGTGTCCATTGGTGGTGGAAGCCACCATATATCTTCACTGTTTTGTGGCAGTGTGTACATAGCTTCCTTGCCAGTTCTGGGGTGGTAGTGCCAGCAATGAAGATGTCATCGAGGTAGTTCCCAGGAACGTCTCAGCTCTGCATCTCCAAATGTGCAGGGTACTTGTGACCCTGAATGGGAGTCAGTTGCAATAAAAAATCCCAGAAGACATAGTGATGACAAGGATAGACTTCGATGTCTCATGCAGAGCTAGTTGGAGGTAGGTGTCATGAAGTGCAATCGTGGCAAATACTTTTCCGCCCACCTTTTTTGATGGAATGTTGTCAACCTTTGGTATGGGGTAGTTGGCAATAATGGGCCATACATTGATAGTGGCTTTAAAATTCCCACAAATATGAAGAGACCCATTCAACTTTTTGGCAATGATGATGGGCGAAGCCCATTGACAAAGGTGCACTAGCATCAGGACTCCATCTTCCAGGTGACAAAGCTCTATCTGCAGCTTATAATGTAGTGCAAATGGTACTGGATGGGCTTTGTGGAACTTTGGAACTGCTGATGGGAGGAGTTCGATATGGTCTTCAAACTCAGAGACCTCTGGAGAGATGTCGAAAAAGATGTCTGAGAATGAGTCCAGAAGCTCTTGCAACTTAGTGTCCAAATACAAGGTCTTGATAGCAGGTGTGGAATCATGTAGCTCAAGGTCCAGGGAGTGGAAGAGGTCCATCCCTAATGAGCTGGTAGCCTTGGAGGCAGTAAGGACTGAAATCCATGTCATGACATCATGCCTGAGGTATTTGATCTGTGCTGCCATGCTGATAGCCACTCCTGTAGTTGAAAAATGTTGCTGTAACTCTTCTGAGGGGCTGTGAATGGATGAAGTGGTGGCGATCCCAACTGGTGATGCACATTCCCATTAATTATGGTGGCTGAGGATCCTGTATCCACTTGAAAAAGGAGAGGGGTGCCATTTAGCTGCACCATCAGAATGATAGCCACCGTTGTGTCTGAAAAAAGTGACTGTATGTACAAAACCAGTGGAATTTAGTCTGACTCACCCCTTACAGATTCTGGAGGGTCTAATGTAGTGTAGTCCAAGGCCATCAACATTGACAACTGACAGGCTTTGGCGTTATGACCCTATATCCCACAGGCTGTGTAGGTCACCCTCTGGAAATGACAATCTCATAGTTGATGCACAACTAAACATTGACTATAAGAGGGCAAATGTTGCTTTTGTGGCCAAAGGTGAGGACCAAGGACCTAGCCCGAGGGGATGGTTGCAGCCTTTGTGGTGGAACGTGGCACTGGTGCTGTTGTTGTGATGTGTGGCAGGCAAACAGCAAAGACATGTACTGGCTATTGGAGTGTGGCAGATGACCAAACTGACTGTTCATGTGTGCTAATAATCGATAAACAAGTTTTGATGGAAGGATCTTTCAGTTTCAAAAGACCTGTTTGCATGGAGCCATCTGGGGCATGTACAAGAATCATGTCCTGAATGAGTTCGAACCATATGACTGCTTGCAGTGAGGGTTCCCACTGAAGAACTGACAGTCACAGGAAAGACTTTGAAGAGTAGCAGTCCATTCCCTCTAAGACTGTACTGGACGTTTCTGGCAACAGAAAAACTTGTGCTGTGCCTGTGTGACGTGTACCTGCAAGTCAAAATAATCCAACAGGGTAGATATAAGTGCCTCAGAGGAGAGAGTATGAGGCTCCTTGTTAGGATGAAATTGCTTCAACAGATGATAAATATCAGAGCCCATATTGGCAAGAAAAAATGCACAAATTCTACACCACTAGTGGCATTATGTGCAATGAAATGGTGTTCCAAATGGGCCATGTAGTTTTCACATGGCTCAGTGGTTTTGCCAAAGTTGGAAAACGCTGGAGGTAGGTACAGAACACTATCAGAGAGGAGTCTGAGTGTGACCTATGCATCAGAACCTCCAAGGATGGGGAGGAGATCACTGAATAATGAGCTCATTTGTTTCTTGCAAGCATTTGAACAGCCCTATGACTCATGCTAAAGGTTCGCCTAAACCTGGAATATCATCTGCAATGGAGAAAAACAACTGAAAAAACGCTTGAATATTGAAAAAAACCTACTCATCACCACTGCTGTTTGTGTGGTGGCAGATCAAAATGCAAATGTTATTTCTCAGTCTGTTTTTATTAGGAAAAGTCAATAAACAAGAATATTGCTGATCTCAAAAAGTAGTGAAAACAAAAACACAATTTAAGCAAGAAATAAAGTATAGTTCCCATGTTGGATCTTATAACAGAGGAATACCAAAATAAGATGTTTTCCTCAGAAGTCTCTCACTCAAGAAAGACCACCAAAGAACAGAAAAAAAACTGCTAGAGTTTGGTCAGCACAGTGTTACCACAAAGTTGTCCAAGGAACCAGACCACTGTTACATGACACACTTGAGTCACAGTCCAAAGCTACAACTCCTAATGATCTGAGACTACCAGCAAATGAGGCGCATGGATGTTGTTTCTCGGATGGCAAATCTTTACATATCCAGGTGGTATGTCAAATGGCCTTCTAGCCAGCTGTGTTCTGGCTATATGCCAGTTGCTAGATGGATCTTCTGGGACTAGTTTTGATCACCTGAGTGGCATAGGAGAATAGTCCACTTGTTGATCGCGACCTCAAGTGCTGCCGTCAATCCATGGTGCTCAGGTAGCAGGCCCTGGCGGCCGTTGGCTGAGACGCAAAGCTGTGTTTTCATTCCAACAGCAGCCTTGATCATACTGTAAACATCTGCTTTGGTTTCACTCACTCTGATGAAGGCATCCTGTATCTCTGTTCCGTCTTGGGGGATGCTGATGTCACAGGTGTACAGGACAGATACTGTACAAACCCTCTGCTTGTTGCACATAATGTACTGTAAACTAATGTGCAATGATTGCTACACAGACAGCTGAAGGAATGAGGCCTTCTCAAATGAAACTATCTTAGGCAAAGGCACTTCAATGTTGTTGTGGAAACTCATCAGCAACCATCTATGGAACTATCTGTCAAATACACAACACAGGCCCTTAGTCTTTGCTTCTTTATATTTTTTATTATTATCAGCTAATATTCAAAACAAAATCCCTGTTTTAACCTCAAATCCATAGTTGTGATCAAAAACTTTTGACCAGTAGTGCATATCTGTGACCTTCATTTTCTTTGTTATTGAACACAATGAACATGATCTGTTTTATAGATATTATTGAATCATATGGTGTGAGCCATGCACCTTGGTATTTGTTGAAGTAAATGAACTTCTTTCAAAAGTTTCTAGATTTATTTCTACATTTACTAATGTCATATCATCAGCATACAATATTTTGGTTTTTCTGATTTAGTTCAGTATCTTTTATAAAGAGGTTTAACTATGGTGTGCAATACTTACCTTTCTTAACAGCCTTGAATTCAGATTTGCATCCTGATTCCGTAGTCTCATGTTGTTTTCTGTTTCCAACTTATGGTTTTATCTATTGTGCTGCCTACCCACCCATGACATATATGATTCAAGTTTTTCAATTAGACCTGGATGGATGGCTGTTTCAAAAGCTTTAGAGAAATCCTGGCTTATACCAGATATAGAGCTCCATTTGTCTATTGCATCAATAACAAATATTCTTAGGCTAGATATAACTGATTCTGTAGATTTCAATTTTTGGAAACTGTGTTGTACCACAATCAGAATATTATGTCCCTCTAGGAATCTCATCCATCTACTGAACACCAGCACCTCTAATATTTTTTAGAAACCCTGTATCAAATTTACTGACCTGTAGCTATTTGGGTGATCTTTGTCACATTTTTTATATATTAGCAATACTTTGTTTCTGTTCAATTTTTCTTGAAATGCCCCTTCTCTGAATGAGCAGTTTGCTACATCTGAAAGTGCTTCAGCTATTTCCCCAGTCACATACTCTCCTGTAGACTTAGGATTTTAGTCTCTGGATGGTTTTTATGAGTTTATGTTTTCTCACTGGTTCCATGAACATTGATTGGGATGGTTACTCAAGTGTTCTAGGATGCTCGGACCCCTAATGATTTCTTTCACACTATAATTTTTGTAGAGAGTCTGTGAAATTGTTATTGAAGATATTAGTAATTTTTGTTCCATCTGTGACTATGGTGTTGGTTTTAATTATCATAATAAAATTTCAGTTATTTATTGTCTTTTTAGTTAATTTATTGTTATATTCATTCTGCCCTGTAGTAATGATTCTTATGATTCTTACTTTGGTTTCTGATTCATTGCCCATGTCTTTGGTGTAGTCTCCAGGTGTTATAATGTCTTTCATTTTCAATTTAAATAATAATTATATTAATTTTTCTGGAAATATTGTAATTTTAGCACTTGAAGAACCATTTAGCCCATGCTCAATAATGCATTAAACATCTGATTCTGTTTTTCTCAGGAGCATGTCTACTTTTAGTATTTGTTGCCTGTGTATTGAATGTTTAGTCGCAGGACTTGAATGTCTCTCATTGTTTATGACATAAAAAATCTTTTAAACTAGTGGTGTGCACATAAGAAGGCAGGTTCTGGGGCAATGAGCAGTGTACCACATGAAGCTTCAGGCAGCAGCATCATTGTACCATGTCTGACTGGAGCATGCACATTGTGGTAGAACATTTAGCATTGATTTTTTTGTGTTATTTTAGGTATGGTGACAATACTTAGCCACTGTACTCTTCATTGTGGTTGGCATAAAGCAAACACAACAAGCCTTATGTTAAGAAGTGACAGCAGAAGTTTTCCAACCACATAAATTTTTATAGGGAGATTCAGAAGCAGAAACAATGGCTCAGTGTGCCACTTACTGCAGCATTGTCATTTACCAAGGAAGGCAATGTCTGGAGAATGTGATGTGAACAGAGACAGAGAACATACTGGCATGCTGTAAAATATTTTCTATACCTCTTTGTGCTGAATGCCTCAAGCAGCCACCGTCTTACATGCACATCACTACAAACAGTGGATAATTGGTCATAACCTTTACAGTCTTCAGTTGTTTCCTCTCAAATTGTTCTCATTTTCTACAGTATTATTTTAAAGGATAGATTGCTGCTCACCATATATGGGAGATGTTGAGTGAAAGACAAGTACAACAAAAAGAGCACTATACATTTAAGCTTTTGGCCAAAAGGTCTTCTTCCAAAGTAAGAAAACACACACAAAATCCATAGTTGCACAACTCACACATATATGAGCACCGTCTGCAGCTGCTGTGTCTGGCCACTGCAACAAGAGACAGTGGTCATGTGTTTGTGTGCTCTGCTTGTGTGAATGTGTTTGTTTTCTACATCTGAAGAAAGCCTTTTGGCCAAAAGCTTAAATGTATAGCAGTCTTTTTATTGTGCCCTCTGTGACTCAGTGTCTCCTCTATACAGTGAGTCACAATCTATCCTTTTCATAATATTGTTGTCACTCCATCCTAAACTTCTATTGTTTGACTTTGTTCTCTTTTTCTCATTGAAGTTGCTGATAATTGATTTTTGGACTTTAATGAATTTTGTGTGTGTGTGTGTGTGTGGGCGCGCGCGCGCGCGTGCGTTTGCATGTGGGGAGGGTGGGGGGGGGGGGTATAATTCAGCTGGTTCTGCAGTCCAACATCCTTATCTCCCCCCCCCCTTTTTTTTTACAGTGTGATGGTTCCAATTCTACAGTTAATGCTTCACTAGTTGGTTATGTGTTTGAATCTATATGATCTTCCTCGATTTTAGTGTGTGATGGTTGTGTTGCCATATTAAATGTGATAGCATTAAATTTTAATGCTACAACAGTTGGTTCTGCCATCAAATCCATGTGTTTGCTTCCTAGGATCTTAAAGGAGATTCTCTTAGGAATTTGTTTATATCAACTACTGTGACATGGAAGTATTGTTCACTTGCCTCCCCAATGTCTTGCTCAGATGATGTATGTCATTATTACCCTCTGTCCTATCCTGTTGACATGGAACTGCATACAGTGCCACCTCTACCTCTACATCTGTATACATACTCCCAAGTTGTGGTGGAGAGTACTTTGTACCTGTACAATTCATTTCTACCCAAAAATAGACTGGACTTTAATGAATTTGTGTGTGTGGGTGTGTGTGTGTGTGTGTGTGTGTGTGTGTGTGTGTGTGTGTGTGTGTGTGTGCGCGCACGCGCGTGTGTGCATGTGGGGAGTGGGGGGGGGGGGGTATAATTCAGCTGGTTCTGCAGTTACAACATCCTTATCTTCCCCCCCCCCCTTTTTTTTTTACAGTGTGATGGTTCCAATTCTACAGTTAATGCTTCACTAGTTGGTTATGTGGCTATCTACAGGGTGTTTCAAAAATGACTGGTATATTTGAAACGGCAATAAAAACTAAACGAGCAGCGGTAGAAATACACCGTTTGTTGCAATATGCTTGGGACAACAGTACATTTTCAGGCAGACAAACTTTCGAAATTACAGTAGTTACAATTTTCAACAACAGATGGCGCTGCGGTCTGGGAAACTCTATAGTATGATATTTTCCACATATCCACCATGCGTAGCAATAATATGGTGTAGTCTCTGAATGAAATTACCCGAAACCTTTGACAACGTGTCTGGCGGAATGGCTTCACATGCAGATGAGATGTACTGCTTCAGCTGTTCAATTGTTTCTGGATTCTGGTGGTACACCTGGTCTTTCAAGTGTCCCCACAGAAAGAAGTCACAGGGGTTCATGTCTGGTGAATAGGGAGGCCAATCCACGCCACCTCCTGTATGTTTCGGATAGCCCAAAGCAATCACACGATAATCGAAATATTCATTCAGGAAATTAAAGACGTCGGCCGTGCGATGTGGCTGGGAACCATCTTGCATAAACCACGAGGTGTTCGCAGTGTCGTCTAAGGCAGTTTGTACTGCCACAAATTCACGAAGAATGTCCAGATAGCGTGATGCAGTAATCGTTTCGGATCTGAAAAATGGGCCAATGATTCCTTTGGAAGAAATGGCGGCCCAGACCAGTACTTTTTGAGGATGCAGGGACAATGGGACTGCAACATGGGGCTTTTCGGTTCCCCATATGCACCAGTTCTGTTTATTGACGAAGCCGTCCAGGTCAGTAAACCAAATGCTGCCCACATGCATATCGCCGTCATCAATCCTGTGCACTATATCATTAGCGAATGTCTCTCATGCAGCAATGGTAGCGGCACTGAGGGGTTCCCACATTTGAATTTTGTATGGATAGAGGTGTAAACTCTGGCGCATGAGATGATACGTGGACGTTGGCGTCATTTGGACCGCAGCTGCAACACGGCGAACGGAAACCCGAGGCCGCTGTTGGATCACCTGCTGCACTAGCTGCGCGTTGCCCTCTGTGGTTGCCGTACGCGGTCGCCCTACCTTCCCAGCACGTTCATCCGTCACGTTCCCAGTCCGTTGAAATTTTTCAAACAGATCCTTTATTGTATCGCTTTTCGGTCCTTTGGTTACATTAAACCTCCGGTGAAAACTTCGTCTTGTTGCAACAACACTGTGTTCTAGGCGGTGGAATTCCAACACCAGAAAAATCCTCTGTTCTAAGGAGTAAACCATGTTGTCTACAGCACACTTGCACGTTGTGAACAGCACACGCTTACAGCAGAAAGACGACATACAGAATGGCGCACCCACAGACTGCGTTGTCTTCTATATCTTTCACATCACTTGCAGTGCCATCTGTTGTTGAAAATTGTAACTACTGTAATTTCGAAAGTTTGTCCGCCTGAAAATGTACTGTTGTCCCAAGCATATTGCAACAAACGGTGTATTTCTATCGCTGCTCGTTTAGTTTTTATTGCCGTTTCAAATATACCGGTCATTTTTGAAACACCCTGTATATACCTCCACACAAGCCCTAATATCTCTTATCCTATCTTCAAGGTCATTACATAAATGTATGATGACGGCAGTAGAATTGTTTTGCAATAAGCTTCAAGTGCCAGTCCCCTAAATTTTCTCAACAGTGTTCTTTGAAAAGAAGATCATGTTCCCTCCAGGGCTCCCCATTTGAGTTCACAAAGTATCTCTGGAATACTTGCATGTTGATCAAACCTACACAAATCTAGCAGCATGCGTCTGAATTCCTTCACTGTCTTCTTTTAATCCTACCTGATTTGGGTCCTAAAACTGGGTTGCACTAGTGTTCTATACATAGCCTCCTTTATAGATAAACCACACTTCCCTAAAATTCTCACAATATCCTCAAATAAATGTAGATGGATACCCACCATAGAATCATTGACAGCAGGGTTGTTGGCTGCCCCTCAAGTGGTAAGCTATGAGCAGAGAAAATCGCTCACATGGAAAGCTATGAGCAGAGAAAATCCCTAACTAATTGTCAAACAGAGAGAGGAAACTCTATTTCCTAGTTCACATTGTGTGCCTCAAAGTCTGTAATCATTCAGACCAGATCAACAGATACATTGATATACACAGATTCCCAAGATGACAGAATTTTAGCATGGTGTGACATGCTTATATAACATGTAGATGGAAGTCATGCTTCCTACATCGGCTGTTGGTTGTGAAAAACAAATAATTTATTCTATTATGGTTACACTACTGACCAATGTGACCACTTTGCCATTATAAAGTCTGCATATTCATACTTAGCTTTAACATAGCTGTGGACACAGTATATAATTAATTATAATATTTTTAAAAAAACTACAAAAAGTATGTTTTTATACTGATCTTTAAGGACCCAATTGCTATGTTGACTAGTTGCAAGATGTGTAGAGTCCTCAGCAGTCCCATTGTATCACATATTGTCAACTGCAAAGACAAGATTAGACTGCCTGCAGACACACAGAGCAACATAAGCACTCATTCCTTCCATGGAATGGGAAGAAACAGTATTGAGTAGTGTATATTTTTGTGGATGTGTATTTTTGCATGTATTCCATGAGCCCATCATAGAGGGATTACAATGTTGTTTGAGTTTTTAATGGAAATGTGCAGTTTGGTGGCCTTCTGAGTGCTATTAGATGAGAACAGCAATGTGCTTGCATCAGATTTTTTTTTTTTTTTTTTTTTCCCCCCCCCCCCCCCCCCCCAGTAACATGCAATTAGAATTTTAAATCTCAGTTTACTTGAATGGTGCAGAAAAACTATTTTTGCTATTTTTGCTCTGAACTTTATGTTACAAAAAGCGTTTCAATTGAAGTAAGTCTTCTTGATGGTGAAACTGCAAAAACAGCTAAATAAACAATACCATACATAGATGTGTTAATTACCTGGAAACTAATGAAGTGGTGATGTTCCTGCCACATTTTGGAAATTAGCTACATGAATACTGTAAGAAATTGTATGGGTTATTTTCCTAACTTTATCAGTAATGTAATAATTACATCTGTTTACATGTCAACAATGTGACTGGGATAGAAAATAATTATGTAAGTTAATTGAACTCAGCCTTAGCAGAACTAGTTACTTGAAATGGTTCGAATTAATTAGGAAATTATCCTGAATAATGTAATTTAGGAAAGTTACACCTGATATACTCAGAATTAGAGAATGACAGCATTATCTTATAGTACATCTCTCACTAACACTAATAATGATTAAGAAAGCTAAAAAATATCATTTAAATAGGCAAATAACAAATCAAAATGGGAATGAATACCAGCCTGTTTTGCTACAGATGTATGAGGATGTTTTGAGATTGTATGAAAGTAAATTTCTGAAATGACTGGAATCTGGATTGCTTTCTTCCAAAACTTTCAGAAGGTTCCTAACACTGTCAAAAAACCACTTTTGATATTGTGAAGTGTGTACAGGCCATAAAAATTTTCTGTATTTTTGCATGAATACCTCATGAAACTCAGCATGCATAGATCAGCTCTGTAGACAGATTATATAGTGTGTCTGTTTGTATGTGTGTGTGTGTGTGTGTGTGTGTGTGTGCGTGTGTGTGTGTGTGTGTGTGAGAGAGAGAGAGAGAGAGAGAGAGAGAGAGAGAGAGAGAGAGAGAGAGAGAACTATAGATATTTACCTGACAGTGCTTCTGTGAGGCAGCTGTAGCCATCAATGTGATAGTCAGAGTTCAACAATAATGTTATCATCTTACTCTTTTTTTTTTTTCCATATTAAGTTCACCTCTATCATAGAACAAGACAAATATATCTTCATCTACATGTACATGGATACTTTGCAAGGCACAGTACAATGCATGACAGAGGGTACTCTGTGCCACTGTTAGTCATTTCCTTTCCTATTCCTCTTGCAAATGGAGTGAGGGAAAAACAGCTAAATATATGCCTCCCTATGAGCCCTAATTTCTCGTATCTTATCTTCATGATCGTTAAGTGCAATGTATAATGGTAGCAGTAGAATCATTTGGCAGTCAGTTTCAAAAGCCAGTTCTCTAAGTTTACTCAATAGTGTTTCTCGAAAAGAATGTCACATTCCCTGAAGTGATTCACATTTGAGTTTCCAAAGCATCTCTGTAACACTTATGTGTTGTTAGATTCTACCAGTAACAAATAAAGCGGACTACCTCTGAATTGCTTTGATGTCATCCTTCAGTCTGATCTGGTACGGATCACAAACACTTGAACAGTACTCACACCAGCCTCCACATGCGGTCTCCTATACAGGTGAACCACTCTTTCCTAACATTCTTGCAATAAACCAAATTTGGCCATTCACCTTTCCTACCACAGTTCTCACATGCTCATTCCATTTCATATCGCTTTTCAAAATTATGCCCAGATTTTTAAATGACTTGAATGTGTCAAGCAGGACCCTAGTAATACTGTATCTGAACATTATAGGTTTGTTCTTCCTACTCATCTACATTAAATTACAATTTTCTACATTTAGAGCGAGCTGCCATTCATCACACCAATTAGAAATTTGGCTAAGTCATAATCACTCAAATTCCATTCTTTACCCTGCATCACAGCATCATCACCAAATGATCACAGATCACTGCCCACCCTGTCCGCAAAATAATTTTTGTATATAGATAACCACAGTGATCCTATCACACTTCCCTGGGGCACTTGTGATGATACCCTTGTCTCTGATGAATACTTACTGTTGAGGACACATACCGGCTTTTATTACTTAAGAAGTTTTCAAGCCACTCACATATCTGTGAACTTATTCCATAACCTTGCACCTTTGGTAACAGCCTGCAATGGGGCATCATGTCAAATGCTTTCCAGGAATCTAGAAATATGGAATCTGTCTGTTTCCCTTCATCATTATTCACAGTATATCATGAGAGAAAAGGGCAAGCTGAGTTCTACATGAGTGATGCTTTCTAAAACATGAACATAAGCTTCTCAGTCTCAAGAAAATTTACTATATTTAAAGGGAGAATATGTTCAAGGATTCTGAAGCAAACTAAGTTAGGAATATTGGTCTGTAATTTTGCAGGTCCATTCTTTTACCCTTCTTATATACTGGAGTCACCTGTGCTATTTCCCAGTTGCTTGGGACTTTGTACTAGACAAGAGATGCATGATAAATGCAGGCTAGTTAAGCAGCTAATGGCGTAGAGTACTCTGGGGAAAATTAAATTGAGTTTCCATCTGTACCTGGTGGCTTACTTACTTTCAAATCCCTCAGTTGTTTTTCTGCACCAAGGATGCTTATTACTATGTCATCCATATGGGAGTCTGTCCAGTGGTCAAATGATAGTATGTTTGTACAATTCTCCTGTGTGAATGATTTCTAGGATGTGAAATTTAAAAATTCAGCTTTCATTTGGAAATCTTCAACTGCCACACCAGACTGGTCAACAAGGGACTGAATGGAAGCCATAGGCCAGCTTAGAAATTTTACATAAGACCAGAATTTCCTTGGGTTCTCTGCCAGATCTTTTGCTAAGGTGTGAGGGTGGTAGCTGTTGTACGTTTCACACATAGATCTTTTCATAGATGCGCGAATCTCTACCAGCCTTCACTTGTCGTCATTTGTGCATTCCTTTTTTAACTGAGATTGCAACATCCTCTGCTTCCTCAGTATCCTCTGAACTTCATTATTAAACCATGTTGGGTCTTTTCCAGCCTTTATCTACTTACTAGGCATGTAACTCTCCAGACCATGATTTACAGTCTGCTTAAATTTTGCCCATCATTCCTCTACATCCTTCTTATAGGAACTAAGTGACGTCAATTCACTGTCTTAAGTGAGATGCTAACAACTGTTTATCTTCTCTATCTAACAGAAACCCTCTCCTGGCCTTCTTGATTGACTTATTAACTTTTGTAATTATAGTTGCTATAATGACATCATGATCGTTAATCCTCATTTCCATACTGGCATTGTTGATGAGGTCTGACATGTTTGTACGTATAAGGTAAAAGATATTTCCATTGAATGTGGGCTGCCAATAGCTGCTCAAGACAGTTTTCAGAAAATGTGTTCAAAAGTGTTTCGCATGGTTGTCTGTCTGTACCCCCTGCAGTGAATCCATAGACATCCCAGTCTATACTCAGTAGGTTAAAGTCACCTCCAACTAGTACGCATGATCTGGGTATTTATGTGCTATTGACCATAGACTTCCTTTGAATGACTCTAGAACTGTCACAGTGGAATGTGGTGGCCGATAAAAAATCCAATGACTATCTTAATTTCAGCTTCACCTGTTATACATTACCAGATAATTTCAATGTCACATTAAATTTCTACCTCAATAGAGACAATGTTTTTGTCAACTGCAATGAACCCTCCCCCCCCCCCCCCCTGTATCCTCTAATCTGTCTTTGTGATATATGTTCCATGACTCACTAAATACCTCAAAACTTTCCATTTCAAGTTTCAGCCATCTCTCAGTCCCCAGAATAATTTGAGTGTGAGAACTTTCCTGAAGAGCAGTAAATTTGTGGACTTTGATACAAATACTTTGACAGTTTACTGATTTATGAATTTATGATAGTTGAAGTGTCTTTTTTCTGAATGGTGTTTGACTTTCCTTCCTGCATATCGACTGCTAAGTGTTCATCAGACCACCTCAGACTATTGCCTAGACTAAAAAACCCTCATTTTCACTCCACAAGTACCCTCCTACCCGAGTAGCTGCTTTCTTTTCATAGTGCACCCCTAACCTGTCAAGGGTAGTCCTATAAATCCCCAGACAATAACACAGGTCTAGCAATCTGCAGCCAAGATTAGTACAGAGTTGATGAAGCATTTGTTGAAAACCCTCCACTCAGCTCCAAACCACAGGACTCCAATTAAGTCTGGGAACAATGGTGCAAATTGTGAGCTCTACTTGCGCCCTGAGTGTGAGGCCATCAGTCTTAACCACCTCCACCAGCTGCCTGTACGAGATGAGGATGGCCTCAGAACCCATGCAACGACCATTGTTGGTGCCAACGAGAGCTACAACAAGCAGACGACTGCACCCTGCATACTCAATAGCCACAGGCAAGACTACCTCCACATTTCAGTTGAGGACCCCCGGCAGACATATCGAGTGCATGTTGGCTTTCTTTCCAGCCCCGATCACTATCTTTCTAAGAGGTTTCATAACATGTCTAATATGGGAGCTTCCAATAACTAGTAAACCTTTTCCCCTATGTGCCTGCTTATACCCTGCTGAAGGTGTGGGCATCTGCCCATTCACAGGGTGAATGAGTGAGGCCCAGCAGCCAGGCTTCACACTGGGCCTCCAGCTCTAGAGACACAAACACATTACATGAGGGCGGATCGACCATGTTAGGTGCACAAGGAGATATCTCAGAAGCAGAGCCCATGGGCAAGACAAGTGACACTTTAAGTGTCCCATCCAATGTGCCAGACTCTACACCACCACAAGACCCTGAGGCAGCAGTTTGAAGGTGACTGACCATAGCCAAAAGCACACTCAGCTGTTCGAAAACTGTGGCCAGATCCTCCTGCATCTGCGCACAGCATGCATTCATCCTACCCGTCCTAGCAAGGCTATGAACAAAAATAATAAATTTTAGAAAATATAATGTAGTTGGGTAGATAAAAAATCTACTCAACAAGTGCCAGCAGGAGAAAACATTCATATGGTTAAGAAAATGTGCAAGCTTTCAGTGCAGTGGCTCCTTCTTCTCAGCAGAAGGGTTCACTGGAAAGAAGATGGCTGAGGGAAAATGATTTGTGACGCTAGGAAATTATAAAATGGTGAGAGTTTGGAAAAGTCACCCAGAACTCCAGATCAGGGAAGACTTACCATTTGGTCTGGTAAATCTCCCCTGACCTAGCATTCTGGGCAACCTTTCCAGACTCTCGCCATTTCATAAACCTTGTCAGTAACTTTCTTTCATTTCTCTTCCTTCCCCTTCAGCCCCTCAGCCAGAAGAAGGAGACACTAGCTTTGAAAACTTACACATTTTCTTAATCCTTATACATGTTTTCTCATGTTGCTGGTTGATAAGTAGATTTTTTATCTGTCCAGCTAAAAAACAAGACAAGCAACACTTCTAATTGCAAACAATCTATGTTTATATTTTCATTGATGTATCTATAAGTGGAATGGGCTTGGAATAAAATGATACCTTATGTTATAGCCTTGACCATACTGTGCACTATAGGCAACAGTTTTGGAACATAGATAGAGATAAATTACTTTCGTGTGAAGAAATGTTTATGCAACACAGGGGTTGACAAAATAACTTTTTTACAGCAGAATAACACTGGAATTGAAGATTTTACTGTACAATTATTGACATTCTCATTTTGTATATGATGCTCAATATAACTGAACATGTGCAGTATGTTGTTATACATTGTGAATTGGTGCTGCTATTCTGGAAGTATCATGATATCTTTATTATTTTCTAAGTTAATTACGAATACAATTGATCTCACTCACTTTGTTCTTATCTACTGACAATTTTTGTTTTCCTCAAATACATATCATGTGATTGATACTACTTTTTCATCGCAGGTATGTATTGTTTCAAAGAGAGGTCATGTGCTATCATTGTGAATTAGAAAAAGCTATAAACAACTGTGAATAAAAATATGTTGATTAATATTTTTATTTTTAATATAATTACTAATTTTTGAAAAATGTTGATCTACTGTACTGAATATACCTCAGTTGCATTGTATTTATGCTATGTAGCTTATTAAGTGCTGAAAAGTTGAAGTAATTACTATGTCAAATCCTCACCCTTCAAATAATTAATAAGTATAAGTAAATGGCAGGTATGTTTAATTTACACATGTAGCTGTAGAGTTTGGTTAAAGATGCTTCATGTATTTGTTTGTCAGCGCATTGGACAGTGACCTTTAACTCATGACTTTGATGAGAATATGCTTTTGTGTTTGTCTTTGGTTGTTTATTAGAATAGAATGGCATTGTTGTTTTGGTTGTAGTGCCAAAGAATGTGACTTCATCTTTGCAATCTGAAGATACGTATAGCTCTCCTGAGTCACCCTTGTCCAAGATGGATGTAATGACAGTTGGTAAGCATTGCCAACAAATAATATTACACCCATGTGTAATGGTATGATCATCAGCATGGCATTCACACTTTATGTTCATTTGTGTGGTGCATGCTAACAACAAAACCTGCCTTGCATATTTCCCTGCAGAAAGGAAAACAAACAATAAATTTTAATAATAACAGAGCAGCATCTCATAAAAGCGATATGGTTTCCAGTCTTCACTTCATAGTAGTAAATCTTTCTGCTGACTTTCATAGATACTGTGAATTCTATATTAAAAGAGAGGAGGTGGATTTGAAGTGAATTACTACTTTATTATATTCATTTGTATTAGTGAATTTTTCCAATTTAATTAGTTAAAATCAGGTAACTACTACAGAACCAGTCATATCTCATCTACATAAATGCAAATCAAGTATTTACTGAAAGTTTTACAACTATTAATTGGATTCAACATATCTGTGAAACATATAATTTCTTTATTACAGTTTTACATAAATACTATTATTTTCTATCATATTTTTAATGTAATATGCAAAAATGAATGAGGTGGACATTGATTTTAGCAATTCTGAAACTGGTTTTAAATTTTTGAAATTTAACATGCCTATGGCCAAGAACATAGTCACTGACAGCCTGTGTAAATAACATGCAAAATTGTTGTCATACCTGTACTGAGAATGATAATCTGTCCCAGATATCTTGCACAAAACATTTTCCCCATTGACAGGAAAGGAGTACAAATTACTCTCATGTAAAAGAAGTCAAGTATTAAAAAAGAAAATGTCCACAATGCTGTTGTCAAAGGTAAACTTACAAATGTTGAAAATCTGAATTAGTAGATGCTTGAAGAAATCCTTGACTTCCTTTCTAATATCAGATTTCTTTCATACAGACTTTCAAATTACAGCCTGTCAATAAATTAGTTAAAGTCTACCCATTCCTAAAACTGATAAGATTTATGAATCTAAACTACTGACAAAACTTTTAATTCATATTCAGGTTCAGCCACAAAGTAACTGATTTATGCATATTGTGGTTTTTACTATATTTGCCTAGAATAAAGTTTCCTCTTTGAGTGAGTGTCAAAAAGAAAAATTAGAAATAAAGTTCGTAAACATATACGTGTGTTTACCTTTACTAAATGATCAACATGAATAAATTTCAAAGTGATATTTGTTTGTTTTACAAAATGAATAATTCATTTGCCAAAAGATAACACATGTAGGGGCTACTGGAAGAAAAATGGAGAAAGGAGAAGACATAACAAAGTACAGGGAAGAAATAGCTGACAACAATGGATAAAAGGCAAGTTCAAGAGGAGAAAATTATCTGCAAGACTAAATTACAGAGAAAAGAGAAAAGAAACACCTGTGTAGTGGAAAATGCAAGCCATTCAATATTGAAAAAGAGATAGAAAAATGAAAATAATCCAATTATACACTACATAATTAATTGAGACCTAAAGGAATTACTGGGAAATTAGTGGGAATCAGCAATATATAGGTAGAAAGAAGTTTTGGAATAAGGAATAGCAAAATGACAAGAAGTCCTAAGCAAATGGTAGCTTTAAAATATAGAAGGAAATGTACAGAATCTTGATGTAATATGCAAAGAAATTATAGTGAACACTGTGTGAACTAAAAATGAAAATTCTTTGTGCAATGTTTTCAGGTCATATAATAGTTATCTGTTTGTGTACAGCCGGCCGAAGTGGCCGTGCGGTTAAAGGCGCTGCAGTCTGGAACCGCAAGACCGCTACGGTCGCAGGTTCGAATCCTGCCTCGGGCATGGATGTTCGTGATGTCCTTAGGTTAGTTAGGTTTAACTAGTTCTAAGTTCTAGGGGACTAATGACCTCAGCAGTTGAGTCCCATAGTGCTCAGAGCCATTTGAACCATTTTTTTGTTTGTGTACAAAACTGGTAATATTATTAATGTTAACTCTCCTCCTGGCCAAATAAGATTATTAAGGTTGTTTAATCATAATAAGCATTCCAGACATACTGATTAAATATTGAGTAAATTTCATGATCTAGCATAATAGTGTTCTATGCATTCATTCTAATACATGCACATAAAATACACCAATACTTCAGGAATATAAGCTAACAGTCAAATCATTAAGGATCTAATGTGTCAAAGTTAACTGATATTTCAGGGACATGAAAATTTGATGGAGCAGTGGACAGCTGCATGCGGAGTGTAGATTCAAAGTTTCCACTAAAATGAACAATTATAACATGTTTTGTTCTTCATAAATGGGACTGCACATAAGCCTAAATTGATGTAGTGTTAAAACAGACTTTGTTGTTTTCTGGCACACAATAAATCAACCTGTGAAGTAAAAGGCATGTTTATCAAAATTTATTCAATTTTGGAATATTTATGATGTTAGCTGCATTCGATATTACCAATTGCTGACACATCAAAATTTGTGCCAGACCAGTACTCAAAATGAGATTTCCCACTTGTCATGTTTGTTCATCTTAACCACATTGATTATCTGAGCATGCTTCCAGGACTGATGCAAACTTCCACTTGTCACGCTGTCTATGAACCCATCACTTGCAACTTTGTTTGTATTCCTGTGACAGAGAAACAGACATATCCAGCTTAGTATTATGATCATCATTTAGCTCATTGTAACTTGTAATACTTACAGTCAACAATGGCTAGAGAAACAAACACTGGTGATGATGAAACTTCCTGGCAGATTAAAACTGTGCGCTGGGCCGAGACTTGAACTCAGGACCTTTGCCTTTTGTGAGCATGTAGTGCACTTGCCCGTGAGAGGCAAAGGTCCCAAGTTTGAGTCTCAGCCCGGCACACAGTTTTAATATGCCAGGAAGTTTCTTATTAGTGCACACTCCACTGTAGAGTGAAAATCTCATTCTGGGACTGGTGATGATCTTGCAGCTGTACTAAATTTATGAAGTTAATAACCTTCCTGACATTAGCTGCATTATATATGAAGATATTACCTATACTATGTAATCAAAAGTATCCAGACACCTGGCTGAAAATGACTTACAAGTTCGTGGGGCTCTCCATCAGTAATGTTGGAATTCAATATCGTGTTGGCGCACCCTTAGCCTTGATCACAGCTTCCACTCTCGCAGCCATACATTCAATCAGGTACTGGAAGGTTTCTTGGGGAATGGCAGTTCATACTGCATGGAGCGCTGCACTGAGGAGAGGTACCAATGTCAGCCGATGAGGCCTGGCATGAACTCGGCGTTCCAAAACATCCCAAAGGTGCTCTGTAGGATTCAGGTCAGGACTCTGTGCAGGCGAGTCCATTACAGGGATGTTACTGTCATGTAACAACTCTGCCACAGGCCATGCATTATGAACAGAGCCTCGATCATGTTGAAAGATGCAATTGCCATCCCCGAATTATTGTTCAACAGTGGTAAGCAAGAAGGTGCTTAAAACATCAATGTAGGCCTGTGCTGTGATAGTGCTACATAAAACAACAAGGGGTTGAAGCCCCATCCATGAAAAACATGACCAGACCACAATGCCACCGCCTCCAAATTTTACTGATGGCACTACACATGCTGGAAGATGACGTTCATCAGTCATTCACCATATCCAGACCCTGCCATCGGATCACTACATGGTGTACCATGATTTGTCAATCCACACAACATTTTTCCATCGTTCAATTGTCCAATGTTTATGCTGCTTACACCAAGCGAGGCATCATTTGGCAATTACTGGCGTGATGTGTGGCTTATGACCAGCTGCTCGACCATGAAATCCAAGTTTTCTCACCTCCCACTTAACTGTCATAGTAGTTGCAGTGGATCCTGATGCAGTTTGGAATTCCTGTGTGATGCTCTGGATAGATGCATGCCTATTACTCATTAAAACACTCTTCAACTGTCGGCGATCTCTGTTAGTCAACAGATGATGTCAGCCTGTACGCTTTTGAGCTGTACATGTCCCTTCATGTTTCCACTTTACTATTGCATCAGAAACAGTGGACCTAGGAATGTTTAGGAGTGTGAAAATCTTGCATACAGACGTATGACACAACTGACACCCTATGACTTGACCACATTCGAAGTCCATGACATCCACGGAGCACCCCATTCTGCTGTCTTATGATGTCCAATGAGTACTGAGGTCACTGATGTGCAGTACCTTGCAGTAATTGTCAGCACAATGCACCTAATATGAAAAATGTATGTTTTAGGATGTGTCCGGATACTTTTGATCACACACTGTGCCTATTGATGACACATGAAAATTTCTGCCAGACCACGACTCAAACATGGATTTGTCACTTGTTTCACTGCTGGAAACATGTTCAGATAGCTGAAGTGGTTAAGGCGACTGACTGTGACAAGTAGGAAAATGGAGTTCGAGTACTGGTCTGGCACAAATTTTCATATGTCACCAACAGGAAAGAACTTCATACCTAATGCAGTTAATGTCAGAAAGGTTCTGCAATTGCGAATAAATGTTGTAAATTTGGTACAGCTGATAGATCATCACCGATGTCTGTTATTTCAAACATTGTTAAAAATAAGTATTACAAGTGTTAACTAGCAAGATTACAATTATAACATTAATGTTGAATTCGATTTGCTCCTTGAAACCCTGTGGCAGGTATGCAAGTAGAGTTGTGTGTGATGGATTTGTAGATAGCATGACAAATGGAAGTTGTGTCAGTCCTGGAAGCATGCTTGGATAGCTGAGGTGGTTAAGGTAACTGCTCGTGACAAGCGGAAATCCAGGATTGAGTCATGGTATAGTAGAAATTTTCATGTGTCACCAGCAGGTCTTTGTATTTAATGTAGCTAATGTAAGAAAGGTTCAGAAATTGTGAATTTCATAAACCTAGTACAAATGCAAGATCATCACCAATGTCTGTTCCTTCAGAAATTGTTAAAAACAGAAGGTATGTATCACAGATGTATTGCTGTATACTACCTTCTTTGCTAAAACATGATTAACTGTGAACTAAGAACTGGGTCAGAACATTCACAGTGGTCTCTCCCACTATTGTTTTGTAAACACTTTGAAACTGTGCTCCATGTTCATATGGAGCCAGATGGAGATAGTCAGGCAAAAGACTGAGGATATTATAATTAGGTGTGAATATGGCCTTTAATTCATGTAAAAAGTAACTTGAATCACAGTGGTTACTTCCAGCTATGTGACAACAAAATTTTATGCCATTTTCTATTGCTTCTATGAAAACAGTATTATTACAGACCTTTCTTCCTAGACGACAGTTCTGACATCTGCTGTAATAAAAAGGTAACTCATCAGTAGGAGGAATATTCAGGAACAATTAGTGAGATATATTTTTAAAATATGGAAAATAAAAGAATTTGTTTATAATTTTCATAATGTGATTTAACTATTGGAATAGGTGTTTTCTCAGTTGATTTGAAGTTATGCAGTGCTAAATGTATTGTGAATAGCATCGTACACACATCAAAAAAAGTTTTGCATCACCCCTTTTCCAAGAACTCCTGAAGATATACTTTGACTGTGGAGCTTGTATCACAGACACAGTGTCTTTGACTGTTCAGAGATGTCACTAAAACTGCCCAAAGATGTAAACAACCATGCATGAGCAGTGCCTATTAGGCGGAGGGGGTCCGACAGCCGATCTGTTCCAGTCATTCCACCAGAAAGGAAGTACGCGGCTCATGTTGTCTGTAATTCAACCACGCCTAGTCTGTTGGTATCATGGTTTGATTGCATCCACATTGTTACTTTGTACCAGGAAGGGCTCTCAACAAGGGACATGTCCAGGCATCTCGGACTGAACCAAAGCAATATTGTGCGGACATGGAGAAATACAGAGAGACAGGAACTGTCAATGACATGCATCACTCAGGCCACCCAAGGGCTACTACTGCAGTGGCTGACCACTACATATTGATTATGGCTTGGAGGAACCCTGACAGCAACGCCACTATGTTGAATAACGCTTTTTGTGAAGGCACAGGACGTCATGTTATGGCACAAACTGTGCACAGTAGGCTGCATGATGCGCAACTTCACTCCCAATGTCAATGGTGAGATTCTTTGCAACAACAACACCATGCAGTGCAGTACAGATGGGCCCAAAAACATGCTGAATGGACTGCTCAGGTTTGGCATCACGTTCTCTTCACCAATGAGTGTCGCACATGTCTTCAATGAGACAATCATCAGAGACAAGTTTGGAGTCAACCCAGTCAGGCCGAATGCCTTAAACACACTGTCCAGTGAATGTAGCAAGGTGGAGGTTCCATGCTGATTTGGGGTGGCATTATGTGGGGCCGATGTACACTGCTGGTGGTCATGGATGGTGCCATAATGGCTACACGATACATGAATGCCATCCTCCGACCGATAGTGCAACCATATTGGCACCATACTGCCGAGGCATTCGTCTTCATGGACAACAATTCACATCTCCATCATGCACATCTTGCGAATTACTTCCTTCAGGATAACAACATCACTCGACTAGAGTGGCTAGCATGTTCTCCAGACATGAAACCTATCAAACATGCCAGGGTGGATGGGAAAGGGCTGTTTATGGACAATGTGACCCACCAACCTTTCTGAAGGATCTATGCTGAATCGCCATTGATGAATGGGACAATCTGGACCGACAGTGCCTTGATGAACTTGTGGACAGTATGCCACGAAGAATACAGACATGCATCAATACAAGAGGACGTGCTAGGTATTAGAGGTACCAGTGTGTATTGCAATCTGGACTGCCACTTTGGAAGGTCTCACTGTATGGTGGTACAACATGGATGTGTGGTTTTATGAGCTATAAAAAGAGCAGAAATGATGTTTATGTTGATCTCTATTACAATTTTCTGTACAGGTTCTGGAACTCTCGGAACCAAGGTGATGCAAAACTTTTTTTGATGTGTTTATAATAAACATCTACTCATGTGATAAGAAACATATTGCAATTAAATTTCGTAGAGAATATGTCTAGAAGAGGATCAGTTGTGACCAAGAGTGATGAATAGTTTAATGCATTCTATCTCTCTCAATTACTGGACATTCCACATGTGGATGTCACCAATGAAAAGTAAGGAAGTGGGAAGCCACACACAAATGATGTACAACTTCAATACAGAATTCTGAATTATTTCATTAAATGAGCCTGGCTCTGTATTTAGAACAAAAACATTGCCAAGTGTCATGTCCATCAATAAATCTTTCAGAATCCTACAAGCAGTGAATAAAATAAAATCAGTTAATGTTTGTTAATAATGATCTATCTGATCAAAAAACAAAATCATATGCCTAGTTTGTCATTTAAGTAGCTATAAAATTATTACAGAAGACAGAAAAGAGTTACAGGAAATAGTAAACAAGTATAAACAAAAATTAATTCATAACATTAATATTAGTATGGCAGATAAGGCACTAGCATAATTCTGTATGAACTATTATCTTTCTGTACTTTTATTTTCTTTAGTCTCTTTCAACCACTGATATTCAAAGCAATCTGCAAAGTACTTCCTCAAAATTAGGTCTCATTGTCAAAAAAATACATTTATAAGTATGATTTCTGTAAAAAAAGCTAGGTTTCTTCCAAAATCTACTGTCAGCAATGTTTTGTATTGAACTTCTATCTTTCTACTGCAGTTACTTCATCTTCACCTACCTTACTTTTTCTAATGTAGTCTCAGCTAATTAACATTGATAATCTAAATAATTTTTCCACTTTCAGTATTTCCATTTCTGTATTCTAAACAGCCCAACATGCAGCCTGCATATTTGATATGGACCACATCTGCTTTTTGTTCTTGTAATTTAGCCTCTATGAAGCCTTCATTATTGAAAAAGTAACTATGAAAGAATTGAAATAAAACTACTGTAAAAGAGAAAAAAATGAAATGAAATGCCGTTTGGCTATGGTGGGTGGGGGTGGGGTGGGCGGGGGGGTTAGGGTCGTGTTATATGAAATTAATTTTTCTAATACCCCACATAGGTAGTACTGCAAACATATTGGTGGTCAGTATTAAGCAAACAGCTCAATTAGTACACTCATCAAAAACAATGAACCTTAAAAAATGATTTTTGTAAAAATGATTTTGAATGGCATCACAGAGAGCATATTGGGTTTCATTTATCTGGTCACTCTGTAACTGGAATGAAGATCAAAAAGATGAGAAACTAGAAAATACAACTTTCAACACTTTACTGTTGTATCTATCACTGGTTAGGAGGTGCAGTCTAATTTATGTCCAATGGGTCCCCGAAGCTTGAACCTGATAACATGAAACCAAAGATGGCATGTATATTGCATTTGGAATAGGTATGGGTGATATTAGAAATACAGTGTTTTGGATACTCATCATAGTGGTAAGATCTATTTCCAGTTATTTCAAGAAGTAAACAACAATTTATCAATAATGTGAGGAAAATTGCTTGATGCATGATTTTGGTTATAGATAATCATATTGAAGGAATCAGTTGTACAACTTTCTCAGTGTGTTAAACAGTAAATTGTGCATTAATGTCATAACCTGCTTTGAACGAAACCTAACTACAAGAGGTATTCTCAATATAAATCAAATTCCTATGCATGGTACTGTATTTTCTTATACTTTGATACATTGGGAATTACATCGAGAGAATACCTCATCATCTGCATGACCATTTATATTCACAGATGTAAATCAAACACTAGCTGCATATTCTATGTTGTTTGATTTATGAAATTGATGTTAAAGTGATTTACTGCTCTCCATAATACTAGTATGTATTCTTTTAATGCTGTCAGTGCATTACATCTTTCCATCATATGGTATTTATGATTAGTTCTATATTTTGGTGTTTATTTGATTGTTTACCTATTACTTTTCAGTGAGTGCATGTTTAGCAAGTAGGATTAATTTCTGGTATGATATAAAACATATAATGCACTTTTCAGGGTCCATATGTTCCTTCTCCACACTGTGCCCTTTCCCTGCAGTTTAATTATGTGGGTTTCATTTAACTTTTTTAGCTATTTATCTCTCTAGTACATGTTTGTTTCTGAACTAATCTTTTAGCTGCTAAAATACAAGAAAATATTTTTACAAGGCAAAACATGCATGGTCTGTTTCAGTGTTCATAATTGATTGTATTTTCAGTATGTAGTGACTCTAGTTTCTAAGTTTACACTTTAATGACTCAATTTTTCCGTATGTTTTCACATCTCGTCACTCACCAAATAACCCACACACAGTATGTAATTTAAACAGAAATTAATCAAAGGTGAAATCAACATCTGTGATGAAGTACCTTAGTCTGGAACTAAGATCATATAAACCTATACTAAGCGAAATTGCCAAAATAATTCTCTTCATGATGATCCTCCTGGACTGTTTATAAGTCTGTCAATACAGATTTCACAATATGAGAATTTGATTAATGTTCTGTTAATGCTACTCTCTACAGCATAGAGGCATCCAATGAAGGCCAACAGTTACTAGAAACAGAACTTTTAAATAAAAACCATATTTTCTGAAGTCAGTTAAAAACGATTTTCACTACTCTATCAGTTGTCATATCAATGACATGTATTGGTATTAGGAACCCATGCACCCACACACAAACACACACACACTCACACACACACACACACACACACACACACACACACACACACACACACAACACACACACGTTTTCATACTCATGCCACATGAAAATGTATACATACAGTCTGAGGAGGTGTGGAGATGAGTGTGTAATTCTTCATGTGGATCGAAAACTAAAGGAGACCCTCTAATGCAGTCACTCAGTATAAAGGTAAACTCTATACACTCTGCATATCTGTTTCCTTCTAATTGACTAAATCAAACATAATTTTAAAAAGAAAATAAATAGAATGATATTTGGTTGCGAGTTGTCCATATGTGTGTCAAATCTGAGGAAAACACGTCTAAATTACAGATCACTATAAAATAATGTTTCTGAAATTTTGTACAAGATCATACATAATTATGATAAAAGGCTCATAACTAAATACAGTTTTTCATCCACTGTGTTACAGTCTTCCACTTACTCTCAAAACAGAGAGGTTGTTTCCTAAATATTCTTTTAAAATGCTGATTGACTCCTGAAATATTTATATCTGTCTCAGTAGCACTTCAGTACAAAATAATTCAGTTAATATTGTTCTAGATATTATTTTATACACTTCACAACTTTCATTACTATGTACACATGTTTTATATACATACACACATTTTGAACATTGCAGCAAATGCAACATATATTTACATCACAATATACTTTATGTCAAACTGTTTTGTTTTGTATGTTGTTTAGCTGACTTTCTTGATGGTGATTCAAATAAAACCAAATAATTTTCCTATTTTGCGATAAAAAGACATGGTATTTATGAAATGGGAAAGCTAGTTCTGATTATCTGTCTCAGAACTAAAGCAATTTTTTTGGAGACTTACGAATGTTTCTCATCACTATAAGACCTTTAATGTATTTCTCAGTTTTTAGTCTGGCTTTTGAGTTCTCACTGGCAATTCCAATATTAAAAAAGGATTTAAGTTGGTAGTATGTAAAAGTGCTGAGGCTTGATCCCATTTTTTTTATTTACCAACCAAATTACTTAGCTGACAGAAAAAGAAATGTGTGATATTTCTAAACAAATGGATTTTATCTCATTCTCCATGTTATTCAAACTCTGCTGTTTATAATTTAATGCTGATTATCAGCCTGCAAAAAAATCTGTCAAATATTAGTTTTAGACATCTCAAGGAAGCCTTGTAGTTATCAGTGCAAAAATATAGCTTGTAATCAAAGCAACAGTGGCCAAATTACTCAGTGACAAGTGTCTGAGTAACAAATCTATTGTTCCTCACAGAATGCACTATGAATAAATCTCATATGGATTGTTTCAACACATCCATATGTTTAGGATTATATTTAGAAACATTCAGAATAATTCTTGCAGGCCCTATGAGCCAGGTGGAATGCTAATGTTCACTGGAAAGTTTTTCATGACATATCAGTATTTACTTGAAGATTATTCATTTTTCTGGTATATTTTACTTCTTCGTAAAAAATTACTTAAATGAATATAACTGAATGGATAAAAGTTTCAAAAGGGATGAGCATTAGCCAATAGGTAACAGGATGGCAATGAGGTTTGAGGTATATCTAGGAACATGGTTACTAAAAGTAGATGCAAGAAAAGTTTCATAAATGGATGTGTGGAAAGCACAAATAATACTTTTGCAATAAGCAGAAGCTGCTGTGTTGTGTAAAGATTAGGAGTGAGAAGAGAGGTTTAAGACTGATACAGTTGTGGAGTAGCTATTAAGAGTAGTCTATGTTAGATTGAGTAATATGCTCTGCACTTGGTGGTCAGTTTTCTCTGTGAGCTCATTTTGGGAGTGATCATTCATACTGATGGATAAATGATTTGTGGTAAAACACATATAAGAACCTGCAAAGCAAATGTGGTAGGCTAGACCCATGGCATGGCTCCTTTCATAGATGACTCTGTTACAAAGTGAAATGGTGTTGACATTGTCAAGGATGTTGCACCCTCATATGGAATGATGTTAATGGGGCACCTACTTCACACTCCTTGATAACATCTTTTTGATTTGGAGCCAGTAACAAAATACTTTGTCCTTGTTCCTCCATAACCATCCACCCTATCTATTTTCTTTTGCTCTGTGAGCCATCCTCCCAGATACAAATATTCACTTGTCTCATCACTGTGTAATAACCTTTATCCATATTAATGTCAGTAATATATCAACTTCAAAAGCTGCAATCCGTTCCACACTAAAAATCTTCAGTGTACGGTGTTGTCACCCTGCAGATGGCACATTGGCACTGACGAACAATTTCTCTCCCCATTCTGTAGGCAGTGTCCAGATATTGACTGAAAGGTGAAACAGGTTTATAAACAAACAGGTGTATTCAGATCATTAGTTTATGACTTTGAAAGTTCTCTATAAATTTGTTACTGTAATGGCAAAGTGACATAGACTTCAAGATTGTTTATTGAATTAAGAATAACAGTTATTGAATAAGAATTATACGTTTATTGACAGTTTTTTGCATGATTTATCTGTGATGAAAGAATTTTTGGACCACTTTTCATAATTTAATGTTTGCTTGAGTTAACATTATACAGTTTGGTATGGTGCGTGTGAGAGAGAGAGACTGCTCAAATCACACTTTATATTAGAGTGTTTCAATATTGCAAAATGTCCTATTAAATCATACAGTGATCAGGATACTATATTTGGCATTGCTCTAGCACATGAGAATTCATTACGGTAATACAGTAATTCAATAACTTTTGGGCATCAGTGTTTTATGAAAATTGTTTGGTGCCTTAGTGTACTAATTTTTCCAAACCTATAGCAGACTGAGAGCTTTGTTTGTTGTATTGACACTACGACAACACCACAGCTTTTGTTTTACTGATTCATAACATACCAAAGGAATTTTTACAGTTTATATATCTCTTCCTGCAACAAAGACACATGTGAGTTAACAAACTGGGCCACCTTGAAGTGTACTGATTGCCTCTAGAGTGCTGCTTGTGATGTTTTTGTACTTTTATGTAACTTATAAAATAAATTTATATTAATCCAAAATGTCTCGTATGATATGTTGCATTCATTTCTACAAATAGTACCAGATTTGGTGGTTCCATGATTTTAAAGCCACTGAAACATGTATGGGCCTGAGTACAAGTTACCAAAATAAAATTTTTGTTTTTATTTTTTGTCAATGAAGTAAATTGTTTGAAAGAATCATACTTTCAACCTAAAGGCTTCCATCAGTGAAAACCCTTTTAATATGGATAACATTCACTGTGGAATTAAAAACTTTAGCAACAATATTCTTAATTTTGAATGATGTTTCTCCGCCTGGACTGATAGGGTCATCACTGAAGTGACACATTCTTATAACTTTATATCATAACTTATGTTTCACACAACCCACAAGGTGAAAAACACCAGTGTAGCAATCAGGTTCCTCAAATCCTATATATTTTCTCTCTGATAACAGAAAACATACAGATTGTTACATATTTGCATGGTGCATAACTGAAACTTAATTGTTTTAATTTACTTCAAATGTCTTTTGGTCTTGTATACGAAATATGAAAGCTGCCTTCATCCACTTGACACTGAGTAGGGAACTCAAATCATAAAATACATAATTCCATTTGTGTAGCCATGGATAACAAAGAGAAACGTACTCTAACACAGTTGTTGAAGAAAAGCTTTAAAAATAAAGAGATGATCAAAAACATCAAAATAGACTCTGTCAGCAAACATCTGTTTAATTCATCCAACCAGCACATTTAATTCCAGTTCTGACACTATACAGGGTGGTCCATTGATAGTGACCGGGCCAAATATTTCATGAAATAAGCATCAAATGAAAAAACTACAAAGAACAAAATTCATCTAGCTTGAAGAGGGAAACCAGGTGGCGCTATGGTTGGCCCACTAGATGGCACTGCCATAGGTCAAATGGATATCAACTGCATATTTTTAAATAGGAACCCCCCCAAGAAATATGAATATTTTAGTTGGACCTCTTTTTTCGCTTTGTGATAGATGGCGTTGTAATAGTCACAAATGTATAAGTACATGGTATCACGAAACATTCTGCCAGTGCGGATGGTATATGCTTCTTGATACATTACTCGTGTTAAAATGGACCATTTACCAATTGTGGAAAAGGTCGACATCATGTTGCTGTATGGCTATTGTGATCAAAATGCCCAACGGGGGCTATGTATGCTGCTCGATATCCTGGATGACATCATCCAAGTGACCAGACCATTTGCCGGACAGTTACATTATTTAAGGAAACAGGAAGTGTTCAGCAATATGTGAAACATCAACCATGATCTGCAACAAATGATGATGCCCAAGTAGGTGTTTTAGCTACTGTTGCAGCTAATCCGCTCATCAGTAGCTGACAAATTGTGTGAGAATCAGGAATCTCAAAAACATCGGTGTTAAGAATGCTACATCAACATCAATTGCACCCGTACCATGTTTCTATGTACCAAGAATTGCATGGTGATGACTTTGAATCTCGTGTACAGTTCTGCCACTGGATACAAAGAAATTATGGGACAATGACAGATTTTTTGCACACATTCTATTTAGTGACGAAATATCATTCACCAACAGTGGTATCGTAAACCGGCATAGTATGCAGCATTGGGCAGTGGAAAATCCACATTGGCTGTGATAAGTGGAACATCAGTGACCTTGGCGGGTTAGTGTATGGTGCAGCATTATGGGAGGAAGGATAATTGGCCCCCATTTTATCGATGGCAATCTAAATGGTGCAATGTATTCTGATTTCCTATGCAATGTTCTACCGATGTTACTACAAGATGTTTCACTGCCTGACAGAATGGCGATGTACTTCCAACATGATGGATGTCCGGCACATGGCTCGTGTGCAGTTGAAGCGGTATTGAGTAGCATATTTCATGACAGGTGGATTGGTCATCGAAGCACCATACCATGGCTTGCTCGTTCACCGGATCTGACGTCCCCAGATTTCTTTCTGTGGGGAAGTTGAAGGATATTTGCTATCATGATCCACTGACAATGCCTGGCAACATGTGTCAGCACATTTTCAATCCATGTGCGAACATTTCGGAAGGCGAACTACTCGCTATTGAGAGGAATGCCCTTACACGTATTGCCAAATGCATTGAGTTTGATGGACATCATTTTGAACATTTATTGCATTAATGTGGTATTTATTGGTAATCATGCTGTAACAGCATGCATTCTCAGAAATGATAAGTTCACAAAGGTATATGTATCACATTGGAACAACTGAAATAAAATGTTCAAATGTACCTGCGTTCTGTATTTTAATTAAAAGAAAAATACTTGTTACCAACTGTTCATCTAAAATTGTGAGCCATATGTTTGTGACTATTACAGCACCATCTATCACAAAGCAAAAAAAGTGGTCCAACTAAAACATTCATATTTCTTTACGTACTACACAAATATGTAATAAAAAATGGGGGTTCCTATTTAAAAAAACACGGTTGATATCTATTTGACCTATGGCAGTGCCATCTAACAGACCAAGCATAGTGCCATCTGGTTTCCCCCTTCAGGCTAGACAAGTTTTGTTCTTTGTAGTTTTTTAATTTGATGCTTATTTCGTGAGATATTTGGCCCGGTCACTATCAATTAACCACCCAGTATATATGCTGCAATATGTTATAATAGAAATGAGTAACTACAAAAGCAGCCATTTCATATATCAGCTCTGCTGCAGTTAGGTCACAGCTTTCAATAAAGGCACGGCCACTATCTAATCAGCCACCCACAGAAATAAGCTTTGCCAAACTGTGCATTCTTCATGAAGTAGAGTGAAGGTGAACCTACAATATTGCATCAAGTAACACCTCATTTTAATTCTGTATTCTGTTTTGATTCATTGTAATAAAGTGCAATATGATGTCATAAATTGTCTTGTGATACGGTTATTTATACTGAATTAAATGTAGCATGTAAACTTGATTTATTGAACATGAAGTTCCATGAAGCACCACAAGTCTCAATAGAATTCCTGACTGGTGAGTTGTGGGTATACTCAACTTGATGCAAATTCATACTGCATACTTAAAACCCCTCCTGCAGTGGGCATGTGTGATGGATAAATCAATTGTGATCCTGAAACATTTCTTCATTGTTTGGGAAATGTTCACTGGCCTCTAGAAGAATGTGATTGCAGAAATTGAAACTTTTCACATTTTTCATTGCAACATTCCTTGACATAACTCTTCAGGCTTTCCCGGTGATCTAATGACATCTTGGGTTGTCAGGTGTTCTGCCGGATATCAGCATCGTACTTGCACGATATTTCAATCACGTAGCTCGTGGCCTTCATCAGGTGCGACCTGAGACTGTCTCAGGTTGCACCTGATGAAGGCCACAGGCTATGTGACCGAAATATCGTGCAAGTACGACGCTGATATCCGGCAGAACACCCGACAACCCAAGATGTCATTCCTTGACATGTTCTGTGAACAAGACATTGTCACAAATACAAGTTTACCTGTAATGAAACCTTAAGTAAAAATTATTAACTATTAATTCCTGAGAGCTATGTCACAAAATAAATGTAAGCAGCAACCAACAGTTTCTGACAGCTGAATAATATGTTTCAGAAGAACATGAAACATAATTTAATAACACCAAAATTACTGGATAGCATTCTTGCTTGGCAGTGTATGGAGTATAATTTAATTTGCTTAATTTTTGGTAATCAGTGTGTGTGTATCATTTTTATTTTCTCAAACATGACACATGATTAAATTTGGAAAACTCACATCATGCAAAACAAAATGAACACACAGTCACAGAAATCATAAATCGTTGATAAGTGTCCAGCACTCAGCTTTACAGGTGCTGCAGTAAGCAGAGAGATCTGCAACATACTCAGAAGGTGATTGTAAGACTGCAAATGAGCAGAAGTTCAACAAAAGTTGTCACTCAATTTGATAGAAAAACCCTGCAAAGGTCCTATAGAGTTATCAATCATGTTCTAGTCACGTATGAAGTAGATCATTCAGCAAGAGCATTTGTGCTGTTGAGTTTTGATGAAACTGACTCTTAAGTAAAGAACGCTATTTCAAATCCTAATTTACTGAATACTTGCTCTGGTGAAGACCATATTATGTTTCTTCCATTCAGGAATTAGAGAGATGTAAATTTAGAAAGTGTAGCATCATCCCTGCATGTAATAAAATCACCTAAAACCAATCAATAAAAGCTATGTAATCAGCTGATGTTGATGTTGTGTCAGTTTCTACAGTGAATTTGCAGCACAGCAGGCCTCATTTCTGTCCATCATTTACAGCAAATTATTCAAGCTGAAAGGTGTATTACATGATTAGAAACAGATTTCCTTTCTCCAATTTTCAAGAAAAGTATTAGAACTAATTTGCTGATCTACAAAGCTACAGAAAAAGAAATCATCACAAGTTGTGTAGAATTATTTATCATGGTTTCTATGATAATTTTCCTTGGGCGTAACTCGTTCCTGTCTTTGAAGTTAGCATGGATTGCAGAAACAAAAATTAGTGAAAATTAACTAATTCTATTTATTCATAAGATTCATGCTGCTTGCAAGTTTCTTGCCTTTTTTAAGATTTTTGAAACAGTTGGAGACTATTTGATTGTTTGTTCTGCCTTGTTACTGAATTAATGGCTCCCTGTTGTATAGAACCCACAAAACATTGGGCATGCCTTATACATGTGTAATAGGATAACTGGTAATGGCAAAGTATATAAGTGAATTATTCAACTATGTCAGCAGCTCTTTTAATAGTCTTTGTAGCTAATGATGTTATTTATAAAGGATTTCATTTTTGTAATAACTTTTGCAACATTTGCGAAATATTGGTTTTCATATTGTGACTGGACAATTTCTTCCATCAAAAGGAAATGTAAAGTAATGCACATTAGTACATGAAAGTTGCTTGTATAAATGGTGTTTCAGTAATAATTAATAGGAAATATCATTTATATCATTCAAATACCTCTACATGATAACATTGTGTTATTTAAAGCTGAATTATCATGTGGCTCTTAGAGTGAGAATAGCAAATGTGGTTCATTGTTACATTTATGAGGGGATGTAGCTCTCTGTCAAGCAAAAAGTCTACAAGACAATTGTTGTCATCCATCCTCAAGCATTTTTGATGGACCCATATTGGCCATCAATGTCTGAAGGAACTGAAAAAGCTTGGACAGGAGCTGCACATTATTTGATGGATTTATTTTGCCACTAAAAGTATATTGTAGTGGTGTAAAGTGAACACCAATGAGTTTCTTCACTAGAAAGGCACCAAACAACAACTGCAAAGACCACTGCAGCAAAAGTAAAGTTTAGGACTTGTTCAAGCATTCATTATCCCTGCATAGCAAGTGTAATTGAAATATGAAGGGAAATCTGCATAGTTTTAATGTTGGAGTTGATTTATTATTTTTATCTTGCAGAGCTGTCTACCATAGAAGTCTCCTTCTGTTCTATTCACATCAGTGGCCATTATGTACTCAGTCTTTTCAACATTCATTTGGACTGTATGATAGAAGTTGTCCATATCTCAAACTTCACTGCTCTTATTATACATTCACATCTTATTCAGACTATTCACAGCTACAGATTACTCAATTTCCACTACTAAAAGAAATGGAGAAGGTTAAACGAAGGCCACTACTTGTCTCTCATGTCATCAGTTAGTGATAAAATATATTCTAAATTTTTGTGATTAAGTATTCTACTGTTTCCTCGGCATTTGTCCTACCACAACAGATTATTCTGATTTTACTGCCTGATCCCCCCCTTGTTGCCATGATCATGAGTTACCCTAAAGGAGAAAAATCTTTTGTAACAACTATTTGTGAATTGTGTGAACTTTTTCAGTGGTTAAATTTCTGAAATGTATATTGAAAAAGGCCCATCAGTCTGTTAATGAATGTGTGAAACCACCTAAAAACAATTCCCAAGACTGACTAGTGTATACTTCTGCTAGACCAATATTTTTAAATTCCACACAGATTTGATCTGTGTCTGTCTCACTATCTCTGTCTTTTAACATGTCACTCCTCTTCCTTCTTCTAACTTTTGCTGTATCTTCTATTCAGTCTCAGCAACACTACTTCATTTTTCCAAATTGATGTTTTGTCTTCCATAACTCATGCCTTGTACTACCTGTCTCCTCCTCCCTAAAAAATCATATTTTTCTCTTCGATTTTCTTACATTTTACTCTATTGTTTCTTCTATCTTACTTCAATTCTCATTTGCTCAATAACACATCAGGCTTGGTCACTCTTCTTTGGTTAATTCCCCGTGCCCTTCAAAAATTTTAATCAGCTGCACCATTTATTTTTATCCTGCACCTGTATCTTTCCCTCTTTCATTATTAAACCAACTCACTGATTTCTGAGATTTGTACATTTACCACTCCTCCTCCTTTTACCATGGTGACAAAATAAATAACCTAGCTCTGATAAAACAGAATTAAATTCAGCAAGATCAGTGTTCTGTTTATTCTAGGCTAATCTATGATTCAAGCAGATAAACAATTTTATCCACCTTCAGTATATTTCCTTAGCTTTCATTTTCTTATGCTAATCACTTGTATTAAATGTCTACAATGTTTCTACTGGTCCACACATTGTATGTAGTACTTATACGCAATGAAATTGAATTTTAAAATACAAAATTTGTAATTTTTGTATGATCAGTAATGTGACAAATTTGGAAGTTATCACTTATTATAGATTAATGATTGTTTTTAATTAATTTTCTGTGCATATAGGTTCTCCAATGGATATTGACAGTGAAAATAATGTGTCATCAGAAGTAGCATCAACATGCAGTGCATCTCACTTGGAGTTCCCTGTCCCTGAGAGACTACTCCCAGTTGGTCCAAAACAGAAGGACCTTTCATCACTTGTGGAACATGTAAAACACGCGTTAAGTATTGTCTCAGGTACACAACATTCTGTTCCAGCTGTTGTCATTCCCAACATTAAATGTCAAGTGCATATTATGGGTGACTTCTGTGTAATATCATATGAATGTACCTTCCCCACTTGAGTTGTGAGATTATACTGTCATTGTTGTTAATACCTGTAAGTCTATGAGAATTCATGTTACTATTCTTCATTCTCCTTGTCACAGTTTCACCACAAAACAAAAAATATGACAAATTTAATGTTATTAAATGATAATGAATAAACTATACAATGAATGTAATGACAAATATTTCCATCATGATTGCTTCATTCGAGACATTACATAAAATAAAGAGATTAGGATTGTCATAGCTCTCAGGTCTAATTTATGATTTTTCTGAGTAATTGCTTTAAAAATGATAGAACATGTAGGTTCCAGAACTTCTACAACTTCCAAATAAATATTACAGCACAGAACTAATTTATTAATTATATCACTGGTACCAATCACTTGCTTGTTAACCTACCATAAAGTGTTTGTCAGTCTAACAGAACTTTCATTTCGCAATTACTTTCTCTCATTTTTATATAATTTCCAAATCAAATTTTATCAAATGTTGTCCATAGGGCTATAAAATCAATGACATTGTTAGTGTACTCAAATATTTTTTGTCTGTTTGGGACAGACTAATTTTTTAACCTTATTTGTTCCATGCAGTTTATGTCCTTTGGATTTTCCCACTGTTTCATTGCCGGCTTATCTTTATTCAAGGTCTCTACAATGTTTATTCATTACAGCTTATTGATCAAGTATGGATAATGCTAGATGCAATTCATCTACTCATTAGTTGCAACCTGTGTAATAGCTTATTGGTGAACAGTGTCAAACCGAACAACATTTTGAGAGTGGTGCATTCAGTTTAAGCCTGGTGGAAGATAAATTTTACTTTCATGTCAGTCCTTTCAGTGATGGCCACAAAAGGGAAACAAATGGTTGTAATGGTAAATTATATGAACATAAGGTGAAGAGACAAGATCCATATATTAACATCCATTGATACTGCTTTATGAAATGGTAGATTAAAACTGTGTTTTGGACTGGAAATCAAAGCTGGAACCTTGAAGCTAACTTTTGGGTTTGAGTCCCATTACAGCATACAGTATTAATCTCCCATGAAGTTCCAAAACACCACACATGCTTCTGCAGAGTAAAAGATTCCTGAAACTTCCTGGCAGATTAAAACTGTGCGCCGGGCTGAGACTCGAAATCGGGACCTTTGCCTTTCGCGGGCAAGTGCTCTACCAACTGAGCTACCCAAGCACGACTCATGCCCCGTCCTCACAGCTTTACTTTTGCCAGTACCTCATCTCCTACCTTCCAAACTTTACAGAAGCTCTCCTGCGAACCTTGCAGAACTAGCACTCCTGAAAGAAAGAATATTGCAGAGACATGGCTTAGCCACAGCCTGGGGGATTTTTCCAGAATGAGATTTTCACTCTGCACTGGAGTGTGCACTGATATGAAACTTCCTGGCAGATTAAAACTGAGTGCCGGGCCAAGACTCGAACTCAGGACCTATGCCTTTCGCGGGCACTCCACTGCAGAGTGAAAATCTCATTCTGGAAACATCCCCCAGGCTGTGGCTAAGCCATGTCTTCACAATATCCTTTCTTTCAGGAGTTCTAGTTCTGCAAGGTTTGCAGGAGAGCTTCTGTAAAGTTTGGAAGGTAGGTGATGAGGTACTGGCAGAAGTAAATCTGTGAGGACGGGGCCTGAGTCATGCTTGGGTAGCTCAGTTGGTAGAGCACTTGCCCGCGAAAGGCAAAGGTCCTGAGTTCAAGTCTCGGCCCAGCACACAGTTTTAATATGCCAGGAAGTTTCATATCAGTGTGCACTCCGCTGCAGAGTGGTAAATGATTCCTCCTGGTGCTATAGCATGTAAAAAGAGGATATTATTTAATCTTGCATGTGATTCCAAAATTATGTGATACCTATAGTCTTGGATACAAATTTGTAATTCCTACCTTCAGAAATGAGACTGACTGTTTATAACCATTGAACCAAAGCCTTACACTCGTATCCTGGCCTGATGAATTTAAATGCCTGCCAGAATGCATCGACCTAGACCACAGCCTCTAGGTGGCACTCCTAAAATTTGCAACCACTGCTGTCACTATTTCAGTACTATGCATGGGCCACACTCCCCGAGCCAGCATATTGGCACTCACAGCCATACTATAAAGGTGACAGTGCAGGGGCCTGGACTCAAGACATGTTCTGACTGCATTCTTGTACTGTTCATTCTACTCATCATTGTTTGGTTCGTGGTGTTGCTACATCTAGGCTCTCAACTCGATTTGCTCTCTGGAATTGTTATCCTGCCATGATGTATTCATTGTCCATCCCTCACTGTAGTCTTTTGGTGGTTATGGTGACTCACTGTTGATGCCCTTAGCCAGTTGGCCCGTGTCTCCTGGGCTTGTTCAATTCCAGTTACTACTGTATAATTGGCAACAAGGGAAAAGGTTATCAGTGTCTTACAACCACAAAACTCATGCAAGTTGTGAAACAGCAACAGTTGCTCCTACGGCAGTTCCAGCAGCAGTTGCAACAGCAAATTGTATTGTTACAACAGGAAATTCAGCTTTTGTCAGAATTCTTGCATGTTCAGGATTTATACCCCATCCAGGCTGTGGTTGCTTCCCAGTTGGAGCCCCACCAACCCATGTTTCTGCCATTTAATGACATCAAAGAAGTTTGGGACATGTATTTGCAATTGTTGAAACAGCACATTGCTGCTTTTTGTGTTCCCAATGATACTCTCCAACAGTCATTCATCCTTTCTTGGCCTTCCATAGAGACATTTTTCTTACTAAATAAGTTGGCTCTTCTCTCAAATCCAGTTGTACTCACGTTAGAGGAGATGTGTTCATTGCTGTTGAATTATTAATCACAGTGATTCCATGAGGTCATATTGTGCCTCGAGTTCCATCAATATTCCAAGCAATTTGGTCTTTCATATGGGTCTTGGGTGAAGTATTTGCAAGGACTGAGTCAGCATTGTGATTCCTTGATTCAAGACATGGTGGTCCAATTGGCCATAGTCCAGAAGCATGCACTGCGGCCCTGAAGCTGGACTTCTTCATTGGATGACATTTTTAAAATATGTGCACTCATACGACATCACATAAGCAGCAAATGAATGCCTTATGGCTTGTCCCCATGTAGCAGTGGGTCAACTGCCACCAGCGGGGTGGAATTCCTGTAAATCCTCTCCCACTGACAGCATCATGATTTGTCACTTTTAGACCTGTCAGTGGCCTTTGAGCAACCTGTCATGCCACTTTGGCATAAGCACCAAGATCTCTCATTTTGTTCTGATTGTTTCACACCTCACAAGCATGTATACTGTCCAGATTACTGGGCTTACTGCACCCATTGTGGAAAAGATGGGCATCTCCAAACTGTCAGGCGTCAAGCATTGGGACAGTCAAACCTCACTCCACAGTTGCATCAAGGGACGGTGCACGACTCCAGGCTGTTGCTACCCAGGGCACTAATCCCACCACCAAGTTGTTTACTGATCTCATGATTGCACATCAGGATGTTCATTTCCCAGTAGAATTAGGTGCAACAATTTCCCTGATGAATCTCCCAGCATAATCTGATCTGAGTTACCCAGCATTGGTCCCACCCTCCCACAAGTTGGTTGCAAATGGCGACAGATCAATTCCCCTCAAGGTACAATTAACAACTACAACAGCATACAAGAGGGTTACACACCCAATAACACTGTTTGTTATCAATAGTCACTCTCCTGGCAAGATTTTCAGCTTGGATGCTTTCTCACTATTTGGTTTCTCAATCACTGTCAAAGTTCAGGTTGTCTCGGACACAGTCCCCTTCCAGGAACTTGATGACCCTTGTGCCTTTTTCTTGCCTCTGTTCGAACTTTGCCTGGGGTGCACCATTAATTTTGTGGTACATAGTTCTGTATGTCCAGATGCAGTGTCCCATTTCTGTTCGGCACATTCACTTCTGGTCTCCCTGCAGACAAATGGTTCAAATGGCTCTGAGCACTATGAGACTTAACATCTGATGTCATCAGTCCCCTAGAACTTAGAACTACTTAAACCTAACTAACCTAAGGACATCACACACATCCATGCCCAGGGCAGGATTCGAACCTGCGACTGTAGCGGTCACGCGGTTCCAGACTGTAGTGCCTAGAACCGCTCGGCCACCCTGGCCAGCCTCCCTGCAGACAGCTGTTAAGCTCAAACTAGATTGTGTTCATGAAGCTTTGGTAATTGAACCTGTCAGAATTAGTGCTTGGGCCACACCCCTGTGATGGTTAAGAAATCAAATTGCTCCCTCTGTCTCTGTGGAGATTTTGAGTAAACAATCAATGATCAGGCACATGTGGAAACCTACCTCATACCATATCTGGAGAATCTCGTCCCAAAGCTTGTTGTTAGTGAATATTTTTCTATGGTAGTCCTTGCCAGTGCTTATTTACATGTCCCACTAGATGAGGAATCACAATTCATTATGGTCATCATTACACCCTTTTTTTGTACAAATACAAATATTTGCCCTTCAGGATCTCTTCTCCTTTGGCAATCATCCAGAGATACCTAGAACAGTGAACTATGTCCATCCCAGCTTTTAACAATTACCTAGATGACTTAATTATTATGGGTGCTATGTGCTAGGACCACCTGTGCAACCTCTGCAGCACCTGCACTACATCACATGATGCAGGGCTCAAGTGCCACCAACACAAATGCCAGTTTTTCCAGGAGCAAGTGGAATACCTTGGACAATTGCTCTATGAAGACAAGATTCAGCTCACTAACCAAAATTTCTTGACTATTGACTCTCTGTGACATTGCCAAAACCTTGCAGGCCTTTTCAGGCAAAGTGAATTATTATTCTAAGTTCCTCCCACAAGCAGCGTAACTTTATATCAGAAACTTGCCTACATACATTTGTTTATAGCCCTAATTCTTGTAACGTTTTTGGAGAATCAAAGTTAAAGTATCTCGTTTAATTGTCCTTTTTTCATTCCATCGAGTTAAATATATAATAAATAGCGTATACCTTCGTTGTTTTAATACAGATCTCAGAAAAACAGCGGAATTTTAAATCAGAAACTTGCTTATATACATTTGTGAATAGGCTTAATTCTTGTAACGTCTTTTTTGATTTTCGGTAATTTAATTGATTTATTCTAGCTAAAGTATTATTTTTGCCATGAGTGAGAAGTGCCTGACTTGCCATAGAATTGTTAGTTCCGGGGTTTGGTGTGATGGATGCAGAAGTTTTTTTCACTGGGGGGACTGCAGTGGCATGGGTGTTGGGAAAGTGGATCAGGCTCATCAGTGGTTATGTAGGATTTGCAGCAGAGATAGGAAGATAGTGGAACAGGAGGGGAAAATTGCTGCCCTTCAGGCTGAGCTAGATCAGGCTAGGGAAGATCTGGACAGGTTAAGGAGGGAGAAGGGCAAAGAGAGGTGGGAAGTGGCAACAGGTAGCAGAAGGAACAGGCCTAGAACTAAGTCTGACAGTTTTGTGGTGAATGTCAAAAATAAGTTTGACCTGTTGCTTCAGTTACAAACTGATGAGCCTCAAGCAGAGGTAGGTGTAGACAGGACACAACAAACTTTCAATAGGAAATTGAAAAAGAATGTAGGAAAGTCATCGAAAAGGAAGAAAGTTTTGTTGTTAGGCAGTTCTCATGCCAGAGGTGTAGGCCAACTTCTGCAGGAGGAATTAGGACCAGAATACCAGGTCACAAATTTTTTCAAACCAAGTGCTAGTCTGGATCAGGTGACAGAGGATTTAGGTTCACTCTGTAAAGGATTTACCAGGGAAGACACCGTGGTTATTGTGGGAGGGCCAGGGAACAGCATCGACAGAGATCCTGGGTACAGTATAGAGTGTGACCTGGTAAAGATTGCGTCGGCATCGAGACACACCAATGTTGAATTTGTATCTGTCCTGAGACGCCATGACCGGCCTCATTTGAACTCTTCTGTTGGGAGAGTTAATTTGGAGTTGGAACGGCTGCTTGGGTCGGGTGCGGGGGCTCATATTGGTGTGGTTCCTGTTGATTATCTCAGTAGGTGGGACTATACCAGGCACGGCCTACATCTCAACAGGAAAGGGAAGGGGAAACTGGCTGGGGTAATAGCAGGAAATTTAAGGGGGGAGGCACTGCCATGAATGGTAAAATACCAGTGGTTACAGGTGTTGGAGCAGCACCTTTTTTAGGATAGGTAAGACAGAAAGATGTCAAGTTCTACGAGAGGTCAGGATTGAAACAAATCTTCAGTTTAGGAAAGAAATTAAAGAGCACAATTCTAGCACATTGGATCACCAATCACAGCTACCAATTATAAATTTTCACCAATTACCAGAAATTTTATCTCCACCAAGTTGTATCTCAGTCCTAGGTAATTGCATTGATGAATTAAAGTCACCCAACCCAGTTGACATAATCTGCCTCTCTGAACACCATGTGACCACTGGTATAGGAACTAGGCCTAAGCACAATGAGAAACTCAGACAGGAGAGTACTGCAAATGTCAGAATAAGGAAAGGTTCTCATAAAAGTATAATTAAAAATAATGTAAGTATATTTCATCAAAATATTGGGAGTTTAAAGAATAAAGTAGATGAGCTTCTGGTTTGTTTAGAAGATTTAGAAGCTGAGAATGAAATAGATATACTATGCCTGTCTGAGCATCACATTGTTACTGATATGGATAAGGTAAATGTAAGTGGTTATAAGCTCTCTGCACATGTAATGAGAGAAAATATGGAGAAAGGAGGAGTTGCCATATATGTCAAAAGTTATCATTGTGCAAAAAGTATAGAAACAAAAAAGTTTTGTGTAGAGAAATATATAGAAGCATGTGCCTGTGAGCTTAAATTAAATAAAGGCACATTTATAATTGTAACTGTATATAGGTCCCCATCAGGAAATTTTCATCTATTTCTGAAAAATTTGGAGTCCTTGTTGTGCTATCTGTCAGACAGGGGGAAACAAATTATTATTTGTGGGGACTTCAATGTAGATTCTCTGAAAGAGGGTAATAGGAAAAATGACCTTGAAGTATTACTCGGTTCTTTCAATTTGACACCCGTTATTGATTTTCCTACTCGGGTGGTAAAGGATAGCAGCTCACTGATAGATAACTTCTTTATAGACCAAGATATGTTTAACCAGATAAATGCTCAGCCTGTTGAGAATGGTCTCTCTGATCATGGTGCACAGCTAGTTACAATATATGACATAGCTCCATTCAGCAGTACTAAACAGTCCTCCAAAGTAGTACGTTCAGTCAATGATTTAACAATTGCAAATTTCAGGGAAAGCCTACAGCAGTTAGACTGGGATGAGGTGTACCGTGAACCTGATGCCAATTTTAAATGTAATTTATTTCATGACATTTTTGTAAATGCATTTGAAAACTGCTTCCCCAAGAAAATACTAGGAGAAAGGACGATCTTCACTATTCAAGATTAAATCTAACTTTGGCACAGAAAGGGGTGAATTATACTGGCACTAAAGTCTTTGGTCACTTACCAAATAGTATCAAAAGTCTGACAGATAACCAACAAGTATTTAAGAAGAAATTAAAAGAATTTCTGAATGACAACTCCTTCTACTCCATAGAGGAATTTTTAGATATAAATTAAGAAAAAAAAGAAAAAAAAAACAAAAATATTAAAAAAATAAAAAAATAAAAATAAAAAATAAAGAAAAACAAAAAAACACAAAAAAAAATAAAGTTGTTATATCAACTTAAGTATGTCGTTAAATTAACCAAATTATGTCATGTATTGGAAAATTCGACTCATTCCACATCATTACGAAATATCGTATTCATGATCCATGGACCTAGTATTAATCTAATCTAATCTAATCTAATCTAATTATGTACCCACTTAGCCAGTTACAGAAGAAGGGCATTCAGTTCTGGTGGTGCCTGTGAGCATGCTTTCATGCAACTGAAGTGCCTGCTACACTCAGTGCCTTGCCTTATGCACTTTTCTCCATCACATCCCCTTGTTTTGGCTATTGTCACTTCTACCTATGCCATTGGTGCAGTGCTGATGTACCGTAATGATGATGGTACTGAGCAATTTATCACCTACGTTTCAAAGACACTGACACCCACTCAAAGAAACTACTCACAGGCTTTTGTGATCATCATTAAAAAATTCCTTTGTACCTTTTTGGGACCAAGTTTTCCCTCATTACTGCAACAGACCTTTGACAGCATTCGTTGGGCCCCACTCTCAGCTTCCAGAGCAGACAGCTCAAAGGTTCCAGCACTGGACTCTTTCCCTTAGTTCTTATAATTACACCATTAAGTACAAACCAGGTGTGAAACACAAAAACGCAAGTGCAGTCTCTCATCTACTCTCAGAACCAGATCCACCTTTTGACCAACATGAGATCTCCTGTTTCCACATTGACACATAACAACAGTGCACCTTAGACAGGTTTCCTATTGCCGCTACTCACATAACCACTGACATTTCCCATGACCCTTTCTTATAGCGTGTCACACACTGTGTTCTGCTTGAGTGAGCCACTTACTTTTCAAAATTAACTGATCCAGAACTCTGGGCCTAGGCTCACCTCTTCCATTATATGTCTCTTGTCCCCAGTGTTCTCCTGCTAGATGCACCATGTTGTCATCCCAACTAACTTATGCTCTCATGTCCAGGATCTCCTTCATTATGGATACTGGGGTATGTCATGGATGGAACCCCTTGCTAGACAACATGCCTACTGACCAGGACTGAACAAAGACATGGAAGGCATGGTGTGCAGCTGTTGTGCCCGTGCCCAACATCAGACTGCTCCACCTCTGTCTCTCAACCCCTGGTCCTGTCCCCATTGCCCCTGGGATCACATTCATCTGGACTTCATTGATTCCACTTTGGGCTTTATGTGACTCATTTTTGGGGATGCTTACTCCAACTACCCGTATGTGGTTAGCATGGCGTCCACCTCTACAACTGCTATATTCAATGCACTTATCCAGATTTTCACCACTGAAGGGCTTTCCCACACCCTCAATTCAGACAATGGACCCCAGTTCACAGTGATTGTCTTTGAACAGCTCTGCAAAACCAGTGGCATCAAACATATGTTTAGTCCACATTTCCACCCATCCTGCAGTGGTGTAGTGGAGCAGGTGGCATGAATGTTTAAATAACAAATGTTGAAAACAGTGGACACATCAAACTCACCAGTGGCTTGCACAGTGCTCCTGAACACCTTGGGGCCCACATCTGTACCTGACCGCAGCCCAGTGAAACTACTCCATGGGTGACAGCCACATACTCTCCTCCATCTTCTGATACCACAACCCTTGGAAACCCAGTCCAACATGCTGGACAGTACCCTGTCGGTTCAAAGGTCTGGGCAAATTCACGTGGAACAAACTCTATGTGGATGCTGCCTACTGTGGTGGCCATCTGTGGGTGACACCTTATGACAGTTGACATGTCGAGGAGATAGGAGTATCAGCACACCAACCAACTCTGTCCCCACCTACTGACTGCACCAGCATCAGTAGGTCACATGAATTTGGAGTGCCTGCCCTTGCCAGTCTCTCAACAACATGGGTATGATTTTCACTCCAAGGCTCTGTCAGTGGTTCCTGTGCAGGTAGAGACCTCACCGCAGCATCTGTCCATTCAACAGTCATTTCCCACACCACTGTTCCCCATCACATTGTTCAACATCCTGGTTTCCTTATCCCTGCTGGCAGAACACCAACCATGCCACTGGTGAACCTTCTGAAACATTTTCGAGTGTGCTTCAGGCCCTAAACACAAATTTTGGGGAGGAGGGATTGGTATCCCAGCTGGACAAATTTGGAAGCCTAGCAGAACACATGGATCTAGATGACAGGCAGTGTTCCTCAAATTTGCAGACACTACTGTCACTGCCTCAATACTGCACATGGGCCACACACCCCCTGCACCAGACTATCGGTGCTCACAACCCTGCTGTAAAGCTAGAAGCACAGGGGCCATGACCTATCGGGTCTCACACTTGTATCGTTCATTGTACTCATTGTTGTTTGGTTCCTTATATTGCTATGTCTAGGCTCTCAACTTGGTTGACTCTCTGTACTTGTTATTCTGTCATATGTTGCTGTTTTTGTCTTACCGTGGGTTTCAGCTACTCACCATCGATGTCCATCACCAGTCAGCCAATGTCTCCTGGTGTTGTCTGATTCCAGTTACTATATACATATACAGCAACCATGTTATAGAGAATATATACATTTTATGCAGAACTTCACCTACCTGACAGTTTTTTATTTATTACATATTATGTCAAATTATACGTATTCATTTTATTGGGCAATTATGTTTCTGCTTCATGAAAACTGATAACAGTTAGGAAATATTATTGAAGTAAATATACTCTATTTATTGTTCATTTATTTAACTCACTCCAATCATTCATTTTTTACAAAGTGAAGTCCATAATTGCCACATTGTGTAAGCACATGGAGACAGAAAGAATGTTTGTTTGTGTGTGGGGAGGGGGCTGGTCACATTTTTTAAGTATATGTAAATTTTGACACTTAACAATTTACTAAAAAAACATCATCTCAATTAATCTGGGACCGATATGGCATAGAAATGCTCTGCGTTACTGATATTTTGTCACATATAAAATCATGAGCAATCAAATTAGACACAACCGCCTTGTAATCTATGTAATTTTTACTATTATGATGGGAATTACATACAATTTTATTGCCTACATAAGACACTAAAGTGATTTGTGAACCATTCTTATCCATCACTGCACAACTACTGTGTGTAATTCATGGAGATTGGTTGGATGTGGGACCAAGGTGTGTGTATGTGTCTTGCTTGATAGTGTCCCGTGTGTGCTCAGTATGTTTGAGGGTAGCTGACATGTGGTGGGGCCACAGGGGCTCTCACAGACACCTTCATGTATATGCAATGTTTTTTAAATCCATTGTGACATAATTAGGGAATGATTGGGTTGTGCATTATCTTGCTGAAGGTACAGGTGATCTGTGGGTTCCTGTAGGCATACAAATGGGTGCATGTGCTTGCTCTGTTCATTACTGTAGCATTTACCAGTAAGAGATGATTGGAAATAAGCCATCTGTCACATTTACCCTATACACACATCACTGTGGCTTGTGAAACGCATTGTTCCTGCACAGTGTTGAAGATAGAATGCCCCACATGTCTTGCACCCACCAGCTGACAATGTTATTTTCTTGAACATCCTACATTCGACTCTCATGCCAACAGCCAGGGGCAATTAAAAGGTATCCCAGCTTGAGGACAGTTTCCATAAGGGTGGAAATTAATGAAATAAATAGGGAGTGCAGATCAGAAAGGTCACCAAAGTTGTTTCATTAAAATGAGAATGGTATTGCAGGGAGAGTCAATGAAGTACTTCTAGACTTTCAATCTCATATTATTTTTATCTTGCTTGAAGTAACATTTAAATAGAGAAGAAGTGCTAATGTTTCATGTAAAGATGCATATGTGATCTGATTACTACGTGAGAAATTCTTTGCTGATGAGAATAGTGACCATTTATGCCAAATATAATGATTCAGTTTAAAACACTGGTCAATCAAAACATTGTAGAGAACAAATATTTGAGGACTGTAAAGCATAGGTTGAATTTTCAGTAGAAGCTTTTGAATTATAGATGCCCACAGGTCTCTCAGTTCAGGCTACCAGTTTTTCCTCCCCAGACATGGCACTGTGCTAACCTCCAGGCAGAAGACAGGCATCAAATTAGTTTTGTTTGGGGATTTTATCAATAGTTTTATGATACATTTTCTAGGAGAAAAAATTAATGGATCTTCTTTTGTCCTACATCCTGATGTAGAAGTAAAACCTTTTCATCTAGAATTCAGGGTGACTGTAACACAATCATGGATACCTTCTCCTTTTATTGTTATCTACTTGAGTGGAATGCTGTGAGGATAATTAGTAATAACATGTCTGATCATGACGGGCAAATATTAACACTGAAAGGAATTAATGTAGACTCATAGACTTATACCCCGTTGTAGTAAAAAAAGAAAAAAAAAAGAAGCTTTCTAGATTTTGATCAACTGTCAGTTCATACATTTAAAGCTAATCTTGAAGATTTCACTTCACATGATGTCTACATCACAGACAACTTGTATGACAAATGTTGTTCAGTCTAACAAAACTTCACCACTCTCTTTGATAGCTCTTCTTCAACTTAAAAATAAAATTTCAATTGCAGACAGAAAATCCGTACTAATGAGAGACAGTTTTGGCTTACCACTGGTATTAGAATATTATGTAGCAGAAAATGGAAGTCTTATAATAATATGAAGGATATTTATAGCCTGTTTCAGAGTTTTGTTATAGACGATAGTGCAAATTGCTGAAAAACCTCCTCGGGCTGAAGCAATGAATTGAATCAAAAGACTAGGTAACTTTTAGAACAAACATAATATATAGATGATTTTGAAAGATGTATCAGGACAACAGGTGTGTACTCAACACGTTAAATATCTCCTATATGACAATAGAACTGTTTGTGATCCCCCAACATTTTGCATATTCTGTAACCACTTTCTGTTTACTGATAGCAAGCTTCCTTTTTTTTTAATACATACCAATATGCCAAACTTGTTCAAGCTACTACTCCAGGATGATCATGTCACATGCAGATTGCAGCTACATGAAACAAGCAAATAGACATTGAATCATATATAAAACCACCAAAGACTCAAAACTTACAGGGAACAATGAAATATGAAGTGGGCTTGTCAAAATTACTGCAACATGCATAATAATTGTAATCAATCACAAGTCTAATGTGTGGTCTGTTTTCAGAGAGATTAAAATGCCTATCAGCAAAAGCACTTTCTAAAGTGAGAGAAAGAGGTATTTTAGATAGAAACCAATTATCTTTCAATGAATGTTTTTGAAGGTTTTTGAAATGGAAACCAGTTCTGCCCAGGTTTTTATCATGTCAATTGCCAATTGGTGGTCTGTGATGGCCATGTGAGGTGGAATATTATACTCTGTACATCTCTCTATAATTATTTGCTGGATGTATTCCAATCTCTACCTTCCTCTACAGTTTTTTCCCTCTACAGCTTCCTCCAGTATCATGAAAGTTATTCCTTGATGTCGTAACAGATGTCCTACCATCCTGCCCCTGTGTTCCCTGTGTTCTCCATATATTCCTTTCATCACCAATTGTGCAGGGAACCTCCTCATTCCTTAGCTTATCAGTCCACCAACTAATTTTCAATATTCTTCTGTAGCACCACATCTCAAATGCTTCCATTCTCTTCTTTTCTAGTTTTTCACAGTCCTTGTTTCACCACCATACAATACTGTGTTCCAAACATGCATTCTCAGAAATTTCTTCCTCAAATGAACACCTATGTTTGATACTAGTAGACTCAGTCTGCTTTTAATGTCCTCCCTGCTCCATATGCCATGGGTTATTTTGCTACCTAGGAAGTAGAATTCTTTAACTTCACCTACTTCATGATCACCAGTCCTGATGTTAAGTTTTTCAGTGTTCTCAATTCTGTAACTTCTTATTACTCCCATCTTTCTTTGATTTACTCCAAGTGCATTTTCTGAACTCATTAGACTGTTTATCCATTCAGCAGGTCCTGTAATTCTCCTGCACTTTCACTGAGGACAGGAATGTCATAATTGAATCTTAACATTGATATCCTTTCACCCAAATTTTAATTCCACTCTTGAACCATTCTTTTATTTCCATCATTGCTTCTTCAATGTTGATTGATCAACCTTCTTAATCCAAGCCCTTCGTTCTTGGTATTCCACTCTTATTGTTCCCTCTTGGCTCTTGCACATATTGTATATTACCTATCTTTCTTATAGCTTATCCCTATTTCTCTCAGGATTTTGAATATCTTGCACCATTTGACAATGTTGAACACTTTTTCCAGTTAGACAAATCCTATGAATGTCTTGATTTTTCTTTAGTCTTGCTGCAATTATCAACCACAATGTCAGAACTGCCTGTCTGGTCCTTTACCTGTCCTAATGCCAAACTGATTGTCATCTAACACATTCTCAATTTTCTTTACCATTCTTCTGTATATTATTCTTGTCACTAATTTGGATGCATTATCTGTCAAGCTGAGTGTGAAATAATTCTCACACTTGTCTGCTCTTGCAGTCTTGTGTGAATGATGTTTTTCTGAAAGTTAGATGGAATATTACTAGTCTCATACATTCTACACACCAACAAGAATAGTTGTTTTGTTGCCATTTCTTCAATGATTCTAGAAATTCTGATGGGGTGTTATCAATCCTTCTGCCTTATTTGATATTAAGTCTTCTTAAGCTCTTTAAATTCTGATTCTAATACTCTATCCCCTATCTCTTATAACTCCTGTTTCTTCTTCTGTCATGTCATCAGGACTTCCATATACTCCTTCCACCTATCCACTCTTTCCTCTGCATTTAAAAATAGAACTCCCATTGCACTCTTAATGCTACTGCCCTTTTTTCCCTTTTTTTTTTTTTTTTTTTTTTTTTTTTTTTTTTTTTTTTTTTAATTGCACTGAAGGTTGTTTTGACTTTTCTGTATGCTGAGTCAGTCCTTCCGACTGTCATTGCTTTTCTGATTTCTTCACATTGTTCATGGAGCTATTTTGCCATAGCTTCCTTCCACTTCCTCTTCATTTCATTCCTAAGTGGCTTGTATTTCTGTATCCCTAAATTTCCCTGAACATTTCTGTACTTCCTTCTTTCATCAATCAACTCAATAATTTCTTCTGTCACCCATAGTTTCTTTACAGTTACGTTCTTTGTATCTGCATTTTTCTTTCCAACTTCCATGATTATTCTTTTAAGAAATGTCCACTCCTCTTCAACTGAACTGCCTACTGAGCTATTCCTTATCACAATATTCATTTCAAACATATCTCTTCATTCCTTAATACTTTTGTATCCCACTTGTTTGTACATTTATTCTTCCTAACTAGCCTCTTAAACTGCAGCCTACTCTTCATCACTACTAAATTGTGATCTGAGTCCGTATCTGCTCATGGGTACACCTTAAATCCAGCATCTGTTTTCTGAATCTCTGCCAGACCATGATGTAATCAAACTGAAATCTTTCTGTATTTTGCAGCCTTTTCCAAGTATGCCTCCTCCTTTTGTGATTCTTGAATAGAGTATTTGCTATTACTAGCTGAAATTTATTGCAGAATTCAATAAGTCTTTCTCCTTCTCATTCCTAGTGCCAAGCCCATATTCTCCTGTAACCCTTTCTACTACTCCTTCCCCTACAACTGCATTTCAGTCCCCCATGACTGTTAGATCTCCATCTCCCATTATGTACTAAATTACCTTTTCAATATCCTCATATATTTTTTTATCTCTTCATCTTGAGCATGTATATCTGAACTATAGTTGTTGGAGTTGGTTTGCTGTCAATTTTGATGAGAGCAACCCTATCACTGAACTGGTCTACATTTCTATTCATAATGAATCCTACTCCTGTCATACCACTTTCTGCTGCTGATGATATTGTCTTATACTCATCTGACCAAAACTCCTTGTCTGCTTTCCCTTTCACTTTATTAACCCCATTATATCTAGCTTAAGCCTTAGCATTTCTCTTTTCATATTTTCTAAGGTCACTGTCATGTTTAAACTACTGACATTCCATGCGCCAACACGTAGATCGTTGTCCTTTTGTCGGTTATTCAATCTCTTTTTCAAGTTCACTTTGCTGTTGGCAATCCCCTGTCAAGAGTTTGGAAGACTAGTCTGGAATCTTTTGCCAATGGAGAGACCATCATGACATTTTTTCAATTACAGGCTACATGTCCTGTGGAAACACATTATGTGTCTTTAATGCAGTTGTTTAGATTGCCATCTGCATCCTCATGGCATTGTTCATTGCTAATTCTTCCATCTGCCTCTTAAAAGTCAAATTTCTTACTCAGGTGCTGTGTAATGAGTTTTATTAGCAGCTCGTAAAAGATAGATAAAAGAGTAATAGACCTACATTGTCACCTTTTTTGAAGAGGAGAAAGACTTATGCATTTTTCCATGGCTCTGGAATATTTCCTTCGTTATGACAGTTATTTAGTAGGAGTAGGAGCACTTCTTGAAGTGTCTCTCATGCAATTTTAAGCATCTCACTCATGATCTGATATTCTCATGGAGTCTTACAATTCTTCTGCAAAAACACAAGCTATATTCAATTCATTTATATTGACAGGTTCCAGTTCTCTCATTCCCACATTTATCATAGATCTTTATGATTCATCTTGCAGGCTTTTCTTTGTGACTGATTGACTGTAGAGCTTCCAATAAAAGTTCTAGACAATTCTTATAATTCTGCCTCTTTCAGTAACAACTTCTCTTTGGCCATTCCCAGTTTTGTGAATGATAATCTCAACTTTTGGTTGCCCAGAAAAAGGTCTCCCATATTCACTTTTTTTTCAATTACTCTTATGCTTTGTCTTCTCTCATCTCTTTTGATTGCCTTCTTTATGTTTTGTATTTTGGTGAGTCTCTGTCAGTGTTTTTCATTCATTGAATAAGCTGTTCTGTTTTGAGGGTGAATTTTGGATTTTTCTGTTTTTGAGTGCACTGACTTCCTTTACCACTGTTCCAGTACTGTTGGTAATTTCTGTCAAGAGTTCAATCTTCTTAATTTTTCTGCTGCTAGTTTCATGTCTAGCAATGGCTGAATTACTTTTTCTTCTTTTTCAGCTCATTTATTGTAGGTTGTATCTTGTTTTTCATCACACATTTTCTCTTGAGTCAAGTTTTAATAAAGTACCTGGTCTATGGTCACTGCCTGTATTGAAGCTATTTGTGACTGACACATGTGTTCATGCAGTATAAATGTTCTTTGTTAAGAAATGTCATTATCATTTGCCCTCTCTGTTTTTGTATTCCAGGTTCAAAATGTTCAGTGAAGGCAGGGTTGTCCGGGAACTTCATTCTTATGTTGGCATTAAAGCTGCCAAGTATTAAGGAAAATGTGGTGTTTCCAGAATTGATCGCTGTTATCAGATCTTCATAGAACTGTTCTATCTCTTCATCTATTAAGGTGGAAGTGGGTTTGTAGGCACAAATTATTTGAAGACTAATCTTAAAATTCAACTCATGGATCATGCAGATCACTCTGTCTGAAATGTACATGGTCTTGGTGATAAGGTGTTTACATTTGTTGTGAATTAGCAGAACTATGGTACCAATATGCAAATTTACATCCAGTTTATTCTTAATTAGGAGGTTCTACAACTGGAGGATAGTAATCACTTTGTCTTTGAGCCTTGTCTCACTGATTCCTAGTTCATGTCTTTCAATGTTCTTCAATTTAAGTGCCAAACAGAGATGTTTTTCACTTCTCATGTTGTGAATATTATATGCTGCAGCATAGAAAGTTTTTTTCAAGTTACTCCTATTCCCTTTTTGTTTAGTTTGTGTTTTCATTTGAATTTTTGTCACCACTAACCTCTCCCCTTTGTAGCAGTTCCACCTGCTTTGTTTATTTCTTCATTTGTTGTTTGTTGTCCTGGGTGTCGACATACTGTGTCGCTACACTGGCTGAAAAATGGGGTTTATAAAAATGGTTCAAATGGCTCTAAGCACTATGGCACTTGACATCTGAGGTCATTCATCCCCTAGACTTAGAACTACTTAAACCTAACTAACATAAGGACATCACACACATCCCTGCCCGAGGCAGGATTCGAACCTGTGACCATAGCAGCCGTGTGGTTCTGGACTGAAGCGCCTAGAACTGCTTGGCCACCGTGGCTTGTGGGGGTTGTTATTTGGGCACTAAATAATGTAACTCACATGTGCACATTTGCGTTTCATAGTACTTTAATTTCATTATTCACAACCCCCCAATAATACACAGTTATTTGGCCAGTGCACTATTGTTTAACTTTCGATAAGCCTCATTAACAGTTTGCAGCCAAACCTCCACATACTGCTACAGTAGTTTCCTGTTGAACATCTGCAAGCAGTAAAACCTAACCACAAAGTTCACAGGTCTTCTAATAAATTGAACAGTCACTGTCATTGCTTTAACGCACATTCTATTGGTGTAACAATTATTTCACTGTTCAGTTGATACATTGTTGTCATTCTAAGCAACACAGTTTCCTCAACTGAAACTCGGCTGTGGACTGACTATCTGGTGACCAAAATTTGGACCCTTATATATCCTCACAATAATAGGTGATGAAACTACGCATTGTTCGAAGTTTAATTTACAGAAATTACAATTAAAACTTAGCTCATTAAATTAACTGAACACATAAAAAAACTGCATCTTTGTAACAGTTTCTTCTACTACAAGGGTTAAGCCAAATTATTTGTTAAATCATGAAATTAACATATATAGTTATGCAAACAATACTTTTGACAAAACTGTTAATTACTTTGGAATTAATTAAGGTCTGTCTTTGCTAACATGTATTCAAATAGATCTAAATAGATCCTTTAAAATTACTATCATTTCATCTTCCAAACGTTTATAATTAGTGCTGAATTAATATTTGTTTATATGTCAACAATAGAATTTAAGCTACTAAACAATTACTGATTTTGCCCTATAATGAAAGGTACTAACTAATAATAGTCAAAATAAATTAGAAAAGCAATTACATACATAAACTAAGCACAACATTAGATCTGGTGTTATATTCTTTAAAACTAAGGGCCAAACTTTCTCTTTTATGAAAATACAGATTATACTCACATACGTTACTGTTAATTAAGCCAAAATGAAAAAATGAATTTTAAGGAGGCAGATGACTAAACAAGAGGGGAATTAAAATTATCCCAGCTTGCTTCATCACACCTTCCCCCACAGAATCCATGAGGCAGACTGACATTTCAGTGTGACATTCTGAGTCTCCATCTCTACTTGCCTGGGATTTGCTTGTTTTAAACATTGACCTTTTCATTTAGGGAAAGTTTGTACCTTATCTTATCATGCTAGTTCAATGCAGGGTGACAAGAGGTGGAGGGTTCTGTAAGAATTGCAGAATACAGTATGTGATCGAACGAATATTGTATGGACTATGCTATACTTTTTCATGAGTCATAGTGTTACAAAGTCACAGAAAAAAATCAGCAGTGGTTCTTTTTGCATCTTATACAAAGTTGATCTCCAGTATCAACAAACAGGGAACATATCTGAATGGTAGATCGCCTTATTTTAATTTATGACAAAAATGACATTTTGAAAAAATGGTATACAATGTAAATTATGTAGCATATAGGGTTCTGGATAATATCAGCTCATGGCTTTCAGAGAGCCAATCATCACCAGAGTAACAGAGTGCACAGAGTTTCTAACATGGAACTCATCTAAAATGTATTACATATATTTTATGTTCTTAGTAAGAAAGGTAAATAAAAAACTTTCAAGAAAGTAACAAATCCAGATATAGATGGTAGTGTTCAGAAGTCATAGATGAAAACATCAATGACAAATAAAGTTTGAGCAAGCCTGGAGATATGCACGCATAGCCTAATTTTTAGTGCAGTTGGTCATGTAAAGCAGGAAATATGGATTAAAAAGTCCCAATCTAGCACAGATATTCAACTGATGCAACATATTCTGCAGATTCAGCTTTATCTCACTGGCTTGCACTTATAACATTTCATGTCACTGGATCTTAATTTATTTCATCCCCACCAGTCCACTCATTTCCATTCAGTACATTTAATTCAAGACAAAGTTGTTTGAGTTACACATTATTCAAACAGCAAAATTTTTCTGTGGCTAAATTTTGGTGGATATTTTTGTGCTAGCCTGCAAATAGTATTCACTCAGAAGTATGGAAAGAAATAATCACTTACAGACCTTAAGCCAAATGCTGTTTCATTTAAATAGTTAAGTTCCTTACACATAATTCAAATTGTTAGAACTGTGTAAAAATGTAAAGTCATTGACTTCAGAGGTAATATGAAATATGTTTGCATAAAGAGTGTATTTCTAACAAAACATAAAGTTGTTTGGCATGTCATACAAAACACTGAGCTGATTCCAAGTGAACAACCCATCCTTTGCTACAATTTCTCAAAATATTTACCAGGCAAGGTGCCACAGTTGTTATCAAACTTGACTCACATTTGGGAACGACAGTTCAAACCCACATCCAGGCATCCTGATTTAGGTTTTCCATGATTTCCCTAAATTGCTTCAGGCTAATACCAGCCTGATTCCTTGGAAAGGGCATGGCCACCTTCCTTCCCCATCCTTCCCTAATCTGATGGTATCAATGGCCTTGCTGTCTGGTCCCCTCCCTCAAACCAACCAACCAACCAAAATATCATTACCCAAAAACAACCTTCTAGGTAAGTTGATTGCCAGCTATGATTAAACAGACTGAGAGACCAGCACAGATATAAAAGACAGGACAAAACTTGAATTTTCACTCTTTAGACATTCTTGAGTGCTACAATAATGCCATACCATATAATAATCAAGACTACTGCTAAGGATTTTATGCTTGAAACGACATATAATTTCGATCAATACAGAGTCAGTTGTGATCAATGACAAGCATACATAATCATCTGACAATCCATTAACTTCAAGGAACAATCAAATTTCAATGCTGAACTAATTAATGTAACTAGAGCCTTATTTTAACTGTCATAGCACATATTGATTTGGGCTCTTGATGTTGCAAAACTGAAGCAATAGAAAAACAAGTTGGCTTAAATCCTATACACTCTACAAAGCTGACTCATTTTATTGATGTTAGAAGAGACCAAAGGAGAAAGTTCTTACTGCTTCTTAATGAAATAGTGACTTATATTAAACTTACAACTGCTTTATTTATTTGCCAAATGGTGTAACACTTGATACTATTGTACATTTTATTACAGATAAAAGACAATGTCACTAATGAAAAGTAGATAAGACACAGAGTGCAAATATCTTACTTGTATGTCAGGATAGTCTAATGGAGAAACACGTTGTCAAAGGTTTCGGGTAATTTCATTCAGAGGCTACGCCATATTATTGCTACGCATGGTGGATATGTGGAAAATATCGTACTATAGAGTTTCCCAGACCGCAGCGCCATCTGTTGTTGACAATTGTGACTACTGTAATTTCGAAAGTTTTTCTGCCTGAAAATGTGCTGTTGTCCCAAGCATATTGCAACAAACGGTGTATTTCTATCGCTGCTCGTTTAGTTTTTATTACCGTTTCAAATATACCGGTCATTTTTGAAACACCCTGTATCTCAACACTGAAGAATATGTGCAGGACAAAAACCAACAATAAAGATATATTAGGCCTAAAAATTTGGCTAATTTGGTATGAAGGACAGAGAAATTCGTGTTCCAAATGAAGAATAAAGTTGATCTTGTGGAGGGAGTATCAAGGCTGTAAATCAAAAGGAAAAGGGATGACAAAAAAAACTGGTGATTTGAAAAATAGTGATAAATCTCAAACAAAAGTGGACAAAAAATTTAATCATAATATGACCATGTACTGAAGAAAAATTGCAAAATACATTATTTGAAGATTGCCATGGTAGAGGAATCGCCAAAATTTTACAAAATGCTCAACAAAGACTTCATACAACTGGCCCTGTCAAACCAGGAATGCCTTTATCTGAAATTCTAAAAAACCATTAAAGTTCCTTACAGTGTGGAAGCAAGTGTATTGTGATAGGAGATGCAGATGGAAAGTAGGAGGGCAATGAGCATTTTAAAAGATAAGCTTTGAAGTATCCCACATACACTCCTGGAAATTGAAATAAGAACACCGTGAATTCATTGTCCCAGGAAGGGGAAACTTTATTGACACATTCCTGGGGTCTGATACATCACATGATCACACTGACAGAACCACAGGCACATAGACACAGGCAACAGAGCATGCACAATGTCGGCACTAGTACAGTGTATATCCACCTTTCGCAGCAATGCAGGCTGCTATTCTCCCATGGAGACGATCGTAGAGATGCTGGATGTAGTCCTGTGGAACGGCTTGCCATGCCATTTCCACCTGGTGCCTCAGTTGGACCAGCGTTCGTGCTGGACGTGCAGACTGCGTGAGATGATGCTTCATCCAGTCCCAAACATGCTCAATGGGGGACAGATCCGGAGATCTTGCTGGCCAGGGTAGTTGACTTACACCTTCTAGAGCACGTTGGGTGGCACGGGATACATGCGGACGTGCATTGTCCTGTTGGAACAGCAAGTTCCCTTGCCGGTCTAGGAATGGTAGAACGATGGGTTCGATGACGGTTTGGATGTACCGTGCACTATTCAGTGTCCCCTCGACGATCACCAGTGGTGTACGGCCAGTGTAGGAGATCGCTCCCCACACCATGATGCCAGGTGTTGGCCCTGTGTGCCTCGGTTGTATGCAGTCCTCATTGTGGCGCTCACCTGCACGGCGCCAAACACGCATACGACCATCATTGGCACCAAGGCAGAAGCGACTCTCATCGCTGAAGACGACACGTCTCCATTCGTCCCTCCATTCACGCCTGTCGCGACACCACTGGAGGCGGGCTGCACGATGTTGGGGCGTGAGCGGAAGACGGCCTAACGGTGTGCGGGACCGTAGCCCAGCTTCATGGAGACGGTTGCGAATGGTCCTCGCCGATACCCCAGGAGCAACAGTGTCCCTAATTTGCTGGGAAGTGGCGGTGCGGTCCCCTACGGCACTGCGTAGGATCCTACGGTCTTGGCGTGCATCCGTGCATCACTGCCGTCCGGTCCCAGGTCGACGGGCACGTGCACCTTCCGCCGACCACTGGCGACAACATCGATGTACTGTGGAGGCCTCACGCCCCACGTGTTGAGCAATTCGGCGGTACGTCCACCCGGCCTCCCGCATGCCCATGGTCAAAGTCCGTCAACTGCACATACGGTTCACGTCCACGCTGTCGCGGCATGCTACCAGTGTTAAAGACTGCGATGGAGCTCCGTATGCCATGGAAAACTGGCTGACACTGACGGCGGCGGTGCACAAATGCTGTGCAGCTAGCGCCATTCGACGGCCAACACCACGGTTCCTGGTGTGTCCGCTGTGCCGTGCGTGTGATCATTGCTTGTACAGCCCTCTCACAGTGTCCGGAGCAAGTATGGTGGGTCTGACACACCGGTGTTAATGTGTTCTTTTTTCCATTTCCAGGAGTGTATTATCTTTGTTGTGGCTGTTCAACGGATGCATGATTTAATGGAAAAATTGTATGTTAATATTGAAATCATGAACACAAACAGGAAACTACAAAAAACTTGTAAATCATTTCCCAAGGCAACTTTCATACCAATTAACAGATCTGTAAGAGAGCATTTTACAACTCATGGTCTGCACTGAAGTAACAAGGGTAAAGATGCTATGGGCGCCAAAATAATGAAAGTTGTTCTATCAACAAGTAAAGTAAATAGCATCCCACTTTCCTTTCCAGTAGTGGCAAGTTTAGAACATCCAACCATACCTGTGCAGTCAATGACAGAATCAGCAGGAACACTACAACAAACTTCAGGCACAGCAACAGTGTTCTTGGAAATTCAAAATGTAGCCTTCAAATCTACTATTACTGTCCCCCTCTATTCATCAGCAATGGTGTCAGAAACTTCATCTTTTGTTGACTTTCCATCTGTGGCCCAAGACCTTTCACCAGTATTAGTCCACTCACAAACTTCAGGAGTGCAAGACCCAGTGGTCCTGATAACTGATTGCCTCCTGCTTGATGCTGTTTTGTCCATAATCTCCGCACTGCTGTCAACCTCAGGCTCAGGGTTCCTGGATGAGTCTCCACTGGAAAGTTGGAGCAGTGGAACCTGAGCCACAGTACTCAGTCGTTGCACCACTATAGCTGGGATCATGAGACCACTGCCATTCGGGTGGTGTGGCCTGTTTGGGACTTCCCACAGAAAGTTGTGATTTGAGCACACAAAAGAGTGAGTCTTAAGCCTTACTTATTTTGAAACTGCTGTCTTTTTTTATCAGTTCATTTTTCACCTGAAACGCTATAGATTCTTTTAAAACACAATCATAGAATATATTGCCCTGTTCTAACAACTTAGTGTCAATGTATTCATGCTTACTTCTTTGAAGATGCAGTGCTCTGTGACACCTGACTTTGACAGAAAATATACTTAGGTCAGACTATCCAGATGATACATAAGATGTGTGGAGTATGGGCATCACACAGATAAAGAGCAACCAAGAAAGTCAGCTTTAGCAGACTGTATCTCCAAATGACATAGCATGAATTATGATGCCACCAAGTTGTTAAAACAGATCAACTCATTTAGTGGTTTGGTTTGGAAATTTGACTACGTGATGAACTGATGAATAAAACCAGCAGTCTCCAAGTATGTAAGGTATAGGACCCAGCCTTTAGTGTGCTCAAACCACAACAAAAGTCCATAAGAATAGTCACTCATGCCATGCCAACAGAAGAGCTGAGACCACACCAAATAGACACTCAGCAGTGTCATGGGCTAGCAATAGTGGTGCAGCGACTTAGAACCACATCTTGGGTCCTACAGGCATGCTTCCTCTTCCAGCTAGCCAGCAGAGATGCACCTGAATGCTACAGACTATAGGGTACCATATCATGTAAGTGATGTGTTGCATTGGCTATTTAGGATCGGCAAATGTTGATCGTTGACTGCTGAAGAAAATTTATTTAATGTAGTTTATAAAGTGGTGATGAGAATGCGGTTTCTTTGTAATATGCATGTTACATGAATGTCAATATAGATGGTATTGCTACTGGATGGGGTGACGTTGGCAGTGTCTAATGATTGGCCGTATTTCCTGTTTTTAATGTTTCCTCCTTGCAGCAGATTCCCAACTCAGAGTTTTGATGACTTCCATGGAAGAAGAAGGCCATGACAATCCATAAAAGGGTCACAGAACAAAAGATATTGGAGTTAGTAGGGCTGCAATTAGCTGTGTATATTTGGAATACACTTGTCAAGCAGACAAGGAATTGTTTAAAGTTGTTTCCTGAGCGTAAAAAGTTATTATATACATGTGGTGTATGAAAGAAGAAAAATCCTCTCATTTAGTAGTGTGCAGAAAAGCAGTCTATTGTTGAGTTTTCAGCACTCAACAGCATGTCAAAAAGGAGAAGAATTTAATGGTATGAGGTGTACACAGTCTAGTTGGATGCCGATTTGGAAAGAGAGAGAGAGAGAGAGAGAGAGAGAGAGAGAGAGAGAGAGAGAGAGAGATTTTCAAGTCAAGATGCAGGTAATTAAAAAAAAGTGTTTTGACATTAGCAGGTAATGTACTTCATTGCTCAGCTAAACTGTCACAGAGATACCTGGGAAACATTTCAAGACCTGAGACCAAATTCATGAAGGAAGAAATATATAAGATGATGTCCAGTTTGAGACAGTCATCAGGACTGCCTGATGATGGCAACAAGTCAGCTTATGAAAGTATCACATCATTTGGATGATGACACCTAGGTTAATTCATTTCGAAATCATCATATGCCAGGGAAGCCTAAAATTACACATTGAGAATCGAAACATTATAAATGATAGTATGTGTGCTGTAGATATTTGCATTTGAAATGTGCCTGAGTGAGTTGGTTCAAGTAGTTCACGAGACAAGAAAGATAGTTGGCTCAAGGAACAATACATAAAGAACTGTGAAATTAAAATTTATTCTGTACCTCCTTCTGAACAAAAATGATTCATCATCTGCTAAAAACTGAATATTTGTATCAGGTTACCAGGGTACCACTAAAAATTATGGCTGCAGTGATGTAATACTTGTAGTTAGCTGGAGGACATCAATCAATGAGGAAGGGAAACTGTAGTGAACTGTAGTGAATAAAGAATGATATTTTCACTCTGCAGCGGAATGAGCACTGATCTGAAACTTCCTGGCAGATTAAAACTGTGTGCCAGACGAGACTCGAACTCAGGACCTTTGCCTTTCGTGGGCAAGTGCTCTACCACCTGAGCTACCCAAGCACAACTCATGCCCCATCCTCACAGCTTTACTTCCACCAATACCTTGTCTCCTACCTTCCAAACTTTACAGAAGCTCTCCTGTGAACCTTGCAGGACTAGCACTCCTGAAAGAAAGGATATTGCAGAGACATGGCTTAGCCACAGCCTGGGGGATGTTTCCAGAATGAGATTTTCACTCTGCAGCAGAGTGTGCGCTGATATGAAACTTCCTGGCAGATTAAAACTGTGTGCCGGACCGAGACTTGAACTCAGGACCTTTGCCCTGTAATGAATAAAGATCATAACATGTAGATAGGTGGTAGTATCTATAACATGAACTGAATGTATCACCATTTTGTATCATGCCTTGATACACTAGCAAGTAACAGTATTTACAAATACATAAAAATATAAGGATACTTATTTTAAATTGTAATCTTCCCAATTTGTCCCATGACATGGGTTTCAGTGACAAATTAAACATGTTTTACATATACAAATATGTAACTGCTATAAAATGCTGTCTTTCATGTCTGTAGATGCTTGAATCTAATCTCAAATAGCCATTTATAAGTTTTTACTGATCATTTTAAAACTATCATGACAGCAAATATTTTATGAGTACTGAACAGCATTGCTACAGCACCATATTATTATTATTATTATTATTATTATTACTATTTTTTCTTGTCATCATTAATATTTTTCTTCTGTTGAAATATTTAGATTGCCCGAATACACCAGACTTGAAGTCAACAGAACTTGAAACATTTGCAAGTACTATATATTTGAGACAAGACAGTTTTGAGAAATCAGAAACTCAGGTAATAATTTGGTTTTACTTCTCATAATCAGATAATTTTTTTCTGCTTTGATGGTTGTAATAATGATGCCATTTCTGTTTTCTTGAATGTATTCCTCGTGACCTACGTTTCTGAGCAATTAATCTAGTTTGTAACTGATACATCTATCCATCATGTTATAACAATCATAATGAGAATATTCTATTGTCTAATTATGTAAAAATTTAGTCTTTTGTTAAGTGTGTAGAAGACTTGTCAACAACAACTAGTAAAACTGCATAATGTGGTAAATTATAAAATTGCTTAAGAGATAGTAAAATATATGTACTGGTACATAATATTAAAATCCTAAAGTTTTATATTAATATTTCTAACATATTAGTTTACTGGAAACAAGGATTTTTCATATTATTAGCCTAAGGTAATGCCATCAGCAGTTAAGATTTTTGTTGTTCAGTAACACCATTTCTTCACAAAGATGGAGACCAATTTTCTAAGAAGCCTTGCTACTGTCATACTGGGGAAGTTTCTTTGCTGTAATTTTTATAGTTTGTTCTTCACATTGTGATGTGGAGACTGTGCATAGAGTTTTCATCTGTGAGTGTAACACATTAATTTTCTTTGTTGTTCCTAGAACTCTACACATGATGAAAATGGTTAACTATGAATAACCATTTTTGCAAGGAATGTTTCATGTTTATACATATATTAGTATTTGTGAAAATTGTAACACCAAGAATGATAGATGCCACTGACGTGAACTTAATACTATAGTTTAAGGAAAATGTCATAGATGTCACTTGTCCAAAGCAGTCACCACCACCAGCCCTTTGAGGAACTCTGGCATTGGGTCTGCTGATTGGGTAACATTCATGATATTATAAGAATGACAGTTTGGTCCTTAAGTACAAACTGATAAATGTGTGTGTAGCTCAGGGTATCACGATTCTATGTGTTGGTAATCATTCTAGCACACAAAATAAAGCACCAGTTTTTTTATCTTCAAGCAGCACTTTCAGTGCAATTTTGGAAGTTATTGCTGCCTTTCTTACTTCATAACTGAGAACCTGTCAGCTTCATTCTCATGACTTACATGAATTTTATAGAAAGAAATAAGTTTCCCGTTAGTAAAGTACTGTACGGATATGTTTAACTTGCATTGTCTACTGCGCCCAGCGGCCCAGTAGACACTGGTAACTGAATATGTAGCATTGAAGTCTGGCGATGGAAAAGTCTCTGGTTCAGATCTCACACATCATCAGTAAACATGGAACTATTAATCAGCAGGTCTTTGGTTCAATGCCACATTAAGACAGTAACTTTTTACCCTCAATTCTAGCAACAGTTTGTTAATGTGAGAGACGCCAAGAAGCTCCAGAGCAAGAACTCCATGTTAAACTGACTAAGCTAGTTATAACTTTAAGTTAGTATCCCCTCTTAGTGCCATTTGAGAAGGTACCTTCCCAAAGCCTGACTGACTCCAAACCTTCAACCTCCTTCCTCCAACTATATCCACACCCACAATCAATTACCCCTTGAAGCAGTCACCTACAAACAAATTCATGGTAAGTAATGGGCACCCACATGGCACATCCTATGCCAATCTATTCATGGACCATCTACAGGAATCGTTCCTAACCACCCAGAATACCAAACCCTCACCTGTTTCAGATTCATTGATGACATCTTCATGATCTAGACAAAGGGTGATGGCATCCTGTTCTCATTCCTCCAGAACCTAAACCCGTGCTCTTTCATTTGCTTCACCTGATCCCCGTCACCCTAATAAGCCAACTTCCTTGATGTTGACCTCCACCTCAAGGTTAGCTACACTAGTATATCCATCCACATCAAACTTACCAACCACCAACAATATCTCCACTTCAACAGCTGCTACCCATTCTATATAAAGAAGTCTCATCTAGACAGTCTAATGACCCAAGGTCTTTGCATCTGTAGTGATGAGCACTCCTCCAAGTGTGCCAAGGCTCTCTGACTAATAATTACTCTACCAACCTCAACCAGAAACAGCTCCCCATGCCTTGTCTCTCCAGTCATCTACCACCTCCCACATACCCACTGTCTGACCACAAAGGAGCACTCCTTTCATGACTCAGTACCACACAGGACTGGAGAAATTTAATTACATTCCCTGCTTGGGTTTTGATTATATCTCATCATTCCCTGAACTGAAGAATAACCTCCTTACTGTCCTCCCCATGTGTCCCTACAGAGGTATTCCATCACCCACTGAACCTACACAACATTCTTGTCCATCCCTACTCCAAATCACCTCATGGTGTATATCCTCCCAATAGACCTAGATGCGAGGCCTGTCCCCTACATGCTCCCACTGCCATCTACTCCAAACCTTTCACAGGCATTTCCTACCCCATGAAAGTCAGAGCTACCTGTAAAAGTAGTCATCTGATCTATTGTACAAACTAAACTGCAACCACTGTGCCAGTTTCAATGTGGGTATGACAACTAACAAGCTGTCTCGATTGCAAATTTTTTTTTATTATTCATATGACCGGTTTCGGTTCATTCAGAACCATCTTCAGATCTGATATTTAAGTTACAGTAGTAACCCGTCCAATTCAGCAACTTTCACATGCTAGATGTGACGTAGCATGTGAAAGTTGCTGAATTGGATGGGTTACTCCTGTAACTTAAATGCTACGTCACATCTAGCATGTGAAAGTTGCTGAATTGGACGGGTTACTCCTGTAACTTAAATATCAGATCTGAAGATGGTTCTGAATGAACCGAAACCGGTCATATGAATAATAAAAAAATTTGCAATCAAGACGGATTTAAAGTAACATTATAAAATCACTGATTGCTGTTATCCCATAAGACATTATGTCTGTTTTTGCAAAATAACAAGCTGTCTCTCCACATGAATGGACACCTTGAACTGTGGCCAAGAGACAGCTTGACCACTCATTTGCTGAAGATGTGGCCCAACATGATCTGCTTCACTTCAGTGACTGCTTCACGGCCTGCATAATCTGAATCCTTGTTACCAACATCAGCTTTTCTGGACTGTGCAGGTGGGAACCCTACCAATAACATATCGTTCATTCTCACAACCCCCTGACCTCATCCTTCACTGGTCCCTGTCCTCCAGCAACCTATCCCCTTCCCTGCTTCCACTCCAGTGCTACCCACACCTTCTATCCCACCAATACCCTTACAAGTCTCATCCCCCTCCCTAATGCTCTCCTCTACCTCCCGACCCAGCAGAGCCTCTTGGTTCTGTACCTAGCAGACTGTCCCTAGGGACTGATGGCCTTTGTAATCTGGTCCCTTCAACCTCCACAAACCAACCAACTGTCCCCACCACAGCCCTGTACAACCCCACTGGCAACACAGCATCCTACCCCACCCGTAAACCTGCTATCGATCCCCATATCCATGCCATGCTTCCTCCTTTCCCCCATCACCCACCTCAGCAGATGGCTGCTCATGCCAGACGCAATCACAGTCATGCCCCAGTGCTCTAAGACAGTGCCCACGTGATTGTCAGTTGTGCTTGTGGGAATGTGTGTGTGTGTGTTCTCTATTATGAAACAAGAACCTTTTTGTCCAAAAGCTTAAATTTTGAGCAGTCTTTTTCTTTGTGCCTGTTTGTGGCTCAAGGCTTCCTCTATGTCGTGAGTGACAATCTGTCATTTTCTTATTGAAGCATAAATTATGATACATATTATGATTTGCAAAATTTAAACCAGATACACTAATTGATTAACAGATAGTTCCAACAATAAATCCTTAACCCATTTACTGCTGCAGTCATCCTTAGTGCATGCCAAATTGAATGCTGAATTCTTGTTATCTACCTGCAATTAGTACCTAGAATTTAGGATAGTATCATGTGCTGTGTGACCCAAGTGGCCAACCTTGCCCTTTGTTGCATATTTCTGTGTGAAATCTTGTTGCTCACATTTCCTTAACATTAAGACAAACTAAATACCATGACTATAAAAAAAAAATATTTAAACTTTCTGACTCTGAAGCTTCTTAATAAACTGATTACTATAGTGCAAAAATCACAGAGATATTATAACTGTTTTCCTCTTGAATAATTATTTATTTATAAGTCATGCAGTTGTCTACATGTGTTATCTATGACAAAATTGTAGTATCATTACAGATTCATTTCTGCTGTCCCCATTTCCTGATCTATAATAAAATTGTTGTATCAGCCCGTTTCCTGGTTGGTTGATAGGTATGTAGCCGATGGAAATCTGCTACATTGGAAACAAAATAGTCCTAACACATGATGGATGAAACATGAACATAAAAAGCAGGTGTTTTCGGGCACAGATGGGCATCCCAGACAAAAAAGAGTCTACTAATATCAAATGTCAGCCTTAATTTGAGGAAGAAATTTCTGGGAATGTATGTTTGGAGCAGAGAATTGTATGAAAGTGGATCCTGGACTGTGGGAAAACTGGAAAAGAAGGCAACTGAAGTATTTGCAATGTGCTGCTATGGAAGGCTGCTGAACATTACATAAACAGACAAGATAAAAAATGAGGTTTCCACAGAATTGGCAAGGAGAAGAACATATGTAAAATATTGACAAAAAGGATGGGCAGGATGATAGAGGGTAAAAGCTACTAGGGAAGACTGAGACTGGGCTATACACAACAAATAATTGATGACACTGAGTGCAAGTGCCACTCTTAGATGTAGACATCAGCACAGGAGAGGAATTCATGTCCACACCTATGCATTAGCTCACTTTCCTTTCAGTGTTTCCCAATAAACACATTTGGAAAATGCATCTGAGTAACTATTGAAGGATTCATATCAGCTTCCTCAGTGAACTTATTTTCCAATCTTTTCTTATAGGTTCTTTTTTTTTCTCCCGGCAATAGCTGAAACTTTTTTATAGACTTTTTCACACAATTACTGCCTCATAGAGTATATCAGAAATTAAAATGCACATATTCAGAATCTATAAAATGACATTTCTGTACAATTTCACAGTCCTACGCACTGATCAGCAAACATAAATTCCATGTTTATTTCTGCACTGGTCTTCCTGTCAGTTTTTCTTCTATCTCAGCAAGCTGATGCTGCAGGTTGTCACCATCCAAACTTTTCTTGTGGTACACAGCTTGATTGTCAAACATTTTATCAGTTGACAGAAAATGGTTTGTCCTTGATTCAGTTTTTCCTCTTGCATCAGTTCTTACAAGCATAACCACATGTTGTGGTTCTGTGACTGTGAAGTCACAGAAACAAATTTGATCTTGAGTACCAGCTTCAGGTTTGAAAGCCTACTTTGTTTCAGTGGAATAAGTTGTTTGAAGGATAGTACCCCTTTCATCAATGAAAAGCTTTTAATGTGAATAAAATTCACTGTGGAATCCCGTTAAGTATTTACCTGAAAATACCCCAAATTTTTAATGAACTTTTCATTGAGTATGGGGAGATTTGTCGCCAAAGTTCAACATTCTGAACTGTTAAACAAAACTGAGCTAGAAGATAATTTTGTAGGAAACCAAAGTGTGAATGATATTTCCTGCAATACTGCAGTATGCAGCAGTAAAACATATTTATAAAAATAGAGATAAGCCAGCGACCTATTATTATAGACCCATAAACCTCATTCTATCATTTTCATTATCATTTTAGAATGTAGTTTACAAAAGAATACAGAATTACTTTCCTGACAATAACCTTTGAGCAAGTGCACAGTTTGGATTCTGTTGAAGATCCTCTACAGAGAAAGCACTTGTTGAAGATCCTCTATATGGAAGCACTACGTGAGTTCTTAAACATTCTTGTCGTACTTTTTGAAAGAAATTTCTGCCATTACTATTCATTTATTTCACACAATCGTGATTATGGTATTATAAACCAGTCTAACGTGCAAGTTGAAATGCCACAAAGTGTCTGACATACCCAATTGACAAGTTGTTTTGATGATGACATGTCATTTGGACATGTCAGACACTTTAAATTATATTGCAACTTGCACTTGAGAATGGTTATAAAGCCAAAATAATGATTGTGTGAAATAACTGAATAGTAATTTACAGTCAAATGGCAGAAATGTCTTTCAAAAAGTTCTATGTGACTGTCGTCCCCCATAAATATAAAATCAGTAGCAGGTGTTATAGAAATAATCATAATAAACTGTTGGAATTTCTGAAACTGTACTAAAGCCTTTGTGTGGATCATAAAATTATCTTAAGGAAATAAAATATTATGTTGTTAATCACATTCATATTAATATGATCATGTTTTCACGTTGGGTTCCTCGTGTCTGTCTTACACCTATGTTTGATATTAATTTAAATCATTGGACACAATAGCAGCTGTACTTCTTGTTCTATTAAACTATTTGGTACATTCTGTTCTACTTTTGAGAGCAAAAATTGAAAAGTCGCTCTGGCATTTCCTTAATTTAGACTGTATTTGTAGTATTCGTCTTTTGTTGTCTTCTTAGTGATGTTTGTAATCACATGTTGTTGTTTTCTTGCACTTTCATAGATAAATATTTACATAAATACTTTCAAACAATGGAATGTAACAATATTAGAGAAGGAAAGTTGCTACTCATCATATAGCGGAGATGCCGTGTCGCAGATACGCACAACAGAAAGATTCTCACAATTATAGCTTTTGGCCATTAAAGTCTTTGTCAACAATACACACACACACACACACACACACACACACACACACACACACAAACACAGGTTGCACACACAACTGCATTCTCAGGCAACTGGAACCACTAGTGGTTCTGAGACTGCAGTTGGGTGTGCGAGCCACATTTGCATGTGTGTGTGTGTGTGTGTGTGTGTGTGTGTGTGTGTGTGTGTGTGTGTCTATTGTTGACAAAGGCCTTAATGGCCAAAAGCTATAACTGTGACAATCTTTTCGTTGTGCCTATCTGCGACTCAGCAACTCCACTATATGATGAGCAGCAACATTCCTTCTCTAATATTGTTCCATAAATACTTTGTAATATAGATATTTCAGTGCTTTGATTTTGCCACCACTCCTTTGATTGTTGAACAGGAAAAAAAACTTCTATTGCAATACTTTATTTACAGTAGCCATTCTTTTCCGCACTTATTTCATATACTTCTTGTGCACACAGAATTTTTGTGTCATTCAATAAGATCTATGATCTCTGAAGCTATTTAGGGAACTTTAACTATTTTTTCATTAATTTTGACTTGTTATAGGGCTTCTAATGCATTTTCTGTCAAATTCTACATAGCCATTTTCTCCTTCAGTATCCTGAGTGCTAATTCAAAATCAAATTCATTGTTATACTGTAGATGAATTTTTCCATCAGAATACCCCAGAAACTTTACAATGAACATGCAGTAAGTAGAAATTTTATGTTTCTGTCTACTACATAGGTCACCAAAGACCCTACAAACTTTTCAAATATCTACATCCTTTGAATGTACAAATTAATGGATCCATAATCACCAACTTCTCTTCTTCCAGCTTCTGCCACTATCAAAGATCATTTTGTTACTTCTCTGTATATTTTTTCACAGTTCTTTCATATTTTCAACATGGGTTTCAATATCAAAACTAATCTGTATTCATTACCTAATTTAAATGAAACTATAGTCATTTTAATTACAAATAGTTCTATTTTTCACAGAAAACAACATGGGAAAACTTTGTCTTGGATACTGAAGGTGTCTTTCATAACATATTATGATCATTAATGTGTCATCATAGATAATTAGTATTTTATATTTACTGATAAAACATTATCATTCTCAACATAATTACTCTGGGGCATATATTGAAGCTTGACACTAGCCTTTAACCACTGACACTTTTTTTTTTTTTTCACCAAACTAAGAGTTTCTCAAGTCAGTAAATGTAAGCTCACAGTAACACTCATGTTTCATGAAATGTAGAAGTCATTTGTAGATGGAACAGAAATACATATAACATTCATTCTTAACATAAAGAATAAGTAAACAGTCATGGAGAAAAAATCTGAAAGCTTATGGAGGAAAGAGGTATTATTTTATATGCTTGTGTGTAGTAGAAAATATTAAGTTTTGAAAATGTTCCAGCTTGTGTGTCCTACTGTTTTCTTGTCTTCTTGTGCATTTGTATTTGTATTTTACTAATCTCATAACATACATTTACAGATCATCTTATCATGCTGTACAGGAGACTCGTCAATTTTAGCCTTATGATATACATAATTTCCTCTCACTACTTTTTACCAGTGCAGGTTGATATTGGACAAAGTAATATTATTAAATTGTTTTTCTTATGACGTAACAGTAGATTATCTATATATATGCATACAATCTCATACACAATGCTGTAATATTAAACAGTCACACTATTCAAATGATGATTTCATCGTTTATAAATTACTCAGTTGAATAGTAGCATTTTCCATCAGGAGATCATATAGTTTTCTCTTCAGTGAACCTATCTCCATGCTCAGTACATCACTACCCTTGACTTTATTGTAATTTTTCATTCCCATGTACAGGGGTGTCTGTTGGTAGAGTTTTAAGCGATGTTGTGGAAGCATGAAATTTTCTTATTGTCTAGTGTTGTACATATGTTTGAAATGGTTTTCTTCTGTTAGCTCAGGATTACTATGTAAAAATATGACATGTCTTTGAACTAATAATTGCAGAATTTTCTGCTAAAACTCTCCTAGATCTTCAATAATAGTACAACCGCACTCAATGTCTATAATTTGTATGTTTAGCTGCCTTTGACATTTTCAAATCATGGTATTTCCTACAAGGCTATGTAGGCCTAATGATTGTGAGAACTTATGTATGTGACTCCTCATCAGCCGTATACCAGTATTACATATTTAACTTGAACTTCTAAATGCACTGTGAATTGTAATATTCATATAATTCGATCATTTTGGTCATAAAAGGAAATACTGGTTAGTGTTTTCATTAAATTTAGTTCTGGTCTGATGGTTTTTCTGTGTTACAGAAATTTTCACATATAGTTCTGTCATAACCTTTCTGAATGTAACCCATAATGAATACAAAATGCTGCTGTTTAGCATTCACGACACTTCTAAAATGACTCAATTGACAGCTGAGGTCTTTCTTTGCAGTAATTGACATTTACTTTACACATTAATTGAAAAACACAAGTTTCTTCACGGTAACAGTACTATACTAGGTTCATACTGTAATAGTATATTCTGCCTATGCAGCTACCTCAAATAATTGCATTTCCTCTACCCTCTAGCAATAGTAATACCCAGACAATACGAGGTGTGCCTAAAAAGTATCTGACCTTTGATTTTCCCATGCAAACTAGAGACAACAGTGTGGCACCACTGTGCACAGTGAAGGAAGAGATCTTTATGAGCATGCTTGAATTTTGTCCCCACCTTCCATCATGTCAGTCACTGCCTGTTAGTCGCTGAGTGAGGTGCTACACAACGTGTTCATAAGGTTACCGATTCTCTCAAGATGACTGAAGATGTTGAGTAAAGATACTGCATCAAATTTTGTGAAAAGGTTGGTGATTCTCAAAGCAAAGCAGTTCATAAGATTCAGCAGGTGTTTGGAGAAGATGCAATGGGTGTAATACAAATTAAGGAGTGGTTCAACTGATTCAAAAATGGCCACACATCAGTGGAGAGTGACCAGTATTCTGGCAGGCCCCAAGCTGCTCAGAGTGCAGCTGTTGTTGAGGATGTTCAAAATTTGTTGATGGCGGACCATCATTTGACCATGCGGGAGATTGCCCAAGAGGTTGTTGTGAGTGAAGATTCGGCACATGGCACATGCAATTTTGCATGATGGTTTGAACATGCACTGAGTGGTTGCAAAATTCGTGTCCAAGTTGTTGTCGCGGGAACAAAAAGACCCCATTTTGATGTTGCACAGGATCTTCTGGACCCCACCAACACTGATCCTGGGTTTCTGCACACTGTGATTACTGGAGATGAGTCATGGGTGTACAAGTATGACCCAGAAACAAAAAGACAGTTGTCGCAATGGAAGCATCCCGAGTTTCCAAGGCGAAGAAAGTGTGGCAGGTGCGAAGCAAAATCAAGGTGATTCTGACTATCTTCTCTGATGTCCATGGAATTGTGAATCACGAATACACACTGGAAGGACAAACAGTGACAAGGGAGTACTATCAAAATGTTCTCTTGTGGCTCCATTACACAATTCACCGCAAAAGACCAGACATGCGGACGGCGAAAAACTGGCAACTTCATTACGACAATGCCTCCACACATTCATCCCACTTGATCCAAAATTTCTTGGCTGAAAATGCAATTACAGCCATTCACCAGCCTCCCTACTCTCCAGACATGGCTCATTGCAACTTCTGGTTGTTTCCAAAATTGAAGACACCACTGAAAGAATCCTGTTTTGAGAGCAGAGAAGAAATAATGCAGAACATGACAATGGAACTGAACACTGTTCCAAAAGAAGACTTGCAGAGTTGTTTCCAGCAGTGGAAGGATTGGTGGGCTAAGTGTGTGCTAGCACAAGGGGCCTAGTTTGAAGGGGATTAGAGTTCGAACCTCGTCAGGTATTCAAAATATTTTTTTGGCCAAAGATCAGATAATTTGTAGACAGGCCTCATATGACTTTGTTTGTCTTAATCAGTAATGACTGAAATTGACCGTTGTTCAGCTTGCAGTAAAGAAATGTTACTTACATTTTCAAGCGAATAGGGACATCTTTTCATTTAGCAGGACATTAATAGTATGATATTTGAGTGTTTTACTTAAGCCACAAACCAAATTGGTTTATGACTTTTCTCATCTTTCTTCTTTACTTTTTACACCAGAATTCAACTAACTGTACAAACTGAAGGTATAATCATGTTACTAACAGACAATCCTTTCATAAGCCATCACTAACTTCAAGCTGAAGGAGGTTTTTGGGATATTAGGTAGTTTTGTAAAAATGTTACTAAAACTACTATTTGTAATTCTGTTAGAGTTGTGGTCAGAAAAAATCCTTTTGTTTGCAGTGACTAGTTTCGAACAAGAGATCCATTATCGAACCATCACCTTCATTGTAAGTATTGACATGTAATACAACCAGTACATTTGCAAATCATCAGAATTTCATGCCAAACAGCATCAGGACCTGAGTTTACACATGTTACTCATGATCACAGTTTGTGGCTATTCGCTTAGGTAGTGGTTATGCTGTGTATCAATATTTATGATGGAGGTGATGCTCTGATAATGGATGTTATGTTCAAAACTAGTCACCTCAAATAAAGGATTTTTTCTCACCACAGTCTTGACAGAGTTACAAGTAATAGTTTTAATAAAACAAGGGGCTGGCCCATTTTTCCTTCATTATGCTGAGGGTTCATAAAAATGCTACTGTTTTTGCAACTTATGCTAATTAATATTAAGTTTACAGAATGCTCATTACTGACTTTTAAATTGCTTGAAATTTCAAAGAAAGACAATATGAACATGAAGGTTCAACACATGTTTCAAAGTTTTTAATGATTACTTAAATTATTCAGTTAGCATAACTGTAGATATAAATTAATAACCATAGCCCTGATGACAGTTATACAGCATGAGTCCCTAACCATTGCCACCAAGAATAACTCTGAAAGTATGATAGGAGCTGAAAAGTTTGTGGGACAAATGTTGCCTTAGACAATGGAGGCTATAATATGACGTTGGTTTTTTGTTTCTAGGTGGGGTCACTTCAGAGATATAATGCTCAACTTTAATTTTTTTAAATGGGGTTCTATAGTTTGGTACTTATTTTCTGATAGAGGCTATCGAGATGAATCCAATGATGTGTAACAGTAAGGTCTTCGAAGGTCACAAATGTGGCATAAACATCCATTTACAGAAGGTGTTCGAAGTGATGACCACTGGTATCAATGCAGTGCTGCAGTTTTTGTATCATGGATTGAGTAGTATTCCTCATCACATTGGCACTTGTTGAACCACATGCTCTGACAATTCTCTCTCGCATATCTTCAGGTGAAGTTGGAACGTCTTTATAAACAATGTCTTTTACGAGTCCCCGCAAGAAAAAATCCAGATGTGTCAAGTCTGGTGAACAAGCTAGCCACAGCACATCTCCTCCCCACCCAATCCAATGATTTGGGAATTGTCTCTGCAGCTCATTTCTAGCCATCAGCGATAAATGTGCTGGACACCCATTGTGTTGATACCACATTCTGTTCCTTGTTCCTAAAGGTATTTCTTCCAGTAACAGACCTAATGTTTCTTGCAGGAATGTGGTGTAGTTCCTACCACTAAGATTTCCTTTGATGAAATAGGGGCCTATAATTCTGTCCTCCAAAATTCCACACCATACATTCACCGACCACGTTTTTTGGTGTGCAGGTTGCCGCAGCCAACGTGGATTTTCAATTGCCCAATAATGCATGTTATGCAAATTAATATTTACATGGTTCATGAATGTAGCCTTGTCAGTAAATAAAATCGAATATAAATGTGTCATCCCTCTGAATCTGAAATTGAGCCCATTGGCAGAATTCAGTGCGAGCCATACAATCTGCACCAGTTAATTCTTGGTTGAGGCTGATATGGTAAGGATGATATTTGTGGTGATACAGAACCCAAACAACACTACTCTGGCTCATGCCAGATTCCCTTGCAATTTGGCACAAACTAACATAAGGATCTCGAACTACAGTGGCAAGAGTAGCAATATCCATTTCCTTGTGACTAATTTTCCTTCGCTGGATATGTTTCTGATGCATTAAATTTATCATACACATATTTAAATGTATGACATGTAGGGTTAGTACATTGAGAATATCTTTCAGCATATAAGTCTCTAGCTTTCACTGAAATTTGTTGGCATTCTCCATATATGAGAAGCATATTGAGTTGTTCTGTGATGGAATACATCATTCACAGTCCCCTGATTTGACAGTACTAGTCTTATGGTTCCTATTAGTGTTGTATTGCAAAATCTTTGAATGATGTTTACATGTCAATGGCACATTAGATGGATACACTGTATTCAGCGAATATTTGCTATTTGCATGATATACGAGAGAGAATTGTCAGGGCATGTGCTTTGATAAGTGCCAAAGTGATAAGGAATACCACTCAATCCATGATAAGAAGATTGCAGCACTGCATTGATACCAATGGTTATCACTTTGAACACCTTCTGTAAATGGATGTTCATGACACCTTTTTGGCCTTTCTTGACCTTCAAAGACTTACCGTTGCACATCATTGGATTCATCTTGATAGCCACTATCAGAAAATATGTACCAAACTATAGCATCCCACTTAAATAATGAAGTTTATCTTCATATCTCTGATGGAACCCCACCTAACAACAAGAAACCAATGTCATATTATGGCCCCAATTGTCCCATGCAACATTTGTCCCACAAACTTTTCAGCTACTATCATACTTTTGGAGTTATTCTTGGTGGCGATAGTTAGTGACTCACCCTGTAATTTATTCTACAGAGGCAGTTGAGAATTTGAGCATTAAGATTCAATTTTGAGTTCTCTCGGTAATAGTTTTGTCCATTCAAAAATGAAATGAAAAAACTAAATGCGAGATAAATTAAAAATGTCACAAGAATTTGAGTTTTCCGAGAGACAAATGCCACCAAATAAAATGTGTATCAGGTAAAAAAGAAAAAAAACTTAGAGACATGTGATCGAGGGAGAGAAAGTGATATTGCCAGATTTTAGGAACAGAATATTTATTTATTTACTTACTTATTGCTCCACAACAAGAAATTAGAAGTAGCAGCTGACAAGGAAAATATACATTAGGAACAAAACAAACACAGGTATAGAAAATAAAAGCTCTGTGGATAAAGAGAGTAACGTAACAATTAACTTTGTAAATAACGTTAGTAATGTGTTTAGATTAATAAAGCTATAGGAAATTTTTTAAAAGTTCGTGGGAAAAGGGAATAGTAATCAAAACTGAACAATTCAGAATCAGATTGTGATGGAAGCAGATAGAGAGAAGATATAATGCCAGTAACATACAACAGAATCATTTTAAGAATTAAGTGGTTCAGGGGAAGTCACCAGTAAACAGTTGAATTTCAACTTCTCCAACCCTTAACAAATTTTTTGAAAATGATCTGTATGGTTTTTAAAAAATCTGTAAAATCTGTCATAACAGTGACTAGTAAATTGAAGTGTATATTTATAGTAAAAATATAAATAGTTTCACAATGGACAAAAATGTAATGAAAATTATTTTACCAACTATATTAAGCAACATGAATCAACATTTATGGAGATGATAAAGATTGTAAAGTAAATGGCAAACAAGAATTTCATCTGCACTCATGGAAATAAGCAAAAGGTAAAATGATATTTTGTAGGATCTGAATACAGTAAAATAGCTACCAAATTAGGAACTGCAAAATTACTGTAAGTGCAAAATTCGTTATACCTAATATGTCATAGAATCAAAATATAGCAAATATTTCTTTATAAATGTATCAAAAGCAGATGTCAACATAAGTTTCTCCCTGAATCATGTATGTACCTTTGATTTAGGTCATGGGAAATACGAATTTTACTCAATCTATGAAAAAATTTAGCAAAGCAACAGAGAAAGTAATATTAACTCGGAAATGATTACAGGACTGGATGAAATATGAACTACAGCAACTAATGCAGCTTGTAAAGTAGTTTCTTCCCATCTCCTCACCTTACTAGTGCATTAATTTAGGAGTTATTAGCCATTTTCATAAATTTATGTGTTCAAAACCACATTAAAGTCAGATTGGAGAGTATTTAGAATAATCTTGTTTCTGATAGAATTGACAAATGTGTAATGATAGAGAAGCAAAAAAAAATTACTTTCATATGAATTTTCAGATAGATGGGAAGAATAAATAAAAGTGGTACAAGTCAAAATTAAATGAGGTAGTTTATGATAATTCAGAAAAATTGTCATAGGGAAGGCTCCCTAATTGTTTGTCTCGATCTTAAGGTTGGAAATTGCTATGCCATGAAAAAATGGTCATTAAAGCTGTTGGTCTTTATATGTTACAGTGTACTTCACCCACAGCTAATCGAGAAGAGTCTACACATGGAGTAAACCTAAGACGTCTTATCAAACAAACTGCAGTTGACTCTCCTCCACCACATATACAAGGGGAATTAGAAGACTACCATTCATCATCCCACAGAATTGTACAATATGACAGAAAAACTCAAATAGGTTTGTTCATTTCATGTTTGTAAATGTTTTCATGTTGTAGTCATTTTCTTCCATTCTGTTGCAATTGCATTTCAAGTTATTTTATTACATATCTACAGGAGATGTTTTATGTGGACATCATTTTACAATAGGATAGAAGTGAGCAAGCTGGTATTTTGAAGTTTGCTTCTACAAAAACCTATTAAATGTTACTGTTCTTAAGACCTACCCAACAGCTTTGCTGCAGTGGGAACACTGGTTCCCATCAGATCACTGAAGTTAAGTGCTGTTGGACTATGCTAGTATTTGGATGGGTGACCATACAGTCTGCTCAATGCTATTGACAAGTGGGGTGCATTCAGCCCTTGTGGGGCATACTGAGGAGCTACTTGATTGAGAAGTAATGGTTCCAGTATTGTAAACTGACATACGGCTGGGAGAGTGGTGTGTTGACCACATGCCTCTCCATGTCTGCATCCAGTGATGCCCGTGGGCTGAGGATAACACAGCAGCTGGTCAGTACCGTTGGTCCTTCATGACCTGTTTGGGCAGAGTTGTTTTTTTTTTTTTTTTTTTTTTTAGTTCTTAAGACCTAAAAATAGCATAGAAATGGTCAGAACCATATGTTTCTACTTTCAAAGTCGTTACAGAAGTCTAGGAAAAAAAACATGTACTTCTTGTAATGTCTGGATTTTAATTTCTGCAGTTGTTACATGCCATATATAAATAGTTTTGAAACCTGGAGCACCATGAAGGAACTGTCTAAAATGAAATTGATACAGATTAGATACAAACCAATATACAGTTTTTTTGCAATAGTTAGAGTATAATCTAAAACCATTACATACTGAAATCAGAACCTCAAAGTTTTATGGTATGCAATCAAAGAGGGCCTTGATGTGTTCCTGGAAAAACTACCTCCACTCAGTTTTTATGTGAGGCCAAAAAACTACCAAATTTGTTACTGTAGGGCAGTGATGAACAAGTTACAGATCAACCTGTCCCCCAGATATGTTCCACACATTATGTTTGAGGCAAACTTGGAGATCAAGGAAATGATTACAGCCTTGTTTCTTTCAGAATTGCTTTTACATTCCTTGTCAATATGGAAAGCTATTGTACAGCTAAAAAAGTGCCATGTTAAACAGCTTTGATGTGTAGTACCTTAGATGCAAAAATCGTTCTGATATATCACTTACTGTTCAGATCATTCTGAAATAATAGAACCTGACATTGAATATTGTTATCAGAGATGCCCCAAACGCCATACTTGGTACTTGTCCATTATGATATTTGGCAGAATAAGTTTCCAGTTTGCTGTTATCATGGTAGCCTGTAACACATTTGTGGCTGTCACAGACAAACTGTTACAGCAGGTTTCACACAAAACAACTAAGATTCGCACACAGCATGCCATTAACTTTATTCACAATCTCATTACTGTCTGAAGCAATTTTAGTATCTGCTTAATGAAAGCTAACATAGTGATATGTGTGCCACCAGTTTAGCTCACAGTCAGCAGCATTAGACCATAAGTGCAGACAGGTCCACACACTTGGCCATGCTGTAACATTGTGGCCACACTGTGGACAAAAAGGTATAATACAGCCTTGTGACAAAGAACAGCAGTTATCCTGTGCTGTAATCACACTGTGTAATTTAGTACCAGTTTCTCATTGTGTATAATGCTCTTCTAATTACTAGCTCAACTAGAGCATTTCTATCATAGCATCACAGCTTGTACAATATAAGTTGTCACTCTTTGACTGTCCCAGTTCTCAAAGAACAAATCATCTACCCCCATTTGAATTCTGACAGGCTGATGTTCCCTCTGCTGTGCTGCCAAAGTATACTGGTGCTTGTTGTCACGTTGCCACTTCATTTCATGACACTTTTTTTCTGTAACACTGACTTTCCCAATCACACAATGGAGGATGTTGTTTGATCTATGTGTATCCTGTTTCTCAAAATGTTCATAATCTGATGCTGATACATTGTTCTACACATCTGCTTGAATTTTGAATCATTTGTTTCATCTCTTTCTTTGCATTTCAATTTTCAGAAATGTGAATTTAGTTGCTGAAGTGAAAGTAAGTTTTACTGTCATCATTCTTGATAATTTTTTGGGGCAAATAATAAAAATTTTAAATTTGTATTATAAAACATTTCAACCAACATTCAGCAAGAATTGGCTCCAGAGTATTACAATCTGATTGTATTCCAAATTACATCCTTGTGTACCTTTTCCTTGTGGAAGGCAGTGCAAGTGTATGACCCACGGGGGAGTGTAATGGAATTTTGAGAGTCCTGAGCTGGCCGACACTTGAAGATGGACACAAACTACCCAATGAGGAGCATGAAGATTAGGTTAAATTACATTAGATGTGCCTTTTGTTCAAATGAATCAATAGTGAGGAGCTCCTCCAGGACATAAAACATGTCTGAAAAACAAGAAGACACAATAAATATTTACAAATAAAAACAAATATGCTAGCGTATGTTCTACAGATCATAAATGAAGTGGTCCCCATGGATGTGGATTATGTCAGAAAAAATCTTAAACATATTATTGTTTAAGAGGTTGTAAGTAGCTTGTCTCAAAACATGTTAATATTCAGTACACTGAGGTGCATAAGCTAACTCTTAAGGTATGGTAGCCATCCAACATCAAACAGAAAAATTGTATTACAGCACTTATTTACAATGATCATATTGTTGCAATGAATTTGTACATAAAGACAGGGTTACACTGGTTATAGCATGCAGAATCATTTATGAGGTAATTCTTACAGTGCTGAATCCAGGGTCACATGGGAGGAGGCCTTAATATGTGGTACAACAGGAGGTGGCCTCTGCCATGGACTTCACAGTGGTGTGTGTAATGTAATAATATATAATAATTATTTGTTTACATCAGGTAAAATCTTTGAAATAAAAAAAAATAGAGATCATGATAAAATTTCAATGAAGTTATTTGTGCAACCAGTTGTTTATCACTGAAACATTACCTTATTGGCTGAAATATGCTGAAGTTAAACCTCTGTATAAGAAAGAAATACCATCAATCTGACTTCAGATTTAAGTCTCTCCAGAATTCTCAAAAAGTTTAGAAAAGGCACTTAACAACAAGGGTCTTAACCATCTGTCTACAGATAACACTTTGTCACAGCCACCGTTCAGATTTCTAAAGCATTCTGATATTGAGAAGGCTGTTTGCAAATACAGAGAGAATGTACTTAATTCATTAGATTATAAATTATTGGCTGTTGCCAAAAAATGGGTCAAATCATACACTATGTGATCAAAAGTATCTGGACACCTGGCTGAAAATGACTTACAAGTTCGTGGCACCCTCCATCGGTAATGCTGGAGTTCAGTATGGTGTTGGCCCACTGTTAGCCTTGATGACAGCTTCCACTCTCACAGGTATTCTTTCAATCAGGTGCTGGAAGGTTTCTTTGGGAATGGCAGCCCATTCTTCATGGAGTGCTGCACTGAGGAGAGGTATCCATGTCGGTCAGAGAGGCCTGGCACGAAGTCGGCATTCCAAAACATCCCAAAGGAATTCTGTAGGATTCAAGTCAGGACTCTGTGCAGACCAGTCCATTAAAGGAATGTTATCATCATGTAACCACTACACCACAGGCTGTGCATTATGAATAGGTGCTCGATTGTGTTGAAAGATGCAATTGCCACCCATAAATTGCTCTTCAACAGTGGGGAGCAAGAAGGTGGTTAAAACATCAATGTAGGCCTGTGCTGTGATAGTGCCACACAAAACAACAAGGGGTTCAAATCACCTCCACAAAAAACATGACCACACCATAACACCACCACCTCCGAATTTTACTGTTGGCAAATTTTCTTACTCCTGCCTGTCATAGTACTTGAAGTGGAACCTGATGCAGTTTGGAATTCCTGTGTCACGGTCTGGATAGATGTGTGCCTATTACACATTACGACCCTCTTTAACTGTAAGTGGTCTCTGTCAGTCAACAGACAATGTCAGCCTGTATGCTTTTGTGCTGTATGTGTCCCTTTATGTTTCCACTTCACTATCACATTGGGAACAGTGGACCTAGGGATGTTTAGGAGTGTGGAAATCTCATTTACAGACATATGACACAAGCGACACCCAATCACCTGACAACGTTCGAAGTCCGTGAGTTCTGCAGGGCACCTCATAATGTCTAATAACTACTAAGCTCACTGATATGAGGTATCTGGCAGTAAGTCACAGCACAATGCACCTAACATGAAAAGCGTATCTGGATACTTTTCATCACATAGTGTATTTTTTTTACAGGAAATAAAGTGTGTCTATTGAAAACTGTCTTGTATTCAGCAGTCAGTGACATGCAAATGGGAACTAATTACATTCAGTGTTGCACAAGGTTCCCCCTCAGGAGACACCACTTTAACAAAGCTCTATCTGTGTGTGCAAGGGAGCTTGTGTATTCTAATGAAGTGGAGAGTTATACCAGCAATAATGTAACTGCTGGCAGTGTCTCCCAAGATGGGCAGCTCTCCACAGAGGATCTGGACAAAGTGTGTCTCACAGTGTCCTGCCTAGAATCTTATCTATTCCTTTTCCTCTTTGTAATTGTAAGGCAGCAGGCAAAGTCCCCTAAAATTTGGGCAGCAGAAGATCCATGGTAACCAGAACAACAGTGATGCACATAGGCCTCACTGTGGAGGGATGGATAATGTTACATAGTCAATGAGAGTAGGTGTAAGGGGGAAGGCCCTGAAGTAGAACCTCGACAGGTATCCATGCCGTGAGGTGGCAGCCCCACCATGACACTTGGGGCCGTGGGCTGATAACATGCACCACCAAAAAACTTCAAACTACAGAAATTAAAAGGAGAAGTAGCCAAATGGATCTTAATGATTTGACCTTTTGCCTGAAAAAGAAAACCTGTATTGGATTTTGAAATGTAAAAACATTGAGAGGGGTGGGAGGATTAAGACAGGCCAAAAAGAGTTGGAGATCTATAGACTGGACATATTGGAAGTAAGTGAAATAAGATGGCAAGAATCTGGGAAGCTGAGACACAGAATGGTGGAGTGCTGCTGTATGTAGGAGAGACAGGTGAAGATGCAATGTAAAGGATTGGTGTTGGGCTCCTACTATCTAAAAACTGCAAAATGAGCTTACTGGAGCAGAAATCAGTTTCAGAAAGAACAAAAACTTTATATTTTAGAACAAATTCGCATAATATCACTGCTATGAACCTACTGAAGGAGAATTAAAAAGTGCATTTTATACAGCATTAAATGGAGTCTTAGGAAAACTAATTGTAGAAACATAAATTTTTAATGGGAGACTCGAACGCAAAAGTTGTTTGAGATTATGAAGGACTCCAATACACCATGGGTGTGTACACCATTGGGAATAGAAATGTAGATGTTGAACTGCTGATAGATATGCATGCTGAGCATGACCTGGACACTGAAGGCACACTGTTTCCACATCACAACTGCCATAACAAAATGTGCGTCTCGCCATATCATCTGAAAATCATATATATCACATAGCCATAAGTTGTAAGATTTGATATGCTCTGCTAAATGTCCCAAATAAGATAGGAACAAATGTTGGAAGTGACCACTACTTACTTTTGGCTGAGTTCTGACTGAATATAGTGGCAAATAGAATCAAGCTCAATCACTGTGTGTGTGCGTGTGTGTGTGTGTGTGTGTGTGTGTGTGTGTGTGTTAAGGCTAAAAGACAAACATATCAAAGAAATATTTGCCCTTGAACTACAAAACAGATTCCGGGTCACCTCTAGTGAAAACATTATGCTGGAAGGAAATAACAAATTTGTCAAAGCTTAAAAACAGTCATCTACATTCTGGAGAGAACATATTAAGGTTGAAGAAAAGAATGGATTTTTTTATGACACGCAAAATGAAATTAGCTGCAGGAAACAAAAGTTAAATCTCTGTAAGACAAGAGTGCAGAGGATTGAAGTGAATAAGGAATACACAGAGGGACACAAAAGAGTAAAATTGAGGATAAGGCAAGATAAATGGAAATAGATAGATGAGCAGTCACAGTTAGCAGAAGAGGCAGAAAGACAGGGAAATCTAAAGGAGCTGTCCAACATCACCAAACAACTTTCCATGAAGACATTTAGGCATGAAGGACCAGTTAAGAGCAAGGATGAGGTGATCATTACAAACCAATGGGAACAGCTGCAGAGATGGGAGGATCATTTGAATGAGCTGTTAAATTGTAAAGACGACGAAGAGGTATACATGAGGGATTTTCCAATGGAAGTTGAAGCAGATCATGATATTAATCTGCAGTATCCCACAGTGGATGAAATTAGGTGTGCTTTGAGATGCCAAAAAATGCAAAAACTCCAGGCCTAGACAGCATAGTACCAGACCTGTTAAAATCCTATATCAATAATACTGTTAAAGTGCTCCACTCCTTACCAAAGCATATTTGGCTTGAAGAGAAATCCCTAAAGAAGTGGTAAAATGGATTAGTGGTAAAGCTCCCAAAAATGAAAATTTGTCAAATTGTAACAACTGGCATGGTATTACACTGCTGTCAGTGTGCAGTAAAGTTCTCGCCATTGTTATTTTAAAGAGGATTAAAGATTCAGTTGACTAATTTTGGTTGTGTAATGAACAGGCCATTTTTTGGGCACAACACAGTTTTGTTGACTTTTTATTGATTCTCTTATGATCATATTAGAGCAAAGCAAAGGATTCCAGTCATTCATTGATTTTGAAAAGGCCTTCAATTCTGTGAAACATTCGGTACTGTAGCAGGTATTGTGGAAGTATAGTTCACCACAGAAAATTGTAAACATCAACAAAATTCTGTATGATGGCTACAACTCTCAGTTCATGGAACCAGTACTAGAAATAAGAACAATTTTCTTAAAGATTTAAAGTCATTTACTTTGATCCAGAAAGGTGGCCATTATTCAGGCACACATATTTGAAATAACTTATCAGCAGCCATAAAAACTTTAATGACTACTGGATTTCAGTTTAATAGGACCTTTAAGATTTATTGTTGACTAATTTGTTCTATTCCATTAACATTTTTTGGTTAGCAGAACTGATTCTTGTATATATCATTAGCAATATCAAATAACAGGTGTTTTAAGTAAAATGTGACTCTGAACATTTTCAGTATAGTGGTGTGATAACTTTAATAAGTATTGTACACTGATTTTCTGTTGATGATTCATGGTAGCAATACATTATGAATTATAATATGCACCTCTGTTTATTGTACATATACATCATTTGGGACAAGTTTTTATCACTTAAATGGATGTTGTTTAAGATTGTTTTGACATATTTGTCATCCATAAGGACCGTTTCACTTGGGATCTATGGACAGTACATTAGCATACTTTTTATAGTTATTTATTATTTATTGTATTTCATGACATGTTCACCATCCTTGAGAATCACCTCACTAGGAATCTGTAGAAGAAAAAGTATATACAGTATAAAGTAATTGTGCACTTTCTTCTTGTAGCATTATCACCAGTATGTTAAAAAGTTGTCCAGCTGACACAAAGTTTACATCTCAATATTGAATCATATTGAAAGTCATAAATAGCCATGTTATGTTGGTTAGTGTTTATTTTTTATACAAACCATGGAAACCATTTTAATCTACCCTTTTTTTGTAATTTTTCAATGAGGCCTACATTGGTTTGCACACTTTTTTCTCCACTATTCTATAGGTCTGAATATTTTTTTCTGTAAGTCTGAATATTTTTGTGCAGTAGAAGTAAATTCCTGTTGCCCACTTATATTGATGCAGCACTTTCTGAATATCTGTTAGCATACTTTGAGGTTGGCCTTGCCATCATTCTTTACAATCCTCTACATCTCAAAAGATGCTGCTCAGTAGGATACACTGTCCTTGCATAGTTTTGATGACAAATCTGAAACTTGTCATTTCATACTTGGTTCTAGACTTATGATCATGAAACAAGCTTTCAGTACCTGTCACATTATTTATCAAAGGATCGTCTCCTTTATTGCAAAATCTCTTAACTTAGTAGTCTATGATTGATAAATAGGTTCCAAGTGGCACATACTTTTTCATTACCCATTCTTTGAATAATTTTTCAGACTGCACTATGTACTGTTGCAATTTTGGTGCAATTTAATTCACACAGATCTGTCTGTCTTCACTATTGAACTCCTGAGCTCTTTCCTTGTTGCATAGTGTGGAGATATTTTATGGACAATGGATTTATGTTGTATGTTTATGTTCCTGCCTTTGAAGTGTTTTACCCATCTCCTAACCCTGCTGGAGCTGATTCATACACCTCTGTATGTATATAAAACCTGACACAAATTTCAATAGCAAATAATTCAATGACAGCAAGTCATTGGAATGGAACTTCAGTGTGGGACATTTTGTAAATATAGCAGTCCACCTGCTTAACTTTAAGATGCTTGCCTCCCATACAGCAGGCCCAGGTTCAATTCCCAGCTGGGTTGGAGATTTTCTCAACTCGTGGACTGTGTGTTGTGTTGTCCTCATCATCATTTCACCCTCATCACTGGCACGCAAGTCACCCAATGTGGTGTTGACTGAAATAAGACTAGCACTTGGCGGCCGAACTTCACCAGGTGGGGCCTCCTGGCCAACAATGCCACATGATCATTTTGTTTCATTTGTAAATATAGCTTGTAGCCACATGATAAAAGTTTGTGATGTCACAAATTGACAAATACAGCCTAAAATTTTTATATTATGAAAATGCAGTCATTTTTATTACATTGTTAGAATGAAAACTGTAACAAAAGGATAGTCATAGATTTCAGTATGAACTTCATATCTGTAATTTGACAAAGAGCATTACACAAAAAACAGGCCACTATAATTAATAATTGCTGTTAGAGGCATAATGCTGTTTCTTCCTGGCACAAGGTACTTTAATAACACGTCTTAGGAGCCCTTTCTCTTGGATTCTTCTGCAAGTGTCTATTACACATTATATATGAAAACTGAAAAAAACTTTTGCATTAGGGAAGAATAAAATTCATCATCTGCTGTGGGCACTTAGTAACTTTGTTCCCATTGTTCATTCATTAAATTATCTCTGGATAGTGAGAATGGGTCATTGGTCAACATTTATAATTTTTTGTGAAACTATAATTATAATTTCATTCTTAGCTGAAGCTGATTATGTGGGATACTTTATTGCTGCCATATGTACCCATACTTAGATGAACCCTTTGATTATTATTAGGATAGACTTCCACTTTTTTTCTCTGTCTTGTCCAGCTGTTCATGAACTCCATTGACTATATGCACACTTTTGTCCACAGTTTCCAGAGCACTGTAGCTGTTGGAGTCTTCTAGACTAATGGTGGCAATGAGTTTCTTACCATTCTGTTCACATATGGAGCACAGGAATAATAATTGTTTGAAGGCCTTTTTTTGGTGCAGACATTATTCTAACCTTATACTCATGACCTCTATGTGAGCAATACATAGGGGATTGTATTATATTCCTAGAGTCATCATTTAAAGCCGGTTCTTGAAACTTTGTTAATAGATTTTCTTGGGATAGTTTACTGGTATCTTCAAGAGTCTTCCAGTTCACTTCCTCCAATATCTCTGTCACACTCTCTCCTGGATCAAACAACAAACCTGTGACCTTTTGTGCGTTCAGTATCCAATGTTAGTCCTATTTGATACAGGCCCCACATACTTGAGCAATATTCTTGAAGTGGCCACATGAGTGATTTGTAAACAGTCTCCTTTGTAGACTGATTGCACTTCCCCAGTATTCTGCTAATAGACCATAGCTGAGTCTCTGTGATCATTCCATTTCATATTTCTACAATGTGCTACATCCAGTTATTTGTATGAGTTAGCTGATTCTAACAGTGACTCATTGATATTATAGACATAGGATACTACATTTTTGTTTTGTGAAGTGCACAGTTTTATGTTTCTGAACATTTAAAGCAAATTGCCAATCCTTGCACCACTTTGAAATCTTATCGGGATCTGACTGAATACTTATGCAGCTTCATTAAGATAGTACTTTGTTACAGTAACTGCATCATCTGCAAAAAGTCTGAGGTTACTATTAATACTGTCTGCAAGGTCATTAATATACAACATGAACAATGAAGGACCCAACACACTTTCCTGTGGCACACCTGAAGTTACTCCTATGTCTGACAATGTCTCTCCATCCATCTCTGCGTCCTCCCTACTGAAAAGCCTTCAGTCCAGTCACAAATTTCACTTGATACCCATATTATTGTACTTTTGACAATAGTTGTAGGTGTGGTACAGAGTCAAATGCTTTTCAAAGAGCAGTAAATACTGCTCTACCTGAGTGCCTTGATCTAAGGCCTTCAGTATGTCATGTGATAAAAGTGCAAGTTGGGATTCACATGATTTATGTTTGTGGAATCCATGCTGGTTGGCATTGAGGACATCATTCTGTTCAAGATACTTCATTATGTTTAAGCTCAGAATGTGTTCTAAGATTCTATGACAAATTGATATCAAGGATATTGGATGGTAGTTCTGTGGATCACTTCTAGTAGCCCTCTCATAGACAGGTGGACCTGCACTCCCCCCCCCCCCCCTCCCCACCCTCCTTGAGGGACCTATGATACATTATAGTTAGAACAGGGGCTAACTCAGTCACAAATTCAGTATAGAATCTGACAGACCTTCCATTGATTTCAGCTCTTTCTCAACACCACTGGCACAAACATTTATTTCATTCATCTTTTCAGTACAAGGAATAAATTGGGACAATTCTGCTGGCTTTTCCTTTGTAAAGGAACATTTGTAAACAGAGTTAAACTTCTCAGCTTTTCCTTTGCTACCCTCAATTTCAGTTTTGCTTCATTAGCTAGGGACTGGACACTAACTTCAGTGCCACTAGCAGACTTTACATATGACCACAATTTCTTTGGGTTTTGTGAAACATTATTTAGCAATGTTCTGCTACAGTAGTCATATGTATTGCTCTCTTGACAGCCAAACATGTTTCATTCAGCATCTCTCTATCTATAGCCCTATGCTTTGTTTTACACCTGTTATGCAATAATCTCTGTTTCTTTAGGAGTTTCTTTACAGTGACTCTATACCTTGGAGGTTCCTGCCCATTATGAAGTTCTACTGGGTACATATGTATCCAGTGGACGGTCAACAGTTCTTTTAAACTTGAACCATAGTTCCTCTATGTGCTTCTGCCCTGTCCTGAAAGTTTCAAGTTCCTCATTGAGATATGACATTACTGATTTTTTATCAAGTTTACTGAACATATATATCTTCCTGCTTGTTTTAGTTGCCTTTTGAACTTTGGTAATCATTGTTGCTACAGCGATTTCGTGGTCACTAATACCAGTTTTGATGTGGAAATCTTGAAGAGATCAGGTCTACTTATTGTCATGTTTCACAGGATGTCTTATCATGCCCACCAGTAACAAAATTATAATTTTCTAAATTAACTGTTGGATGATTAAACTCTCCACTGATAATTACAGTATGATTGGGGAACTTACACATAAGTGATCTGAATTTTACTCTTAAGTTTTCAGTTGTAGCAGAAGATGAGGCTAGTGGATAATAGAAGAATCCAATTATTATATTATGCTCACCCCTGATACTTAGTCTTGCCCAAACAATTTAACATGTAGCTTCAATTTACATCTTGGTGGATCTGAGTTTCTTGTCTACTGTGACAAATGCACCACCTCAATTTCACATTTGCCTGTCCTTTTAATATACACTAAATGTTCTCCACCGAGCGAGGTGGCACAGTGGTTAGCACACTGGACTCACATTCGGGAGGACGATGGTTCAATCCCGCGTCCGGCCATCCTGATTTAGGTTTTCCGTGATTTTCCTAAATCGATCCAAGCAAATGCTGGGATGGTACCTTTGAAAGGGCATGGCCGACTTCTTTCCCCATCCTTCCCTCATCCGATGAGACCGATGACCTCGCTGTTTGGTCTCTTCCCTCCAAACAAACAACAACAACAAATGTTGTCCAAAAATCTCACTGCTATCAATTTCATGTTTCAACCAGTTTTCTGTACATAGTATTATGTGAGCTTCATTGCTTTTCATGAGTGTTTCAAACTCTGCCACTTTGTTGTAAATGCTTTGGCAGTTTACCATTAGGATTTTAATAGTCTCACTTGCATTGCTGTTGATTGTGGGTATCAGCTGCTATAATTATATCTAAATTGGAATCCAATGGATGCCTGTGTGTGCAGTGACTGTTGAATATTCAAACTGAAGAAAGTACCTCAGTCATCCACTATCCACAATTTATTGCAGATCTAGATTTCAACTATATCATAGTTATTGTGGGTGCATTCCCATAGAGTCATATAGGACCCAACATATTAGAGCATAACATATGACAAAATGACATTTTCCTTTACATGGCAGCCATGTAAAGGCTAGCGTTACTTTATCATATGTTATGCTCCGACATGTTGAGGCCTGTAGGACTCGTTGGTAATGAACCAATGATGACTACAATATATTTGAAATCTTGATCTGCAGTAAATTATGGATTCTGTGACTGACTGCTGTCCTTTCTTCAGTTTGCTATATTATGCTTTAGCTACTGCCAGATCAGCTTTGTGTTTTACGCTCAACTGCTCCTACTGCTTGATCATGGAGTGATGAGCACCATTGCTACTGCAACAAAGACCAACCTTATCACTTTCCAACCAGATTGAAGAAACTGTATGGAATCTTCACATTTTAACCGTTTCTTATTGCTTCACAGCAATCTCCACATGTTTCCACTCTGATTATATTAATATTACCTAGACAGATTATTTAGTATATTCTGTTCAGTAAAAAAATTATGTTTATGTGACTTTTTACACTCTTTAATTTAAGCAAAGAATTTAATTATTTTATTTATTTGGTGTATAGCAAAACTACAGACAACTTTGATGCATTTAAAAACAGTAAAATAAAATATTTAAAAAACATAAAAATTAACAAACTAGTATGAAACTATATATAGCAATTGAATATTTAGATACATCATTAATTTCACATTTCTATCATAGCTCTGTGGCCTAGGAGCTTAACCAATAAGTAGGCTTTTAAGAAGCCTTCATAACATCATCTCAGTCTCATTTCAATCTTCTTACTGGACACTCATGCTGTCTACCATAGTCACAACCAATCCTATTTGTGATCCCCCATTTATAAAGGAATGCACTGCATTTTGCATGCCTGGTTCTGATGCAGCTGTAGTGGCCAAACCAAAAAATGACTGGTTTATGACAAATTATTTGATGAGATAATCTTTTTTATATGATTTATGAATGTTACTGAATTAACAAAATATAAGCTTAACTATTATACTTCAGTTAATGGTATGACACTGATAATAAAGTACACGCTATATTTGAAGAGAGTATTGGTCAGCTACATTAAGACCAGAAGTTAATATTTTGTGCTTTCAAGCAAGAGAGATAAGATTTTAAGGTAAGACTAGCTAATATCTGTAGTTTCCATGGTACTGTTAATTTCAGTACTGATTCATTAAGTAGGATCTTAGATTTCCTGGTAACAAACAGATTAAAAGTTCCTATTTTGGTTAACACACAAAATGGAATCAGTGACTATAGGGCAGTTCTCTAAAGGAATATTATGAAAGTAGGTATGTATTTTTGGGTATCAAGTGTGAAAAGAAACATTCTGAAAGTTTTGTAAGAGTTTACATCAAACATTCATCTTCAGGACTCAAAATGTGGAATATTAATTAATGAAATTCAGGAGCATTCTACAACATGTCTTTGTTATATTTGTGCCCAACAAGGTTGTTATGAATTGGGAATACTCGATGAGGTTCAATAATAGTATCAGAAAGTTGCTATTAAAGCAGTGTCAACACAGATTTAAATGAAGCCAAAGCCTTATTGACAAACAGAAGCTGAATGTGTCCTCAGAGGGTTGACGTAATGCATGTGTGGTAAGTCAAGTTGGTCAGCTCTTGGCAGTTCTAGTCCACCACATGAGTAGTGAAATCAGATGGTGTAAAAGGTCAGTGCCACAAGTGAAACTGCTGGTCCTGGCTCCATACACGTCAAGCATTCATCTTTGCTTTTGTTCCATATCCAAAGCCGGCCTCCATGCCCTACTAAGTGTGTACCTCTGGTCTCTGTTACAATGGCTGCAGACATTCTAATCTTGGCTGGCTCTTTTATAAATGAATCCCAATAACATGATGCATGTGTCAAGACTCTAATCTATACAGCTGTATTTTACATTCATTTTCCAGGAAATACTCAGCTGTGGGCAACTTCTCAAGCTCCCTGTTGAAGTACTATGTCATATATGTGACTGCAGGCTTTCTCGGCATATTCCTATAATGAAATCATCTTGGGTGATCAGTGGTGGTGTCACCTTGTCGCAACATTTCAATGAGTTTTATTCACATCTTCTTCAGGCAAAGTGTTCTGATACTGTGTTCTGTGTATCTGTATAGCTACTAGACCACTCACCTCTTCTATGGGTGGGCCAATCAAGGGCCCCCCCCCCTTTCCCGCCCCCCCCCCCTGAAGCAGGTGTCACACCCTTGGTGAGAGAACATGGAACAGAAGCATTGAGGCAGACACCACTGCCTTCACAGGGGATTGTTCCTGTTTCAATTACGTAATTGGGGAATTCCACTCTGCGCTGAGTTGAAACCTGCTATGGCAGGTTATTAGGTTGTTGCCCAGACATATTTCTACCACATTGCCAGTTGGGTCTCAGAACCTGCTGACACTGAATAGTTTCTTTGTTTGTTCAAAACTGAAAGTGTGTTTCTCATTCGTACCATGCTCTGCCACCATGGACTTGTTTGCTGCCCTACTCAAAAGTTTCTGATGGCTTCCACATGGTGCCATGAGATGCATCGCTGGGTCTATGTGATGTACTGCGTCCCACATTCACACCCAACACTGTAAATGCCTGGCATTCATAGTCCTAACCTGTTTTTGGTTGATCCAAGCATATGTTTAATTTTCTGTGTTGCATGAAAAACAGTCTTTATTTGACGTTTCTCCATTACTCATATAATTTTGGCCATCAGCGGCCCTGCATATGGCAGGACTGCCTCATGTTTGACTTCTTCTTCTTCTTATTCTTTTACTTCATCTTGCGATTTGTCTTCCCTTCTCTTACCTGCTTTTAAGTTACGTCTTATTTGCATCTCATTGTAACCATTTTTGCAAATATTTTCCCACAGGTAAGTCATTTGGCAAGTCCTTCATGTTGCACATGGACATGGCTGTGTGAACTAAGATGGTTAGTACAGTGTTGTGTTGTGCTGGATGGTGGCAACTCCAATCATTAAGGCAAAGGTCCATGTGTATCTGCTTCCTGTAGACTGAGAGTTCCAATGCGCCATCCAGACTTTTCTTGATGTACTATCTAAGAAAGGCTGGCTTCCAATCTCTTCCATCTCCATGATGAACTTGATAATGTTGTCAGTGCCACTGAAATGACATAGAAACTGCTGCAAGTTTTCCCCACCATGTTGCCAGACCGCAAGTGTGTCAATTATGTATCTGTAAAATGTCTTTCGCTTTAGGTGGATGGTATTAAGCACTACATCTTCAAAGTGTTCCATGTATAGATTAGCCATACCCAGAGCTAATGGGGAACCCATTTCAACCCCATCTGCTTGCTCATATAGGTTAGGCGAGAGTGAAGGTCCACACGGGACAGTGATCTGAATCGGGTGTTTCTCCTGTTTGTCAGTGTAGTGTGGCAGTCTTGCATCTTCACTTGAGAGCTTTTATGTTGGAAGAGTCAGGTATGTTGAGTTAGTGGTTTGCACATTGAAGCTTTCAAGATATGAGATGAGTCAGTTTTTTTGAACTTTTGGTCTAAGTATTTACCATATAATTGATGGCTGTCTGTCTGCTATAAGAAAATCCCAAAGAATTACTGTACACAACTCATGTTTTAAGATTAGTTGTTAGTTTAACAGGTTGCCATATATGGCAGCTGATACCAGAAGTTCAGAAACCAATTGCCACAGGCCAAATATCCTAGACTTTAGTTGGGGAATATGTTCACATGGGTACCTTTGCCCCAAAATGTTTGTGTTTTCTTTCATCAGATTTAATACTGAACACATAATTTTATTTAACGTATTTAAGGAACCTTAATTTATAGTTCACTGTTTCAGATCAACTGATTCAGTATTAATCCGATTAGTCCAACTTCACATCACAGAAACTATAAGAGCAAAATATTCTCCATGCCATTGTCCTCTAAAACATTAGAGGAGGATACGAAGCTAATAGAAAATGTATCGTCCCCTAGAAATATAGCTAAAAGACTTAGATATAATGAATGCACATTACATAAAGGGTTATGAAGTGACACCATTGGGACATTTCGAGAGAGTACTTTCTGAAACAGAGGAAACTGAATTGGTAGAGCACTGTACCAAACTGTATTCTATGTTCTATGACCTTATTTTTAATAACTTCCAACATTTCAGCATATTAGTTTGCCAAAAATAATGGTGTAAACTACCCGTTTAATAAAGAAACCCAAGTGACAGGGGAAAACTGAGCTCATTCATTCATTGCTCATCCTAGTTTAAGTTTGAGACAAGAGTTCCACAGTATCCTCTTCAAAGTGTCCCTCAAGCAGATCTAAGGAATCTTCCAGAGGCACCTGGGTGAAAAGTGATGTGTCATCAAAACTTACTCATAAGTTCTTCTCATCCAAGCATAATCCTTGTAATAACTTTATAAAGTTTGTGGAGTTCTTGATGTAATGTTGTCTGTGACATATAAGATGTTTTAGCAGCTGAGCCAGATATTTGGCTATCCTATATGTCGCCAATTTAATGGCCACAGTGGTATGCCTCCCTTATGTGTTTTCAGAAGACTTAGTTTTATGTTGTCTCGTTGTTTCTGTAGGCTTGTACCAAGGCACCAATGAGAGGATGTTGTTTGGTGGCCAGTATCCTCTTTCTACAACACAAACTGTACGCATATATTAACTGGGTTTCTTATGCATAAAAATAGAAATTTACTTGGCTAAAGATAGTCATTGTGATACAAGCTCTCTGTAATCATCCACATTACCCTCACGGCTGGTGAAGTACAAAGTCTGCTGTGTACACTCCTCTGGTCACTATGTGCTGCCTGATTCTAGGGCTGTGACTACAACTTCAGCTCAGTGTGGCAGATGTCTCAGTGACTCACAGGATAACAGACTGGAACTCACTCGGTGTGACAGATTGGCCCTCTGATCCAAAGCAGCGATCTGAATACTGGTGGCCAAGAGGGCATTAGCGACGCATTTCCTGTGAGTCTGCCATTAGCCTCTATCAATCTTCTTGCACCCTCTATGCTGCATGGTGTGCTGGTGCCAGCTTATGCCAGAACATCCCCCCCCCCCCCCCCCAAAAATGCCACACTGTTGTCATGCAGTGAGGATGCGAATAACAACGGGGAGGGAGGCAGGTCACTGGACATAGAGATGGGCTGGGAGCCATGGCTGTAGAGGACGGCATACTCCTGTCCATACCCCGCATCTGGCTTGCGAATCAACAGGAATATCCTCTGGGAAACTGCTGCTAGGGAAAACATCCAGGCCTGAGGGTGCGTCGTGGGGTGATGACGGTGATGGTGACAGCTATGGCGGACCCATGGCCATGGGGTCGGCAAGCAAAGATGGCTGGTGAGGGCACATCGCCCATCCACTCCTCCTGGGGTGCTCTGGTGGCCCCAGTGGGTGGCTGCAAAGGCCACATGGTCCTGTGAAGCCATGAATCTGGGGGAAGAAAAGCAACAGAATCATGGGGCAAATTACATGTGTGAATTTGGTTCTGGTGGCAGCACTGCAAACCATCGGGACATGCAGTTAAATACATAGAAGAGCCAATGAGCTCCTGGATTATGCCTCTGTCCCAGCACCCTTAGTTGCCATAATCTCTGAAAAGAAGAAAATCGTGTGACACAAAGCAATACTTGCAGACCATTGGCAGCTCTGGATGCTGTGGTAGGTGTAGCAAGTGTAGCAGCATCTGATGGCAGTGGCCATGCAGATGTTCCATTGGTGATGGTCTGCCTCGTGGCTGGGAGCAATAGGAGGTAAGAAAGAATTGCAACACCTGTTCCCGTGTGTGGGTGGTGCAAAGTTTGGCCATCTGTTGCTTGAATATGCATACAAAGTATTCTGCTTTGCCGTTGGACTGTGGATGAAACAGAGCACTTGTTAGATGACAAATATCATTGCGTTCACAAAACTGTTCAAAGTCACATGAAGTGAACTGTGCTCCATTGTCCAACACAACTACTTCTTGCAAACCTTCTATGCAAAATATGGAGAACAGTGCTTGAATGGTGCTATGTGATGTGGTACAAACTGTAGGCACCGCAAATGGAAATTTTCTAAAAGAGTCTATCACTATGAGCCAACGAGTGTTCCAAAATGGTCATGCAAAGTCAATGTGCACTCGTTGCCATGGCGATCGAGCCTTAGCCCAAGCTTACAGTGTCTGGCGGATGTGAATGGTTCTTCCCACATGCACAACACTGTGCTGTCATCTGTTCTATGTGGGCATTCATGCCTTGCCACGTACAGTGCTGGCGCACTAACTGTTTAGTGTGAACAATTCTCTAATGTCCTATGTGGAGCAATTGCAACATATCCTTTTGCAACACTTTGGGAATAAGTACATGCGATTGTCCACTGTCATTTTGAACTAGAATCACACCTTGTTGTACTGAAAGGCTATGCCGATGTGCAAAATATTGACACACAACTGAGTTCTGGATACTGTTCAATGAATGAGGCCAAGACATTCAAATTCAATGCAGCAAAATCTTGAGGTCTGAGTCTGCTTCCATTGCCTCTGCTATTTTCCGGAAGTGTAAGGAAAAGTTTCCTGCACATCAATTTAGGAACAATATGCAGCAGATGCATCAAAATCAGAGTCTGGCCTAATCAGAAGGCCAGCTAGGGCGTCTGCATTACCATGCTTTGCCGTAGGTCTGTACACAATTTCATACTGATAATGCAAAACCAAAAAAGGTCATCTTAGCAATGTTTGAGCAGTGCATATAGGAGCCAGCTTTGAGAGATGAAACAAGGATGCAAAGTCTTGTGATCTGTCACTAAATTGAACGTGTGATCATACAAATAGAGATGGAATTTTATGACGAAATATGCCAGGAGTAATTGAAGAATCACAGTGATGGGATTTGGTCACACCATACATAATAGTGAGAGGCTGTTTTTCAATTTGAAAATAATTGCACTGAGTTTGAGTTAACAACTCTGAAGCAGAAGCAATAGGTAATTTGAAAATAATTGCACTAAGTTTGAGTTAACAACTCTGAAGCAAAAGCAATAGGTCTGTCTTGTGTACCAATACTGTGCAAAAGCACGGCACTGATTCTATAGGTAGAAGCGTCAACTTGCAAAACTACCAGCATGGCTGGGTCAAAATGCACTGAACATCTGTCACTAAGCAAGGCATTTTTGAATTTCCAAAATGCATCTGGATAATTTTTAGTCCACACAAAAGGTACATGTCTGCAATGCAAGCAATGCAATGGAGTCGCAATCTGAGTGGCATTCAGTATGAACCAAATGTAGTACATCATCTTGCCTAGTACTGAGTGCAGTTCAGGCACATTGTGAGAAACAGGCAGGTCATGGATTGCAAGCAAATGAGAGTGTAGGGGGTGCACACCCTGACTGTTTATCACATGACCTAAGTACTGTAGTTCAGTTTGAAAAAAGTCACACTTTTGGAGACGCCACTTGAGTACTGCTTCATACAACACTCAAAAAGGAGTACACAAACTGACAATGTGTTGCTCTGGCATACAACTTGAGAAGATAATATTGTCAAGGTAGTTTGAGCAAAATGGCACTTTTGGAGTCAGCTGTTCCAAGTAATGTTGAAACATGATGGGTGCAGAAGCACTGCTGAAGGGCAAACACAAATATTTGAACAGTCCTAAGTGTGTATTTATACAACAAACATTTTCTGTGATTGTTCATCCAATGGAATTTGCAAGTAGGCATCACATAAATCTATCTTAGAAAAGTAGTGTCCTGCACCAAGCCTGCCCGTGAGTTCCTCATGGTGAGGTAATGGATAAGTGTCAACTACTGTCTGTGGGTTGACTGTAGACTTGAAGTCCACAAAAATGCGAATGCAACCAAAGGCTTATGCAACAAAACGAGAGGACTTGCCCATTGACTAGCTTGAATGAGAGCAATCACACCATTATCTTGCAATTTTTTCAGTTCACTGGCTACTTTGTCTCTTAAAACAATTGGAACAAGGCAGGTCCAAAAAAACTTAGGCTGTGCATTGTCTCCCAATGTAACATGTACTACAAAGTTATTAGCTTTTCCCATTCCTTCTGAAAATAATTCAGGAAATTCCTGAAGCAACCTAGCAAAAGAAAGTGTGGCACACTGTCTTTTGGACTACAAGCCATTATGGGAAGTACATTGTCATGGATGTTAAGGCCAAACAAATCAAAGGCATCTAAACTGAAAATGTTCTCACTGTCTCTTGATTTCAACACAGTAAAATTCAATGTCCTAGTGTGAGATTTGTAAGTTTCAGGCAAACTACACTATCCAGGCAATGGAATTTCCTGTCCGTTGCAAGCAGTGAGGTGCTTGCTAGATTTATAAAGGCATGGTGAGCCTAACTGTTCATACGTGACATGATTAAGCAATGTTATTGGGGTGCCTGTGTCTAATTGAAAGTTCACACGATGGCCAGCAATTTGGAATTAGACAAATAATTTGTTAGAAAGCCATTGCACAGCACTAGCATGAGAGTAAGGCACAACCTTAATCTTACTTTTGTCAGAATCTGTTGCAGGTTCAGAAAACACAATGTTCACTGCATTTGTACAAGCCTGTTTTTCTGGGACCAGGAAAAATTGTCGTTTTTGTGCCATTGCAAACAAACTGCTTGGACATGGCCTTTTTTTCTGCACATGTAATACATTGCGTTATATAAGGGCAAGCCAGCCGGTGTGGCCATGCGGTTCTAGGCACTTCACTCTGGAACCGTGTGACCACTATGTTCGACCACTATGTTCGCAGGTTCGAGTCTTGCCTCGTGCATGGATGTGTGTGATGTCCTTAGATTAGTTAGGTTTAAGTAGTTCTAAGTTCTAGGGGACTGATGACCACAGATGTTAAGTCCCATAGTGCTCAGAGCCATTTGAACCAACCGTAAGGGCAAGCAAAACATCTATGACAAGACTTCACTAAGTTCACAGGCTTGTTTACATGTCTACATGGCTGTCCTTGCAGCTGTGTATGCGCTCGATGTTGTGGCTGCTTGGAGCAGTCGCAAACAAGGTGCGACTCGACCTGACAAATTGGGGCCTGGTCAAATTTATCGGCCGCTATGGCACCCAAATCATATTGTTCTAAGATCTGCAACACTTGAGGAAGTGATGGATCAGAGTACTTTAAGATCTGTTCCTATATTCTACTACCTGGGACATTAAATGTTATAGCATCTCTAATTATCAAGTCACTGTAAAAGTTGCCACAAGTACAATTAAATTTACACTTCCCAGTCATGCCTGTTAATTCTGTATACCATTGACAGTATGTCTGCTCTGGCTTTTTCTGCAAACAAAAGAACTTATATCTGGCTGCATATACTTGAACTTGGTGGTCATAACATTGAGTTAATGCAGCGATTACTTTGTCATAGCTGAATTCATTGGGATATGCAGTTGGGGACAGTTTTTGTATTAACCTGAACACTGGGGACCCTGCAATGGAAAAAAAGTATTGTAGTTTCACATTACCTTCAACTTGATGAACTACGCAATGAGCTTCGAACTGTGTTAGGTATTTGAGCCATACCTCTTGTGTCATTTAATTGCCAGAATGGTAGTATGCTGGTCAGTGGCACTTGTTGGGCTTGTCAGTCCGTTGGCTGTTGCTGTTGTGCTGCGATGCTGCTTGTGCAGCCCGAAGTTGTTGTACCGCCATCAGCAAGGCAGCAATTTGTTGGTTCTGAAACTGAAAAGCTTGTATTAGATCCATTACATTGTCTCTCTGCAGTTGAGGCATGGGGGCAGGGGGTAGAGGCGGCAGGGTAGGGATGGTTTACACAGATACGTTATACCAGAAAAGCAAGCAAAGCCTCTGAAAGAGAAAGTTGATTAGTTCTGTTGCTTCCCTCCTGGAATACATGCAAGAACACAATGGGAAATTACCAATGAGTACCCCTGCAAGCTAAAACACAAGAGCAACAAGCAAAATCTTCTTCTGAATTATCCTTGTTGCCATCTTTTATTTCATTTTATTGTCTCTGTGGGCTTGTACCAAGGGGAGGATGTAATTTGGTGGCCGGTATCCTCTTTCTGTAACACAAACTGCATGCATATATTAACTGGGTAGTTTATTCATAAAAATAGAGAGTTACTTAACTCAAGATAGTCGTTGTGGTACAATCTCTCTTTAATCGTCCATGTTAGCCTCACGGCTTGTGAAGTACAAAGTCCACCATGTACACTCCTCTGGCAACTGTGTGCTGCCTGATTCTGAGCTAGAGTTTGTGACTGCAACTCCAGCTCAGTGACTTGCTGGATAACAGTACTTTTTTAGGCTAAGATCACTGTCCAATCATACAACATTGATTGAAATTAAGCTTAATAAGAAATTCAGACAGGCAGGTACTAGAGGTGTTAAAATATCACAAGATTCTCATAGCAGTACAGTGAAAATTAACGTTAGTATATTGCATCAGAATATCATGGAGTTAAAAAACAAAGTAGATGAGCTTCTTGTGTGTTTATAAGATTTAGAAACTGAGGTTGGAGCACATGTACTATGCCTGTCTGAACATCATATAGTCACAGGTATGGAAATGGTACATGTAGGTGGATATAAGTTTTCAGCATACGTAAGTAGAGTCACTATGGAGACAGGAGGAGTTGCTGTATATGTTAAAATCTGTCAGTGTGAAAAATTTGGAAACTAAAAAAATTTGCATAGAGCAACATATAGAAGCATGTGCATGCAATCCTAAACTAAATAATGGCACTTTTATAATTGTAGCCATGTATAGGTCCCCATTGGGAAATTTTCAACTATTTTTGAAAAACTAGGATTCTTTGTTATGCTATCTGTCAGACAGAGGAAAGAAAATTATTGTTTGTGGGGGATTTTAATGTAGATTTTGTGAAAGAGTCTGATGAAAAGCTTGACCTTGAAGTATTTCTTGGCTCTTTCAATTTGACGTCAGTTATTGATTCTCCTACTCAGGTGGTACGGGAAAGCAGCTCACTGATAGCTAGTTCTTTTTGCGGGATGATACAAGCAGAGTAATCACATCCAACAAGCAAGAATCAGCTGTGGAAATTGTAAAAAATGTCTTGCAGAAAATTATTAAGGGGTTCTCTGCAAATGGGCTCTCACTAAATTTTGAGAAAAAACAGTTTGTACATTTCTGTACAGTAAATGGCATAACACCATTGATAAATACAGACTATGATCAGAATTATGTTGATAAGGCAGAATATTCAGATTTTATGGGTGTGTGCATTGATGAGAAATTGAATTGGAAGAAACACAGCTACTAATGCTATTAGGCTTATTGCAAATTTTGTTTTTAAACATGTCAGTAAATTAGCCTTCTATGCCTACTTTCATTCACTGCTTTCATATGGCATCATATTTTGGGGCAATTCATCATTAAGGGAGAAATTATTCATTGCACAAAAGCATATAATCAGAATAATAGCTGGAGCCCACCCAAGATTACCTTGCAGTCATTTATTTAAGGTACTCAGGATATTCACAGTACATTCGCAATACATACATTCACTTATGAAATTTGTCATTAATAACCCATCCCAATTCAAAAATAACAGCAAAGTGCATAGCTACAACACTGGAGGAAAGGATGATCTTCACTAATCTGGATTAAATTTCACTTTGGCACAGAAAGGGGTGAATTATGCTGCCACAAAAATCTTTGGTCATTTCCCAAATAGCATTAACAGTCTGATAGATAGCCAACCAATATTCAAAAGCAAATTAAAAGAATTTCTGAATGACAACTCCTTTTACTCAATAGATGAATTTTTAAATATGAAGTAGTAACTGTACAAAAAATTACTATTAATTTGTGTAAAGAAAACTTATGTTAAAGTGACATGTTTCACATCAGTACGAAATGTCGAATTCATCATCTATGGAACAAGGATTAGTGTATGTATGTATGTATGAACTCACTGGGTACAACAGACTGGCCCTCCGGTCTGCGGTGGTGATCCAAATACTGGTGGGCTAGAGGGTGTTGGGGACACATTTCCTGCAAGTCTGTTGTTAGTCTCTATCGATCTTCTTGCAACTTCTCTGCCAACACACACAGCATTGTTGGTTTTGTCTTCCTGCTGTTGAGCCTCTGGCAGCAGGAGAAACTTATCACATTGTTTTCTGGTGGCTTTCTTCTTGTAGAACTCACTGTTTGTGTAAGTGTTGTCATCTGTCCACTCTCAGATAATATTTCAAATCTGGTGGGAAATTCTATGAGCAATTAGAAAGGTTTCACCATTATCCCCACATATGACGAATCTATACATGGAGCACTTCAAAGATGTAGTGCCAAATACTGCCTCTGTAAAGTGAAGGGCATGTTGATGACACATTTTTTGTGTGGCCACATGGCCAAGATAACCTACAGGACTGCCTATGTCTTCTCAGTGACATTCATGACAGCTGGAAGTGCACCATGGAAATAGAACAGGAATTAAACCTTCCTTCTTGGACATTTTGATCAAGAGAAGTTCAGACAGCACACTGGGGTGCTCAGACTTGCCATCATCCACCACACTGCAACTCCATACTAACCACTTTAGTACACAGAGCAAGGTCCATCTGTGACAGAAAGAGCTTGCCAAATGAGTTACAGCAACTATGGGAAAGTTTTCACGAAGAGGATTACAACGAGATGCAAGTAAGACACACCTCAAAGACAGATAAGAGGAAATAGGAAAAACCAAAAGAAGAAGAAGAAGAAGAAGAAGAAGAAGCAAACAAACATCTGGGGTTCCTGCCATATGCAGGGCCACCAACAACCAACATCGTGTTAATAATGGAGAAACATCAATTAAAGACTCTATTCCATGCAACACAAAAAATTTTGGATATGTTCGGATCGACCAAAGACACTGGCCATATACAGTATTGAGTGTGAACGTGGGTTACACTACATCACACAGACAGAGTGATGCATCTCACAGTGCTGTATGGTACCCATCAGAAACTTTCGACTATGGCAGACAGACAAGTCCATGGTGGCATAGCGTACTATCACTGGGGGGGGGGGGGGGGGGGGGGCACACTTTGGATTTTGAACAAACAGAGAAGCTATGTAGTGCACCTGGGTTCTGGGACGTGATTGTCAAAGAAGTGGTAGAAATATGTCTGATCATCAACCTGATAAACTGAGATAGCGGGTTTCATCTCAGCACAGTGTCGGGTTCTGCAATTACTGCAATACAACATGAATGATGCACTCTGGAGGTGGCAGTGTCTGCACCCTGTTCCCCACCACTGGTGCAGCATCCGATTCAATAGGCCCACTCACAGGAGAGATCACTGGCCCGTCGTCTATATACACTGTGCAACAAATTAAAAGGATCACTTTCCGAAACCCAGGAATTGTCTCACATTCTGACATATAATTTTAAAATTTGCCTCAAAGGTGCTTACAACCCTTCTGGGCATTGGTGCAAAAGTCTGGTGCCCTGCGATATCACCCTCAAACTCGACAATACTTCAAACAACAAGGTGTTGACACATGGGAAAAAAAGCCCAGAGCTCAGGAGTTCATGTGAGCTGAATGGTGGGTTAATGGTATCTCACTGTCACCCAGTTTCGCCAGAATTCTGCCTAACTCCGCCATAGTAGTATCACATGATGGGAACGTCACACCCCCTCCTACCCACGTTTCACCCCTTCTTTGGTTGGTTGGTTGGTTGGTTGATTGAAGGGAGGTACCAAACAGCGAGGTTATCAGTCCCAACAGAAAAAGAGGGAAAGAGGCTGCATGTGCCCTTTTAAAGGATCCATCCTGACATTTGCCTGAAGCGAGTTGGGTAAACCACAGAAAACCTAAATCAGGATGGCCGGACACGGGTTTGAACCGTTGTCCTCCCGAATGTGAGTCCAGTGTGGTAAACACTGCGCCACCTCACTCAATCACCCATTCTCTTGACGCCTCTGTGATGGAGGTCAGAACTGGGACACCCAGCATTGGAATAATGTGTTTTTCTTATGGGTGGCCGAGGAAAGCATTTCAGATACACCACCACTGAGAATCAATACAAAAAGGTCTCAGGGGTGGTATGAAGGGCATCAGTGAAACCATTCCTTCCTTTGGGAAGTTGATTCCCATAAATTTCATGGTCGAAAACGACAGCTTCCAGTACAATGAGCAACAGGACAACATTCTTGGCTACGTTCGACACTGCTGTCACCCTCTGGGCATTTCAACCCTACTCTAAGGACATTGTGGGACTGCAGCCCCATTTAACTTGATCTGACCCTTTGGAGTGAAGTGCAACAACAGTTTTTGCTCCAGTTTACATGGTGGAACCAGTATGTGTAGTTCAAAACCATTTGACGAAATCTGAACATGATCTGAAGCAGCAAAGTTTCTGCTTTTCCACACCTCTTATTTCATGCCCTTCTGTGACGTGATCATGGTGGAGGTGCTGTAACATTAATATGTGCGTGAATAAAGCTACAAATGGTCTGCCTAAGACTCCCTAGTCTGGCAACACCCTCAGTGCCACCCACAAATGATTATTGAGCACATTACAAATGCACCTGTCAGAAACTCTGAAACACACTCAGCCTCATGGCTGCTCTGGTGCTGAGGGTTAGACAACCCATTTGACACCCCTTACATGGGGTTTTCCTGCTTTCAGGCAGTAGAGCAGTTGGGAGATTGAATTTGTGTCAAAGTATTTCACAGATATATTTGTGATGTGCTCAACAACAGTACATCAGTGGCACCGAGGGTGTTGCCGACCTTTGCCATTTTATTCATGCACATGTTAATGTTGCACCCCCCCCCCCCCCCCTCCCCTCTGACCGTCATCACACCACAGGAGTGAAAAGAACAGAAACGCCATTTGCTGCTACACTACACTCCGAGGGATTCAGATCATGTTCAAAGGGGTTGCAGGCCCACAATGTTCTTAGAGTAGGGTGGAAACGCCCAGAATGTGACATCAATGCCAAACGGTGTCAACATCATCGTCTTGTTGCACATCAAACTGGAAACTGTCGTTTTCGACCATGAAATTTGTGGGAAGTAATGTCCCAAGGGAAGAGATGGTTCCACTGACGTCTCGTATGCCACCCCATGAGGCCTTTTCGTGTCAATTTTGAGCTTTGGTGTGTGTGAAATGTTTTCCTCTGCCACCCATAAGAAAATCGCATGATTTTAACACTGGATGTCACAGTTCTGACCTCAATCACAGAGGATTCCAAAGAAGGGGTGCAATGTGGGTAAGAGGGAGTATGACTACCTTCCCATCCTGTGACACTACGACAGTGGTGTTAAGCAGAATTCTGGTGAAATCTGGTGGCAATGTGACATCATTAACCCAAAACAGCTCACATGAACTTCTGAGCTCCGGACTTTTTTTCGAAAGTATCAACACCTTGCTGTCTGAAGCGGCGCCAAGCCCGAGGGTCCCACATTTTCTCACCATTACAGAGGAAAATTGTAGGCACCTTTGAGCCAAATTTCAAAGTTATGTGTTGCAATGGGAGACAATTATGGGGTTTTGAAAACATGATCCTTTGATTTTGTTGAACAGTGTAGATATTCAGAACTCAGCATCCAGACACTTCACCTGAAAAAGATTGGTATGAAACTTATTGAAACTTTACAACAAGATGACTCCACCAGTCGCCTGATCACCAGAGGAACTACACTGATGAGCCAAAACAATTATGACCACCTACTTAATAGCTTGTTTGTCCATATTTGGAATGAAATAAATCACTGACTAATCATGTAGGTGTCATCAGTGTACTGTAAGCAACAAGATGGATGCAACATTTCAGATTTGAGAGCCTGTTCCTCAAAGTGCTCCTTGAAGAGGTTCATGGGAGCAGAAAACAGGGGGAATCTCATCACTGTTCCATACATCATCTCATAGTATTTGTCACAGTAGGAAATGACAGAACAACTTTTTCTCCCATCCTGTGATGTTTGCCAATATTAGATATTGTTAGTGGAATACAGCAGTGCATTAGACATTTCTTGCATGATGCAGCTGAGGACATAGACTAAGTTCCAGCAGTATCCTGTAGAAATGTAAGCCATCTAAATGTAATATTAGAAACACTTACACTTATTGTGTGACAATGAGAACTTGGTTGTCTTGCCAGTCCATAAAGGAAATGCCACTGTGGTTCTGAACACTGAACACTACCACCTGAATCTACTAAATTTATTAGAGGTTGACACATACCAGAAGCTTAGTCGTGATGTGACAAAGGGGAGGGAAGTTATTAAAAATCTCTGGTATACCACACAAGGTGATGAAGAAGTTAATACCGTGTGCCACCAGACTTCCGAGCTATTATAGATTGCTGAAGATGCATGAGGACTGAGTTCCTTTGCTCATTTGTAGTGCAAACAGTATGTCCACTTACAGATTATCAGAACATCTGGCAGGGTTATATCACCCACACTAGGACATTGTGAATAGCATGTTGTTAGCCCACAGACATTTGTTGAGACAGTCAAGAAAATAAATATAGGCCAAAACGAAATAATGGTTAGTCTGGACTTAGTGTCACTATTTATGAGGGTGCCAGTAAAAGACACAGTGGATCTTTTGATCCAACAATTTCCATCTGATATCATCAAGTTATTCTCTCACATCATAACAAGAACATACTTCTTCTATGGTGAAAAATATTGCGAGATTACAGATGCCACAGTGATGGGATCCCTTGTCTTGCCATCACGAACTTCTTTGTGGAACACTGTAAGGAGCAGGGTCTTATTTCTGTGAAATCACATCCCTCTTGCTTCCTACAGTATGTTGATGACACCTTCCTGAAGTGTTCTCATGGTGAAAAATGCACTGCAGAAGACCATCAATCACATGAACAGTGTCCGTTTCAACATTAAATTTACTATTGAGATGGAGAGGTATAGCAAGCTCCTGTTCTTTTATGTTTTAGTTGAATGGAACACTCAGTTCCCAGGAAATCAATGCACACTGATGAGTACGTGAATGCCAATAGTTTTCACCACCCTGTATGCAAGAAATCAGATATGAATATGTTAGTACACAGAACAAAGAATGGTGTTTCTTGTTTTCCATTTTTACTTATGTGTGCATGGACACACTGGAACATTGCTGTGCATCTACAAACACTCTGCTCTTTTCTGCACAGTTCTGCATGGTTTTGCACTGCTCTGTGGCATGTGTTTGTGTGTTGCAAGGTGTTGCACAGCTCAGCGAGTCTGGTGTGGACAGAGCTTATAATGTGGAGGATTTAACTGGTTCATCCCCAAGAGGCCCAGACTCACCACACACACCTGAGCACCAACATCTAATAACACTTTATGTTCTCTTCTGTTCACTATACTAATCAAGCAACACTCCACCTCTACATACATTTTGTATTATCGTAACATATTTCACCTTTCACTATTACACCCATTATTCCCTTAATCTTGCTCCTGGTGTCCCGCTTTTCCACATTGTGGTTGGCAACACTCATTTTGCATGTCACCTGCATGTCCACAGTGATAGCACTTTACATCGATAGAGAAGGCTTCAGGATGGCTGGAGTAAGTAGGTAGACCACTGTCAATGCAGATGGTGTTAAGTGTCAGTTAGCATCATGTAGGTACACTGAGCCAGGTGGATTTCTGACAAATTGATAAAAACAGTAAATTATATTTATTCTGAGCAAATGCTACATCAGTCATGGTGTTGCCAGGAAGCAGTCAGCACCCCAAGATGCTGGCTGGTCTCAGTCAGGAAAGATGCTCGGGCCAGCAAATGACCTTAGGTAACAGCCAGTGCACGGCACCACCCTGTCGAGTGGGTAGCAGCTGACGCAAGGTTATTTAGTCAGCATTCTGGCAGTAGATTGGAACATCATCAGGCAAGATAGTAGCATTGAGGTCCGCAGTTCAACTCACAGTACTTGAGTGCTTCCTGCACTGGGTGATGCAGCTACACAGTGTGATCACACTGTGTAGCTGCACCACGCAGTGCAGGAGGCACTCAAGTACTGTGAGTTAAACTGAGGACCTCATTGTAGGTGGCAGTGACAGCAGCCTGCAGGGGCACAGCTGTGGTAGTAGAGTGTGTGTTCACAGGCAGGCAGCGGATTGGCAGCTTGTAAGGTTCAGGTGTGAACCAGGGCCCTCAGGTAGGCACACTGAAGTTGGTAGAAGTCAGTTCAGTTCAACTCAATTCAATCTCTTTATTCATCCGTTAACAATATACATTGTATGGCTGTAGTAAATTACCATATAATTTCTTATATTTAATTTGTTACAAAAACTTGAATAATAAATATAAGTATTTCATATCAGTATATACAAATAATATTACTTTCCCATGTTCAGATATTCTTCAATGTTATAAAAACTAAGTGTTAGTAAAAATTGTTTAAGATCCACCTTGAATTTATGAAATTCTTTAATTTTCTTTATTGTAGAAGGCAATGCACTAAAAGGTATTTTGGGCTCGTAGTTTACCCTTTTTTGGTAGAGCACTCCTTTGTGGGTTTCTCTGTCAAAATCATCTCTGTTCCTTGTTTCATGGTTATGAACCTGATTATTTAATGTTGAAAATTCCTGGTGAGTTTTCAGAAAGCAGACATATTCATAGATGTATAACCTAGGAATAGTCATTATTTTAAATTCTTTCAATATTTCCCTGCATGGCACTCTACAGAGAACCCCTTTCATTATTCTAATAGCCCTTTTTTGAAGTTTGAAAGCTTGTTTTGCCATACCTGTATTTCCCCAAAAGATCACACCATATCTAAGCAAACTGTTCATTAAGCATAATAGGCACACAGCAGTGATTCAGTGTTGCAACATTCCCAAAGCATTCTTAGCACATAGCAGCATTTACTTAGCTTTTTATTCAAAACGTCTAGATACTTTTCCCATCTCATGTGCTCATCCACTCGTATACCTAGGAATTGTGCATATGAAGCTTGTGCAATAACATAGTTTCCTAACTCAGCTTTTTCTAGCTTTGCTTTTAATATTACTGTCACTAAACCATTTTCCTGTCTCATTTATTGTCCTAGAGACACGCTGCTGTAGATTATTCTCAGTGTTTCCTTTTATTAAAATGCCAGTGTCATCAACAAACATCACCATTTCTGCAATTGGCAGATGGTTTGGCAAATCATTTATATACACCAATTTTTTTTTAATTTTTTTCTTAAATCTGAAAGACACTCTTTGCCTTCATGACATATTTGTACTTTCTGTTGTCTATCAGAGAGGCAAGACTTGAACCCTTGAACCATTTGAAGGCAAGTCCCCGGACCCCATAAAATTTTAGTTTCGTAAACAATAAGTCATGGCTGATTAGATCAAACGCTTTAGATAAATCTAAGAATATCCCGCAGCTTAATTCGTTCTTCTCCAAGGCATTTAGGACCATTTTCATGAATTGGAAGACTGCTGTTTCTGTGGATCTCTTCTTTCTAAACCCATTTTGAGCATTAGTCAGCATTTTATTTTTATTCATGAAGTCAGGTAGCCTTTCATACATCACTCTTTCAATTACTTTAGAGAAACATGACAATAACAACACTGGTCTACAATTATTTATGTCAGCTGTACTATCCTTTTTGTGAAGTGGCTTTATTATGGAGAGTTTTAGTTTTGATGGGAACACCCCTGTCATGAAAGAAGTATTAATAATGCCAGTTAGGTGACTATCTTTACTGGTAGAACTATGTTTGATTACCTTGTCTGTAATTCCATCAGTACCACAAGACATTTTATTTTTTAGTTAATTAATAGCATTTCTAACTTCACATTCTGTTACTGGGTACAGAAACATTGTCTTTTCACAAAATGGTACTTTGTTTGAATTGCACAGACTTTTAAATAGGTTCAGTGCTACATTTACAAAATGTTCAGTGAATACATTGGCTATCTGTTGAGCATCTTCTATCACTTTACCCTCACTTTTAATTTTGAAATTATGAGTCTTGATTTTACATTTTCCTATGCTATTGTTTATAACATTCCAAATCGATTTTGATTTATTGTTAATGTATGAATCATGTTTGCTGCCTGTAAAACTTTCATATAGACCCTTCTACATTTCCTGTTGTATGGTTTTATTGTTGTATTTATTTTAGCATGTTTGCTTAGGTTTCTAAGGGTGATTGCTGATTTTTTACTCCCTTGTGTTACCCATGAGTTTCTCTTCCGACTGACTTTAATTCCTTTTAACGGAAATGCTACATCATTGCAATATTTATAATCAGTGAGAAAACTGCCATACTTTTTGTCTGCATCATCAGTTTGTTCTATGCCCCACTGCAACCTTTTTAGCAAACTATTAAATATGATTACGTTGTTTGCATTAATAAGTCTTTTTTGTAGATATTTTTCAGTGACTGTGCATTTGTTATTGTTCTCATTTCTTATCATCATTTTTAAAGCCATATGGTCAGAAGAGCCTGTATCTGTTAATTCAATATTGTACTCACAGCTTTGTTTGTTGGTAAATATCTGATCAAGTGTTCTTACAGTCTCATCCCCATATCATAATTTCCTGCACAGTAGGTTGCATGTTGTATGTGTTGAACAGATTTAATAATTGTACCTTGTTCTTATTACTTTTGTTAAAATTAATCTTAAAGTCACCAAGAACTATTGTGCATTGTGACCTACCTCTCAATTCATTTAAAAGATCATGTATATATAATAAGAACTGGGTAAAGTCACCTGATGGGAACCTATAGATGCAAGCAATGATAGTCTGACAGACTGTAAGTTCACCAATACAACATTCAACATCTTTTTCTGCACACTTCACCTTGCTAAGTTTTACCTCTTTAGATTTAACATTACTTCTAACCTAAATGCATACACCTCCACATTTATAAGTGTCCCTGCAAAAGCTACTTATTAAGTCAAAATCTGGTGTATTTGCTGCACAAATCTGAGTGTCCCAAAGCCAGTACTAATTGATACACAGCACAGAAAACCTCCTTAATATTACAGGTTAAAATTACTTCCAGCTCACTCATTTTTGTTGCCTAGTTCTTGTACATTCTGATACAGTAAAGTTAAGCCACCTAGATTTGGTGCACAGCTCACCTTAGTGACCCGTTCAGGTTTTGACCAAGTCTGACATATTTCAGGCTTGGTCAGTCTTACACGTTTCCCCGATCTGGTTCTGAGTTTTGAGACATATGTTCCAAATTTCTGATACGAGATAATTCGTTATTTACCATACTAAGTATTTTTTGGGCCAGCAGTGTCTTTCCTATTCCACTAAGGCCTTGACAATGTCTTGTATGACAAGTTCTTGAGCAGTTACAATTGTAAGAGAGTTCATGGCTACAACTGATACAGTCCTTACTAACTAAAAGCATTATATTTTTGAACTATTTGTAAATTGTTTCAAAATACTTGTTAGCTTTAGTTATTTCCCTGTTTACACATTATGTTTCAATTAAATTGTGACAGTGAGGTATTTTAAATAATATAACATTTGTGTTTGTTAACCTGCCCAGTGTTGTCTTCAGAGCTGTTGTTGCTGCAGCTGTTTCATTATGGTATACATCATTTGAACCACCTATAAGAACTGCAAAGTCACTCCTTGACAAATTACTGCAATCTTCAGTGTTGGTGAGGGTCTGGTTGAATCTTGCTCCAGGTTTCAGTATGCTTTCAGTTTTAATGTTTTTTTTTTTTTGTTTTTTTTTTTTTGAGTTGTCAGGGTCTGCATTTTTGTAGCCATCCCTTTTCCAAAACCATCAGAGTAGATTCTGATGTGTGTTGTTTTTTCTCTTCACATTTCTTGACACTGTGTTCCATCTTGTTCTTTATCTGTTGCATTGATACATTGTTTGTTTTATTCAATTTCAAAAGAGGCACCATCAAATTTGGGTTGCTGCACGATTTTTTGGTGTGGTTTTTATTCAATGATTTAAATACATCTGCGCCTTTTGCGCCACAATCCATGTTGTTCTGCTTCATGTGTTTGGCTTCAAATGTGAGTGTGTGAACTTCATTATCTTCAGGTCCATTATAATCAGGATTTTAAAGTAAAACTATGGGCACTCCTAATTAAACACTGCCTCTACAGCATACAGGAATTCCTCGAAAACAACCTGCTTTAAGGAACTGCTACGAGTAACTACACAACAAAAGCATCAGATAATGGATCCAAAACTATTGACCTTATGTAACGTAACTGAATGTAAGTTTTAGTGGTATAAATGCTAAATTCTGGTACAGAATAAATATAAGACCTAAGTACATTGCACATTTGATATAAATATGTAATCATTTTATAGATTCATAGACATGTACCTCTTCTTATAAATGCCTAATATGTAACAAATGACCTGTCCTATATGACAATGTGCATTTCTGTATGGTGTACAATTCAGAGGATCAAAACAAATAAATATATAAATAAAGTATGTTACATACTTTAGGCCTAATAGTTTTCAACCAACATTCGTGACAGTTCCAGTTTTTTATGATTACCTTCTGTCCCTTTAGTGAGGGATCTACATTTCCACATCGAAAATGAAATATGTTTCCACATTCCATGCACTCAACACCACTTCTCACAGTTTTCTGGCATTTTCGACAATGTTTATTGGTCCTGTCGCCTGTATTTTTACTACTCAAATTTTCTGTTACCACATCACTGTACAATGGAGATTTGCATTGTTGTTTTTGTTGCTTAAGTTCATCATTTTTTTGGTTTTAACCCACGAATTTCAGTTAATAGAAATGCTATAATATCATCTTTGCTCTGTAAATTTTCGTGCATTTTGTCTTTACCGCAATTAAAACAGTATCAAGTCTTTCATTTTGAACTTACATTTGCACACTTATAGTGGTAAACTGCTTCACATTTTAGACACATTATTCCTTTTTCGGCACAATAACAGTGGGAAGATGCCCCATTTTCTTGTTCAATGTTGGTCATTGATGCTGCACACACTAGTTCATCTTTGTATTTTTCAGTGTTCATGTTTCTTCTTTTATCAACTTTTTTAATAATATAGCACTGCAGACAAGTATTATCACAATAAGTACTGATTTTTATTACATTACGTTATGCACTTTCCATTGTAATTTTTCATTTTACTAATGAAGCTATTGCACTCGTCATTTTCATTCGGCGCCATCTTTAATAATAGTCAGACACCAGATGGCCCCAGGCTGGAAGGTACCAGTTCAACTTATGGTGGTATCAGGCCTAGTCACAGCCAGTCATTTCACAGCTAGCAAAAGTGGCAGTTATGGTAGCTCAGCCATCCACATTCATACCAAGCCATCAGTCCATGTCATGTAGAACAAGGAAATATCCCAGTGCCAGGCCTGGAACACACTGAAATCCAGATTGCTGTGGATGCAGTCTACTTCCATGCTTCCTCTTGCAAAAGCTCGCCTGCTTCTGAAGTAGCTTACAGTCATATGGCTATATAGAAATACTTATAGGAACACCAGATATCAGATTAAGATACCTTGGAGGTATTCTAAGGAATATAATTTATTCTTGAAGCATGTAGTTTACTGAATCCTCTTTACAACTATTTGTGAGAACTGTTTGTCAATATGAAACACAAACCAAGTAAGATTAATAGAGGTGATAGAGAACGTTCAAAGAAGAGCAGTAAGATTCATCATCAGTTCCCTTCTCAAGCCTGTTAGTAGGACAGAGATACTAATTTAGCTCCATTGGCAGGTGCTACAAAGGAGCATTCTGTGTTATGAATATATTTACTCTTACAGTTAAGAAAAACTTACATTCCAAGAAGCATCAAGCTATATATGGCTTTCTCCCACATATATCTCAAAAGAGGGCCATAATAATGTAATCATAAGAATTCAAGTTTATATAGATGCTGTATTTTCACAAACCAAAGATTACATTTCCAATCCAAAGAACTCCCCTGAGTGCAGTTCTACTGGCAAATGTGATAGCCTTATGAAATTCTTCAGTCTTCTTTTATTCTGCTTGTAATAACTCTATTGAAACTTGAGACAGAACACACAAGAAGTCTCATAAAAATCTGTATGCTTAGTAATGCCTTTGTTAACTTTCTAAAATACTCAACACTCTTTTGTTTATACTAATAAGGTATTTTCTCTGTAAAAAATTATTCCCTGGCGGCACCTCACACTTTCCTGAGAAATGTCATTTTTGCTGTTTGTAGTTTATTTCTATCATGTTTTTTAACAATCGATGACTCACTACTACACAGAAAATTTTTTTATAAAAATTTAATTTTGTTTCCTCCCATATTTTCTTCTGGAATGTTTTATTTATTATTTTGCATATTGACTGACAATTGTTAATCTTATTTTCTAAGTGTTTGTCCATGTCATAGTTTACATCATATCCTGAGAAATCAAAATTGGAGACCTGCTCAAATGGTGTATTATCTATTATTATTTTTCAGTGTATGCGGTGTTTCCCATGACATTCAAAGGCTATATTTCCTTTGCACTAATTGGTGTAGTTTATACAATGCTTTTTGCAGTTTTTGTTGCTTTCTTGCAAAACTGTAACAAAATCTGCAAGTATAAGGATATTAACATATTTATTTTTATTAATGTGCATATCCAGATTTATGTTCCTTCTTAATCAAATCATTTATATGTATGTATTAAATAAAGTTAGCCTTTTCTAAGTCCTTATTGGTAGTGATTTCTTCAGTTTTATTACTACCAACATTTATTATAATTTTTGTATCCATGTATAAACTTTTTATAGCCTCAAAAAGATGAAGAGGATATCCAGCCTTAGTCAAAATGGTCCATAGTTTCCTTCTGTTCATACTGTCAGTAGCTCTATTTTTTAATCTATTTTTCATTTATGTTGTTGTTGTGGTCTTCAGTCCTAAGACTGGCTTGATGCAGCTCTCCATGCTACTCTATCCTGTGCAAGCTTCTTCGTCTCCCAGTACCTACTGCAGCCTACATTCTTCTGAATCTGCTTAGTGTATTCATCTCTTGGCCTCCCTCTACGTTTTTTACCCTCCAGGCTGCCCTCCAATACTAAATTGGTGATCCCTTGATGTCTCAGAACATGTCCTACCAACCGATCCCTTCTTCTAGTCAAGTTGTGCCACAAGCTCCTCTTCTCCCCAATGCTATTCAATACCTCCTCATTAGTTATGTGATCTACCCATCTAATCTTCAGCATTCTTCAATTTTTTTAAAATTCACTAATCTCCACCACATCAAGGTCATATCACATTGGATAGCAAAAATTGGTTTTTAATTGTCCTGAGGCCAAAAACTGCATAAAAAGAATCAATCACACCAGTTTTTAACTGTCCTAAACCCGAAAACCACATAAGAAGCATCAATGACATCGGTTTTTTAGTTGTCCTGAGGCTAAGAACTGCATAAAAAGGACCAATCACACTCAAATCAGATTATTAATTTCCATGTGACTGGCGCAAAACATGCTCAATATGCTGTCCACTGTTTCTTGCAACAAGTTGAAATCAAGAAACAGCATATTCCAGAACTGATTGAAGTGTTTCCGTGGTCATGTTCAGAAGGTGTTGTACAGTGCATGCCTTCAATGCAGCTAAGTTGGAATCAGAACACTGAAAACAACATCTTTTCAGATAGCCCCAAAGCCAGAAGTCACATTGATTAAGATCAGGTGATCAGAACAGCCAGGCTGTAGGGAAATGGCGGCTGATAATTCTAGCATTTCCGAAATGGCATTTCAGCAGTTGCTTAACTGGATTATAATGTGTGGTAGTACGCCATCTTGCATAAAAGTGATCCATCAACATGTCCAAACTGTTGGAGAGCTGGAATGACGTGGTTGCACAAAAGACACTCGCAACACTTACCAGTGACAGTACAGGTAACAGGACTGGAAGCATCTGTCTCTTCCAAAAAATATGGCCTTATGATAAATAATGTCGTAAAGCCACATCACACAGTGACCTTTTCAGGATGGAGTGGTACTGGTCAATTTGCGTGTGGATTTTCTGTTGCCCATATTTGACAATTCTGTTTATTAACATATCCTGTCAGATGGAAGTGGACTTCGTCTATCCACAAAATCTTCCATGGCCAATCATTGTCCACTTCCATGTGAGCAAGAACTTCTAAAGCAAAGGTCTACCTTGCTGGCAGGTCAACAGGAAGCAACTTGTGCACAAGGGTAATTTTGTATGGAGAGCAAAGAATGATGTTTCGTAGGATTTTATGCAACATGCTCACAGGTATGTCCAACGTTCGGCAATTCTCCATGCACTACAAGTTTGCACACCACCACTCTTCTCCTCCTGCATTGCTGTGACCACTGCTTCCACTGATGTTGAATCAATTTGTTTCCTCCCTCTAACAGGTTGCACACCAAAATAACCCATCTTTTCAAATTTCCAAATCATTTTTTCCAGACCCACAGCAGTCATTGGACCAATGCCTTTTTTCAAACCCTTCAGTGTCCAGAACTTCTGCAGAGTGATGTGTGCACAGTCATCAGTCTTGTAATACATCTTTACAAGCAGACCACAATCCTGCATTGAGACAGTCATGGCGAAGGTCACAGATGTGAAAGTAGGAAAAGTCATGTTCAAATGGTTCAAATGGCTCTGAGCACTATGGGACTTAACATCTATGGTCATCAGTCTGCTAGAACTTAGAACTACTTAAACCTAACTAACCTAAGGACATCACACAACACCCAGTCATCACGAGGCAGAGAAAATCCCTGACCCTGCCGGGAATCGAACCCGAGAACCCGGGCGCGGGAAGCGAGAACGCTACCGCATGACCACGAGCTGCGGATGAAAAGTCATGTACCCGGCATGTTTATACTAACTTAAATGTGTGATGCGCATGAACATTCAGCGCCATCTGTTGATCAATTTTCACATTATTTTGTCCTTCCCCCTTCTCTGACAATATTCCACTGCAATTTGATGTCATTCTGACCCATGCTGTTATTTCTACAGCATTTTGAAAGTTTAACTTTAATTATAATCACCCTGTATATAGGCTGAAGTGGCAAGTGAAAATTTGTACCAAAGCTGGGAATTGAACATGCCCACTTGCTAAACAGGTGTGTTAGCCACTAAGCCACCTTGACACAGTGGTTCACACAAGTGCACAGATTATGCTGTCATGCCTCCCTCTTTGACCCAAATTCCCCATTTACACACAAATAGAATTGTTGATGCTCTCTATGTTCTGGAATAGCACCTCAGCTATTGGGGAATCCAGCCTGAAACCCAGGGGTAGGTATTTATACAAATGAAACAACACAATTTCAGAGATTTTACTGGTCTCATCCAGATATGATTTGTTGTCTATAGACTGAAGTGGTGAGTGAAAATTGAACCAAGGCCTAGAATGATCAGCTAATGCAAGAACTGATCAATGGTCTGCAAGGACAAATTTCTCTATGCACATTTTTGTTCATCTTAAGACTGTGAACACAAGACACTATGTCATTTGTACACCACTACAAGAGGATTATTGCAGTGGATTACCAACTGTTTGACAGTATTCCTTTCAAGCATGTATTGAGTCATTGTTTTGATGGTCTCATATGTTACAGCATGATTGGATACAACCTTCACAGAAATAAGTATGATCTTTAATGCTCTCTAGCACACCTGGTTCCCCACATTCCATTAATATGGACTTGAATTCATTATTATGATATGCAATGATTCCCATAAACTGGTCTGCTTTCTTGAAAATGTCCTCCTTGTTATTCTTGTTCTCCTCTTCAAGGACTCAGGTGAAGTCAATGTTCTCAAAGCCTTGGTAACTAAAATATTGAATTGGTTATTCAGTTGTCATACTCATTACTTCATACAACTGTCCAATAAAAGTGATGTCTGTTCTTTCTTCCCCATATATAAAACTCACTGCATACCTTTCAGAGCAAATTTTTCCTTCATATTTTTTGAGATGGTTGTCAATTAGACTTCCAGTCTTAGAGCAGATGCTGTTCATACCCTCAAGAAGGAAACATGGCAGGAAGCAGCCCTCTGTGCTTAATAGCACTACCCATTTTATCAGTAGCATCATTCACCTGAATTCCCATTACTGGCACTAATATCTGAATCTTTGCAAGTGGAAACATCTTTACAAATACATTTGAATCAACTTTTCTATCACTACTTACCACTGACCCCACTTTTATTCCAAGGTCTCTAACACAAAAATTGGATGCACAACATCATTTGTAGGTAGTTTAGAGCTCTAATTGCAGAAAGAGGATTATATATCTGCTTTTGAGTGAGGTGCAAGTCAAATCCCATTAATAATTCTGCTGCATCTAGATATAGACCCTAAAGACTTCACCTTTGTACACAACACTAGGCCAACCAACAACGTGACTGTCATACTAATGCCACTTTTTTCCTTGCAATGTTTGATTACATTACTTGTAACACATTGTTTAATTATTTCCATTTTCTTTTTCAAATTACTTAATTTATGAACTAAGATAGTTTCTGAACCCTCAAAACAATACTCATTATTTAAAGTATTTTCTCAGCGCAAGCCTACCCATTGTTTATACCTAGCGTACATCCCAGCAACCTTTATAAGATAGCATCTCCACTTCTTTGCTAGCTAGATGCTCCGATTCTTTGACCTGATTAATATGATTTTAACATACCAATACTATCTACTTCGTACACTTTTGAATTACACACATGAAACAAAGTTTTGCATAACCACGATTCCCAGAACTCCTGAAGATAGATGTTGACTGGGGATATTGTATCACAGACACAGTCCCTATGACTGTTCAGAGATGTCACTAAATCTGCCCAAAGATGTAAACAACCATGCATGAGCAGCACCTATTAGACAGAGGGGGTCCGACAGCCGATCAGTTCCAGTCATTCCACCAGGAAGGAGGTACACAGCTTGTGTTGTCTGTAGTTCAACCATGCCTGGACAGTCAATACCCCAGTTTGATCTTGTCCACATTGTTACTTTGTGCAAGGAAGGGCTCTTAACAAGCAACGTGTCCAGACATCTCGGAGTGAACCAAAGCGATGTTGTTTGGACTTGGAGGAGATACAGGGAGACAGAAACTGTCGATGACATGCCTCGCTGAGGCAGCCCAATGGCTACTACTGCAGTGAAAGACCACTACCTACAGATTATGGCTCGAAGAAACCAAGACAGCAACGCCACCGTGTTGAATAGCGCTTTTCGTGCAGCCACAGGACATCATATTATGACTCAAAATGTGTGCAATAGGCTGCATGATGTGCAACTTCACTCCCAACGTCCATGGCGAGGTCCATCTTTGCAACCACAACACCGTGTAGTACAGTACAGATGGGCCCAACAACATGCTGAATGGACCACTCAGGATTTGCATCACGTTCTCTTCAACGATGAGTATCACATATGCCTTCAACCAGACAATCATCGGAGACATGTTTGGAGGCAACCCAGTTAGGCTGAATGCCTTAGACACACTGTCCAGTGAGTGCAGCAAGGTGGAGGTTCCCTGCTGTTTTGGGGTGGAATTATATTGGGGCCGACATATGCCTCGGGTGGTCATGGAAGTCACCATAACAGCTGTACGATATGTGAATGCCGTCCTCCAACTGATAATGCAACCATATTGGCAGCGTATTGGCGAGGCATTCATCTTCATGGATGAAAATTCGTGCCCCCATCATGCACATCTTGTGAATGACTTCCTTCAGGATAACAACATCACTCGACTAGAGTGGCCAGCATGTTCTCCAGACATGAACCCTATCAGACATGCTTGGGATAGATTGAAAAGGGCTGTTTATGGATGATGTGACCCACCAACCACTCTGAGGGATCTACACCAAATGGCTGCTGATGAGTGGGACAATCTGGACCAACAGTGCCTTGATGAACTTATGGATAGTATGCCACAATGAATACAAGCATGCATCAATGCAAGAGGACGTGCTACTGGGTTTTAGAGGTACCAGTGTGTGCAGCAATCTGAACCACCACCTCTGAAGGTCTCGCTGTATGTTGGTACAACATGCAATGTATGGTTTTCATGAGCAATAAAAAGGGTGGAAATGATGTTTATGTTGATCTATATTCCAATTTTCTGTAGAGGTTCCGGAACTCTTGGAACTGGGGTGATGCAGAACTTTTTTTGATGTGTTTGTTATTGATCTTACTCTGAAATACATTTATAATTTCTATCAAAGTATCCTCCCGTTATTGACACATTTCTTAATCCCTTAGGCCTAATGCAGTCAACTAGTATCCATTCATGTACTGTGTTTACCAAGACAGCTTCCATAAAACATGTTGTTAATTGAAACTGCATCTGGGTTTAGAACTATTGCTCATCCACTTGCTATGGTGTTTTTTAAAAATTTCAGATACAATCAACAACGGCGTGAAATGATTATCATTCTATATGTGCACATTCTTAATGTTGCCATTCAGCTCATATCTTTCTAATTGACTGAAATGCTATGAACCTTAACAAAGTAGTTTTTTGTTTAACATGTAATAAAACCTCATTAATTAATATTTGTAAAGTAAAAACTACTTGACAATGAATCACCTGGAAGGAAATGTACTACAAGACAAGACACCAGATGTCCAAATATATTGAATAATGTTTTGCACGGGGTCCCAGTCCTCTCTTGTTCAATTTGTATATGTCCAATATTCCTGTAACACAATTCAGAATTTTTTCTATGTGAATGACTGGCAAAGCTACCAAACATAAAGACATTCAAAACAACTGAAGAAATCCTAATTTATGATCTATCTACCTTAAAGCAATTCTTCCATAAAATGAGGTGACAACATAACTCAAATAAAACAAATGTTGCATGTTTTCATCTGTTCAGTAGACTGGCACACAGGGCCCTTGATATCTATTTTAAGGAAGACAAACTTTGTCTTAACAAACATCAAAAATATCTCGGAATCACCTTAGTCAGGACATGTTCATTTAGAGGAGAACTTGATGCAATCATCTGCTAAGCTCAAAAGCAGAAATGTGATACTTCATAAGCTCTGTGGCACTAGTTGGGGATTGTCAGCAGATAGTATTTGAGTATCAGAACTCAGATTGATGTACACAACAGCAGAGTACTGTACATATGTCAGGCTTAGTAGTCCATGTGTGGAAAAAATAGATACACTGCTTAACAAATCCATGTGCATTGTTAGTGTGTCAACACAATCTACTCCCACATATTGGTTACCTACCCTGAATCACATTCCTTCCACCTTCTGGTCTCAGTTGGAAAGTGTGCAACTATTTGAATATCAGAAGACTGTTGATAGCCATGAACTGCCAATACTGAATGATATATTCTCTATGAAGTGGAAATGACTGAGATCAAGACGTCCTACTATTATCACAGCCAGGGTTCTTAGTGAAGTTAATTCAGTGCCACTGATGAATGGGTGTGCTGCTGGCAACAAAACTGTTCTTCACAATGCCTGAAACTGCACTGCATTCAGGAGAGAGCACCTACATTTGACCAGCCTTGGGCAATTTGGACTGCTTTGAATTACATCCAGATGGGCCATGGAAGATGTGCAGACACTCTCCACAAGTGGGGGAGGCCTTCATCATTATCTTGTGACTGTGGTGCTGAATGATAGACAACTGTTCATGTTGTATGAACTTGTTCTACGTGTGTCTACAAGTGTCCATTTGAAGACTTCCTGACATTAATAAGTAGAATGTTAAACTATATAAAGTACTTTGAAATGCCTGTATGGAATTTCTGACCAAGAGTCCCCTTCTGGGGAATTCACACAGCTGGTGCAATTGTTTCTATTCCACTTCCATGACTTGAACCTTAATGATGATGGAATGATGGCGAGAACAGCACATTCAAACCCAGTCTTAACTGGAGAAAATCTGCAACTCAGACAAGTATCAAACTCATGGGTCCCATGATCAAAAGTCAGCAACACTAACTACAAGACCATAAACTGTGATATACAAGAGCTTGAAATTTGCCAATAACTCTTGTCATTTGCATTATGTTATGCTGGAGATCTATGCTGACATATTTTGTAATTTTTGTATATTTAATGCTATTCTTGTAATTCAAAAAGCCTTAATGTATGCTATATGATAAATAACTAATAATAATGTAAATTAGAATGAAGTTAGATTGAAGTAGTTCTGAAAGACTTTAAAGCTGGGTTTAAATGCTGAAATTACAGATTTCTAAACTTTTACTTCCTTTTCAACAGTTAAAGCAGATGATGATGTATACACACAGAAGCAGTGGTCAGGGAAAAGTGGAACATTTGCTGCAGGCCAGCGTGTGGCCTCAGATAAACACCAACAGTCTGGACCCTGGTAAGCGGTATTCACTGTGTATATAAAACACTTTCTATTTCCATTAGTCACAAGTCGTCATATGGTCTCTCTTCAGGTGTCGCCCTCAGACATCTGTACTGGATCCTTTAACACAACAAGCATGTCATGCTGAATTCCACCTGAAACAGAGCTCATTCAGAACTGGAGATGAATGTGTTTATGAAAGGTAAGAGTCTAGTTCTTTTCTGTTTGTAAGTGAGAAAGTGTTTCTCTTCTTCAGCCTCTCTTCTTTTTTTGTAGACCAGCATGTAGTAGCAATCAAAATGAGGAAAATAAATTAAGTATGCCTATAGTTATGATTTTTGAATTAGGGTAGACCTTGGTCTGAGCACTTCAGTACTGAGTGCTCACTCAGGCAACAGTAGAGGAATTTGGACCAAAATCAAGAAAAAAATGAACTTTAGATACACTATATGAATGTCATGTTAAAGTGAATATCACTCTACTCTTGTTTATTATCACATTAATGCATATTAATGCAGGTAGATGATTAATCACATAATCATAAAATGGGCAAAACAATGTATAGTATGTCCAGATGCCATTCAGGAATATTGTATTTTGTTTTCTCTTCAGGTGGAGTCAGATTGGATTCAGCCCATCTCCTTCACTTTCATGATTTTTGTTTTAAGACCTGTGAAAAAATGGAATATACTAGTAAATTAAAGGCATACCATCAGTGACAAATAAAGAAAGTGATTGTGACTGAATTAGTACAGCAAATCCTCAAAATAAGTGTAATAGGCACTTATGAAGATTTAAACTGGAAGAAATATATTGTATACCTTTTTAGAGACAACATCCAGCAACTTTTGCACTTAATAATGTTAGTTTTCTACAGACAAACAAAGAATTAAATTGACATGGGTATGGTTACTACTGGCAGGTGTTCTACACAACCAGAAATGAGAATGAGACTTGTCTGTTTATTCATTCTGTCATGTTGTCATAAAAAGCTAAATGATGCTTACACATCAATTTGCATATGTCTCACAGAAGTCCCCTTGATGAAACACACAGGTAGAGAAAAATATATTTTTGTCTGAGATAACATTTATTTATTTTTTTGTCATTTGTGATGTTGCTACTCTCAGTATAGATAACCCACGTAATTAATAATGTTAACATCCCTCAAGGATTGTTCATGAGAATATACAGTCAGTTGTAGAAAGATGATTTCTGTTACCTTGTAGTTGTTCATCCCACATGGCATTAAATGTAATATCCGCCATATGGTGTGTGATATATACAGGGTATTAAAAAAGTATCAGATATTTTGAGAAGTGATACTTTGATACTGTGAAACACATCTCTTCTATTGCAGGCTCCTTGCATTCTGTATTTTTGGAGGTGGTAATATGGACTGAAACAAGAAAAAAATATCGAGTAAACATAGGCTCTAAAATGCATACCTTAATTGCAATGAACTATGTTTTGGGAGGAGGTAGTATGGACCAAACAAGAAAAAAAATAGAAGAAACGTGTTTCACCGTAGCAAAGATGAACAAGTCTGCATAGCTCTTAAGCATTTTAAAGCCTATGTTTACTGGACACTTTTCCTGTTTTGGTCTGTACTCCCTAAAATATGGATAGCAAAGAGTCTCCAGTAGAAGTGATGTGTTTCACAGTATCAAAGATCACCAAGTGCTAATAGCTCTTAAGGTATTCACTTTAGATCCCATGTTTTATTAGTCTTTTCTCTTGTTTTGGTAGGTACTACCACATCTCAAAGTATCTAACAGTTTTTGATAACACCCTTTATTTGTCAGCACTGTCTTTGAAATGTGTAAAATAAATTTTCTTTTAATATAAATTTACATTTAGTTCACTGAAATGGTACTTCAGGAAATATGATTATTTTCTAAACTGTAAATAAATTTCATTCATTTTCCACTAATTTTCTAAATTTTAATTAAGTGTACAGATTCCACATCAATTTCAAACCTTTCTCACAAAATATTCACATGACTCTTACAACATGATACATGCATCCATGCTACAGACTAGCAAAACTATAAAAAATTAGATAAATTTTTGTCATTTATTGATTATTCATGACTTATCAACCTCAACATTAACAGATGTATATATAACTAGCAAACCAAGCAATGCTTTATAGTTGCTAAATACAAATGGCAATTGAATATATGTCCCAATCTTCTTCTCGCTCCCTCTTCTCTCTCTGTGTCCACCACCTTCCCTCTCTCTCTCTCTCTCCCTTTGTCTCCTCCTTTCCCCTTTCTATGCCCACTTCTTCCCCCAGCCCTCTGCGTCCACCTCCTCTTTCCTCCTCTCCCTGACATAGAGCCTTGTGTATTGTTATGGCCAATGAAATCTTAATTGGAAATTAAAGTCCTGTAAAATGAATGGGTAAATTGGTTGGAATATTTGGTATACAGATATAAGAGACCTCTCCTGCTCCTGGATCTGTGAACCAAAAGACGTGCTGCAGTTGTTAGCACACTGGGCTCACATACAGAAGGACAATGGTTCAAATCCACATCTGTCCATCCTGATTTAGGTCTTCCAATATTTCCCAAAATCACTCCAGGCATATGCAGGGATGGTCCCTTTGAAAGGGCATGGCCAATGTACTTCCACATCCTGGAAATACTCTGAGCTTGTGTTCTTTCTCTAATGACTCTGATGGGATGCTCAATCCCAATCTCATTTGATTCCTTGTACCTGTGGCAGTAGCTCTAATGACAGTGTTTTGCATAGTTTTAATTTGTAAATGGGTGTGACTGCAAAGCTTCAGATGATTCAGATTCTGTAATGGGATTCCAATAATAGGCTAATAAGCCATCAATACAACTTTCCTGTTTTCTGTTAACTGACTGTGAGAATTAAAACAAGCACATATAGTTGTGTATACAGTTTTTGATTGAAATTATAAATAAGGGAAAGGATATACATGGGAAGAAACAATTTGTCTAATGATTTAAATGCCCTGCTATCACAGTTAAAACTGACTGCACAAAAGAAACAATACCACACATTTTCACAGCACAGCATGATATAGTGTTCTCTTTCTTTCAGTTGGTTTTAACAGAAAAATGGACATTCTTGTTGAAGTAAATATACAGCCTGTGTCCCTCTCAATCTTTATTACAGTATTGATTAAAAATTTGAAGTAAGCTCAGCAATAAATTTTTGAAATTTTTGCTAACTTTTCCCTATTGTAGCCTATGTCTGTCCAATTGTTTATTAGTACATCATGTAAAACATTGAAGTAAATCAGTGAAGAAATTTTTGAGATTTTTGCTAACAGTGCTTCTTCTTTGTGCATTGTTATACATATAATTATATACTACACATATTAAAGAATATGTAGCCTGTTTCCATCCAAATGTTTATTAGAGTATCATGTAGATCCATCAGAAACTTTTCAAGATTCCCTTGTTATATGATATTTATTCCTGTTTATACATTATGTATATTATATATATATAGCCTATGACCACCCAAATACTTATTAGAGCGTTGTGTAAAGTTTGGAGTAAATTGGTGAAGAACTTTTTGATGTTTTTGCTAATAATTTTTCCTATTTATATATCATTATACATATCTTCATATACCACATATATTTAAAAATGTATAGCCTCTGGCTGTCTGAATCTTTATTAGAGTATTTTGTAAAACTTTGAATTAAATCTGCCAAGAAATTTGTGAGATTTTATTGGTAACAGCATTAAACAGTCATTACATAGTAGTGTAGATTTTATGGATATATTCGTACACTGTATAAATTAAATTAAAAAAATATATAACCTATGCTTGTCCAGACATTTATTAGAGCATCATGTAACAATATGAATTAAATCAGTCAAGAACTTTTCGAGACTTTTGCTAAAAATGTTAAACTTGGCCTTATATAGTAGTATGGATTTATTGTACATTTGTCTATTTTTGCTGTACTCTGGTGAATTTTTTCACTAATAGATTCTGTCTGTTTTCTATCTATTCATAGGTGTTCTGAATGTGGACTGGTGAAGGAGGAATATAGTGATGAAGAAATGGGCCTTTGCATCATTATTCTGGGAACATTTATACACCGTGAACCAGCTCTTGCAGCACCGTTGCTACCAGAGATACTCAGCATTGTTTCAAAGTAAATTATTCCCAATTTGTAACAATTGTCCTTAAAGTAATTGTCTGTAATGACTTTGAATTGATAAAAAAGTAGTACTAGGAAATTAAGATACATTGGTGACAATCTGCCAGAGCAATGAAACCATAGGGTAATAAATGGGTTCACTGATACTATTCACATTCTTTAAATATTAGAAGAGTATGTGTCCCTAAAATGTATGATTTCTTCCACTGTGAGCTTGGTTGATTTATTAACATTTGTAACATTTTAACATTTTTTATGCAGGTTGTTTTATATGCCATGGTCTATGTACATGTGCCTATACTACTAAATTCCACATCCAGCTGTAATGCTCTTTAATTTGACCACTATAAACTTGTGTACGCTTGCACCAAAATAATAACATATGTGGACAAGATGTATTACAGAGGGAACTTAATTGAGGAACAAAGGAGAGTGCTACGTTATTCTAAAGATGAACATTACATAAATTTATACATTTTCTCAACAAGTAAAACAACCATTAAATAACAAAATTACACAAGCTGATATCTGATTGTGTGGATCATGATATTCTTTTAGAATATATTAAATTTGATGGAGCTGATGATTTTACAAAGAACTACTTTGAATAATATTTAAGGAATAAATGCAAGATAATGTGTTGATAATTCAACTTGACAAGAAGAAGGGACCAGTTGGTAGGACATGTTCTGAGGCATCAAGGGATCACAAATTTAGCATTGGAGGGCAGTGTAGAGGGTAAAAATTGTAGCAGCAGACCAGGAGATGAATACACTAAGCAGATTCAGAAGGATGTAGGTTGCAGTAGGTGCTGGGAGATGAAGACGCTTGCACAGGATAGAGTAGCATGGAGAGCTGCATCAAACCAGTCTCGGGACTGAAGACCACAACAACAGCAATTCAAACATTGTTTTAAAGAGAGAAAATTTTAGTGACTGGAGAGACATTATGAAGGAAGGCCCATAGGACTGAATTTTGAATTCACTCATGTGCCTTATGTAGGGTGACTTTCCAATGTGTACAGAAAAATAAATGATGTGTACATAATGCTGAAAGAAATTTGAAAAGTTATATATCATTTTAAGTAGACCACAAAGAACAAGTGAGAAGAACAGAAAACTAGGTAAATTATATACACTGCCAGATGAAAAACATAATGAAGCACCCATAAGGAGAGGGGGAAATAAAATGATACTCCATAGGTTGAAAGGGTATGTAATGTAATTTCAGTGATTATAAAATGAAGTCAAATTCACAGAGAACTTAGCAGTATGAGTCCACTTCTCCATATGGCATTCCACTCCCTGCAGCCTGATTGCATGCATTGATTCAGTTGAGAAAAGTGTCATAAAGTCATTCTATTGACTCCTGAGGCAAGTTGGCCCACAACTGTTGTAGCTGGTCAGTGATATCATGGATACTGGCACTGGGTCTGAGCTGATGTCTAAGTTGGTCCCACAGATGCTCTATCTGTGACAGATCTCAGAATCTTGCTGGCCACTAGAATAACTCAGCATGATTCTGACAGAAAATAGAAGCATGTGCAACTTCTGAATGACCATTCTCCTGTTGATAAATGACACCACAATTCTATAATGTAATGCTTGAGGATGTAGGACATGTGTCACATACTGTTGTGCCATTGGTGTTCCCTCAATCTATACCAGCCTCAACCTGATGTCATATCTGATGACTCCCAACACAATGATGCCAGGTGTTATATCCCTGTGCCTCTCTAAAATATCAGAAAACTGGAATTTCTCACCATGTCACTATCTTACTCAACAATCATGGTCATCCAAGATAGTGCAGAACTGTGATTCTTTGTTGAACACAATGCAACACCATTCAACAGCAGTCGATGTTTCCTGGTGAGGGCATCACTCCAAACAAAGCCATTTGTGCTGTGATGTTAAGAGCCTATACATAGGACAGTAATTCCCTTGTCCATCTGCTGCTAGTCTCCAGTCATGGCAAGGGATGAAATATGATACAGACTGTTAGAGGGAGTCCATTTCTTGTTCTCAGAGGGCACTCGCAGATGTGAAAGGGTTATGATGTGCTTGTCACACAATATGGTGACCTTCCTTTGTGGTGGTCAGGCAGGTTGACTGGAACCTTGACAATGAATATGCTTGTCCTCCTGTTGCAATGCCATCCAACATCAGTTCAGTGTCACTTCCAAATGCTCCACAAATCTGGATATTGATTTGTTTGACTAGCCAGCCAACTGAGGACTGAAAATAGGTCCTCTTCATACTCTGCCAGGTGCTAGTAACACAGTCTCACTTGAGTATGCTGCATTCCTGTGTCCTTCACAGTGATCACCCAACATCTGATGCTGTTCACACCCATTATGTACCCAACCAGACCTAATAACAAAACTTAATATGAACAACACTAATACAATTTATTGTCCATTCTACCTGTCACAGAGGATTGTAACTCTAATCATTTACACACCCACTGGTGTTGTGTTAGTATATGAAGTTGAAATCTGCACATGTCTTCTGAGTGCTTAACTTTTCTGGCAGTCATTGTATAAAATAATCACATTATAAAGATTCCATAGAGCTGCTTCATATGACACTTTGGTCACAAAGTTTGTGAAAAATTTCAGCAGTGAACCAACCAAAAGAGGCATATAACTGTTGATACATCCTACTTTATCCAGGCTTGTCTGGTGACGCTACTTGGTGAGCGTCTTTGAGCAAATATGGTGTACTTTTCCTTGTACATATCCACTGTATATCACCAATATAAACCAAGAAGTTTCTGACTCAGTTTCTAGTTCTGATATTCATATGCAGCTACTTATTTTGCCACAGGTGGTTTCCAAAACTCATGCCTACAAACAAACAAAAATTGATGTTAATTCATTTTTAATCCATTGGGCAAACAAGAAACTGAAGAGTTTGCTTGGTTGGTTGATTTTAGGTTAATGAACTAACAGCATGCTCAGCAGCCCCTCAGTTTAGGGATAGTTCATCTTGAGTTAGTGATGTCCACGAGGAACGTGTTCTGATAATGAAGGCACATACGAGTAGTAAAATCAGGACCTTGAAGGCAAAACTCATGACAGAGCTCAGAAATAATTTAGGAGTCAGGCCAGTACATAGGTCAGTGGAGGGCTCATCCATGACGGGTGGAACCCTACCCCACATATGACCATGCCAACCCAATGAAGGGCGAAGACAGCTACAGAGCAATGAATGCCCCCTAGTTCACAGGTTCAGAATTTTAGAAGTTGGAAGGCTAAAAGCATTATGGACATCAGTTGCACCATCAATAATAAAAACTGCATGAGAGAAAGAGGTAAGACAGCATATGGACATGTTTGGGGCTCTGCATGCAATGGGAGGTGTCTCATCCACAGTCGTCCCACCCTTCATCCATTATAGTCAAGGTGTTAAAGAGCACCCACTATTCAACAGAATGCTAACCCTACTGCAGAAAAATAGGGTGTTTCAGAAAAAGAGGCAAATAACATCTAAAAGCAATTAAAGCAGAGTAAAAGAGGGATGAAAGAGTGAGCTAGTCAGAAAGGTAGGCTCAGCAGTTCCCCAGACCCAGAATGCAGCAGGAGATGTCTCAGCCCAGCTACCCTACCCCAAACCGCAAAGGTAGCTTAAAACCTTAGGGCTCAGGCAGTACATAGGTCAGAGGAGGGCTCATCCATGGCACGTGAAACCCACTTTCATGGAGAAAATGAAGAACCATTCATCCACTCATGAATCACCCACCAATATCAAAGGCGAAGAATTAGGAAGATTATGCTAAGCATGGAGAGCCAGAAGGTTGGTGCAGTCCACTAGGATATGAGGTACTGTCTGTAAGGCTCTGCAGTGTGGGGGTGACTCATTCACAAAATGAAACTATGGGTTGGCCTGGTATGGCCACTGTGGAGGCAACATTGGACAGTAGATTCTTCCAGGAGGAATGGAAGGAAGAGCATCATGCAGCAAGGGTCTCCTGGTTAGTGTGATAGTGTGGATCTATTGGGGTGGGGGGGGGGGGGGGGGGGGGCACAGGCCATCACATGTTATTCGATCTCCAAGTGAATAGAGGTCTTACTTGAACCTGGAAATCCACCCCTGGAATCATCAAAATGAATGGACAGCAGCCAATGACTTCTCTAGCCAAACAGTGAGCTGGTGCATTCCATGTGATACCCACATGACATGGGACCAAGAGAAAAACAACCAAGCAAGCAGTATGACTTCTTCTTCAATTTCTTCTTGAAAAAGTTTCTTTTTTAGAAGAAGCTCTTTAGTATTTGGTTTCACTTTTAGCTTCTTACCTTTATTTTGTGTTGCCTTACATTGTAGAATATTGACCTTATCTGTTTGTTTTTGTTTGAACTTCCTTTTTTTTATTAAAATTCTTCTTTTTCTTTTTTATAGCTGCAGCCAACACATTTTTGCAAGGGCTTGAAGTGAGTATAGCAGTCTTTTCTTTTTTACTCCTGGTTTGTTTTTGATTTACACATAGGCAAATGTCTTACATCCTTTGGGCTTATGTGGACTCCACTTGTTGGATTCTCAGAGGGACATTCTTCAGTAGTCGGACACTGAGGGGAACCTTCTCTTGGAGAAGGTTTATCACCTAAAATTTATCACCTAAAATCTGGAGGCACCCTGCACTTGAAGACAGCTCATAATTTCACAGAAGATTAGTGTCCCTATCCAAAGGAACATCAGTAACCTTAGCTGCAATATAGTCTTCATTGGTAAACTTGTTAGGGTCCAGAGGAAAAATTCCACACTTTCTAAAGCCATCGACTGCTGTCATTGGGATAGCTGCATGACAAACCACTTCATTCAAGAGTGCACTTATTTGAAACTGTGTAATAGTTCTTTCCTGGATTATTTTGAAGAAATTTTTCACAAGCTTGTGTGTAGAAGGTTTTAAAAGGAGACATGAATTCCACATCGAAAGGTAGGAGCTTGTGACTACAGTGTGGGGGCAAAGCACAAAACAGTTGTATAATTTTCTCTGGTCCTATCAATGAAACCTGTGTGCTTAGCATGGGTAGAGTAACCATCTAAGATTAGTAGAAATGTATCTTGAGCTGTTGATTTTCCATGTTTTAAAAAAAATGTTCAAACAAATCCAAAAATCTTCCACTCTGCATCCACCCGCTAGGGTGGCACATAAATTTGGTTCCTGGTGGAACCAACCTTAATTTATTGCCTAGGGAAGATCACAAAAGGCAGAATGAAATTTCCTCCTGCAGACATGCACACTAGAAAACTTGACAGCAAACCTCTATCAGCTGAAGTAGTAGCTCTGACTTGTCTTCCTTTGAGTGCAAACACTTTGCTGTTGTTGGACTGGATTGTCTGAATGCCAGTTTCATCTACATTATAAATATGATGAGCAGGTTGCAATCATTTGTCTTTCTGTGTTTTATGGATATCAAAAACCCTGTCTACATTCACCCAATTAAAGATACTGTGCTCTAAAGCACACCGCCAATCTTTGCCTGACATTTCAAACTCTTTGTGCAAATGATGTGGTATTTTGTTATGCTCCATTTCAAAAATGGAGTTAAGGAATTCTTGCTCTTGTTCTTCACTGAATACAGCCCTTAAGCTGCCCATAACCTTTTTACTGCCAACTGCATCTCTATTTTTCCCTTGAACTCTTTGTTTTAGCATATTATATGGGATACTGAATTGTTTTGCTGCTGCTGGAACAGGCCTGTTATCATTCTTTGCTGCTTTGATTGCCTTATGCATGACAATGGCGGTCCCATGTTTGTTGTTCTCTTTTCTGGATGTATTTATTTGGCATCTTGAAGCCCTTGCAAACCCATGTAAAAGAGCAGAATAAGGGATGTTAGTTTTTTTGTTTAATTTCAGTTGTTATACTGTGCATAAAATATGGAATTAGCTAATTCTCATTGGAATAAACAAATTGAAAATGAAGTATTGAGAGTAGCGGCCATCCATTGGGAAAAGTGGCTGCCTTGTTCACTTTTCCCGACGTGTAGCATGGCTACTTTTCCTAATTGGACATCATGTCTGTATCAGTGGTTCACACATGAAACAATACAACTGAATGAAATGGCAGTGACTTATATTTTTAAGCCAAAAGGCACTGTGTAAACCTTGATATCGCAAAAACCTATTGGTGTACATGAAAGCAAAGCATCTAAAGTAATATGACTGACTCACCTTACATCAAATAATTGAAAAACCTAAATCTTTTCACAGAAAGATAACAGAGCAAGCTTCCTTGGTTTTGCCACATCTCAGTATGAACAACACTGTTGAATGGAAACATCAAATAAGTAGGACTTCTTTTCCCAACCTGGCCACTTTCCCCTTCTTTCCCCTACTGTTAGAACTGAAGAAGCCAGATCCCCACTTTGGCAAGCTACAGAGCTAGTTTGAAAGACACCAGTGGCCAGTTGCACACCACAATGATGGACTGGGTCTAAAAATTTCAAAGCTGGTGATGTCACTGAGCCATAAACTTGGTAGCCATATTTCAGTCACTATGAGACCAGAGTCCAGTAAATACAGAGATGAGCAGCATTATCTAGATCCCAAGAGGTGTGGACAAGGAAGCAGAGAGTGTTGAGCTTTTGCAGATAGCTTTTGTTGACAAATATGTGGCAGCTAAGTCAACTTTTTATCAAACAGGAGACCCAAAAAACAAGAGTGTGCAACAACATCCAACTCCTGGGTATCCAAGTTGAGTTCTGAGTCAGGACGGACTGGACTGCAGAGATGCATGACCCATGTTTTTTGAGTAGAGAATTGGAAACAATAGAAAAGTGTCCAAGTGGGGGCTATTTGGCTGCTGCCTTATAGCTTGTGTTCAGTTCAGGCTACTGAGTCACAGCTGTACCAAGTGCAAAAGTAATTGGTATAGAGCACAGGGGTGACCAGCAGCCCAACAGAGTAAGTGTGTGACAATCAGTACAGAGCCCTGTGGGAAGCCATTTTCTTAGACCTGTGAAGAGCTGAGTGAAGTACCAACTCAAACCCAGAACAACCACTCAGATAAATACTGATGAATAAAAATCATAAGGGAACTTCAAAAGGCCCAGTCATGAAGTATAAGTGAAATGTGATGATGCCAAACTGTGTCTTATGCCTTATGTAGGTCAAAAAAAGAGTGTGATAATGTGTTGGTGTTTTGAAAAAGCCTGTCGGATTGCTGTTTCCTACCTAACCAAATCCTCAGTTGTGGATCATCCCTCCCAGAAACACACTGATAGTGGACCAGCATAATCTGTGGACAACAGTCCTTTCAAGCAGTTGGCATAGGATGATTTGTGAGGATAATTGGTCAGTAGCTGTAAAAAGACTTTGGGTTTTTGCCTGCCTTCAGGACTGTGGTGCTGATACTACTATCTCCCCATTGTGAAGAGAAAACACATTCTACCCAGATAAGGTTGAGTACCCTGAGTAGATGTAGCCTTTGAGTAAGTAACATTCAGGTGTTGGATCATCTGCTTATGAATTGAATCATCACCTGGGGTCCTATTGTGAGACAAGGCAAGTGCATGGAGCAGTTCCCAGACATTGAAATGTTCTTTGTATCATTTAGCTTGGCAGGGGGTGAAGCATAGGGGGATGTCTTGAACTTGGCATTTCTGCATTATTAAAGTAAGGTAAGTAGAGGATGCTGATGTTGAAGGTGGGGTGCATGGTGTTCAGTAAGAACTGACAGTTTGGTACAATGACCATCCAGAAGGTCAAGACCCGGGAGAGTTGATGATCTTTGGCAGCCCATAAGACTACGGAAGTTTGCTCACGTCTGGTAGGAACATGTATACATTGCCATGGGGGAGATTTAGTGCTCCCAGTATGCGTTCTTTATACACTTCATTAGATAGCATTCCTTAATGTGAAGTTGCTTGATACTGAGGAGGACAGGCTGTGAAGAATGCCACTTGAGCTGTTGCAGGGTCCTACACTGATCTTGTGCAGCTGTTGCTGTGTCTTTGGTCCATCAAGGCTCTGGCTGGCAATGAAGGGGACCTGTAGGAAGGAGATTTACAGTTCCAGCAGTATGGGTGATAATGTCAGAGATGTCTTGAACAACCTTGCCAATGCATCCTGACAGAGGGGCGTGAAGATAGCAGCAGAGGCATGCAACTATCAGTTGGCTCTGCAAAGCACCCACTGTGGAAGTTGGTCCGTATGGCAGTGGACAGGAAGTCACCAAATAGCCAAAATGATGTTACTGTCAAAATGGTTCAAATGGCTCTGAGCACTATGGGACTTAACATCTGAGGTCATCAGTCCCCTAGAACGTAGAACTACTTAAACCTAACTAACCTAAGGACATCACACACATCCATGCCCGAGGCAGGATTCGAACCTGCGACCGTAGCAGTCGCGCTGTTCTGGACCGAAGTGCCTAGAACCGCTCGGCGACCACGGCCGGCCTGTTATTGTCACAAAGATCATCATGTGGTGACCAATGTAGTGAAACCACAATACTGAGGGAAGAGATCTTTAGGTCCACAGCTGAAAATGTGCCATTGATGGCACTAAAGGTGTAGGAGTACCATCATTGACAAGATACAGATCATAGTTGGTAAGAAAATGGTCAATCAGAAGGGCCCTATCAGACTAAATGAGACTTCCTCCAAGTAAGAGAAAGGGGGGAAAAGTTGCTGGATTAAGGTGGTCAATTCAAAATAAATAAGTGGCCTGCCTGGAAGTAAATAAACTTTATGAATGGGGAGCAATGACGTCACCTACACCTCTACTGCTATTGCTGTAAATGCTGAAAATGTATGTGAACTCCATATGACCTTTGTTTTTAATTGTGAAATAGCTTAACTACTCTTCATTGAAAAATTGCAAATTATTACCTGAGTTTTTTCATAGGTTATTAATTAACTGGTTGGCAATGACATGAGATCCTATGCTTGGTCCACAACTAATAGTATAAGAAGATATGATTAGACAAGATATAGTTACTCTGTTACATCCATTCTTTATAGTAGCATCTCTGTTGGTCTGTTTTCCCCTCAGATAGTATCACATTACAAAAAGCTGTTTCTGTTGCCCTATTACTGTCAGCAAATCTTCAGCTTTAGAGTAAAAGTAAATATTATAATGATATGGTGTATGCAGCTTACTGCCTGGTCCATAGCCAACATTACCAAACTGTAACTGTTTTACTTTCATTGAGGGGAAACATTTGTCACTCATATTTCACAACATAACATGATGGTTGCCAACTTGTGCCTTCTGTTCATGAGACTGTGTAACAACAAAAACTATGGTTCCCACTTCTGCATCTCATGCAATCGGAGTATACTATCTTGCTATCACAGATTTGTTTTTTGCTAGAGATACTAAAAACTGTTGTGCATAAACACTGGCTTCCACCATTTGTGTACTATGTGTAAAATTCTTGTGTTTGTTTTATGATTAAATGCAATGTGACATTCAAAAAACAATTTTAAACAAGGAGAAGTTTTCCATTTCGTGTTTGTTCAGCATGGAAACACCAATTAATAAAATGTTAAATTCCATATTTGTGGTTCATTGCTTCATCTTGTGATCATGTTAACATGTAACATTTGCCCTAAAATTTATTCTGTTGTGACTATGTTTCATATTGTGACTTGTTTCATATTGTTGGTGATTGTAAACAAGCCACTTCAAGTCCTCTTAGTCATTTTTTCTTTTCTTTTTCAGGATAGCTCTCAATGCAACCTACCCATGGCAGGCTGAGACAAATATATATTTACCAGGTGGTGCTATTAGTGTTGCACACCAGTTTCTGAGATGTGTGCTCCACCAGCTTGCACCAAATGGTGTATTTGTTCAAATGTTCCAGACTAATGTTGAAGGTATGTTGGGTGGATACTAAACTGGTACATCCACTGCAAATTTAAATTGGTAATATGTAATGCCACTTCATTATTGCAACAGTCCTTAAGTGTTATTTAGTCAACTTTTTTCAGTCATTTTAATGTTTCATATCAAATAATAATCTAATGGGATCTTCAGCTCTCACACAGAAAAATCATATCAATACTGTTTCTTATAGTTTGCAACCAAGTAATACACTACTGGAAAATTGTAGCTGGGTTATCAGCGAAATAAGTAAAGAAAGCCAACATTCTCCAGACACTGTGTACCAACTGAGGTAACTAATACACTTAAATTTTAACTCTGATTTGTATGATATAATTCACCATATAGCTGTCATATCATTTTAATATCCATGGGAAAGATATTCTGTAACATTTTAACTGGTGGGTGCACTGAATTTATTATTTATTCACTTATGTGCTAAAAATCACCCACTGACTCATCTCACTAAATGGTACAACTACTGAAATCATTCACAGATATTATTCAAAGCTTGAATTTACCACTTGACGAAGATACTATGGAACTTTATCTGTCACCCCTTTTGCATCTTCATGTTATAGTTCATTAGCATACCAATTACCCTTAAAAGTGACAATTGAAATCTACACAAAAAAATTATGTGAGTAACTACATCTATGTGGCTGATTACCATTGCTCCTTTAATCTTGGTAAATTCTTTTCACATGGTCGTTTCAGTTGCTGTAGCTAACAGTTTTATTTCTGAGGCACACAATCTTAGCTTCACATGATTGGTGAAGTCAGATTTTCTTTCAGAAGGCTGTCCATTCGTTAACAGAAATACATTAATTTCAAAATTATGTACTAAACCACCAACTGGAAGTAAAAGCTGTGATATTTACATGTGACACATACCCTCTCATTAAATTATACATGATGTATAAAAAAGAATCATCCGATTTGGCACATTTATATTTCTGAAACTAATAAACGTATACAATGCTTTTGTTTTTTGATAAACAGGAAATTAAAAAAAATTAATCCCTTTTCAGAGATGTTCAGTATGGCCCCTTTAGATGCACAGCATATGTGCAGTATTGAAATTGTTCCCACAATGCAGTGAGCGTGTCCTGAGTTACAGCTTCCACAGCTGCATTTATGTGATGTCTTAGGTCATTCATTGTTGTTGTTAACTGAGGCACATAAACGAGTCTTTTATAAACCCCCATAATAAATAATCACATACAGTCAGGTCCAGAGACCTTGGAGGCCAGTAATGTAAGGCTGAATCATTTTGTCCAGTGTGACCAATCCATTGCTCAGCAGTCCTTTGATTTAAAAATTCCCACACTTAGAGACAACAATAACTAGCAAGAACCATGTAAAACTTGAGAGTTTGCTCTTTCCAACAATACATATCTCAAATGGCATAATAGTTTTGATTTTTTAAAATCAGATGATTCTTTTTGATACATCCTGTACTGTTAAGCAGACTTACATGTAATAAGTATTTTCAATCACAGTTTAATCAAAATAAAAATGAATGATGTTTCTTTGAACATAAAGAATTTCACTGTTTGAGGTAACTGCTACGTAGAGAGTTGACCCACTGAACTTTGAATTGATTAGATTAGATTAAGTTTTCATTCCATAGAACCAAAAAATGAGATGATTCTCATGGGTGTGGAACATGTCAGAAAGTATAACATAAAACATTTGAATATAATACTTACTACCCTGATCATTTGTCAGGAGATTGTTGAAATAGGTGAATACAATGCGGTAAGCTGGAACAGCTAATATTTACAGAATTAACATGCTGTCAGAATGAAACACTGTTATGCAGGCTTAATAAATTTATCATACACAAAATACCTAATCTTGACTGTTGTGACCAAGTGCTGTTAAAACTGAAATCTAATGGACATTTTTACTTAAGCTGGCTTAACAGTCTCTGTTAAGATATTCATCTATGGAGTAAATGGAGTTGCCTATCAAAAAGTCTTTCAAACTCTGTTTAAACTGTGCTCTATCTGAAACCAAGTTTTTTTATGGTTGCTGGCAATTTATTGAAAATGTATGAATATTGGACCCCTTTTTGGACCAAGGTAAATGATTTTAGGTCTTTATGTACATTGTTCTTATTCCTAGTATTGATACTATGTATTGAGCTATTGGTTGGAAACAGAGGTGTATTACAAGCAAAAAATTTCATTAAGGAATAAATATACTGAGAAGCAGTGGTTAGAATTCAAAATTCCTTGAACAGGTTTCTACATGATGTTCTTGCTTTTACACCACACAGTTTTGAACCCTAAAAACTTTTGCTCAGTTTGATTAGTTGCCCCAGAATATGATCTCATTATATTTATATCTCCTGCATCTGACATCATTCTCACTGCAAATACAGGCATGTAAGCAATAAGGTTAAAATTGCAGCTCAGCTTTTAAACTTGTATTCTTGTTGATAACTGCTGCTGATTCAGTGTACATGGGCATCTATTCACTGATAAATGTAACAAAATGAGAGAAGTAAAGGTAAGAATCTCATTGGCTAAGGGGATTATTATAGGAAATGGTTCACTAACAGTGCAGGTGTAGGTATGTGACAGAGACTAGCAGTCACTAAATCCAGGAGGATTGTTTGACTGAAGGAGATATTGGGAGAATAGTTTCCACCTGTGTAATTAGTATCAGAAAGGGAAGGATCCAGATTCCACAGGTCGTGAAGCAGCTTTTGAAACAGACAGATGTTACTGTGACCTACATACACTGCCATGGGACACTCAAATTGGTGTTTAACTACAGTTTGGTGGCAAAAGTCTGTGCATTACAGTAGACTGATTTTTGGTATGTCTGGTTACCCTCTCACTTGATACAGTAGTGCCAAAACTTAAAGAGGATTATGCTGTGTGGACTTATCTTCTGTCTTGTATATGGACCAGAATATTTTTAGATTACTCATTTCAAGGTTACTCATTTCAAGGCACAATAAAGAGAAGTCAAATTCATTGTGACGGTTGTGATTCAGCTGATTTGAAGGTGGCAGACTTGAATGATACTATGTAATAGGGGACTGTTCCTATAGGTCTCATGTGTGAGAGTGGTTGGTGTATTAGGGATGTGGGAGGATATAAAATGGCTGATGTATTTGTGATCCTTATTTGTTTAAATGTTGCTGCAAAGGCTTTGTCGAGGCCTTACATTTCCTAGGAAGGGAATTATTTATCACAGCAGGCATGCTATTTGTGGATGGCCACAACATATAGGAGGGACCTTTAAGTGTCCGAGAGGTGGAAGCAATCAATTGAACTGGAGGTATGTTTTGCAGCCAATGATTTCAGTATAGATGGGTGATTATATGGACTCATCTAAGACTTATAGAATGATATCCAAGAAAGTTGCTAACTCAACCATAAAACACTCAGTGAAATGGATAAATGAGAAGTTACTGAGGAATTAAAATAAAGTGTCTTACCATTGAGTGTAGATCATGAAAATATTAATCAGTTAGTATCAAAAGCATAGTTCAGAATTTTGAGCATCAGAAATGATTCCTCTAGATGACCAATGAACAGATTGGTATGCAAGGCTGCCATTTTAACACCCATAGATATGCCACAGATTTGTTTGTTTATCTTCTTTCCATTGGGAAAAATAGTTATGGATGAAAAACTTCTGAGTCATATCTGTATGAAAGAATGGTTTGATAGGTCTGCAGTCAGCAAGATGTTGAGAAAGATGGTGTTTGATGACAAAAAGGCCATAGTAGTGAACAAGGAGGGAACAGAAGTAAGGGTCATGATTGGGATGGAATAGGAAATGTTGTAGAGAGGTGAAGGAGAAAGTGGTAATAGTACTTATATCTTTAATGTACGAAACTGATATTAGGTTAATAGTAGTTAAGTGTTAGTCAGCTGAGTTGGGAATACAATAACCAACTAAAATGGAGAATGCAAGTACGCTAGGTTCATGAATTTAGAGAAGCATATTGTACAGTGGATGTGTGGAGGGTGATGGAATAGGGGAGAAAATGAAGTAATTTGAAAGGTTTTGGAATAGACTTAAGCATATGAGCAGGCTTCAAAGACCACAAAAGACTTCAGGAATGGGACCCCTGCAGGAGGGATTGTATGTGTCTGTATCAACTATTTACCAAACTTCTCCATCAAATAATATCTACAATTCATCAGCACAATGATTGAGCCAATACTGTGCAGAAGGTGATGATTTAGAGATCAATTTTCACTTGCTATTTTCATGTGCTCAGAGATTGGTATCATTAAGAAAGATACAAGGGAAGGAAGATGAAAGAAGGTTAGAGGTGTGAAATTCTTGGTGGCTTATCAAGAGTAGGTGGGTTGGGTAAATGATATTTAGCAGAGGTATAGACTGATTAAGCTAAAGTTCTATGTGGGATCTGGACCTATTTTGATCTCAAGAGTATGAAGCAAAGAAATATTTCCATCATGGAATATTATTATTGGGGATCAGATGATACACTAGTCTAGCATTATTGAAATTTTGAATGGTGCAGGAGGGTGATTTCTTCAAACACAAGTTGAACTTCTGCAGGATTTAGATTTTTGAAGAATTGGTTAACAAATGATAAGTAATATGTCTACTTTGTTCCTGAATTCTTTAGGGCCAAGGGAGGATTTTTCTAGAAAATTGTAATGAAACAGGAGAAATAGTCTAATGCCTGGTAGGTACAGGAAAAGAGAATGAAGGAGATGAGGGTATCTATGTAGATTACAGTTGTCCTAATGCATAGTATTATTCTGACGCAAGAGGAGGAAGTCTGTAAGTAGGATAGTTTCCTTATGAGGCAATCCTATTGAATGAGTGTAAATATTTCAGTCTGAGAGAAAGGTTATGACAATTACGTATTACACCCTATTAATACTTTTCGAAGGCACTGAAGGTAGTCCAGAGATGTTTACACCATTGTGACTACCCCCTCGGTATAGTCCTACATAAACAGATTTCAGTGGCATACAAATATGTGTGTGAAACCTGCCTCTGTGTCTGTTCATGTACCTTAATGCAAGTCTATTGTTGTATCTATGTCTTTTACCAAAACTGGTCCAGAAATTTCTGGCACACGTATAATCTGACAAAGACTTACTTGGATATAAGAAAAATATTTTTTCTTTTTTGGTAATATTTAACTGATGTAAGGGTGTTAGATTTTTTTATTTTATGCAGTTTCTTTTGCCTTAAAAATAACTTACCAGGCAGAATGGCTGCTACTTAAAACATCTGCAAAAAAGTATGGCTGTAAATTTTGTTAAATGTATAATCTCTGAAGATGATAGCTGTTATAACCTTTAATCACTACTAAAGTGCGTGGAGATACAAAAGTAGAAACACTAGCGGGTTACATGTTACTAACTCCGTATCTGTCATTCGACTGCCGGGCCGTGACATGCGGCCGGCGCCGTACATAACCAGGTGGCGCTCCCGCGCTCGGCCGAGCTGCGGAGCGCCTCTATCGCCATGTTCGCGTACTAACGTAGCGGCACTTTTGAATGTCGTGGCACTGTCACAACACTTTTCCGCCCGTGAAAAAAAAACGCTCACTTTCGTGGAGACACGGACAGTGCGGAGACATCCATGGCCTCTTGGGAGGTCCCGAGAAGATCCCGCGGAGAAACACGAGAGTATGGTCGAAAATGTCCAGGACGGAAGCTGGCGCGTGGAACGTGCCTCCTGGACGAGATGATGGGTGAAAACTCCGGAGCAGCATCCATAGGTGTCGTGGACCTGGGGGTGTGCTCCAGCGAGATGGGTCCCGGAGAAGGCGGCGTCGCGACTGGGGCCGGTTCCGGCGTACTCGGAAGCGGTAGCGACGGCGGCGGCAGCAACACGCCCGGAAGATCGGCAGCAGCGACAGGACTGGCTTCTCGGGCTTGTGGAGACGAAAAAAGGGGCGGTGGTACCGGCGTGGCCACCACTCGTGGGCGCATCTGGTCGTAATGGCGAACAACCATGCCGTCGTCCGTACGTATTTCACAAAGCCGGCGGCCGCGAAGAGCCTGGACCACCCCTGGAATCCATTTAGGGCGAGATCCATACCCCCATGCCCACACTTCGGCGCCCACCTGGTATTTTCCCGCACTAGGGGACACAGGACAAGGCCTGACAGGGTGAAGCAGATGCAGTAGGGTGCGCGGTTGGCGGCCATGCAAGAGTTCAGCAGGGCTGCGATCACCCAGAGGCGTGAAGCGATAAGAACTCAGAAATTGCAACAGAGCGTCATCTGTGGAAAAATCACTAAGGAATTTTTTCATTTGGCTTTTGAAAGTGCAGACAAGGCGCTCGACCTCCCCATTCGATTGCAGATGGAAGGGCGGTGCTGTAACATGATGAATCTCATGTCCAGTACAAAAATCACGGAAGGCCTGCGAAGAGAACTGAGGGCCATTGTCCGTGACAATCATGGATGGAAGACCTTCTAGCGCAAAGATTTTTGACAAAGCCAGCGTCGTCGCCGCAGTGGTGGGCAACGGACAGCGAACAACAAACGGAAACTTCGAGAAGGCGTCAATCAACAGGAGCCAATAAGTGCCGAGGAAGGGGCCGGCAAAGTCAGTGTGCACCCGTTCCCACGGCTGCGCCGGATCAGGCCACGGAGAGGGCAGAGTACGAGGCGCAGCCAGTTGTTGAACACACTGATCACACGCAGCGACCATGTGGGCGATGTCCGAATCGATACTGGGCCAATAAACGTGCCTGCGGGCCAGGGACTTAGTCTGAGAAATCCCCCAATGGCCCCCATGCAATAGTTTGAGAACAGCTTTGCGAAGAGAGGCGGGCACCACAACCCGTGGAGAGGCGCCATCCGTAGCCAGAAGAACAACACCCTCACGAACAGACAGACGAAGGCGCAAGGCATGGTAGTTGCGAAGGGGATCCGACGCCCGGCCCTTGGTCCTGTCCGGCCAACCACGCTGAACAAAACTGATCACCTGACGCAGGACCGGATCCCGCGCAGTAGCCGACGCGACCTGCGAACCTGTAAGTGGAAAACGCTCGACCGCACGACGTTCTTCCTCATCAATGTGGAAACAGAGGAGTTCATCGCGATCGAAAACCGGGTCGGGGCCCATCGGCAAATGCGACAACGCGTCAGCGTTGGCGTGCTGGGCCGTGGGGCGATAGTGAATCTCATAGTGAAAACGAGACAAGTATAAGGCCCAACGTTGCAGGCGGTGAGCTGCCTTATCCGGGAGCGACGCCGAGGGGCTGAACAGAGAGACCAGCGGCTTGTGGTCGGTGATGAGGTGAAACTTAGAGCCATACAAAAAAACGCTGAACTTTTTCAGAGCATAAATGATAGCGAGCGCCTCCTTTTCTATTTGAGAGTAACGCCGTTGGGCATCGTTGAGGGTCTTGGAAGCGTAGGCGATGGGTCGTTCCGACCCATCCTCATACCGATGGGCGAGAACAGCCCCTAGGCCATACTGTGACGCGTCAGTCGCCAGAACCAAGTGCTGACCCGGGCGGAATGTGGCAAGACAAGGCGCCGACTGCAAATGAGCCTTCAGGCGGACAAAAGCCTGCTCACACTCGGCGGTCCAACAGAAAGGAACGTTTTTGCGTAACAGCTGATGCAGAGGATGAGCCACCGCCGCCGCGGAGGGAATGAATTTGTGATAATAAGCAACCTTGCCTAGAAACGCCTGAAGTTCTTTGACCGTAGACGGCCGGGGTAGAGCGGTAATGGCCGCAACGTGCTGTCGTAGAGGGCGTATACCCTCACGGGACAAGTGGAAACCAAGATACACAATGGAGGGTTGGAAGAACTGAGACTTGTCCAGATTGCACTTCAACCCTGCTGAATGCAGAACCCGAAACAGTGAACGCAAATTGCGAAGGTGCTCCTCAGTGGAGGCCCCCGTGACAACAATGTCATCCAGGTAGTTGATGCAGCCGGGAACGGAAGCCGTGAGCTGTTCCAAAAACCGCTGAAAAATGGCCGGCGCGCTAGCGACGCCAAATGGTAACCGCTGGTACTGATACAACCCACAAGGAGTGTTGATGACGAGAAATTCCTTGGAAGATGCATCCAACGGCAACTGATGGTACGCCTCCGATAAGTCAAGTTTGGAAAAGAACTGGCCCCCAGCGAGCTTGGTAAATAACTCCTCAGGACGGGGAAGAGGATAAGTGTCAATGAGGCTTTGAGCGTTGACAGTGGCTTTAAAATCACCACACAATCGCAGACTCCCGTTTGGTTTAGAAACCACCACGATGGGCGATGCCCATTCGCTGGAGGTAACAGGAAGGAGAATCCCCGAAGCTGTTAACCTGTCTATCTCAGCTTTGACAGGCGCACGCAACGCCATTGGAATAGGGCGTGCCCGGAAAAACTTAGGGCGAGCCGTAGGTTTAAGAGTAATGTGGGCTTCAAAATCCTTGGCACGACCCAGACCAGCAGAGAACACGGACGAGAATTCAGAACACAAGCCATCCAGCTGTGGATACGGAATGTCCTCAGATATGAGGTGCACATCATCATCAATGGAAAACCCGAACAACTGGAAAGCATCATAACCGAACAGGTTTTCAGTGCCCGCATGATCCACCACATAAAACGTGAGGGGCCTAACAACAGACTTGTAGGCAGTGGAAGCATCAAACTGGCCAACAATAGGAATTTTCTGCTTATTATAAGTTCGTAGATTTCGCGTAACGGGAGACAAGGGAGGGGAGCCCAACTCCAAATACGTGCGAGAATTAATGAGAGTTACTGCAGAGCCAGTGTCCACTTGCATGCGAATGTCTTTATCCAGAACACGAACAGTAACAAACAACTTATTCGTTTGAGAAAGCACACAGTTAACATCCATGTCCGATGCCTCGTCCTCGTCGACAGGAACTTTAGGGGACTGACACACAGAAGCAATGTGGCCTCTTTTCCTACATGAATTACACGTGGCCCAACGTTTTGGACACGCGGCTCTGTCATGCTGTACGAAACAACGTGGACAAGAAGGAAGGGCGGAACGAACCTGCTTCTGTGGTTGCTGTTTTCGCTGCGAGCGTGGCGGCCCAACGCGACGTTGTTGACGCGAGTGCACCGCCGCCACATCGTCGTTTCCCTGTGAAACAGGCAAATTGTCTGCGTCGAAAGTGGTCTGGACAGCGCCTACATCACACCACGCGTCTATTTGCGCACCAGCAGCGTGAGACACTTCAAAGGATTGAGCGATGCTGAGAACTTCCGACAACGACGGGTTTGGCAATTGTAAGGCACGTTGCCGAACTTCTTTATCAGGAGCAAGCCGTAAAATAGCGTCCCGAACCATTGAATCAGCGTAAGACTCATGATGAGTGTCCGTGACAAACTGACATTTCCGACTCAGACCGTGTAGTTCCGCCGCCCAAGCCCGGTAAGATTGATGGGGCTGTTTACGACACCGGTAAAAAGCCACGCGGGCGGCAACGACATGGGTGTTTTTGCGGTAATAGTTAGACAATAAGGCACACATTTCTTGGAAGGACAGAGAGGCAGGTTCCCGCAGAGGGGCTAACTGAGATAGCAGCTGATAGATCCGTGGGGAAATCCAAGATAGAAATAACGACTTACACATAGGAGCGTCGACAACGCCGAAAGCCAAGAAGTGTTGCCGCAAACGCTTCTCATAATCCTCCCAGTCTTCAGCGGCCTCGTCATAAGGAGGGAACGGAGGCGGAGAAGAGGAAGACAGACGATGAGTAAGCGACGTCGACAACGCCTGAATAGCAGCCGTCAGCTGGGTTTGTTGTTCAATAAGCGCTTGCATAAGCTGTTCCATGTCTGCCCCGACACGAACACACAAGTCCACAACGCAGGAAAAAAATATCTCGACCTCGTCGCCAAAAAGTGTTATAACCTTTAATCACTACTAAAGTGCGTGGAGACACAAAAGTAGAAACACTAGCGGGTTACATGTTACTAACTCCGTATCTGTCATTCGACTGCCGGGCCGTGACATGCGGCCGGCGCCGTTCATAACCAGGTGGCGCTCCCGTGCTCGGCCGAGCTGCGGAGCGCCTCTATCGCCGTGTTCGCGTACTAACGTAGCGGCACTTTTGAATGTCGTGGCACTGTCACAACAATAGCATGATCATAAACTCACTGGATTCTAAAGAGATCATGAACAACCAATAGAATCCAGGACACTGAAACACTTAAAATATTCTATTACAACAAATTTTTAATGGGAAGATTTATGAGCATTGAGTGATGTCCTACTGTGATAGAAAATGAGTCACTGAACAAAGTGTTGAGGTTTACACTTACTGATACTCTTTGTTCTGTATTTGCTGGTTAGACAAATTGTGAACAAGAAGTATAGAATCACACAGTCCAAGTGTAGTTCAGACATGAGGCAGTAGTTGTCATCACAAGTACCTGGCATAATATGCAGGTCATATGGAGCACCAATGAAAACTGCCTTTCCTGGTGGAGCACCTACTTTTATCATACAGGTCAGCCATGGGAACCTTCCAGGTGACACAGCGATTGCCTCAAGGGTGGGACTTCTTTCCGTCACTTGTCTTGCAGCACCCAGTTGCAGTTCACAGTGCTGACTGTGATAAGGGGGTGGTGGGTCAGTTGTCAGTATGAGGGCCAGGAGGACCCCGGCGGGGCTGTGTCCAGGACACCTTACATTTCTATGTCGAGAACCTCAGGACTGTCAGGAGCAGGCACAGCCATGCATGGAGCAACCACTGTAGATGTGCCCGCAGCAGAAACTTCATACATCTGGAGATTCTGAGTGCCATGGACTGTAGGGGGAACCCAGGATGGACAGCAATCAAATGATTGCACCCACACCAAGGTAGTGAGGCTGGGACTGGTGACAGGCCCAAGGTGGTGGTGGTGGGGGGGGGGGGGGGGGGGGGGGGGGGAGGAGGAGGGTCTGCACTGGGTTTTCCTTTGAAAACTTTCTTGACTGTGTTGTTCTCTGCCATTCTTTCTACATGTCCCAACCAACGAAGTCTTTTGCTCTTTATTTCAGTCACGATATCTGGTTTGTTGTACGACTCTCTGATCTCCTTATTTTTTCTGATTCTCCAAAAATCCCTATCATTCACTGGCCCATAGATTTTCATAAGTATCTTCCTTTCCCATCCCAGCAACACTCCTCATCATTCCGTGTCATAGTCCAGGTCTCCGAACCATACATCACCATAGGTCTAACTACTGTACGGTACACCATCAGCTTCAGATTCCTACTAATGCTCCTTACTTTAAACACTTTAACCACTTTAAACACTTTAAGTAGCTCCTGTTACCATCTGCAATCCTTGCATGTATTTCTTCTCTCATATCATTATTCTCAGTTACCAGTGGCCCAAGATATTTAAAGCTCTCACAGTGTTCATATTATTTTTGGTTCAAAGTCATGCTTCTCTCTCCTTCACTATATCTTTTCCTAGATGTTAACATATACTTGGTCTTTGATTCATTAATGGTCAGTCACATCTCTGCACCATATCTTTCTACTTTTTCAAGCTTTTCTCCCAGGTCCTGCTCCCTCCTGGATAACAAATCAATATCATCTGCATACGCAAACTCCTGAGTCACTATTAAACAGTGTTCCCCCAGGGTTGTTGCTTTGTGTCTTTTGCATTACACTCACCAAGGTGACATTAAACCGAATAGTGGAGAGCATATCACCCTGCTGCAGTCCTTGGTTAATTTCAAATGCCTTTGATAAAGTGCCCTCAATCTTTACTTTGCATACTGTTCTTCTCAAAGTCATTTGAACCAATCTTATAAGTTTGTTATGGACTCCTGCCTCTTGCATTGCCTTCCAAAGTTGATCCCTCTTGATACTATCATAAGTTTGTTTGAAGTCAATGAACAGCAGGTGGACATCAATGTTGTACTCATAACATTTTTCAAGGATCTGTCTGATAGTGAAAATCTAGTCTGCAGTTGATCTATTAGTTCTGAAACCACACTGGTAGTCTCCTAGATAATCTTCTACATATGTTCTTAACCATCCAGCCATGATTTTTCCTAATACTTTATATACTATACAGAGTAGTGCAATTCATCTATAATTGATGTATTTTTACCTAAACATGCTTTTAATAATTTGATAATCAAGTCTTTGAATTGGCAAGGAACCAATGTGATTTTACATGAAATAAATGCTGATCTAGTCTCTGTATATGCAGCACTTAAGATTTCAATATGTTATCACTTTCAATTATTTTTCACATGTACATACACACACAGTTCTTCCTGTACTCGCATCAGGTTGGCGCAACTGGATTCTTGTGTCCAAGGCAGTCTTGGCACAATTGTACACCTTCCACATCAGTATACAGCCAGCAGTGCTGTGCCCCCTTCACCAGCCAAGCATATCCTCTCAACAAGTGCAAACAAAAGTCCCCACGAGTGAGTGCTCAATATTTTTTACCCACGACTCCCCAGTGATCAGGGTACAGAAACCCTTCCCTGGTTCACTATGTGTCCACTGTGTTTGGATCTCAAGTGAGACTTATCAAGGCAACAATACATTTTCTTAAATATGTATTAAAACAGCTGGGTGTTCCCATATATTAATTGATAATACACAAATCATTTTAAATTTTGAGAAGATTCCTTTGCATCCCACGAGGTACCCACAGTACTAATTGCCAAATTAACAATTAATTCTGGTTTTTACATCTGCACAAATACCCACCACACTAGATGAACCTAATCCCAGACCCATTGATTTCCATGATTCTAAATCTGAACATTATATTTACATACTGACACAAGAGAGAACAATCAATGTACTGTACATTTCCTTACTCATCTCATCAAAATGCACCAGACTTAACCTCCATGAGTTATTTCCCATGCAACAGTTGCTTTATTTAATGTTTCCCCACATGTTGTTGTTGTTGTGGTCTTCAGTCCTGAGACTGGTTTGATGCAGCTCTCCATGCTACTCTATCCTGTGCAAGCTTTTTCATCTCCCAGTACCTACTGCAACCTACATCCTTCTGAATCTGCTTAGTGTATTCATCTCTTGGTCTCCCTCTACGATTTTTACCCTCCACGCTGCCCTCCAATACTAAATTGGTGATCCCTTGATGCCTCAGAACATGTCCTACCAACCGATCCCTTCTTCTGGTCAAGTTGTGCCACAAACTTCTCTTCTCCCCAATCCTATTCAATACTTCCTCATTAGTTATGTGATCTACCCATCTAATCTTCAGCATTCTTCTGTAGCACCACATTTCGAAAGCTTCTATTCTCTTCTTGTCCAAACTATTTATCGTCCATGTTTCACTTCCATACATGGCTACACTCCATACGAATACTTTCAGAAATGACTTCCTGACACTTAAATCAATACTGGATGTTAACAAATTTCTCTTCTTCAGAAACACTTTCCTTGCCATTGCCAGCCTACATTTTATATCCTCTCTACTTCGACCATCATCAGTTATTTTGCTCCCCAAATAGCAAAACTCCTTTACTACTTTAAGTGCCTCATTTCCTAATCTAATTCCCTCAGCATCACCCAACTTAATGAGACTACATTCCATTATCCTTGTTTTGCTTTTGTTGATGTTCATCTTATATCCTCCTTTCAGGACACTGTCCATTCCATTCAACTGCTCTTCCAAGTCCTTTGCTGTCTCTGACAGAATTACAATGTCATCGGCGAACCTCAAAGTTTTTATTTCTTCTCCATGAATTTTAATACCTACTCCGAATTTTTCTTTTGTTTCCTTTACTGCTTGCTCAATATACAGATTGAACAACATCGGGGAGAGGCTACAACCCTGTCTTATTCCCTTCCCAACCACTGCTTCCCTTTCATGTCCCCACATATATGCATTCATATAGGTATGTTAACATACATAAATCCCTCATAACTCTTCCTTTACCTCTAACAATCATATCATTATATAGACTTTAATTTCCCTCTACGTCAACACATATACCAATGGTAATAAATATTCACTTCATATACAGTTGAGTACATTTTATTCTCTTCATTCACTTTTCAACATACTTCCTTAGCTCAGTTATATTTCACAGACCCAAAGGTCTCTTTGATATTGGGTACATCAGTTTGTAGGCATTGGAATGTGGGCACTGTGTTACTTCAAATGGCCCGTGATACAATTCAAATAATTTTTTTGGTTTCCCCATAAATTTCACTGGATTTTTCTATAGTTATGACTAAGACTCTATCTCCCTGTTTAAATTTAACTGTCCTATACTTTCCATCATGTCTCTTCTTTCTTTCAGAACCCTTCTTTAGCAAATGTTGATTAACCAGTGCCTTCCTCTTTTGCTTGGTTCAAAGATTAGCTGAAGGAAGCTCAGTAAACTCTGCTATCAAATTACCAGGTTTTCATCCTATCATTACTTCATATGGAGAGAAACCAGTACCATTACTCTTAACGGTATTTATAAGATCTTCACATACAGCCACATGCACCACCCAAGTAGTGTGTTTTTTGCTGCAGTAAATCTTGCATAACCTACCCAGTTCCCACATGTACCTCTCAGCTGGATTGCTTGCCAGGTGGCACACCAATATCCTTACATGTCTAATTTTTGCCCTTTTTATAAATTTCTCCCACACTGTGGAAGTAAATTGTGCTACATTTCCTGATAAGATCTTTTCAGGCAATTTGATATTCACTATGTAGTCCTTTTCCAGTTTATTAACTGCACTCTTACTTGTGGCTGTTTTAGAGCATATAGTTTGATATGTTTAGAGAATACATCTACTGCTAATAATATATATTTCAGCCCACCATGACCTTCTGGCAGGGGTCCAAGCAAATCAATAGCAGTAAATGACCTGCTCTACTGAGGCTCATTTTCTGTACATCTCCCTGCATAGCTAGTGTATTAAACTTCACCCTTTGACATCACTCACAAACAACCAGCTGCTTCCTTACTCTTCTAGCCATGTTATTAAACATGACATATTCCTGCATTATTTCTAAACACTTCTGTGCTCTGTAGTGCCCATGGCTGTGATAAATGTGATTAATTAATGTTTCTACCTATTCATCTGGGAAACACAGCTTCCATTCTTCCCTGTCTAAACTTTTTTGCCTAAATAGTACACCCCCATAAATCTTATAATACTGTTTAATGTTTTCATATCATTTGCATTCAAAATTAACTTTAATGAATTTCATTGTTATATCCCCATTTTGGAGCCTGTCTTTGCATATTTTTTCACCCCCTTCTCTTCCTTTACACCTTTTACATACATTATTTGGAACTCTCTCTTAGACTCCTTTTCTTCCTCATACTCTTCCTCGACAATTGGCAGTTGGGACAAGGCATCTGCCATATAATTGTCTGTCCATTTTATATACACAATCTGATATCTAACTTGGTCCAGAAACATGACCCATCTCATTAACTGATTGTTCAACAGTTTAAATTCTTAGAGGTAGCTCAAAGATTTATGGTCAGTAAATGCAACAAGCTCCCTGCCTTCAAAAAAAATACTAAAATTTTGGAAGCCAAATACCATAGCCAATAACTCTTTTTCTGATATTCCATAAATTAGTTCATGCATAGATAGCATCCATCTTGCAAATACTATAGTTCTTTTCTCCAGCTTTCCGTGTATAATTTTCTCCTAGAACAGGACTGAACTTATACCATAATCTGAACTGTCAGATGCAATGCAGAACGGCAATAATATGTCTGGATAGTATAATGCTTTACTATTAACTAAGCTGCTCTTGATAGCTTCAAATTCCTTATCACACTCAGCAGACCAGCTCCAGTAACATTCTTTTTTAACATCCTACATAGATATGGTGACTCATATTGTAATCACTGATGAATTTGTGATAAAATGTACATAGCCCAATAAATGACTTCAGTTGCTTCCTATTTGTTGGTCTCATGCACTCAGCAATAGGCTTCATCTTCTCGTTGTTAGGTAGTATACTCTCAGAAGTTAACAGAGGATGTGAGAATGACAATTCTGGCTGCAAAATTCACATTTATTCGGGTTAGGAGTCATCCCTTCTTAACTTTGAACACCTCCTCCAATATTTGGCTATGTTCCTACCATGAGCTTCTGGTTATCAGTACGTCATCAACATGCACAGTAAGTTTTCTCAACAACTCGTATACAAGAATGTGACCTAGTGCACTGATGAACACAGCCACTGATATAAATAATTTAAATTGAACCACTCTAATCATATATGTTCTCCCTTCAAATAAGAAAGCAGTATATCTCCTACTGTCTTCAGCTAACCTCACTTGCCAGAAACCATGAGTTTAATCTACATTAGACATGAGCTGTACATTGTTAAAATTTTGCAAAACTTCGTTCATGTTTTCTGGTTGGTCATTCTCTTTTACAATTATTTTGTGCAGTTTCCTTGCATCTAACACAATCCTCACATAACCATCATTCTTTTTGACTATAACAATTGAGTTACTATAATCACTCCTGCCCAACCCAATAAACTTCCAATCTAGCATTTTTTTTAAATTCTGGCCCTTACTGCTCCCTTGCCTGCCACAGAAATAGTGAAAGGCTTAATCCAAATTACTTCATGGAGTATTGCCTTTAAATGATATTTAAAATTAACCATTTGCCCTGGCCTATCTGAAAACGCATCTTTATATTTACTCAAGAGTTCCCCGAGCTGTGAGCTTTGATCTTTTGACAAATGTTTGATCGCTTTTATTTAATCATTAATTTGTTCTAGAGAACATGCCTCCCCACTATACACAGTCTACCTTTTTATGTGAGCAATCATTTTACCTCCTATCAGTTTGTTTCTAAATTTAATTCTTTTCCTGCTACCTTTGTCATTAAATTCCAGAACTCTGTCTGTTACAGTAATACTGCAACCATATTTACTAAGAAAATTTGTCCTGAGAATAAAGTTCATAGCAAGTTCATGCACCACAAAGCAACCTGTATCAAAATACTGATCCTCAATCTTAAAATCTGATAGAAACTCCATCTTTACTGGCTTGCTATATCCCCCAGTTGCAGTCTTTATTTTAACCTCAGTTACAGTCAACTTCACCAAATCTCTGCTTCTTTTCTGTTGCCAGAATGATTCATATACAGCTGACACACTAGACCCAGAATCTAATAATACAGGACTTTCTACATTGCTCTCTTTGACATTAATAATTGATTGAACTCTTTCAATAACCAACCTCTTTTATTCAATCTCTTCCAAAAGATCTGCTTCAGTGTCTTCCCTGCTGTCTCTGACCATCATATGAACATTCTTATTCATATCCTCAAATTCTGTATCTGCACCTTCCTTAAACAATTCTTAACCACTTCCCTTATATCCTGTTCACCCCTTAATTATTCAATTTTCCTTTCCACTTTAAATTTTAATGTATCCCATTTCTCAGGAATTAAAATTTTATGGCTCTTGCCATAAGATATCCCAGTCATTAACATCATACTCAGCTTCCTCTTTTCACATCCAACCACCACTGATATTCTTATTCAAAACCGTCTGACTACCTTTCATAAAAACATGTGTCTCAACTTCTTCATCAGGACAAAATGTAACAACTTTTTCATTATTGCAGTCAACCTCAACTTCACTCACTAACTCATCATTACCACAATAAACATTGTCAGGTGCACCCACTGGTACAATCACAGCATTTCCATATGCATCATTATCTACTGCTTCATCACTTGCACCAGTGATACATGCACAGTACCAATATTGTCATTAACAGCACATGTTCCATTTCAAGCAGGCTCACATAATTAATATCTGAAGAACTTCCTTCGTTGCTCATCTCCATGTCCATATACATAACCTGATTACAAATAATTTCATTATTATTTGCTTTGCACTGCATTTCCACATCAACACCAGTTTCTACTTCTGGTAGAGCAATTGCCTCTGTTTCAAAATTCTCTCTAATCTTCATTGAAGCTGAAGCCACTCTATTGTCTCCATTAACTTCCATTTCAACCATTTTATTTCTAGCAAACAATTCCCCAATATAACATCTAGAATCATCATTGTTACATTTTTCATATGGCATGTATCATTAATATTGTCCCTTCTGTTCCAATTACTGTAGTTATTAAACCCTTCTGAGATATCTTCATTACCTATTTTTACATCCATCTTGGATAGAGCAATCTCTCTTCTTTGTTTCTCACTACAGTTCTCTTCCCTGTTGTAACCTTGTCTGGTCATAGTCTTTGCATATCCTTTAGCCCCCTGTGAACCTTGAGTGAGGCTGCCATTAGTTTTCTGATGGTCTGACCTGAAACCTTGCACCCTGTGCACTTTCAAGTCTTAACCCTTGCCTTACTTTTCCTCTCCACTTTCAAAATTCTCCCTTGTTTCATTATAACATCCACTATATCTCTGCTGTCTGTCTGTCCAGTTCCTACTGTGATTATTGTGTCCACTCCTACCATCACTACCTCCATTCCTATGATTTCCGTTGAAATTGGTATTGTAATTACCTCTGTCATGATTTCTGTTACTTCCTGCTCAACAAATTTTGGTCTGTAACATGGACCCTTGTTTTCTATGAAATCCAGAAACTCTTCTACAGGATCAGTTCCCACGGCAATGATTCTTAAAGTAGAGGTTTGTGTAAGCACCCCTAATGGCCTATTCAAATGTATTTATTTATTTAATTCCCTTGCACAAAATTCCCTCATGCTCTCTTTACCACTCTTATATCCTGACCCATTTGAAAATTTTTTTGTAATCTTACTTGTTTAGCTTGCCCCAGTATTTATTTAAGAACATCATTTAAATAGTCCTGAAATCACCAAATTGCACTGCATGCTGGTTACCCCATGTTTGAGCTCTCCCTTCTGACAGTCTCTTTACAAATTTAATTTTAGCCAACTCACTCATGCCAGCAACAAAATTATCTTTATATGCAGCCAAGCAATCTATCTTTTCTAATGTCTTATTCAATGTTTCAAAAATGCATTCAGATCACTTCCTGGCACCCAACCCATTTCTTCCCTTCTTCCTAGTATGTTACCACTACTAATATCTCTCTCTGCACCCTTGTACACCCAACAACTTTGTGAATTATTAATTTCGTTGACAAAGGCTGGCTATGAGAAAAATTTACAGTGCAGCCATTGACTGTACTTAACTTGCATTTCCCCGGCCAACATATGCAGCCTCTGCTGCTGTGCATTCTGTCTGATAACAATGTGCTATCACTTGCAACATGCCATGGGTCATGTAGTGTGAATCTGCCACCTCTGTTCCATGGAGCCGATGCCATGTTGTACCCATGTGATGCTGTGTGAAGAAGGTAACTCTGCAGCTCAGTGGTGATGCTATGCCACCTGAGTTTGTTGCCACTTCTGTTGCTTGGTGCTGATGCAATGTTGCCTGTGTGTGACGCTGTGTAGATGCCGCCTCTGCCACTTGGTGACTTTGACCACATGGCCTGCTGTAACAGTGATGTACCAAGCCACCGTCATCTGTCGCTGCTGTTACTAACACATGCTATGATGCTTATTGTCTGCACTAAGTGCTCTATTACTGCTGCCACTACTTTTACCACTGCCACTCTATACAGAAACTTGGGAGCACCCACACGAACTGCTCATTACACCAGCTTGGATACTGGGACAACGAATCCAAAATATCAATAGACTGAAAATGCAGTCCAATCCAGGATGAGCCAACCCAATTAAATGCTATTGCCCATTTACCGGGGCATGGGTAATGTACAGCCATTAACTTTGAGCTTGGCTTGCTGACGTCAATGGAGGGTGGCCATACATCATCGCTCTTTAGCCCACCAATACATCATAATACTAATACCAAAGCCATATATTAGGAGTGAGAGATCAGCGAGTAATTAATAGAAGATGTACTGAAGTTGAATCTGTTGCCCATTTACTGGGGCATGGATAATGTACAGCCATTAACTTTGAGCTTGGCTTGCTGATGTCAATGGAGGGTGGCCATACATCTACATCTACATCTACATGATTACTCTGCAATTGACATTTAAGTGCTTGGCAGAGGGTTCATCGAACCACAATCATACTATCTCTCTACCATTCCACTCCCGAACAGCACGCGGGAAAAACAAACACCTAAACCTTTCTGTTCGAACTCTGATTTCTCTTATTTTATTTTGATGATCATTCCTACCTATGTAGGTATGGCTCAACAAAATATTTTCGCATTTGGAAGAGAAAGTTGGTGACTGAAATTTTGTAAATAGATCTCGCCACGACTAAAAACGTCTTTGCTTTAATGACTTCGATCCCAACTCGCGTATCATATCTGCCACACTCTCTCCCCTATTACATGATAATACAAAATGAGCTGCCCTTTTTTGCACCCTTTCGATGTCCTCCGTCAATCCCACCTGGTAAGGATCCCACACCGCGCAGCAATATTCTAACAGAGGATGAACGAGTGTAGTGTAAGCTGTCTCTTTTGTGGACTTGTTGCAGCTTCTAAGTGTCGTGCCAATGAGACGCAACCTTTGGCTCGCCTTCCGCACAATATTTTCTATGTGGTCTTTCCAACTGAAGTTGTTCGTAATTTTAACACCCAGGTACTTAGTTGAATTGACAGCCTTGAGAATTGTACTATTTATCGAGTAATCGAATTCCAACGGATTTCTTTTGGAACGCATGTGGATCACCTCACACTTTTCGTTATTTAGCATCAACTGCCACCTGCCACACCATACAGCAATCTTTTCTAAACCGCTTTGCAACTGATACTGGTCTTCGGATGACCTTACTAGATGGTAAATTACAGCATCATCTGTAAACAACCTAAGAGAACTGCTCAGATTGTCACCCAGGTCATTTATATAGATCAGGATCAGCAGAGGTCCCAGGATGCTTCCCTGGGGAGCACCTGATATCACTTCAGTTTTACTCGATGATTTGCCATCTATTACTATGAACTGCGACCTTCCTGATGGGAAATCACGAATCCAGTCGCACAACTGAGACAATACCCCATAGACCCACAGCTTGATTAGAAGTCACTTGTGAGGAACGGTGTCAAAAGCTTTCCGGAAATCTAGAAATACGGAATCAACTTGAGATCCCCTGTCGATAGCAGCCATTACTTTGTGCGAATAAAGAGCTAGCTGCGTTGCACAAGAACGATGTTTTCTGAAACCATGCTGATTACGTATCAATAGATTGCTCCCTTCAAGGTGATTCATAATGTTTGAATACAGTATATGCTCCAAAACCCTACTGCAAACCGACGTCAATGATATAGGTCTGTAGTTCGATGGATTACTCCTACTACCCTTCTTAAACACTGGTGTGAACTGCACAATTTTCCAATCTGTAGGTACAGATCTATCGGTGGGTGAGCGGTTGTATATGATTGCTAAATAGGGAGCTATTGTATCAGCGTAATCTGAATGGAACCTAATCGGTATACAATCTGGACCTGGAGACTTGCCCGCTCTTTAGCCCACCAACACATCATAATACTAATACCAAAGCCATATATTAGGAGTGAGACATCAGCGAGTAATTAATAGAAGATGTACTGAAGTTGAATCTGTTGGTCAAAATCCTGATGAATAATAACATTGTTCAAAACAGATTGATTTTAAGTTTTGTGTAAATCCATTTTTATTGTTTTCAGAGAAGCACAATGTATGCAAATAGTGGCCACAAACAAATAACTTGCTGAATAACTGAACACTGTCTATCACCAGTGCAAACTTTGGTATTACTTTGTGCAGATGTAGCTTTATACCCAGCAGCATGCGCTAAATCACAACATACAAGATCCAGTATATGAAAATAACATTCGTAGATTCATGCTGCCCATAGCATTACCAGCTCCTGATGAAATACCTCACCATCACTCCAGACACCAGATGACAGGTGAAAGACCATGAGCCCTGCCCCACACACTGATTTAAAGCTTTGGTTACATGACCACTCCTTAATTCAGCACTAATAGTTTCATCCTGAAAACTGTTCATAATTTTCATAACAGTTTCATATAATTACTTATGATAAAACAGATGAAAATCTTTGCAGCCATTTTCCAATCTCTTGACAAACTCATTTATGGATTATTTTAACAATTTTAAACAAATCTCAAACACATAAATCACCACATTTGGCACTCTCATCAGAACACTAACTTGACCTATTTTATAAATCACATCTACAATTCAATACACATAGAAAGGGATTAGAATAATAAGGAAATAAACTCATGCTGATAAGATAATTTGTGTCTCTGTGGAGGAGTTCTTAGTTATGACACTTACTTACATAAATAAACTATATTGTTTATAACATTTTTATAGTTGTGTAATTAGAAAAGTAATCTGTTCATTATATTGCAGACATTTTCCTCTTTCACCCGGTGTATCATGAGTGTGACTTTCATGATCGATTCAGTTGTTACAATTTGCTATGAACAATAATGGTAATATTGTCAGACATGGATTTATCCCTCAGTGAGCTCATTCCACTTCCACAGTTCCAAAACTGTTATTGGTTTTTCTCTAGCATGCTTGTAATGAGTTTTAGTGTAATAAAATCATATTAGTGACGACATTGCAAGCCACACATCGCTCCGTATTAGCTTGACCTGCAACCATGTCACCAGAACACACTCCTCTTCCTACTTGGAAAAACCCCAATGAATGTTGGGCCTCATGGCTTGCTAGCACTCTTCACTTCCACTCAGCTCACCTGTCATAGCTGTGTGACATCTGGCTGCCCCAACAAACATTCATGCCAGCCCACAGCTGACCTGTCAGATTCAGTCCATCCTGCAGCAGTCAGATCAGACACTTATGGTGTCACAATCTCTTTGCAACAAGTAATCTTATATTTTCAGAAGTATTTACTTTCTTCACAAAGTAAATTTGTTATGTATACTCCTCAGAGTCCATTAATATTTTTTATCTGAATACCCATACACTCTGTAGCTGGCTTTCAATACAACACCACTCCGTCATGGTTTTACTGCCTCCCATCAGTGAAGAATGATAAAGATCATTGATATAGTTCAGAATGAAAGAAAAGCAAGACTGACAATATGAAAAGAAAATTAAGCAATATTGCCAATAACCCGAGTGCCGGGTGATCATGAGTCGCCTAGTATTGCTAAGACTGCAACGTGCTCTGGGGTTTCTACCTTGCAACTCCTATTCTTGGTGCACATATCTCTTTAAGTCAATGACATTTTGCAGTCGTAATGGATTTCCTGGCATCCTATATTGTAATCTGTATGCATATAAATACAGGCTTTTAATTACCATGAATGGATCAATGTTCTCATCAGGAAACTGTTTGACTTCCATGTTATCTTTCTTATTTTTGTTGTTGTTCTCAGTAAAACTAGATTCCTATTTGAAAGCACATCAGAGGTACCCTAGCATCACGTACCATCTTTCTTTCTGATGCCATTTTCTTAATATTTTCATGAGGTATATTTGCTCTTTGAGCTTGAGCTACATCAACAATAGCCAGCAATTCCTCTAGACGAAACAATAAATTATTGGGCCTTATTTCACACACATACTCACTTGAAGCACTGATAGAACTCACTGAAGCTGAAATCATTATAGCAACAGAAAGCTGGCTAAAGCAGGAGATAAATTCGACTGAAATTTTTATGGAGGCGAAAACCATGTTGAGAAAGGATGGATTAAATAAAGTAGGTGGTGGTGTGTTTGTGTCTGTTGGTAGTGGTTTATCTTGTAGTGAATTACTATTGGTAGAGGTTATACTCCAGAGCCGTACCAAAATGATGATTGGCTCCTTCTACCAGATGATATAATAGCTAAATGGTTCAAAGAAAACTTGAATCTCATTACAAATAAGTACCCCACTCATACAGTTACAATTGGCGGAGACTTCAATCCACCCTCGATTTGTTGGCGAAAATACATGTTCAAAGCCAGTGGTAGACAGAAAACATCTTCCAAAATTGTACTAAATGCTTTCTCTGAGAATTACTTTGAACAATTAGTTCATGAGCCCACACAAATTGTAAATGGTTGCGAAAACACACTTGACCTCTTAGCCACAAATAATCCTGATCTAATAGAGAGCGTCATGATAGATACAGAGATTAGTGAACACAAGGTCATTGTAGCAAGGCTCAAAACCATATCAACCAAAACCACTAAAAATAAATGCAAAATGTATCTATTTAAAAAAGCAGATAAAAATTTGCTTGATGCCTTCCTAAGAGAGAGTCTCCATTCCTTCCAAGCTAATTATGTAAGTGTAGACCAGATATGGCTCAAATTCAAAAATATAGTATCGACAGCAATAGATAGATTCATACCGCATAAGTTAATAAGAGATGGGACTGATCCGCCATGGTACATAAAACACGTCAGAACACTGCTGCAGAAGCAACAAAGAAAGCATGCCAAATTCAGAAGAACACAAAATCCCAAGACTGGCTAAGTTTCACGGAAGCTCAAAATTTGGTGCTGATGTCAATGCGAGATGCTTTTAATAGTTTCCACAATGAAACATTGTCTCAAAATGTGGTAGAAAACCCAAAGAGAATCTGGTCGTATGTAAAGTACACCAGTGGCAAAAAACAGTCAATACCGTCACTGCGTAATAGCGATGGAAATGTTACCGATGATGGTGCCACTAAAGCGGAGTTTTTAAATACTGTTTTCCATAATTCCTTCACAAAAGAAGATGAAGTAAATATTCCAGAATTCAAAACCAGAACAGCTGTTAGCATGAGTGACATAAAAGTAAATATCTTAGGTGTTGCGAAACAACTCAAATCACTTAAGAAAGGGGGCAAGTCTTCCGGTCCAGATGGTATACCAGTCAGGTTCCTTTCAGAGTATGCAGACACAATAGCGCCTTTCTTAGCAATCATATACAACCACTCACTTGATGATAGGTCTGTTCCTAAAGACTGGAAAGTAGCACAGGTCACACCAATATTCAAGAAAGGAAACAGGAGTAACCCACTGAATTACAGACCTATATCACTAACCTCAATTTGCAGTAGGGTTTTGGAGCATATGCTGTACTCGAACATTATGAATTACCTTGAAGAAAATGACTTATTAATACATAACCAACATGAATTCAGAAAATATTGTTCTTGTACAACACAGCTAGCTCTTTATTCCCATTAAGTAATGAGTGCTGTCAACAAGGGATCTCAGATCAATTCCATATTCCTAGATTTCCAAAAGGCTTTTGATACCGTTCCTCACAAGCGACTATTAATCAAATTACATGCATATGGAGTATCGTCTCAGTTGTGTGACTGGATTCATGATTTTCTCTCAGAGAGGTCACAGTTTGTAGAGATAGACGGTAAATCATCGAATATTACAGAAGTGATATCTGGTGTTCTGCAAGGTAGTGTCATAGGCCCTCTACTGTTCCTGATTTACATAAATGATCTAGATGATAATCTGAGCAGCCCCCTTAGATTGTTTGCAGATGACACTGTAATTTACTGTCTAGTGAAATAATCAGACGATCGATTCCAATTACAAAATGATCTCGAGAGAATTTCTGTATGGTGTGAAAAGTGGCAATTGGCACTAAACAAAGAAAAGTGCAAGGTCATCCACATAGGTACTAAAAGGAAGCCAATAAATTTTGGGTATACGATAAATTGCACAAATCTAAGGGCTGTCAATTTGACTTAATACCTAGGAATTACAATTATGAACAACTTAAATTGGAAAGACCACATAGATAATATTGTGGGGAAGGCGAAACAAACACTGCACTTTGTTGGCAGAACACTTAGAAGAGGAGACAAACCCACTAAAGAGACAGCCTACATTACATTTGTCTGTCCTCTGCTGGAATATTGCTGCACAGTGTGGGATCCTTACCAGGTAGGATTGATGGAGGACATCGAAAAAGTGCAAAGAAGGGCAGCTCATTTTGTGTTATCACGCAATAGGGGTGTGTGTGTCGCTGATATGATATGCAAGTTGGGGTGGTAGTCACTGAAAGAAAGGTAGTTTCTTTGCGGCAAGATCTATTTACGAAATTTCAGCCACCAACTTTCTCTTCGGAGTGCAAAAATATTTTGTTGACACCCACCTACATAGGGAGAAATGATCATCATAATAAAATAAGAGAAATCAGAGCTTGAACGGAAAGATTTAGGTGTTCCTTTTTCTCATGTGCCATTCGAGAGTGGAATGGTAGAGAAGTAGTATGAAAATGGTTCGATGAACCCTCTGCCAGGCACTTAAGTGTGAATTGTAGTGTAACCATGTAGATGCAGAAGCAAAGTCTATTGCTTCAGGCTTCAGATGGTTCATTACCTCCTCAAACTTTTCTAAGTAGTGCGCCCATGCATTATGTTTTTAATTTCAGTAACTTTGACATAATCTGTTTTTGCCCATGCAGTATATTTTTGATGGCAGTATGTTTGACATAATCTGTTAAGTTCTTTGATAAGTTGCTCGCTCATGTCATGTAGGGAAACATGCTGAAATTTTAATTTGTTCATTGTTTTTGCTTTCCAGGCATTCCTTAAATTGCTTTCAGATAAGCTGTGAGCCATTGTCCAATAATATGGTTTTTGTAACACCTATTTTCACACATTAATCTTTCTCAAGTTTATCCACCAGTAATTTTACATTTGCTTTCCTAATAGGGTGGGGTACATATGTTCCTCACTATCTTGTTACACATGTGCTCAACTAGTGCAGTGCACTAGCACATTGAGGACTGGATCTACAGAATGAAATAACGGACATAGAAATATTCTCACACTTCCTGTTTCAGATCTGGACATCAATACATATAACATATAGTAGGTTTACATAGGATAATGTACTAACTTATGTCCTAGAAAACACAATACATCTGTACTTGTGGACAGTACTATCTACATGCACCTGGATCTGACATCCATATCAAAGTGAAACTAAATAATTGCTTGAAAGTGTCGATATCATTTAATATAATACCCTTTGGCATACATATGATTACAGGGAGGGCTGTCTGTACATGGCTCAGAGAAAGCAGACAACAAACCATGAATGAGTTGCAATGGGTAACATACAGTGGGTGCTCACAGTTTGTGGTATGGACACTGTTTATCACACACAACTCTACTGACAAGGCACTAAGCAAACTATAACATGTGAACATGCTCGTGGCAGTCTACATAACTTAGACCAATAAGTCAGACCATAGTTATAACCAGACTGGCCACACACAGTGTTATCATAATGACAAAACACAATCGTGCACTTGTAATACAAGAGGAGGTGAACAAAGTGGCGATGGATGAATTTACTCTAAGCTTAATCACACATGACGGAATGCTGTTACACACTAATACTGTAATGTACATGAAACACAAAGGAAACAGGTAGGCAAAAGGACAACCCATTTCTGAATTTACTCTATAATAATTAACAGTGCAAGCAAGGCAATGCAATTAAATCCTGTTACTACTGTGGAGAAGAAATGACTGGTTATTGCTGAAAGTACAGTCGCAAGATGGTGCACACGTGCAGCTCTTTGATAATACACTTGCTGTCAACATTAATACAGGGGATTCTGTCAGGAAGAGGCAGTAAGCTGTGAAAATGAAGCTACTTGGTGGTGTGTAAGGATTAATTGCAAGACTTGGTCTATATCAAGAGAAAATGAAGCACACTGCCACTAGCCCTCAATAAGGCTTGCAGGTGCCAGCAATTACAGCTCAGCTAAAGCGTGCAGTCCTGACTCACCTATGTTGTCTTCACTTCACTCCTACCTGTCTGTAACACTGTTATGGCAAGCTGTCAAATATTAGTTCTTCTAACACAAAACACTCTGGAGTTAACACTCAGAAAAATGTTATCCCATTTAAATGAAGATGTGAGTTGCTTGGTGTTGGCACAGGAAGTGATGGTCAGGGAGCACTTTCTGCCATGTGCCTTTCTGGAAAAAACTCCAAGCTGCAGCAAGAAAGTGCATGGCAGAGAGAGACTCTACTCTTATTTGCAGCCTGATCTGGCACTGCGTGACATGTCATCTGCTGCTGATATCTGTTGAAGCAGATGGATGGTGGATGCCCACACACTGTAGTATGTCACCCCAAAGATACAATTTCACAAATTTTTTGATACATCTATCACTACAAAAATATATTCACGCCCCTCCCCTAAATATGGGTAACAGTTGAAATAGGTTGGCAATAACAGAATCAGGTCTGTTTTTTGCCTCTACATTGTACATTTGGTCTTGTATTATCTTATTATTTGCTCTAACCTTCTGACATCTGTTGCACAATTCTAACCTGTTTGGCAAGTGTCACTGCATGTTGTTATATACAGCTGTTTCATGGAGCTTTGCTATACATTTTCTTGCCCCATAGTGACCAAACTTTTTTTGTACGTAGTCAATAAGCAAATCCACATACTGTTCAGGAAAACATATTTTCCATTGGCTTTCACTTTTCTTCCTCCTTCTCAACAAAATGCTTTTGTGTACCTGATTTTCAGCCCTTTTTATGTATCTTATATGCACATCAAAAAAAGTTTTGCATCACCTCAGTTCCGAGAGTTCCAGAACCTCTACAGAAAATTGGAATAGATATCAACATAAACAACATTTCCATCCTTTTTATTGCTCAAGAAAACCACACATTGCATGTTGTACCACCATATAGCGAGACCTTCAAAGGTGGTGGTCCATATTGCTGTACACACCAGTACCTCTAATACCCAGTAGCACATCCTCTTGCACTGATGCATGCCTGTATTTGTCATGGCATACTATCCATAAGTTTGCCGACCACGGTGGTCTCGCGGTTCTAGGCGCACAGTCCGGAACCGTGCGACTGCTACGGTCGCAGGTTCGAATCCTGCCTCGGGCATGGATGTGTGTGATGTCCTTAGGTTAGTTAGGTTTAAGTAGTTCTAAGTTCTAGGGGACTGATGACCACAGCAGTTGAGTCCCATAGTGCTCAGAGCCTATCCATAAGTTCATCAAGGCACTGTTGGTACAGATTGTCCCACTCCTCAATGGCGATTTGGCATAGATCCCTCAGAGTGGTTGGTGGGTCACATTGTCCATAAACAGCCCTGCTCAGTCTATCCCAGGCATGTTTGATAGGCTTCATGTCTGGAGAACATGCTGGCCACTCTAGTCTAGCAATGTCATTATCCTGAAGGAAGTCATTCACAAGATGTGCATGATGGGAGCGCAAATTGTCATCCGTGAAGACAAATGCCTCCCCAATATGCTGCCGATATGCTTGCACTATTGGTCAGAGGATGGAATTCACATATCGTACAGCCATTATGGTGCCTTGGCATATGTTAGCCCCACATAATGCCACCCCAAAACAGCAGGGAACCCCCACTCTGCTGCACTTGCTGGACACTGTGTTTAAGGCATTCAGCCTGACTAGGTTGCCTCCAAACACGTCTCCGACGATTGTCTGGTTGAAGGCATATGCGACACTCATCGTTGAAGAGAACATGATGCCAATTGTGAGTGGTCTATTCAGCATGTTCCTGTGATACAATATCAATAGCCAACGTCTATCGTCAGGAGTTCTGGGAACTGGGGTGATGCAGAACTTTTTTTGATATGTGTATCAGATTGATTTGCTGTAAATATAGAACCCACCTTGTTAATTTCAAGTGGTTAAGTTTACATGTTTCTAAGAAAGTCAGTGCCATGTGGGAACTATAAACAGTTACTTTGTGTCCCAACAAACATTTCTGAAATTTCTGCAAGCTGAAAATAATAGCTATAGCCTCCTGCTCCGAGATACAATAGTGACTCTCATATTGCTGTAAAGATCTACTTGCAAAAGCTTCATCCCCTTCTTTATTCACTTGAAACAACTTCCAGCAATACCAAACCTGCACAATCTGGTGTTAAACAAGATGGCTTACCAAAATTTGGATGTTATAGTATTTTGTTGTCCCACAGGGCCTCTCAGCTCCTCAAAAGTACTCTGACAGTCCATTATCCATTTGTCAGGTTCCTTAAGCATGGAGCATTAAATAATTGTCCTGCCAAAAATCTCTGATAGGAACTGAATAAACCAAACACACACTTTAACACCTTCCTTTCAGCAGAAGCTTTGTATTCCCTTAAAACATCAATTTTTTGCAGGACCTGGAAGAATTCCTTCCCTAGTAGTGACATGTCCTAAAAATTTCAATTCCTTTTTTAAGAATTTGGTTTTATCTCAATTTCATTCTCCCTTTTGGAATTACTTCCACAACTTTAGTAACATGAAATTTTCTTCCAAAGTTAATGTGGAAATTAGAACACTATCAATATATACTGTTATTTTCCTTAGTAATTCATCAGCCAAGACCAGTCACATAGCCCATGAAAATGCACAAACACTTATATTCAGCCCAAAGGATAGGCTACAACTTTTTAATGATTACAATGACCTTCAAACAAGACTGCTGTGTACTTCCTGGATCCCTTAGGAAATGGTAAGTTCCAATAGCCATATGTTAAGTCCATTGATGCAAAGAATTTTGCCACTTTCAGTTTTTCTAACAATTCATCAATGTTTTCAAGTCAGTCACTTTCCGGTAGGTCCATCTTATCCAGAGCCCTAGCATTTTGACAAAAGCCTCACAGGTCCATCTTACTTAAGCCCCAGAGTCAAAGGATTATTGTATACACTTTCAGTTTTTTCAATAATCCTACACTTAAGCGTTTTTTTAATTAAGTCCCTCACAGCTTCCCTATGCTTTTCAATAATTTTTAATGGTTTTTGAGAACCTTCAGATCTCCTTTAACAGTCTAATAACATACACAGTCTCCTACTAATCCTGTATGATCTCAGAAAACCTTCATATGCTTAAGCAAAACCTCTTTTAATTCTCTTGTTTGGTGAAACCTCTTTGAATTCTCTCTTTTGGTGTTTGTTTAATTTGTGAATTTCTCCCACTTTTTCCTGTTCTTTTATTTTTTACTGCAAAAATTCCACTGGATCCATCCCCATTTCTTCACCATATCCATTATACCCTTTGAACTCATCCTTTTTTCCTACAATACCTTATAGGGATATTTTTCTCTTTCCTCAGTCATCAGTTTCTTTTTCCTAAAACACAGTAAAGTCACTTTTCTCCCATTTATTTCCAGATTCACAGAATGCTTGTTAAAAATTTTAGCCTTATTAAAGAAGTCTACACACACTGCCACATCAATACTTGAACTTGGAATTGCCAGAAAGTTGTGATAGAAATGAATACCATTTATTTTTAAAGGCAACATTACTTTATGTTTAGCAGGTTTCTTTATCTTCCCTGTGGCAACAATTATTTGGATACCTAAAACAAGCATTATTTCCAATGCTTCCTTGTCATGTGAAACATGTAACAATTTCTAACAGCATAAATATTGCTGCCATTGTCAGCTAAACACTACCATTTATCATATTGTACCAACAAGTTAATTACTAGCTGCCCTGTCTTTTCTTGCTGTTGTTGACTTCAGATTATTACAGTAAATAGTGCACAATTTCCCTTATGTCAAAACCTTCTTCACATCTAGAGGTTGTCCACCTCCCGGTAGCTGAGTGGTCAGCGTGACGGACTGTCAATCCTAGGGGCCCGGGTTCGATTCCCGACTGGGTCGGAGATTTTCTCCATTCAGGGATTGGGTGTTGTGTTGTCCTAATCATCATCATTTAACCCCCATCGACATGCAAGTCACCGAAGTGGCGTCAAATCAAAAGACTTGCACCAGGCGAGTGGTCTACCCAATGGGAGGCCCTCATCACACGACATTATTATTATTATCATATAGAGGTTACACATGCATTTGTGGGATTCCTCTCACTGCTCATCCTAAATCTGCCCACTAATGACAAATGATAATGCTTCAACAAACCAATCTTCTCTCTCTGTATCTGTTTAAGTTCACTTTCAGCTTTATCTTTTTCCACATTTCCATTAATTGTAGGATCCCTGTTACAGTCATCATCTGTCTGCACAAATCCTCAGTGATCTCCCACACTTCCTCCATATTTCCTTCATTTAGATCCCACAATCCCTCATTATCTGTGTTCTCCCCTTCTTCCTGACAAGATTCTTCATCTGTTCTACCACACAAGTTTTCCATATAAAGAAGTTACATACGCTGCAGTGTTCACTTCCCTCACCACTGTGCAAAAACTTGTCAAAGCCACTATTAAACATGCATATTCATGCTTTGCTGGTTTCATTTGCCTCAGTTGTATGCATTTAGTCATTACTTTTAAATTCCATTTCCCTATTGTTAATGTATACAAAAGGCATAGCGACTGCTACCCATGGTGTAAATGATAGCAACTTCACAGACAGGATCTAGTTTTCTTTATTCTGTAATTCAATTCTATGTCATTCCCTACTCATATACCCACCAGCTGTCTGTTGTGAAAATCATCATCACATATTGGAGAGAATGGTGTATAAAAAGGTTGTTACTCTCTAGTATTTGGCCTATTTGCATTGCATGAGTTCCTTACCCCCTTCACAATTGTTATTCTGTTTATATTAACATTCTGGTGGGTTTCTACAGTTCCATGCCACCTAAAATTCCTGTTAGCCTGCTCCTCCTCTGCAATAACTTTTCTACTCTTTCCAAGTAATTAATAAACTTATTAATGTCATCCCTAGGAGAAGCAATAATTTTGTAATTCTGCTTCATAATCAACTTCCCATCTAACCAGATAAGTAAGATGGCATCGAAGGTAAAAGTTCGAAATGTGTCTCTCCACAAAAATGTAAATTTTGCGACAAAAAAGAAAACGTGTGAAAACTGCAAGGGCAAAATTACGAAGCTAAATGAACGAATTAGTAGCCTACAGTTCGTAATAAATGCCCTGAAAATGGATATTACTAAAATTCAAGAAAGAAAAACCGAAGTGAACACGCCACGTTTTCGGCAAGATAATTCGACAGTTTCCGAAAAGTGGACAAAGGTGAAGTGCAGCGGCCGCAAACAAAAAGTACAAGACCAAGAGAATTGTGAAAAATAAATGTAAGCTTCGTGCACGACAACTTATTTCAAGTACTTTCCACAACAGATTGTGGAAGTGCAGTGTTTAGTGATAATGCTCATGAACCATGTGAAAAGCAAAAGGATCTCGTAGATAAGCCAGAGCAAAAGAATTCGTTGACGCAGAAAAATAAGAAATCCGACGTAAATATAGTAAACAAACATCTGCCGACCTTATGTAGTTCCGATGGATTACCGGCTTGTGTGAAAAAGAAAGAGGAAATAAACAGCTCAGTTAGGCCTACATTTTGTAGCTCCAAAACAATTACAAAAATCGAAATATATTCAGACAGCCAAGAGCGAAACATAGCTACTGACTTTCGTAATAAAAGCAATGTGAACTTAAATTCCATGGTGAAACCAGGTGCGAAATTCTGCACAGAAACTGCAATAAGCCATGAAAAAATTCGCACATTAAGCAACAAAGACTTTGCCGTTTTCCTAGCGGGAACAAACGACGTCGCAAGAAACGAAAAACAAGATCTGTTGCTTTCACTGAAAATGCGACTGTATGAACTAAGATGTACTAACGTCATTGTATTTTCAGTACCACATCTTCATGACCTAGCGGAATGGTCCTGCGTTAACAAAGAAGTGGAAAGTGCAAATAGTGAGATGAAACAGATATGCAAACGATTCGAAAATGTGACTTTCATTGATATAAGCAAACTAGGAAGGAGATTCCATACTAGACATGGTTTCCACTTAAATAGATTAGGAAAAAATTTCGTAATTGCAAAAACAATATAAATAGTAAATGCCAAAACGAAAGTAAGTTGTGACACTTCAAACGTAATTCCCCTCAAGGACAAGACCCACAAACTACTTGGTGAATCTGAAAATGAAGCATCACCACTACAAGACAAGTGTGATGTTCTGACATTGCAAGAAAACACCCCAAGTACTAGCAGTTCACAAGGAAGCAAATCAATAACAACAGAACCAACACCTGAAGTATCAGAAACAGATACACCATCATCAACAGCAAAAACAGAAATGACAGCATCGATGACACCGGGAGCTACAACAGCAGCAGCAGCAGCAAGCAACTCACCATATCCCAGTGAACGGCCTACAAGGTGCAGAAAACCTGTCCTTCTGGAGGATTTTTGGTATCTCGCCAGGGCAAGGAACGGAGTATGACACCACAAAATGTAAATACAAATGTAACCAGTTCTCATCCTCATCACCTGCAGATTCTAAGCTTAAACATTCAGTGTCTTAGAAATAAATCATTAGAACTTGAGGTAGCTATGAACAGTGCAGATATTGACTGCATGTGCATTGTGGAGCATTGGTGCAGAAGTTTTGAACTAAGTAGCATTAATATTCATCCGTTTAAGTTGGCAAGTCAATATTGTAGAAAAAATACCAAAAATGGAGGTGTATGTATATTTACCAAACCAAGTATCAGCTGTAAAAGAAGGTGTGAAGCTGAATCATTGAGTGTGGAAAATCATTTTGAAGCTGCAGCTGTGCAGTTGAATGAAATACAGGGAAAAGTCATAGTCATAGCAATATACAGACCACCTACTGGTGATGCAGACATATTCTTTAACCAATTAGAAATATTGCTTAACACTATGTTCACCGATAGAGCCACTGTAGTTGTGTGTGGGGACTTCAATATTAATCTTATGAGTGAAAGTAGGCTAAAAGATCAGTTCCTAAATCTGTTATGTAGTTTCAACCTGCTTCCACACATACACACACCCACAAGAATAACAAATAATACAGTCAGTCTTATTGATAATATATTTTCAAATGTAGGACGCACAGAAAAGTGACAAATACTGATTTGGGATTATCAGACCACAATGTTCTTGTCCTCAAAATCCCTTCAAGGCCACTGAAAGAGAGAAAAACACACTTCATGTATAAAAGAAATTTTTCTACAGAGAACTGTGTAGAATTCATAAATATGCTAACTAATGAGGCTTGGGCAGAAGTACTATCCCTAACAAATACAAATGATGCGTATACCACATTTTCTTCCATTTTCATGGGATATTTTGAAATGTGTTTTCCAAAAAAGCTGTCAAAAATCAGGTCACATGGTAATACAAAGCCAAGTTCTTGGATCACAGCTGGCATCAAAACTTCCTGTGGAACTCTAAAGAGACTAATTTCCAAAATGAAAACATCCACAGACCCACAATTCATAGAATATGTCAGGAATTACAAGAGGGTATATAGAAAAGTAATCGCTAAAGCAAAATTCATGAGTAATGATAGTTTTATAAGACAGTCTGGAAACAAATCAAAAGCCATATGGGGTATTGTGAAGACTGAAATGGGGAAGAGTTGTGAAAACCAGGACATTAGCCTCAAAAATTTAAAAAATGTCAATATTAATAAACAAGATTTGCCATATTATATTAACAATTATTTCATAAATGCAACAACTTCATTAAGCTTAAAATTTACAAATGAAGAAAAACCTGAATATCCAAAAACAGCTTGTAGGGTGAGGGTAGAGCCAACAAATGAGGGTGAAGTGTTGAAAGTGATACAAAGCTTGAAACCCAAAATGTCGGCTGGCATAGATGAGGTGCCTGTGTCAATCATAACAAGGACAGCACCACAAATCGCAAAGCCCTTTGCACACATAGCCAATTTATCATTCAGTGAAGGAGCTTTTCCAGAACGGCTGAAAATTTCAAAAGTGAAGCCATTATTTAAAAACGGCGACAAGTATAAGGTAGAAAACTATCGCCCAATATCTCTCCTCCCAGCATTTTCAAAAATATTAGAAAAACTGATGAAGCACCAAATCAACACATATCTAAATGACCATAATTTACTTAACAGAAATCAGCATGGCTTCCAAGCACGTAAAAATACCGAAACAGCAGTAATGTGCTACACTGAATAAATAATCAAAAATCTGGAAAAAGATTATAGTGTAGTAGGAGTAAATTTAGACCTTTCCAAAGCTTTTGACATGGTGAACCAGGACATTCTCTTAGAAAAATTGGAATCGTTGGGCATACATGGGATAGGAAAAAAATGGTTTGAATCATACCTAAAAAACAGAACACAGGTTGTAGGACTGACATCAACTTACTCCAACCACAAAATAAATTCAGTATCAGAGGCAAAAAATGTAGAAATAGGAGTACCACAAGGCAGCATCTTAGGGCCCATATTGTTTCTTGTCTATATAAATGATTTTCACACCTCAGATGATGCAGCCAAAGCAATAATATTTGCAGATGATACTGTGTGATAATAAGTGCACCAAAGCAGTTGCTACCAACAACTGCTGATAAAGTACTAAATCACATCCACTCTTGGCTCAATGCAAACAGGTTGACATTGAATGTAAATAAAACAAATTATATGCAGTTTGGGAAAAGATGTCAAAATGTAAATCTTGATCTGGTGTGGGGTGACAAAGCCTTAGACAGAGTGACATCCACAAAATTGCTGGGGATTCATGTGGATGAAAACTAAATTTTAATGACCACGTAATAAAACTTGCACAGAAACTTAATTCAGCCTGTTTTGCTCTCAGAATTTCTGCAAATGTTTGTACCTCAGAGGGTGCCAGAATGGCATATTTCGGCTATTTACAATCTGTTGCCACATATGGAATAATATTTTGGGGTTCCACAACAGGGCGCCTAAAATAAATTTTTTTGTTGCAGAAGAGGGCCATCCGAATAATAACTCACAGTCATCCACAGGCACACTGCAAACCCATATTCAAAAAGCTTAGAATACTTACTATACCATCATTATACATATACAAATGTGTATTGTATGTCAGGACCCACATTGCAGATTTTCAGACAAATGCCGACTTTCATAACTACAATACCCGTAATAGTGCAGCACTCCATACTCAGCAAACAAAAAGAACGAATACACAAAGGCATGTGAGCCATATCGGTGCAAAACTGTACAACGCACTGCCAGTCAACATCAGGAAGTTAGAAGATGATGACAAATTTAAAACAGAATTTAAAAAATTTCTAGTAGAACAATGTTTTTATTGTGTAAATGACTATGTTGCTCAATAAATATTTTCTGATGATATTTATAAAGGCAAAATGGAAAATACTCAATATTTAGGCCCTACCTAATCATTCATTACCTAATCATTCATTACATTACATACTTAAAGGACAGCTGTTGTGTGATGTAAATATATACTTAAGCAGTATGGTGTATATAAGGACTTGCTGTTTAGGGAGGACAAAACTAAAGCCTTATGAAAAACAGACTATGCATTTAAAATAACAAGCAGGGATGTATATAGGCTATATTACTTACATTGTATTATTATTAACCTCATTGTATTATTTTGTTTTGTACTTTTTTACATATATATTGTTTGTGTCCATTTCTTTGAAATGGCTTGACAACATCCATACAATACTTATTGCCAACGGATGGATAAATAAAATAAATAAATAAATAATAAATAAAAACCCCATTATAATTTGCTCTATCTCTAATGTATTTATCAAATATGATGCATTCATAACCCACTCTAAGCAAACCTTTTTACACTTTCATTCCTGGAATTGAGCTTTTCTTCTGCCCAGAAACTGTTTCACAATTCCATTTGTTTCTGTCTATCCCAATATTCTTGCAAAAATGTTTCCTTAAATTTTTCTAATGTGTCACACTGCTCAGTGGCAGTTAAGCCCCATGTCCTAGCTTCTTCCAAAACTTTTGACATAATGAAGCCTACCTTTTGGCAATCACTCCATAATCTAGGCAAAGCATTTTCAAAATCATTTCAAAATTGTTTTGGATGCACATTTTCAGACAGATCAAAAAATTGCCTATTATTAATATAAGCAACTTTAGATGATTCAGTAACAAGATTACATTCAACACTGTTAGTACATATTCTAATGTCATACACTACCTTAGACAGTCTGTTGTCATACTCATGCAGTCTACTTTCAACTCTCTCAACCTGATTAGTCAGCTGATCACTAGTTTTCACCACTACCACACAATGAGACACAACATTTCCAGGTTTTAAATGGTTTTCACTTTCAGCATTAATCTCACTATCTAAGGCTTTATGTTCATTTCCACAAATAAATTCAACAGAAGCAACTTTCTGCTCAACTCTATGTACATTCTCTTGTAACTGATCTATCCTTTGCTTCCTTTGTATAGCCACACTTTTAATAACTTCTGTTAATTCACTTTTCACACTTTCTGAGGACTGTTTACATATTTTCTTGACTTGAGAAACTCTTTCCTCAATCTTAGTTTAATAAAATGCAAATCTTTCTCCCACATTTGCTTCAACTCAGAAGCCCGTCATTCTATTTTCTCATTAATTTCAAATTTATAAATTCTAACATCACCAGCTAAACTACAGATATCTTCTGATTGCTGTCAATTTTTTATGAAGATTACCAATCTATTGTTTAAGCTCACTAGAATAGAAAGTTCACTAGGTTAGTGGTGCATATCTAGTTTCACATCACTAAAATTTTATTCATGTTAAACATTAATCGTTCAAACATTTCTTGCAAGCTTTCTAGTTGAATTTACTCTTGTATAACTCCCTGTTCAGGTTGTTTTACAGGCAATATACCAAATTTGGTATATGTTTCCACAGTTTTTTGTTCATCTACATTAAAATGACTGACATCAAACAAATTAGTATCGATCAAACTCATTCAATTGATTATTGTCAAATTAAAGTGTACTGTACATGCATATCTCAAAGAATAGACACTGTGGATCATCCATAGCTGTACAAAATACTTGAAAACCAACTTGCTGATTGTAAATTCCTTTACATCAGCTGTATTAGGTATAGATCTACCGCCCAGGAGTGACATATGAAAATTTTTACTGGACCGGCCTTGAACATGGATTTCCTGATAATCATGAGTGGCCATGTTATCCACTTCAGCTATCTGTGCACACGCCTTGGACCAACACAAATTTCCAGATGTCACACTGCCTACATCCTTTTATCATAGGCCACAAAATTCATCACCTAATGCTTCCAACATTACTTCAATGCCTGCACCAGAGAGAATGAGGTAACAAGGAATCAAGATGAATGTTGTTATTGTCTTATGCCCTTGTAGACTTACAGTACTTACACATATGTCTGAAAGAAGTGTGATAAAAGGATGTAGACAGTGGGACATCTGGGTTAGAGTCCTCATCCAGCATGAATTTTTGTATGTCATTATTGGGTAATAGATCTATACCTAATACGGTTGATGTGAAGGAATTCACAGCCAGTGAATTAATTTCAAAAGTTAAAATGCTCTCCTGTAGCTGCATTCATTATAACATTCTGTTCTGTTTCTGTCCCAGTGATTGGAGAGAACTGCTGTACATTAACAACTGCAACATCATTATTTTCTTATCCACCTGCTTGCCTTTGCTTGGGACTGCATGGTTTATTGACACTCACACTAAAACTGAATCACATCCTCTTCTTGCACAACTACAGAAATGTCACTGTTTTCCATAATGGCAAGCCTTTTAATTCCAGCCAATACTAGACAAAACAAGCTTAACTTACCTACAGTCATCTGCTGCATCCACATTTTGTCATCTCTTTGGGTCTCAACTTCAACTTCTGCTACACCAGTTTCCATGCCTCCGTCTGTTGCATATGTCATCAGTGCTGTTCTACTCCACTAGCCACTAAATGAAAAATGTGCCACTTTCTCTTACAGTTCTACCGTGCTTCCTCCATTATGTAGATGATGTTTTGCCATCTGCTTCCCAACATAAAGAGACAGTTTTCATTGCATTAGCCTCATTTTTACTTTCTCATGCTGTATACCAAGCTACACTGCCCTCTTCCAGAATCTCACTCATTCACAGTTTCAACATGCTACACTTTTTTTACTTCCTGGGTGGATATGCACTATGTACAGCTGTGTAGCCTGTTTCCTACACAAGGTTGTCCACCCTCCTATTGGTGATATTCTTCTGCAGCACATACCTTCCCTGAAGTAAATGAGTAATGTTTTTTTGACTGTAAAGCTGTAATAAAAACCAGTCACACTACGCAAATTACGTGGTGCATAAACTGTTCTCAAGTTCCATGTTTTACTAATATTAAATGAGAGAAAGTCCTTGAATGAATATTCTGATATATTCAAAGAATGAAAAAATCAGGATGGCATAATGCCAGTATTATGGAAAGGATAGATTGCTACATGCCATATTGAGGGTATGGTGAGTCGTAGACAAGTGCAACAAAAAGACTATTAACCATGCGAGCTATCAGTCAAAAGGCCTTTTACTATTGCAGAAAACACACCCAAGTTCACACAAGCCTAACTCACACACAAATGATCACTGACTCCGGCGGCCCATACCAGACAGTAGTTGGACAGTTGACAGTTGCTTGCTGTTTGGCCTCAGTTGGTTTTAGGGTGTGAGCGCACCATCATAAATGTGGCTTACAATTGTGTACTGCATTATGTATATGTTATAGTTGAATATGAAGTCCACACCTTCTCACAGAACATGCAGGTTGGAGGCTTGTCTGCTCTGTAAAAGAGCATAGGTCATAATCTGCGGCAGATCTAATGACAGAACACAGTGCCCATGCAGGCACAAGTGTTTTGGAACAAACCATTCATTACACACTGTTGAACAAGGGGCTCTGCAGTAGACAACTCCTACATGTTGCCAAGTTGATGATATAACAGTTATGATTACAGTGGGCATGGAATCAATGTGATTGGACTATTGATATGCAGGTAGTGTCATCTGATTGAATAAATCACATTTCTTTTTACACCAGGTCAACGGTTAAGACTGGATTTGACATCATCCAGGCAAATGGCCGCTTGATTCATATAGCGTGCCATGGATGCAAGCCAGTGGGGCCAGTATTATAATAGGAGTGTAAGATGGCAGCTAGAGTAAAAGTTAAGCAAGTGTCCTTGCAGAAAAAAGTAAATTTTGCTGTAAAAAAGAAATCATGTGAAAATTGTAAGGATGAAATTATGAAACTGAATGAATGGATAATGAGCTTACAGTTCATAATCAGTAGCTTGAAAACATATTTTCAAAATACAGCAAGAAAACAGTGAGCTGAACAGGCTAAAACTTGTGCGAGATACTTCATCCGTTACAGAAAAGTGGTCAAATGTGAAGTGCAATAACAGCATGACCAAAGTGCAAAATCAGAAAACCTGTGAAAGTAATACAAGCTTTGCGCACAAAAACATATTTCAAGTACTTTCAACCACCAATAGTGAAAATTCAACATATAGTTTGTATGAATGATGGGAAAGCAAAAAGGCACTGTGAATAAGGTAGGAGAAGAAAATTTATTGACAAAAACAAGCGTGAATGAGGTCAGTATAAATGTGCCTACCAAATATTGAGCCAAAGTGTTTAGTGAAACAATAACAGCAAACTGTTTGTGCTTTCAGACAGCCATGGTCATGGACTTGCAAGTAAGCTAAAAGAAACAGCTAAAACATATTTGTGTGGTATAGTGAAACCAGGAGCCCCACTTAACTAAATTTAAAAAATTACTACATCCGCAGATAATGACTTCATTGTACTTCTGGAAAGCGCAAACGATGTCTACAAAAATTAAACAGTGAGTGCTACCCATGATCTTAAACAGTATCTGAGAAACCTCACTCACACAAACGTAATAATGGTTGATATTCCACATCACTGTGATCTTGTAAGATGGTCATGTGTCAATATGGAAATAAAAAGTGCCAACAATCAGTTTGCAAAAATTTGCAGATATTTTTAAAATGTGAAATATGTTGATATAAGCAATATTGGATGTAGATTCCACACACAACACAGATTTCATGTGGATGACATGGTGAAAGAATATCTGGCAAACCTGATAACCAAGGAAATAAAAAACCACCAAAATAAATTCAAAACCTAAATGATAATTGCATCACCATCGCCAGACTCCATAATGGAAGCACTTCAAAAAGAGGTAAAAGCATTAGAACCACCATCAGCACCAGCAAAGCATGTAAAAAAAGATGAAGTGTTACAAGAAAGAACAGTGGACAGTGATTTGAATGACAAGTGAACTACAGTTCCTCATCATCCACATATTACTTGAGATGAAAATAAGAAAAATGAGAAGACTCCAAGTTCACAAGAAAGCACAGCAGTAGTGGCAGAACCAACATTGGAAGTGTCAGAATGTACAAGTATATACTGAAAGTTGCCGGAAACCTGTCCTTCTCAAGGATTTTTGGTATCCCACCAGGACACGGGAATGAATATGACAGCACAAAATGTAAATGAAACTGTAACCAGTTCTCACCCTAGTCACCTGCAGATTTTAAGCCTAAATATTCAGTGCCTTAGAAATAAATCATTGGAACTTGAGGTAGCAATGACTGGTGCAAACACTGACTGCATGTGCATCATGGAGCATTGGTGCAGCAGTTTTGAAATAAGTATAATTAATATTCATCCATATAAGATGGCAAGTCAGTATTGCAGAAAAAATGCAAAAATCAGAGGTGTGTGTATCTTTACTAAATCAAGTATCAGGTAAAAGAAGATGTGAAGCTGAATCATTGAGTGTGGAAAATAATTTTGAAGCAGCAGCTATACAGTTATTTGAAATACAGGGAAAAGTCATAGTCATAGCAACATAAAGACCCCCTACTGGGGATGCAGACATATTCATTAATCAGTTAGAAACACTGCTTAACATTCTTTTTATTGAAGGAGCCACTGTAGTTGTCTATGGGGATTTCAACCTAAATCTTATGATTGAAAGTAGACTAAAAATCAATTCCTAAATCTGTTATGTAGTTTCAATCTGTTTCCACACACACACAAATCCACAAGAATAACTTATAGTACAAACAGTCTTGTAGATAACGTATTTTCAAATGTACGATGCACAGAAGTAGAAGTAACAAATCCTGATTTGGGATTATCAGACCATAATGCTCTTGTCCTCAAAATTTCTTCAGTGCCACTGCAAGAAAAAAAGTGTACTTCATGTATAAAAGAAAATTTTCCACTGAAAACTGTGTAATATTAACAATTATCCTAACTAGTGAGTGCTAGGCAGAAGTGCTGTCCCTAACAAATACGAATGATGCATATAACACTTTTTCTTAAATTTTCATGGGATATTTCGAAATGTGCTTTCCAAAGAAGCTATCAAGAATCACATCACATCACAATACAAAGCCAAGGTCTTGGATCACAGCTGGCATCAAAACTTCTTGATGAACTCGAAAGAGAATAATTCAAAATTGAAGACATCTACAGATCCACAGTTCATAGAATATGTTAAGAATTACAAGACATTATATCGAAAAGTAATTGCCAAGGAAAAATTTATAAGTAATGACAACTTGATAACACAGTCTGATAACAAATCAAAAGCCTTATGTGAAGACCAGGATATCATTCTGAAAAACACAGAAAATGTCAATATTAAAAAACAAATTTGGCAAATTACAACAACAGTTACTTCACAAATGCAACAACTTCATTAAGCTTGAAATTTAGAAACCAAGAAAAACCTGAATTTCCAAAAGCTGCTTGTAGCAAGAGGATAGATCCAACAGACGACATAAAGTCTTCAAAGTAATAAAAAGCTTGAAACCTAAAATGTGAGCAGGAGTAGATGAGGTGTCTGTTTATATCATAACAATGACAGCTGCACAAATCTCAAGGCCCTTGGCATACATAGCCAACTTATCATTTAGGAAGGAGTGTTTCCGAAAAGGATGAAAATGTCAAAAGTGAAGCCATTATTCAAAAACAGTGACAAGCATGAGGTAGAAAACTGTCAGCCAATATCCCTCCTTCCAGCATTTTCCAAAATAATAGAAAAATTAATGAAACACAGAATCAACAAATATCTAAATTACTGTAAGTTACTAAACATAAATCAGCATGGCTTCCAGGCAGGTAAAAATACAGAAACAGCAATGATGTTCTACACTGAACAAATAATCAAAAATCTAGAAAAAGATAACAGCATTGTAGGAATAAATTTAGATCTCTCCAAAGCGTTTGACACTGGCAATCATGGCATTCTTTTAGAAAAACTGGAAGCATTAGGTATTCATGGGACAGGGAAAAATTGGTTTGAATAATACCTACAAAACAGAACACAGATTGTAGGACTGATGTCAGATTACTCCAACCACAAAATAAATTTAGTATCAGATGCAAAAAATGTGGAAATAGGAGTGGTCAAGGCAGTATTCTAGGTCCCTTATTGTTCATTATCTACATAAATGACTTTCACACCTCAGACAGAGCATCAAAGGCAATACTATTTGCAGATGACACTAGTGTGATAATAGGTGCACCAAAGCAAATGCTGCAAACAACTATTGATCAAGTAATAAAGAATGTCCACATTTGGTTCAATTCAAACCAGACATGAAATGCAACTAAAAGAAATTATATGCAGTATGGGAAAATATGTCAAAACATAAATCTTGATCAGTTGTTGGGTGACAATCCCATAGACAGAGTGTCATCATCAAAATTGCTGGGGATTTGTGTAGACGAAAACCTTAATTTTAATGACCACATAATGAAACTTGTGCAGAAACTTAACTCTGCCTGTTTTGTTCTTAGAGTTATTGCAAATGTCTGTACTGCAAAGGGTGCCAGGATGGCTTATTTTGGCTATTTTGAGTCTCTTGCAACATACGAAATAATATTTTGGGGTTCCACCACCTGCCGTCTAAAGCTAATCTTTCTGTTACAGAAGAGGGCTATCCAAATAATAACACACAGTCATCCACAGACACAATGCAGACCCTTATTCAACAAGCTTAAAGCTCTAACAGTGTGTGTGTTTTATATGTTTGGCCCCACCTTGCAGATTTTCAGACAAATGCTGATTTGCATAACTACAATACTCAAAATAGCACAGCACTTCATACTCAGTGAACAAAAAGAACACACACACCAAGGCATGTGTGCCATATTTGTACAAAACTCTACAACATAGTGCCAGCCAACATCAGAAAGTTAGAAGGTGAAAACAGATATAAAGTAGAATTTAAAGAATTTCTACTTGAACAACGTTTTTACTCAGTAAATGACTATTTAGGCCAATAAATAATTCTGATAATGTTTACATTAAGGCAAAACTAAAAACACTGTCTATCGTCCCCTAAAGTTTCTGTTAATTTTGCATATCTGATGGACAGCTGCTGAGTGTGAAGGGCTTCCTGTTTAGGGTAGACAAAAGTAAAGCCTTGGGGCAAACAGACTATGCAGTTGCAATACTGTTAGTACACATGTATAAAAAGTTGTATTACTGTGTCTTGTCTGACCAAGTATTATTCTTTGTACATTTTTTGTACAATTTTGTATGTATTATTCTTTGTACTACTTAATGTAAAATAAAATAATATAATTATGGGGGATGTTCACTTGGGGTTCCAAGGAACCTGATACAGCAAATCTGGGACACTTTTAAGATGCCAGCTCTGTGTCCACAAACCAATGACATTTAATTTATGGGAATTGAATGACCTGTGGATAGGCATCTCATGCCACATACTTCCAGAAACCTACCAAGGGTTTGTTGAATCCATGCTATCCAGAATCACTGATGTGTTCCATTCCAAAGTGGAACCAAAACACTATTATCAGGATGATCATAATTTTGTGACGCATCACATTGTGCATGCACATGCACACATGTTTCTGTGTGTGTGTGTGTGTGTGTGTGTGTGTGTGTGTGTGTGTGTGTGAGAGAGAGAGAGAGAGAGAGAGAGAGAGAGAGAGAGAGAGAGAGTGAGCGAGTGTCTTTCTGCTGTATGATTATTTTCTATGTTACAGAACATCTGAGAATGCAGTTCTTCAAGTCTGTAACTCAAGCACTATTGGACTTCCCTGAACTGAATGTGCTGGCACCACTGCAGCTTTTGTTAGAGGCATTAAATGCTCGCAAGTCTCTTCCCAGTGAAAACCTTGGTACAGTATTGTGGAATGTGGCCTGCTACCTGGATTGCTTGCCTGCAGAAGCAGGTGCAGGACTGTGGGGTGGTCTTTTAAGTCAGCTGGAATTATTGCTACGCCGGCTGTCACTTGGCCTGTCTGTCCTCCCTGACCCTGCTCCTCTTTTGCGAATTGCTTCTGCTGCACTCAGAGCTCCAGGAATTACAACATGCAAGGTTAGTTCAGGCTAAATGAAAGTTGTTATTGCATACCTTAATGTAAGTTCACGATGAGGAGTTGTCAGATACAAATACATTGCTGACATTAATTAAATAACTGCTTTTTGAAGCTACATATCCAACTTTTATGGCATTGGTATCTTGAAATCTGAAACACTGGAGCTGATAAAATTATGTTTTTAATCATGTAACATAGGTACCATGATGAATCACAATTTCAGAAATTTGGAATAAATTAAGATATGAATTAACTGTAGGAAATTACTTCCACTGAAGGAATTTACAGCTAACCGAATTGATCTTATCAACACTATTTTTGCTTTAAAATTCTACAAATGAATGCAATACAATTAGCAGAAAAACTGCAGCTTGGAAAAACAATCTTTCCTACCCAGATATATTAAGAAGCTACAATTTATCTATTTGCTTCTGCTTAGTATTCACATGAGTGCCCTGATTATTTTTATTTGATCCTATATGTTCTTCACATCAGATACAGTGTACCTGCAGCTTTTACACTGTACTGTTACACTGTCCAGTCACATTAATGTGACCATTTGTCAAAAGCCTGAAAAACCACCTTTTTCAGTGTGGACCACTGTAAAACATGCAGTAAGTGAGTCAGTGACATTCTGGAAGGTAACAAGAGGGATGTGAAGCCATTACAACTCCAGTGGTGTGGCCAACTGTGCTAGGTTTCTCGGCTGAGGATCCATGGCACGAACAGCCCAAATGAGATGATCCCACAGATTCTCAATTGGGTTTAAATCCAGGGAGCATGGTGACCAGGGGAGTATGGTAAACTCATCCTGCTGCTCTTCAAATTATGCTCCTGCACTGCCAGCTGAATGACTCATTGCATGGTCCTGCTGGTAGATGCCATTCTCCTGAGGAAAAACAAACTGCATGTAGGGGTGGACATGGTCCCAAATGACAGATGCATACTTGTGTTGATCCATTGTGCCTTCCAGAATGATGATATCACTCAGGGAATGTCCCTCAGCCTGGTCTCTTCTGGCAATTGTTGCAGGCTGTTTGCTTTCAGACATTTCATGTTGTACTCGCCAATAGCCATCTTTCTGATGGAGCATAAAACATGATCTGAGAAGGCCACCTGTTGGCATCCATTGGACATCCTGTTGAGGTACTGGCATGCAAATTCCAGCCTTTGTCAGCATGGGTGCATGAACCAGGTGCCTGCTACAAAGGCCCATACTCAGCAACGTTTGCTGAACATTTGTTAAGAAGACACTGATGGTAACCCCTTGGTTCATCTGGACAGTCAGTTGTTTCACAGTTGCACATCTATTTGCTCATACATATCTCAGCAACTGCCATTCACCTCTGTCATCTATGGCCTGTGGTGTACCATGTTTGCTTTGTCACTGGTTTTGGATTGTGGGATTTTGCCATACACAGTATAGTTTAACTATGACAGCATATGAACAATTTACAAACTTAGCCATTTTGGAAATTCGTGTGCCCTTGGTCTGAAAGTCAATGATTATGCCCTCTTGGAAATAAGATAAATCACTACATTTCCATATTATGACAACAACTGCACTGTTTTCTGTGTCCCCCCAACACACTTTATATACAATCCACTGCCAGCACTGCCACCAGCTGTCTGTGAGTGGTTATTGCACATTGATGTTGAACATTGATGGTCATCAGATTAATGTGACTAGACTCTGTATAAATAATTCAAATGAGTAACAACTCTAAATGAAAGAAATGTAGTCTGTGTTATGGCCAGTTTTTGTTACAAGGTCATTCTCAGGTGTTCAATAACTGCTTAATGCAACAGCTGTCTGGTTCTGAATTTACCACTTATTTGCACACTGGTCATTACTAGATTTAAAGCACAGATGGTTTTGTGACAATACATCTAGTGCTGTTAGTTCTACAAGAAGACAATTCCTGAACACTTGAAAATGAACTAGGGATGCAAAATCTGTATTTTAAGTTGACTGACCTGCCAATAATGTTTCTTGGTTGGCTTCTTCTGTCCAAAGTTGGCTGCAAAGATCTTTATGTAATTGTTAAAAAAATTGTACAATGAATTGTTGGACTACATTTTTAAGTAAATATCTTTTTTATTATCTTTGTCTGTCATAATTATGATCAAATACATGCATAAAAAAAGTTTTGCATCACCTCGGTTCCGAGAGCTCTGGAACCTGTATAGAAAATTGGAATAGCGATCAACATAAACATCATTTCTGCACTTTTTATTGCTCATGAAAACCACACATTGCACGTTGTACCACCATACAGCGAGACCTTTGGAGCTGGTGACCCAGGTTGCTGTACACACCAGTACCTCTAATACCCAGAACCACATCCTCTTGAATTGATGCATGCCTGTATTCACTGTGGCATACTATCCACAAGTTCATCAAGGTATTGTTGGTACAGATTGTCCCACTCCTTAATGGCGATTCGGTGTAGAACCCTCAGAGTGGTTGGTGGGTAACATTGTGCATAAACAGCCCTTTTCAATCTATCTCAGGCATGTTCGACAGGCTTCATGTCTGGAGAACATGCTGGCCACTCTAGTCCACTGACATCATTATCCTGAAGGAACTCATTCATGAGATGTGCATGATGGGGGTGCAAATTATCGTCCATGAAGACAAATGCCTCCCCAATATGTTGCCGATATGGTTGCACTATCAGTCAGATGATGGCATTCACATATCGTACAGCCATTATGACACCTTCCATGACCACCAGCAACATATGTTGGTCCCACATAATGCCGCTGCAAAACATCAGGGAACCTCCACCTTGCTGTACTCACTGGACAGTGTGTCTAAGACATTCAGCCTGACCAGGTTGCCTCCAAACATGTCTCCAACGATTGTCTGGTTGAAGGCATATGCGACACTCACCTTTGAAGAGAACGTGATGCCAATCCTATGCTGTCTATTCGGCCTGTTGTCAGGCTCATCTGTACCACATTGCATGGTATCATGGTTGGAAAGATGGACCTCACCATGGATGTTGGGAGTGAAGTTGGGCATCATGCAGCCTATTGCGCACAGTTTGAATCGTAACACAACATCCTGTGGCTGCACAAAAAGCATTATTCACTATGGTGGCATTGCTGTCAGGGTTCCTCCAAGCCAAAATCCATAGGTAGTTGTCATTCACTGCAGTAGTAGCCCTCGGGTGGCCTGAGTGAGACACATCATCGACAGTTCGTGTCTCTGTATTTCCTCCACATCCAAACAATATCGCTTCGGTTCACTCCAAGACACCTGGACACTTCTCTTGTTGAGAGCTCTTCCTGGCACAAAGTAACAATGCTAACATGATTGAACTGTGGTATTGACCATCTAGGCATGGTTGAACTACAGACAACACGAGCCATGTATCTCCTTCCTGGTGGAATGACTGGAGCTTATCAACTGTCAGACCCCCTCTGTCTAATAAGCTCTTCTCATGCATGCTTGTTTACATCTTTGGGCAGGTTTAGTGACATCTCTGAACAGTCAAAAGGCTCTGTGAAACAATATCCACAGTCAATGTCTATCTTCAGGAGTACTTGAAATAATACATCTACATCTACATCTACATTTATACTCCGCAAGCCACCCAACGGTGTGTGGCGGAGGGCACTTTACGTGCCACTGTCATTACCTCCCTTTCCTGCTCCAGTCGCGTATGGTTCGTGGGAAGAATGACTGTCTGAAAGCCTCTGTGCACGCTCTAATCTCTCTAAAATTACATTCATGATCTCCTTGGGAGGTATAAGTAGGGGGAAGCAATATATTCGATACCTCATCCAGAAACGCACCCTCTCGAAACCTGGCAAGCAAGCTACACCGCGATGCAGAGCGCCTCTCTTGCAGAGTCTGCCACTTGAGTTTGTTAAACATCTCCGTAACGCTATCACGGCTACCAAATAACCCTGTGATGAAAAGTGCTGCTCTTCTTTGGATCTTCTCTATCTCCTCCGTCAACCCGATCTGGTACGGATCCCACACTGATGAGCAATACTCAAGTATAGGTCGAACGAGTGTTTTGTAAGCCACTTCCTTTGTGATGGACTACATTTTCTAAGGACTCTCCCAATGAATCTCAACCTGGCACCCGCCTTACCAACAATTAATTTTATATGATCGTTCCACTTCAAATCGTTCCGCACGCATACTCCCAGATATTTTACAGAAGTAACTGCTACCAGTGTTTGTTCTGCTATCATATAATCATAAAATAAAGGATCCTTCTTTCTATGTATTCGCAATACATTACATTTGTCTATGTTAAGGGTCAGTTGCCACTCCCTGCACCAAGTGCCTATCCGCTGCAGATCTTCCTGCATTTCGCAACTATTTTCTAATGCTGCAACTTCTCTGTATACTACAGCATCATCCGCGAAAAGCCGCATGGGACTTCCGACATTATCTACTAGGTCATTTATATATATTGTGAAAAGCAATGGTCCCATAACACTCCCCTGTGGCACGCCAGAGGTTACTTTAACGTCTGTAGACGTCTCTCCATTGATAACAACATTCTGTGTTCTGTTTGCTAAAAACTCTTCAATCCAGCCACACAGCTGGTCTGATATTCCGTAGGCTCTTACTATGTTTATCAGGCAACAGTGCGGAACTGTATCGAATGCCTTCCGGAAGTCAAGAAAAATAGCATCTACCTGGGAGCCTGTATCTAATATTTTCTGGGGCTCATGAACAAATAAGGCGAGTTGGGTCTCACACGATCGCTGTTTCCGGAATCCATGTTGATTCCTACATAGTAGATTCTGGGTTTCCAAAAACGACATGATACTCTAGCAGAAAACATGTTCTAAAATTCTACAACAGATCGACGTCAGAGATATAGGTCTATAGTTTTGCGCATCTGCTCGACGACCCTTCTTGATTGTGATTGACACTGAGTTTTATATGCTGATTACCAACTGACTGACATTGCAGTGTACTCTTTTAATACTTGTGACTGAGTTGTTCTTCCTTGGTACACAATGCTAATTTAAAGATGTGCAAAGGACAGTCTCCACAAAACATTAATATACACAGTTATAACATTTGAGATAATTTAGGAGGAAATGATACAATTCACCCACTAGTAGAAGCGTTGAGCTGTCAGCAGGCACACAATACAGGATAAAAGCTTTGCTAGCTTTCAGACGAACCCTTTAACAAGCATTAGTACACACACACACACTTGTGCAGCTACATTATTCGGTGTGCTAAACACACTGTGCTTGGGGCCTGGGCGAGGCTGGGGCGAGGGGTTGTGTTAGGTAGAGGAAGCAAAGAGGTTGGAAGCAGGAGGAGTTGAAGAAGGGCGGCAAGTGGCCCAGATGAAGGCAGAAGGGTGCAGGATGGGACTGCAGAAGAGAGAGACAGCAGTTGCACAAGGGTGGGAGTGGGGGGGGGGGGGGGGGGGGAGGCGAGGTGATTTTTGTTAAACCCATTGTATTTTTAATAAAGCCACATATGGCCCCTGTGATGAGCTTGGTGAACCTGAATTTTGTGAGCTGTGGACTGGTGAGCACCACCAGACCTCTGTAACCATAAGCTCTGGGTATACTTCAAGTACTACCATGTGGCACAGTGGTAGAACACGTTTCTTCACTTAACTGCCTGGATTGTGGAGATGGTATAAACCTATATTAAAAAAGGAAATCTTTCTCAAGGTGTGCTACATGCTGATGATATGCATGGCTGTTGCAGCAGAACTGTCATAAGTGGGCAACCTCTGGGGACCTGCTGCACCTCATTTGTATAAGGCTTACCCAGCAAGTGAGCCTGCCAGATGGAAACTTACTTCCCTAGCTGCTCATGGGACTTACATGAAACCAAAATCACTATTTCCTATTCCTAGCAGTTTCTATGATCCATTGGGTAAAGTATTAAAACCAAATCCTTAAGAGATCTTGTGTGGCTCCTCCACCTGGGACATTTGTAAATGTAAGGGAAATCAGTAATAGAAACAGACCGCACCCTGTGGTAGACAATGTGTTTATTATTGTAAATACATAAAAGATTCCTTTTGAAACCTGTCACCATTCTATATCCGTAAAGCTCTAGACGGACTTGCAGGACAGCTTAAATCTATTAAGGGACTGTGCTGTAGTCCACTCCTGACTGAGACACTGAAAGCTACCCAAGGGACCAAGTTGTTAAATGCTAAACTACTTAGAAAATACAGCCTATGTCGTCAACACTGAGTTGCACACTGGGCTAAATTATTGTAAATGAGTTGTGATATGCCATTATGGTTATACAGGATAATTATAATTAAAGTTCCAGTTTCAAAGCACTGTAAAAAACAGAATTTCAGCTCAAAATGATGTAAAATTTGAACAGGATATTATTGAAGAATGGGGAAATGTTATGGAAACAAAAAAGTTTTAACAAAATTTGCCCCAAAAGTGTCATAATGTAAATGAGTTTGACAAATGGCAGATGAATCACAGTATGATGGCTATGGTGTGAGTTCCACACACTATGTCATCAAAAGTATTCGGATACCCCCAGAAACATATGTTTTTCATATTAGGTGCATTGTGCTACCACCTACTGACAAGTACTCCATATCAGCGACCTCAGTAGTCATTAGACATCGTGAGAGAATAGAATGGGGCACTCTGCCGAACTCACAGACTTCAAACATGGTCAGGTGATTGCGTGTCACTTGTGTCATATGTCTTACTTGAGATTTCCACACTCTTAAACTTCCCTAGATCCACTGTTTCCTATGTGATGTTGAAGTGGAAATGTGAAGAGACACGTACAGAACAAAAGCATACAGGCCGACCTCGTCTGCTGACTGACAGACCGCCAACAGTAGAAGAAGGTCATAATGTGTAACAGGCAGACATCTATCCAGACCATCACACAGGAATTCCAGACTGCATCAGGATCCACAGCAAGTACTATGACAGTTAGGTGGGAGGTGAGAAAACTTGGATTTCATGGTCAACCAGCTACTTATAAGCCACACATCACGCCAGTAAATGCCAAAGGAGTGTAAACATTGGATGATTGAACAGTGGGAAAATGTTGTGTGGAGTGACGAATCATGGTGCACAATGTGGCGATCTAATGGCAGGGTGTGGGTATGGCAAATACCCAGTAAACATCATCTGCCAGTGTGTGTCATGCCAACAGTAAAATTTGGAGGCAGTGGTGTTATGGCTTGCACCCCTTATTGTTCTGCATGGCACTATCACAGTGCAGGCCTACATTGATGTTTTAAGCACCCTCTTGCTTCCCACTGTTGAATTCAGGAGTGGCAATTGCATCTTTCAACATGAGTGAGCACCTGCTCATAGTGCACGGTGTGTGGCGGTGTGGTTACATGACAGTAACATCCCTGCAATGGACTGGCCTGCACATAGTCCTGACCTGAATGCTATAGAGACCTTTGGGATGTTTTGGAATGCCGACTTTGTGCCAGGCCTCACTGACTGACATTGATACCTCTCCTCAGCACAGTACTCCATGAATAATGGGCTGCCATTTCCCAAGAAACCTTCCAGCACCTGATTGAACATATGCCTGTGAGAGTGGAAGCTGTCATTCAGGTAAGTGTGGGCCAACACCATACTGAATTCCACCATTACCGATGGAGGATGCCATGACTTGTAAGTCATTTCCAGCCAGGTGTCTGGATACTTTTGATCACATAGTGTTCTTTGCAATGTGCATGACCACACAAGTTTGACACTATTGGTTGCGTAAACCCATTCACCATGGAAAGGTCAAACTGTGTTTGATGGGAAAAATTGGTTTATAAATGTCCTGAGGTCAATAACTCAGCTGCATGTAGTGCCAGTGGGTGCTTAACTCTGTTCTTGGTAGCAGTTTAGTGGTGGCCATTCATTCTCGTGGATAGATGTCTGATGGTCATTCCCACATAAAATACTGTGCAGAAATTGCAGCACAGCCGGTATTTGACTTCTACATCTACATATATACCCCACAAGCCACCATATGGTGCATGGTGGAGGATACTCTGTACCATTTCCTTTCCTGTTCCACTCACAAATAGAGCAAGGGAAAAATGACTGTCTATATACCTCTGTATGAGCCGTATTTTTTCATATCTTATCTTTGTGGTCCTTGTGCAAAATCTAAGTTGGCACCAGTATCATCATTCTGCAGTTAGCTTCAAATGCTGGCTCTCTAAATTTTCTCAATAGTGTTCCTCAAAAAGAACATTGCCTTCCCACTGGTGATTTCCATTTGAGTTCTCAAAGCATCTCTGTAATACTTTCCATGTTGCTTGAATCTACCAGTAACAAATCTAGCAGGCTGCCTCTGAATTGCTTCAATGTCTTCCTGTAATTTGATCTTGTGTGGATCCCAAACATTCAAGCAGTACACAAAAATAGCTCATACTGGCAGGTCATGCTTTACAGATGAACCACACTTTCCTAAAATTCTCCCAATAAAGTGAAGTCAACCATTCACCTTCCCTACCATAATCCTCACATGCTAATTCTATTTCATACTGTGTTGCAGTGCTATGCCCAGATATATAAACAGTATGACTGTGTCAAGTGGTACATTACTGATGTTGTATCTGAACATTATGGGTTTGTTTTTCCTACTCATCAGTACTAACTTATATTTTTCTACATATAGAGTAAGCTGCCATTCAGCACACCAACTAGATATCTTGTGTGAGCCATCCCAAATCAGTCTACAGTCACTCGTCTTTGAAACCCTCCCATACACCACAGTATCATCAGCAAAAAATCACAGATTGCTGCCCACCCTTTCCACAAGATCATTTATGTACATAGAAAATAACAGCAGTCCTAACACGCTTCCCTGGAGCACTCTTGGTGATACCCTTGCCTCTGACGAACTCTTGCCATTGAGGAAAATGTACTGGGTTCTATTACTTGAAAAGACTTAGAGCCACTCACATATCTGGGAACCTATTCTGTATGCTCATACCTTCATTAACAGGTTACATTGGGGTGCCATGTCAGATGCTTTTTGGAAGTTTAGATATATGGAATCTGCCTGTCGCCCTTCGTCTATAGTTCACAGTATATCAGGTGAGAAAGGGCAAGCTGAGTTTCACATGAGCAATGCTTTCTAAAATCATGCTGATTCATGGACATATGCTTTTTGGTTTCTAGGAAATTTATTATATTTGAACTCAGAATGTGTCCTAGATTTCTGCAGCAAACTTATGTTAATAATATGGGTCTGTAATTTCGCAGATCCGGTCTGTTACCTTTCTTATGTACAGGAGTCACCTGAAGTTTTTTCCAGTCATTTGGGAATATGCACTGGGTGAGAGAGCCACAATAAATGCAAGCTAAGTAGGGGGCCAATGTCATAGAGCATTCATTGCAAAAACAAAATGACCTGGCGCTCATATGTTTTCAACTCTTTCAGTTGGGTTTCTCTACCACACAAGCTAATTACTATGTTGTCTATGTGGCATACATTGCTGCTATTACAGGTGACCCTGCCTCAGATGGGATAGGATAAGCCTGTGAAACAACAGAAGTAGGATGTGCTGGTCAGGTGAATTGAGCAGAGATATGACACCTATGGCAAGGCTTTGGGTGTGTGAGTGGCATAGCCATGGATGATGATGTTGTGTAGGTTTGATCAGTGGGAGTATATCACTTTAGAAGGGGCAGGATGTTTCTCATTTTTGTGCACAGTGACACATAACCAAAGTCCTAGTGAGGGGGTTCCAGTCTTCAAAAGTAATGTATGATGAGACGATGCTCGTTTGCAACTGATTCTTGGAGGTGTTGGAAGGTTTAGTACTTGCTTTCCCACAGTGTGTGAGGATATGGCATGAGAAATATGTTTGCAGGCTATGTTTGGGAAATAGTGACTGTCTGCGAAGGGCTCTGTGAGACCTTCAGTGTACTGCCGAAGGGAATTATCTTCACAACATATATAGTACCCATGGGTTGTTGGGCTATATGGGAGTGATTTGTGGTGTGGAAGTGGTGACACTTGTCAAAACATTGGTACAAACTTCCTTTACCACATTTATGTCACTTAATGGCATCCTTCCCTCATAAAGCCCGAGTCGTCCGTCTTTTGTTACTGTTTTATAACTTACATCTTCTTTGTCTCTTCCATATTATTCATCCATAGCTTTTACTGTGTGTTCCTTCACGTCTTTGTTATGCACACCATCACCAGCCATGACAATCTTGGTCATGCATGACTTTTGGAGCACACTACAGCACCAGCTGCAGTTGCTTTGACTGTAGAGCATGTTACCCTCTGAAACGATCATCAGCCAAATCACAGTTACACGTCATCAAGGAACAATTTACTGCATTTCATTTCCTAATCAACTGACCGTTGCTCACACATTGCTGTAATCATTATTTTATGCCATTCGCTTCTTTCCTTGTGTGTGACTATGTTTTTGTTTCCTAATCCAGTCCTTATTAATGCTTCCATTTGTTCATTTCCCACATCTATTTCACATATTTCTTTTATTTTATTTATTTTTAGCCGGACCTCATCTCCAGCTATCTACATCAGTTCAGAGAAGTGCCCTCATCCTTTGCCAATACCTACTCCTACATCCTATTCCTTATCTGCTCCTAAGCCATGGAATCCTCCCCATTGGCCTACTCATTGCTGTTGATGCAACTTTTCTGTATACCAACGTCTCCCATGCCCATGGTCTTGCTGCTATTGAACACTACCTCTCTCAGCACCCTTCTGACTCCAAACCCACTACCTCATTCCTCATGAGCCCATCCAATTACATCCTCACACATAGCTACCACTCCTTTGAGGGGAAGATATATTAATAAATCCACAGCACAGTCTTGGGACACCTGCATGGCACATTTCTATGCCAATCTCTTTCTGGGCCACCTATAGAAAGCCTTCGTAGCCTCCAAAAACCCCAGATCCTATGTTTGGTTGAGGTTCATTGATGATACCCTCATGATTTGGACCTTGGTCCAGGACACACCTTCTCTCCCATTTACTTCTCCTGGTCTTTTTCAACCCAGTGTGCCATCTTCCAGGACAGTTATCTCCACCTCTTGATGGCCCCATCCATATCTCTGGCCATATCAAGTCCAATAACCCTCAGCAGCAGGCTAGTTGCCCATTGATGGTATATCTGCAGTAATGAGCATTCTCTTTTCCAGTATGCTGAAGGATCTCACAAAGATCATCACAGACAGGCACTTTTCCTTAAACCTACTGTGCGAACAGATTTCTCATACCATATCCTCACACATTGTGGGAAAACAAGTAGAATTAATAGTTAGTGCAGTGTTACTACAACTGGGAGAGAGTGAGACTACCCTCACTCTCCCTTCATTCTCCACTGATAAGCCAAACACATGAACTACAGTCTGAGCATGCCACAGTACTCTTCTGCAACAGCCTACTAAAAATTCCTGAGAATTTAAAATCATGTCATTTGTTATGAAGATTGTTCAGAAACAGTTATATGTAATTAATCTTCAGTTTGAATGTCCTCGTTTCAATAGGTTCCACAAAAATTTATACTTTACCAAAGTTTTAAATCTGCTTTGTTTATTTGTCCAAGAATCATTTTAGTACATTTTTTGTACATGTGATATAGGACAGTGCTAAACCTAGTTAATTTACAATACAGTAGTCATTCTGACTTCATTGTTGACATGATTAAAATGCATAATAATATAGGTTTGTGTACCACATTGCTTCTACATGTGATAATAGCAGTTATTAAGTGAGATAACATGATAAATACAATGTAAACTATATTATGAATTGATAATTAGTAAAATTTGGTAAACGAGGTTTACTTATTATGGTGTTCCATAAATTCAGACAAAGAATAGAAGAAGTGGTCAAGCAAAAACTGTTTTAACTTTATTTTAAATGCATTTAATGTTGGTATGCATTTTAGGTAAGAAGGCAAATGCTTATATAGCATAGCTCCAGTATGATACACTCCTTTTTTGCATAAGTTTGTATTTACTGTGTTCATGTGTAGGTTCATCTTCAGCCTACTTCCATATGTGTGTGTATCATAGTTGTGTCTGAAGAGAATTTCCTTTTTTAAGATGCCCCTTTTTGTGAAAATTATTACTTTGTATACATACAAGGAAGGCAGCAGCAATATTTTGAGAGTTTTAAAAAGGGATCTACAGGAATCCTTGCATTTAGCTTTTATGTCATCCTGATCATCTTTTTCTGTATTTTAAATGTTTTTGTTGAATTTGTGGAATTCTCCCAAAAAATTATTCAGTACATAAGTAGCAACTGTATGCTACAATGGTACATTGTCAGCACTGAAGAGCAGCTTGTATTCTGAATGAGGATCCTAACAGCAGTCTCTTATTTAAATTGTTTATGTTCACCTCCCACTTCAGATCTGCCTGAACATGAATGCCTTGACATTTTTACTGCAGCAGATTTTCCTCATTCTGTGATTTAATTAGAATATTAGTGTCATCTGTAAAGAGTACAGTGGTTTCATCAGGTATTTTACTAGCCAAGCCACATATATACAGCAGAAATATCACAGGTCCCAGAACTGACCCTTGTGGGACTCCATACTTAATTTTCTCCTCATCACTGTAAAAACTAATTTTTTTATGTTTCACTATCTTTGTGTTTTATTTTTGTACTCTGTTGATGTTTACTGAGATATGACTGGAGCCACCTTTCAGACTGGCCACTAATTCCATAATTACTTAATTTACCCAAGAGAATGCCATGATCAATAACGTCAAAGCCTTTACTAAGATCCAGAGGTATCCCAGATACATGTTGCTTATCATCCACTGCTTTTAATACTTCATTTAATAAGGCAAAATTTGGTGTCTGAGTTGACTTTCCAGCTCTCAACCCATGTTCGGAGTCACTTATCAGACTCTCTTTATTTAAGGAAACTGTTATTCTTCAAAGGAACATTTTTTCCATAATTTTGCTGAAGCCTGACAATACTGAAAGTGGCCTATAATTAGCAATATCACCTTCTTATACAAAGGTGTTACTTTTGCAGTCTTTAGATTATTTGGAAACACACCACTCTCAAAAGAAGAATTTACTATGTCTGTTAGTGGTTCCACAATAAATGTTGTGCTAACTTTGATAATAGCATCTGGTACCTAATCAACACCCGGTGAATATTTATTAGGTAATTCTTTCAGGATTCTTGACAGTTCCTCAGGTGTCGCTGGATACACGGAAAATGTATTTCGATGAATTTTTTGATCTGAGTGACTGGCTGGCTGTTTGTCAAGGTGTGCATTTATTAACATCTGTGCTATATTAAAAAAATATTTGTTGAAAGCACTAGCCACATGTTTGGGGTCCGTTAGTTTACTTTTAGTCATAATCAGCTCAATATTATTGTGGCTAACTGGCCGAGTGCCCATTTCTTTTCTTATATATTGCCAGGTTGCTTTAGTTTCATTCTTGGAGTTACACAATATTTCGTCATTTTCTAGATTTTTTTGCTTTTGAAATAGCTCATGTTAGTATTCTTTTGTATCTTTTGAAATATGTAGTAAAGTCAGGATTAGTATTTTGCTTAGAGCACTCATACAATCTCCTTTAAAATAAATAGAGCGAATAAGATATAATTGTAGGTAAACAACTAGAATTCTCTCAGATACAGATTTATTAGCACTTCACTTCTACACAGATACAAGTCCGGAGACTAACTGCCGTTAGCGGCCAACATCCTCCCAAAGCCCTCTCCTCAAAGATAGCACACTTATACACTGAAAAAATATCGATATTTATGGCGCTCTACGCCACATAGCCCCCCCCCCCCCCCCATGCAGTATGGAGTACGTCCCTGTGAATGGGGGGGGGGGGGGTGAGAAGTTAGGAAGGTAATGTACAGTTCTTCAGTTCTTCCGCGTCAGGCAGAAGCAGTCAACTGGTAGGAGACCGGGGGGTGAAACTCGGTACATCGACGGTGAAGTCAGCAAGCGACGCCGCTGGCTGAAGATGACGTCCCGTCCTGGAGTGTAGGTGTAGCACTTTGTCAGCAGGCAGGCAGAGAATCACCTTGCCAGAAGGCCTAACAAAGGCACATAAATTGCCACATGCAGCACTTGTGCTCAATTTAAAGCGATGCACCACATGAGTTTCTGCACTTCCTCCCCCAACATTGTCACATGTGAGCACCACACACACCGTATCGCCATCTACGGCAACAGATAATTTATGTATGTCATCAGGGTGTACATGTATTGTGAATTCTTGGGTGGCACCTGTACGAGCAATGGTAGGGAGGCAGGGAGGTGTGGGAAAGCCATGGCAGGGGGAAGCATCTGGGAAGAGGGGGGTGGCAGGCGCACTGGACTGCGCAGGCGACAACCTCGAACGATCAGCTGACGGATGAGGGAGCATGACCGAAGGCAACGAGGAGCCAGCGTGGATTGAACAGCGTGACAAAGAGCTGTCACACGAAGATGGTAACACAATGGTAGAATCCGAGTGGTTGGCAGTTCGACTGCGAGGGCTGTGAGGAGTGAATCCTCAAAAAGATTGGCCACTCGAATTAGATGTACGCGGAGAAGAAGCAGTGCTCGGCAGAGAAGCATGCTGTGGAGAATCAATACCCGAATATATGGCATGAGAAGATGGATGGCCGCTCGAAGCAGGAGTGGGAGAAATAGGGGCAGAATCAGGGAGGTTCACCTGAGCCTCAATGAAAGCTGGTTTCACTCGGTTGAGTGAGACAGTGGTTACAGAGTCTTTTATTAGGAGATCCATGTCATTCTTGGAGCGTTTGACAACCTTGTAAGGACCTGTGTAGGGCAACTGAAGCGGGGCTTTGATTGAGTCATCTCTGAGAAACATGTACTCACAAGAGTCTAGCGTGGGCGGTATGTACATGCGCGGAGATGTATGAGTAGCCGGAGGTGGTGGCTGCATTTTGCTGCAGTGCAAGCCCACTCGCTCGAGAAGTGAAGGGAGTTCAGAGGGCCATGGAAGTGGAGTGGGAGTGAGTAATTCTCCAGGCAAAATCAGAGGTTGGCCATACACAAACTCGGCTACGGAACCATGAGGTCTTCCTTGAAAGACGCACGAAGGCCAAGAAGCACGAAGGGCAGTGCTTCTGTCCATAGTGAGTCATGGCAACGCAAGGCAGACTTTAAGGTGCGATTCCGTCACTCGACAAGACCATTGCTTTGGGGGTGGTATGCGGAAGTACGAATTTTGACAATACCACACATTTTACATTAGTCAGAGAAAACTGAAGACTCAAATTGTTGTCATTGGTAAGTGGTGAGGCAAACAGGTGAGCCAAATCTAGAGATCAATGAATCTAAGAATGCTCGACTTACTGTCTCAGAGGTAATGTTCGGAATAGGCACAGCCTCAACACACCGAGTCATCCTGTCAATAGCTGTAAACAAGTAACGGAAACCCTCGGAGGGGGGCAAAGGGCCTACGAGGTCCACATGAACATGGTGAAACCGGCCTGGCAGTTGGGCAAAACAGCCAAGGGGTGGGGAAGTGTGCCTGGAAACTTTGTTCTGTTGACACAACATGCATGCCCTGGCCCAAGACTGACAGTTGCAGCGCATGTCTCTCCACACAAACCATTCAGATACCAGACAGGTGAAAGCTTTGACACCGGGGTGTGCTAATGTGTGTAATTTGTCAAAGACCTGGCGTTGAAGGGGCTTAGGAATGAATGGCCACAACACACCAGTCAATTCATCACACTGCACTAAGTCAGATATGCCAGGGAAAGTAGAGCGTACCAGTTGGAGAGAGGAGCTGTGGTACGAAATTAACTGCATGGTATCAGGGTCTGCCGATTGCAACTGAGGTAGGTCCATTAAGTCAATTAAGGTTGTGACAGCACCAACGCGTGAGAGAAAATCAGCAACCACATTGTCCGCTCCTCAGATGTAGCAAATGTCATTTGTACATTGCAAGATGTAATCGATGTGATGAAAGCGTCGTGGGGACAGATCAGCTGCAAGATTTTTTATGGCAGGAACCAACGGCTTGTGATCAGTGAGCACATAGAAATCTCGTCCCTCAACATCAGTTCTGAAGTGTCTTATGGCCTTGTAAACTGCAACTAATTCTCTGTCGAATGCTGAGTATTTCTTCTGCGCGTTGTTTAGCTTTTTTCAGAAAAACTGCAGGGGGGTCGTAACATCATTGTATGAGTGACTCAGTACTGCGCCAACAGCATTGTCACTAGCGTCAGTAGTGATAAACATTGTGTCGTCCACACATGGGTCAGCAATAGTGGCAGCGGAGGCCAACAGCTGTTTGAGTTCGTTAAATGCCTTGTCCATGTCTGGTGTCCATGGGACCTGCCGGGTGCCAGAAATTTGTCGGAGAGCGAGAGCATCTGTGAGAGGAGCCTGCACCACAGAAGCAGCTGGCAAATGTCTATGGTAATAATTAACTGTTCTGATGAACCTGCGTAATTCCCTATAGGTCTGGGGGCGTGGCATCTCGAGAACAGGCATGATCTTGTCCTGCGGTGGTGTCAGACCATCCGACGACACAACATAACTTAGGAATGTGACAGATGACTGGTGCAATTGAGTCTTTTTATTGTTCAGTTCAATACCAGCAGCTGCTAAAATATCTGTCACATCTTGAACACGCTCCTCACTCTGTTCCAAAGTAGAAGCAAAAACCAATATGTCGCCCATGTATACGAAACAAAAGTCTAAATGGGATAAAGTTTGATTGACGAAACGCTATCATGTTTGGGGGGTGTTTTTCAACCCAAATGGCATAAATCTGTATTGAAACAGCCTGAAGGGAGTGGTTATGGCAGCCTTTTCAATATCCTCCATAGCCATAGGAATCTGATGAAATGCGTGCTTACAGTCCGAACTGTCACTCGGCAGAGAGAAAGGAATATGTTTGTTTAGTCTGGGGTAAAAGACGGTATTTTGCACAAAGTCTAGTGACAACAGATAGTGCTTGAGGAAATCAATTCCGAGAATAGGTTCTTCAATTGTTGACACTAAAGACGTCCACTCCAGCTTGCACTCGGGCGAAAGTTTCACGGTATACAGAGTAGAACCCGAACACTGTAGGGTAGACAAGTTCACTGCACGAAGTACTGTTTTGTGTGGTTGCACTTTATTGGTTGCTAGTCGAACCGACAGCAAAGAGACGTCTGCACCAGTGTCTACCAGAAAACGTACACCTGATTGTAAATCGCGAACGTAAACTCGACCACACTTACTGTTGTTGTCCGAAACGGAATGCAACATTGGATGGTGCCTGTTGTTTACATCGTAGGAGGTGGCACCGCAGCCTACCTCCAGTTGGACTTTGGGTAAGAACACGGTGACTGGCATTTGTGAGCTTGCTCCCCGAATCTTGCGTGGAAGAAACAGTAAGGTTGGGTGGGCCTGTGCTCCTGTGGGTAGTTGCTAGATGACAGAGTATGTGACCCAGGGTCTTCCACAGAGGCCGATGCACTGTCGTTGCAGGGAGTTGAAGGTGCAGGCAGGGCGGCTAGTTTAACAAACTTGTTATTAGCAGCACCAGACAAGGGCGTGATGTCAGAAAGCTTCTTGGTGTAGTCACGTCCAGAATGCAGTGCACAGAGCTCACATTGCCTGGCGAAGTATGCTCTGTCAGCGGCGCATAAGCGTTCATTTACTGACCTATCTCCATACGCAGAGATTGCAGTCTGGACAGGCAAAGGCAGCTTTTCTGTCCAGATTTCTGTGACCATGTCATCAGGCATAACTTGCTCATCGACGAGAAGGTGGACGCACCGCCACAGCTGGGACGGAGACCTGTCACCGAGACGCTCTTCGTAGATGAGCTGTCGCATATTTTCTCTCCTGATTTTCGAGACGCGCTCCAGTATTGTCTGTTTTGCCACAGCATACTTCCCTGCTAGGGGGGGTGCTTTGACCAGATCGTAAATTAAATCGACACGGTCATGAAGATGGTTCATAAGCGTGCGTCGTTGTCCAAAGCACAGACATTGAATGTTTGCTCAACCAGGTTAAACCAGAACTCCGAGTGAGCGGGTTTGAAGTCTGGTAGTTTTGGCAGATTTGGCACTGCAGTCACTGTGGAGGTGCACCCATTTCTTTGGACGGAAGTAGAGCATGCAGAAGATAGCGAGTCCGAATTATTGGCATCCCGTAATGCGGGTATCACGAAATTCACTTGACGCTAGGGGGGCGGCTGAGAAGTGACGGACACTCGAACAGTGTGAGGATTATAGGCAAAATGTGCATTCTCATTGACGTGGTAGCTCGGAGAGAAGCCACAAGTACTTAAGTACGCCAGTGAATATCCGTTATGCACACTGTATTCACTCGACCGTGAGTGGTGGGGCTGGTTGTGGATGTCCGGGTAATTACTGTCCAGCACAGAATTGTTGACTTGATTAGAAGCAACACAAGGATCCCACACATGTCCACTAGGCTGCACACTCGGTGTGATATTTGCTGTTTGGCGAGCATTGAGCACCTGTTGACTAGCTGGCGAGGAAGGATACACACGTGGCGGGAACTGATTTGAGTTTGCATTTACTACTGGATTCCAAAGTAGCAAAACTTCACTCAGTGCCACGAACTGTATTGAATTGTGTGTTTGACACAGGAGTAGAAATGTTCTGAACAACACTCTGTGGAGAGCACGTGGAAAGGTCTAGGCTAACAAAGCCAGAGTCCGAGACCATTGGCAGTTGGAAGAAACTGGCGGCACTTGATGAGTTCCACTGCATGTTCGGGCTGAAGGATTCCGAAGAGTCTTGCAGCATGTCCACTATGATGGCAGGAGTGCTGGACAGATGTTGCTGAAATCTGGGCGGCGGTGAGTGCTAAAAGGCCACTGTCTGAAGCTGAACAACGGCCCTCGCAATCGCGAAGAAACCCGAACCGGTAAGCGCGTAAATAACCTTCGGGCGGTAACTCGGATGCGTATTACACAAAAAACGGGGTCACTAGTGAGGGAATAAGATATAGTCATAGATAAACAACTAGAATTCTCTCAGATACAGATTTATTAGCACTTCGCTTCTACACAGATACAAGTCCGGAGGCTAACTGCCGTTAGCGGCCAACATCCTCCCAAAGACCTCTCCTCAAAGATAGCACAGTTATACGCTGAACAAATATTGATATTTATGGTGCTCTACGCCACAAAATGATATCCTTATCCCTTTTGTAACCCACTTGTTTGTTTTTTGAGTAGAGGTAAACATAGTTATTTTCTTGGGATAGGCCATTTCAAATAGATGTTTGAATGTAGCCGTAAACTTATCGCATTTCTCATTGGTCTCATTACAGTCATATACATCTTTCCAACTTTCACCCTTCAGGAGAGAACACATTTTTTGTACTGAAATTCTTTATAGTGTGTTATATTGTACTGGGAATTGAGTGTCTGGAAATATTCATTTCAAGAATTTGAGCATTGTTGTCACTAAAACCCATGTTGACAACTTGTGTGTTGTAGGCATATTTGCACATATGTATCAAGATCTGATCAATATTAAATGCAGAGGTTGGTGTTTCTTGAGTTGGTTCAGTTATCATTGCACTGATGTTGAACAATTATAGTATATTTATAATTTCATCTCTGAATTTATTGGATTTCGAGAAATCAATATTAAAGCCACCACATATAATTATATTTTTCTTGGGAGAGTGAATTTTTTCCAAGAGTTCCTCGATGCGATTGTAAAATACATTTTTGTCTCCATTTGGTGACCAGTACACACAAATAATAACTGTATTTTGCCTTGATAGTTCAGCTATAGAGAGCTCTATATCTTTTTGACAGGACAGTTTATGGAGTTTAGTTACACTATTGAATTCTGTATTTTCTCTAACATATACACAGGTACCCCCATGACTCGATATTTTCTAAGAAACGTGCTTGCTAGTTTGAACTGAGCAGTGTATGTTTGCTCTAACATATCTTGTTTGAACCAGTGTTCTGTTAAGCATAGTACATAAATATCATTTACATCATTTAACATTATTTCTATTTCATTTAGTTTATTCAAGAGTGATTGAACATTTTGATGGAGCAATCTAAAATTAGGTACAGGGAGTAAATCATTTCTTGCTTGTCCACTTACCTCAATATTTGAGCTAGTGTATGTAGTGGGAAAAGTCCTCATGTTTTCAGGCATGGCATTCATGGTGTGTGACATATGGCTTGCTGGTTCACTGTATGTGGGTTCCTGTCTTTCTTCTGTTGAAATGTTCCCAATTTCCACTTTTGTTTGTTCTTTTTCAACCATCTGTCCATTAACGAATGCCTTATTGCTGCATTTGATGGCTTGAAATTTAACCTAGTTAAGAGTGTTGTTGTGACTTTCTTTGAGCTTACTTTTTGTTATATACTGGTCCATAATTGTCTGTTTTTTTGTAGGTTGCACTTTCACTTCAAGACTGGCACTTTTTTTCTGATTGTCCATTTGCATATGCTTTTTCCCTGTACCTGTACTTGGTTTTTCAGTTGTCGCCATTTGTATGAAAGAAGCAAGCATATTACAAATGCAAATCTTTCCTTGTTTGTTTATATGTAAGCCATGAGTTGTATATTCATTTCTTTTGAGGCGTTCAATCTGAAATTCACAGATAATCTCTTCCTACAAATGACTGTGGCAGTGTTGATTTTTTGCTAACATAATGCGATTTACAGATCTGATTTTTTTTCATGTAGACATTGTGCATCAAGTGTAAGCGGTATTGACTGAATTATTACATTTGTTTTGTGCATGAGTTTAAGTATATATTCCAAAGAATCTATAAGTTTTGTCAAAAATTCTTCCAGAGGTTTTTCAGTGTCATTTGTACCACCAATAACGATTAATGTATTGTTAATGGAGAAGTTATCCGTTAATTTGTCCACTTGTTTCACAATTTCCTTAATTGGTGCACCAGGTTTTATAATACTTTACACACTGAGTTTTTTATCTAATTTGCCTTGTACTATACTCACACAGTTTCTGCCATGACTGACACTTAAAATGAGCACTTTTTCTCCTTTTGTAGCAATTGTTTGAGGCCTAACAGGTTGCGAGTTTTCACATGAAACATACATGATAAGAATTTTTTGCTGCACCTTGTTCACAATTAGTGCTTCTGGGCCCTTGAGTTTAATCTTCAGAACACTGTTTTCTTCTTGCAACACTTTTTTAACTTCGTTCTTGAACACTTTAGACCATTCATCAGAAAATGACGGAATTTTCAGCGCACTTTCCTTTGTCAGTGGTTCACATTTTGGTGTTTGGAGCTTAGTAATTTCCATTTTTAGTGTACTGATAATAAACTGTAGACTGGATACTCATTCGTGTAGTTTTGATATTTCGTTCTTACAATTTGCACATGATTTCTTTTTACTGGAAATATTTACATTTTTCCAAGGAGATGTATGACATACTTTTGCACTGAAATCTGAAGACATGAAGTCAAAATTTTAATTAGATTTGTGTTGTGATGTAAGAACATTTTGTAAAATTTCTGTAGAAGTATTTTGCAGGTCATCAGTGTTTTGCCAAAATCCCACATCAACTGAAATTTGAAGCCTCAAGAGTTAAGTATCAAATGTGTTTTTGTATTAAAACATCATATGGAAGGTTATACAGTGTTAAGTTCAATATTTACCAAGTTTATCCAAAAACTGTAAATTTTGGCCTAGACTACCATACATATAAGAGATGATCTACCATTTAGAATTAAGTTATGATACAGATATTACAGCACCATGTTCTGATTATAAAATAATAAAGATGAACCAAATTTCAGCAGATGTATGATTAAGATGTACAGTTCAACAGAAAGCACCATTCAGATTCCAGTGACTACCCCAAGTTTTAATTAAGAAATTGTACAAGTTATGTTATTTGAATAGAGAATCAAAACTTAAATCACATGTTCTTTAAACATTTATCTTCTGTAAGAATAATCAGGGAGTAGATATAATCCCATTTGGGAGAGTTATTAGAAATTTAATGTGACAAGAACAATGATTATCAAGTACATAGTTAGGTGCACTGGCAGTCAAGAAGTGAGTACCCCATTTGCCATTTGCACCAAGGACACATAGGCAGCCCCATCAGAACATTCAGAGACAGTGTCCAATCAAGGAGTGTCAGTCGTTTGAAGCCTTGTTATGTATTCCCTCATGATGGTAGTTGTAACCATGAGCCCTAGCCTCAAATGGCTATATGCAGGAGAACTTTTAAGTTACCATGGGAGATACTGTGGTCATACACTATTCACATTGTATAGAACAGACTTTTCATTTGAATGTCAGACAATTATTTTCATAGTATGATCTGATTTAGCAAGTGTTTGTGTGCCACTCGTATTCCAAAACTGCATTTTGGTGGAGCAGTAAACTTTTCATTTTTAGGTGAGCTAAACTGTCTTTGATAGATCTGGTAGATGTTTTATATAGATGGAGTTTGTAGAGCTGTGAGTAGGATCTGGAGTCTGAGCTACACTGGGTGCTGGGGAAAGTAAACATTTTAGGTGAAATATTAGGATTTTGTGCAAGTGCTACAAAGGAGATTTGACTATATGGATTCTTTCTTGAAACTTTGGTTAAATAATTTCAGTAGCTACATCCTCATGGTATCACAGTATCAAGTAAGAATTTTTTTCAGCTGTGGAGAGATGAAAGTTTGGACAAGTGGAATGCAGACTAAAGGTAACATATTTTTGACTGTATTCAGGTTACCTACCTCAGTGTACTGCTCAACACATTTAAGGGGTCACTCTCTTGAAACACCATATTTATCTCCTATTCAATGCAAAAGTTTGAAATTTGGCTCAAAAGTGCCTACAGTGTGCCTTTGTAATTGTACAAGGGTGTGGCGCACTGAAATGTCACTCTCAGGCTCAGCAGCACTTCAAACAGCAAGGTGTCACCACATGCAAAAAAAGGCCAGAGCTCAGAAATGATGCCACCCCTTCCCTTGGGTTACACTGATTCCCACACATTTTATGGTCAAAAATGGCAGTTCACTGTGTGATGAGCAGCAGGACAAGGTTGTTGACAACATTCAATACTGCTGACACCCATCGAGTGGTCCAACCATTCTCTAAGGACACTGGGGGGCCTGCAAACCCACTGAACACAATCTGACCCCTTTGGAGTGTAGCACAACTGCAACTTTTGCTCTGGTATACTGTATGGAACCACTAGGAACCACTCAAAACCATTTAATGAAATTTGAATGTGATCCAAAGCAGCAAATGGTGTTCATGCCTTATGGCAAAGGATCTGTCTAAGACAACCCAGTTCAGCAACACCAAACACCATCATTGTCACATGCACACTTTCATTGCACACTTTGAAAATGTACCTGTACAGAGGCTTCAACACCCATTCATCTGACTGGTGCTTCGCTGCTGTTCTAGAGCCTGCTTGTTGATCTGCAGAATCTAAAGGGTGTCAAGGTGGTTGCCTGCCCTCAGGTGCAAGAGCATCAGCCAAAGACAACTATTTGAGAATATGTTAGAAAAAAGTAAAGAAGTAGAATGTTAAGTAACTGCTGCAGCAAGATACAGACTCAAGAAAAAAAACTGTTTTGGATGCAGATTTATAAGTAGAGCATAACTACTGCATTGATTTGAATTTTTTTTTAATTACTTATAATGATATAAAACAGATTGCTTTCCCATTGTCTATAAATAACGATCTTCTTTAGTCATTATTTTTAAGCAAACAATGCTGCAGGTTGCAAGTAATTGGCTTTGTTCAAAGAGAGGTCCAATGTTGATGGTCAGAACTGTTCAGAGCCTTAACATTTATTCAGCAAAAATGTAATTTTTCCTCTGATGCTTTGAAGGGCAAACTACTACTATAAATTAGTTTTGGAATTATCACATTTCTGCTTATTGACATGTAAATAAAAACCAGCATTGTATGTAATAATAAATTATTGTCATGCTAGACCAGTAAATAATTAAATGCCTGTATGAATAAATTAGTTAGTTTCTAATTAGATTTTCTTTTTTGTGTTGGGCAGACAAAGGGTGACACAGAAAAATGGGAACATTTCCACAATCCAATAAAACTAAAAGTGATGAAGGAAAGAAATTGCATTCATAGTAATTGAATCCTTACAACTTTGCCATTTACAAAACATTTGTGGCATTTATCATTTTTTTTAAACTTACATCCTTTAGGTGGCGTCCTCCTGTACAAATACATTCATTAAATCTGCTGTTGAGATTCTTCATTGACTGCTGTAACATCTCAGCTTGCATACTGTGAACTGTATCCCAAATTCTCTGTTTTAACTCAACCAAGGTTCTTGGTTGTGTCGTTTAGACTTCGCTCTTGAGGTAGCCCCACAAGGAAAAATCACAAATGGATAAATCTGGTGATCTGGGGTCCAGAGAATGTTACCAAATTGTGAAATCACATGGTTGCCAAGAAAGTCTTGCACATATGCCATTTATTGCCATGCAGTGTGTGATGTTGCTCCATCATGTTGAAACCAAACGTCTTGAACATTTGGAAAGTTGCTCAATGCAGGTGTAATGAAAGTTCGTGACATCTCCATGTAACGATTGACATTGACAGTTATTGTGTTTCACTGTTCATTTGCAAAAAAATTCAGTCCAATAATCTCATGTGATGAAACACCACACCATACTGTCACTTTACTAGCGTGCTCATGAACATCAGTAGGATTTGTGTTTTCCCAGTAATGGTAGCTCTGTTTATTCACATAACCTGTGAGATAAAAATCTGACATCCACAACTTGCTTATAAATTCATTGTCATTGTTTATTTTTGTTACCATTTGTTGATAGAATCCTAATCATAACCATTAATCGTTGTCCTCTAATTGTTGCACCATCTGTAGTTTTTAAGGATGAAATTTTAAATCAAGATAAAGAATTCTGTGACACTCTCCCAGGACATTCCAACCACTGCTGTTTGCTTATGAATTGAACACTGTGGACTCCATAAGACAGATTCGTGTACATCAATGTTCCCTGGAGAACATACACTTCTTGTCATCCTGTTGGTTTCTTCTTCAGGGCAGATCCAGTCTCTTCAAAGTTATTAATCCAACATTTTATTGTGTGTTTTGATGTAATGGCATCATGACATGCTAAATTATAAAAACGTTGAGACTACCTCTGCGTTGCTACCAAACTGTTGCTTTTATAAAACATTTTTATAGCTAACACACACTGTTGTCCATTCCACTGAGCCATGATTACTGAAATGGCAAACTGTTTACTTGCTAACTGTCATGAACCCACAGTGCTGTCACCTGCCCATGGCTGCCACTACTCATTTCAAATATTCCCGTTGTTCTGTGTCACCCTGTACATCTAATACCATTGTAAAATCTACGTCTACATCTATACACATACTCTTCAAAGCAGAAGATCATGACAGGAAGTACTTAACATTATATGACATGTTTATTGTCATTCCAGTCACATATGGAGACAGCAAGCATGATGCTTTAATCTCTTAATGCATCTTGCAGTTAGTCTAATATCGTCTTCATAGTCCGTATGGTAGCACTATATAGGAGACAGAGAAACATTGTTAGGTTTTTCACTACATACTGGTTCTTGGAACTTTCTAAGCAGTATTTTCTTATATAACTGTCATATGTCTTCAAGAGCCTACCAATGTAGGTTTTCATGATTTCTATATGCTCTCCCATGAGTAAAAAAACCTGTGTTCATTTGTGCTGCCTTCTTTGAATACATTCAGTATCATCTGTTAGTCCTGTTTGCTATAGGCTCTACAAACTTGAACAAAATTCTAAGATGGGATGCATAAGTGTTTTGCAAGCAGTTTTCTTTGTAAATGAATTTCATCTTCCCAGTATCTCACAAATGAATCTAAGACTAACTCCTGCCTTACTTATATCTGATACAATGTGGTTATTCTATGTCACAGTCCTATAAGTTGTTGCATCCAGGTATTTTTATGTGTTAGCTGATTTCAGTTGTGACCCACTGATAACGTAGTTATGGGATACTATCTTTTTGCATTTTGCAAGTGCATTATTTTACATTTCAGACCATTGAACCCAAGCTGCAAGACTTTACACAACTTTGTAATATTATCTAGATCTGAATTGGGTATTTGTGCATCATTTTGCAGATAGTAGTTTATGATAGATAACTCCAGAATGTGCAAAAAGCCTAAAGTACTATTAACATTGTCTGCCAGGTCATTAATATACAATGTTAACATCAGGGGTTCCAATGTACTTCCTGGGGGCACACCTGAAGTTACATCTACTTCTGTCAATGACTCTCCTTGCTGGATAATATGGTATCTTCTGCTTATCAATAAATCCTCAATCCAGTCACAAGTTTTGTCTGATATCCCATATAATCATACTTTTGTTCATAAACTTTGGTGTGGCACCAAGTCAAATGATTTTTGGAAATCAAGAAATACTCCATCACCTTGATCCATGCATTTTAGAATGTAATGTGAGAAAAGTGCAAGTTGGGTGTTGTATCATCCATGCTGGTTAACATAGGGGTGGTCATTCTGTTTGAGATACCTCATTATGTTTGAACTCAGAATATCTATCAAGATATTACAACAAATGGATGTCAGTGAGACAGGATGATACTTTTGTAGAGTACTTGCGTTAACCTTCTTGTGGGCAAAGTGTGCCTGTGCATTTTCCAATCACTGCGCACAGTGTTTTGTTTTAAGTATATGCCAAATATTATTGTCAAAAGCAGAGATAATTCAGGTGCTATAGCTGTACATAACAGGAGTTCCATCAGGCCTCAGAGACTTGTTTAATTTTAGACATTTTAGTTCTTTCTCATCATCACTGACATCAATATCTATATCCATCATCTTTGCAGTGGTGCTGAAATTAAGCAAACATAAATTTGAAAACAGAGTTAGTTATATCCGCTTTTTCTTTTCTTCCCTCAATTTCAATTTTTGTGCCATCCATGACTATCTGACTGACTGATTGACTGACTGATTTTATTCCCTGTTTCATGGGTCCAACTGCGTTAGATTCACAAGGATATGGAATGAGTCAGTTTTTTACAAATACAATATGATAATCTTATAGTATATACAGACATTTGAGTACATAATTATATAAAAATTTATACACTAAATTCATTGAGCAGCAATACAGAAAAAAAGATGATACATATTTTCTTAGAATCATTAAAGCACTACAGAAAAACAGATACAGAGCACAAACGGATACAGAGCTCAAGTTAAATAACATTGTTAGTGGCATTATATCAACTTGCATTATATAATATTAAAATTTTCCAATTTATTTATTTAAAAATTCATCTAGACTGTAAAAAGCTTTTTCTAGCATAAATATTTTTAATGCTTACTTAAACTTACTCTTGTTATGAACCTCCATCTTTATTTCAGGAGGAAGAGCATTGAAGAGATTTGTTCCAGTGTAGTGGACACCCTTTTGCGCCAAGCTCAAATTTCTGTCCTTGCTGTGTATGTCATTCTTCCTCCATGTGTTATGCTAATGATAATTACTGTTTTGTTGGAATATCTCTATATTTTTACAGACAAAACACATGAGAGAAAAAAATATATTGGCATGTAGTTGTGTATATTTTAAGTTTTGGAAAGCTATTTCTGCATGAGTCTCTTGGGCGCAACCAACATTTAACTCTTAAAGCTCACTTCTGAACAATGAACACTTTCCTTGCTAATGGCTGGTTGCCCCAAAAAATAATGCTGTATCCAAAGAGTGAGTGAAAATAGCTATAGTATGTCACTTTTGCAGTGTTAGGCTCAACACATGTAGTGACAACCTGTAAAGCATACGTAGCAAGCTAAGCTTCTTACAGGGATCTGTTATATGCGAAGACCAGTTCATTTTCTTGTCAATGTGCACTCCAAGAAATTTTATTGTTTCCATTCTTTCTATTGGCTGATTACCACATGTCACACTTATCTCTCTCTCTTTTTCTGTTTTTGTACAGAACTGAATGAAGCTGGTCTTACTGGAATTTAATGATAGGCTATTCACCTTGGATCAATTAACCACCTCTGAGAGTATGTGATTAATGGATTCCTCACAATTACTATCCATTCTACTGCTTATAAAAATTGTGTTATCATCAGCAAATAATGTAAATTTACATGGCAGGCTTGTACATGATGGTAGATCATTTATAAAAATCATGAATAATAGTGGCCCAAGAATAGAGCCCTTAGGCACTCCGCATGTAACGGAACTCCATCCAGAATGTGAGGAAACATCACATTATTCATCTGAGCTATTCAAAACAACTTTTTGTTTTCTGTCTTGGAGATGCGACTCTAGCCGATTTCCTGCAACATACCTTATTCCTACAAATTTTGCTTTTTGCAAGAGAATCTGGTGATCAGCACAGTAAAACACTTTAGACAAATCACAGAATACACCAAGTGCTAGCATTTTCTCATTAAGGGTTTCTGAAAGCTAAATTTGGTGTCACAGACAGCCTTAATACACAGGGTGAGTCACCTAACATTACCGCTGGATATATTTCGTAAACCACATCAAATACTGACGAACCAATTCCACAGACCGAACATGAGGTGAGGGGCTAGTGTAATTGTTTCATACAAACCATACAAAAATGCACAGAAGTATGTTATTTTAATACAAACCTACATTTTTTTAATGGAACCACGTTAGTTTTGTTAGCACATCTGAACATATAAACAAATATGTAATTAGTGCCATTTGTTGCATTGTAAAATGTTAATTACATCCTGAGATATTGTAACCTAAAGTTGACGCTTGAAACCTCCAACGTTCAGTTGCGTGTTGTAACAAACACGGGCCACGGTCGGCGAGCAGCATCTGCAGGGACATGTTTATGTTGATGACCGTGTTTACGAGTGTGGCTGTAGTGCACTGTTGTGGTTTGGTCTAGCTGTCGCAGTGTCCGCATGTAGCGCTTGCTGCTATTGTTATTCTGCATTTGTTTCCGCATGCAGACCAACTGAAGTACACCACGTTACCAGACGTCTGTGATAGTGTAGTGTTGTAGGAACTGTGACCATGGTGTATTCGAACTCTGAAAAGGCGGAGATGATACTCATCTATGGCGAGTGTCGACGAAATGCAGCTGAAGCCTGCAGGGTGTATGCAGAACGGTACCCAGACAGAGAGCATCCAACGTGCTGCATATTGCAAAACATCTACCGCCAACTGTATGCAACAGGTATGGTCGTAGCACGCAAACGGGTCCGTAACAGGCCCGTCACAGGAGAAGCGGGTGCAGTTGCTGTGTTAGCTGCTGTTGCCATGAACCCACACATGAGTACACGGGACATTGCGAGAGCCGGTGGACTGAGTCAAAGTAGTGTCATGCGCTTACTGCATCGTCACCGCTTTCACCCGTTTCATGTGTCACTACATCAGCAATTACATGGTGATGACTTTAATCATCGAGTGCAATTCTGTCAATGGGCATTAACAGAGAATGCGTTGCAGATCTACCTGTTTACCGATGAAGCGGGTTTCACAAACCATGGGGCAGTGAATCTACGGAACATGCATCCTCACTGGCTCAGACAGGTAGAGCGACAGTGACCGTGGACTGTAAATGTATGGTGTGGAATCATTGGCGACCACCTCATTGGTCCTCACTTCATTGCAGGGGCCCAAACAGCTGCAACATACATCGCATTTCTACAGAATGATCTGCCAACGTTGCTCGAAAATTTCCCACTGGAAACATGTCAATGTATGTGGTAACAGCATGATGGTGCACCTGCACATTCCGCAATTAACACTAGGCTGACCCTTGACAGGATGTTTGACAGGTGTTTCATAGGATGTGGAGGATGCATAAATTGGCCAGCCCATTCTCCTGATCTTACACCTCTGGACTTCTTTCTGTGGGGTATGTTAAAGGAGAACATGTACCGTGATGTGCCTACAACCCCAGAGGATATGAAACAACGTATTGTGGCAGCCTGCGGTGACATTACACCAGATGTACTGCAGCGTGTAAGACATTCATTATGCCAGAGATTGCAATTGTGTGCAGCAAATGATGGCCACCACATTGAACATTATTGGCCTGTCATGTCGGAACACACTCTATTCCACTCCGTAATTGGAAACGGAAACCACGTGTGTACGTGTACCTCACCCCTCATGGTAATGTACATGTGCATCAGTGAAAAAGACCAATAAAAAGGTGTTAGCATGTGGACATAATGTGCTGTTCCAGTCTCTTCTGTACCTAAGGTCCATCACCGTTCCCTTTGGATCCCTACGTAATTCGGTGCTCTCCGATACACACGATCAAACAGTGGAGGAGTGGTACTCAAGGTTACAATATTTCCGGATGTAATTAACATTTTACAATGCAACAAATGGCATTGATTACGTATTTGTTTATATGTTCAGATGTGCTAACAAAACTAATGGGGTTCCATTTAAAAAAACGTGGGTTTGTGTTAAAAAACATACTTCCGTGCATTTTTGAATGGTTTGTATTAACCAACTACACTAGCCCCTCTCCTCATGTTCGGTCTTTGGAATTGATTCATCAGTATTTGATGTGGTTTATGAAATATATCCAGTGGTAATGTTAGGTGACTTGCCCTGTATAAACAACATTTTTCTGGGTTTTGTGAGAAATCTTTCAGTAAGATTCTGCTATTTTGCCCTTGAAGACTACTTGCATTACCCTAATGACTGACAAATTTATTTCATTCAGTATTCCTCTATCTATAGCTCTATGGTTTGTTTTACACCTATTATGCAGTAGTCACTGTTTCTTTACAGTAAATGTATGCCACAGAGTGTCCCTCACATCATGAAATATTCTATTGAGTACATGTCTATTCATTGCAAGGTATGTCTTGAGTCTCAGTTCCTTCATATGTTCCTGTCTAAAGGTCCTTTGAGATATGATATGACTGTTCCTAATCAAAGATAACTGTTCTGAGTTCTTTCAGATTTGACATGAATGCCTTTTATCTAACTTTCTGAAAATATCACTCTTTCTTCTTGCTCTATTTCCCCTCTGTAGTTTAGTAATCATTGTTGCATAATATGTGAATGAATAAATATCTAAATTAGTAACTATGTACAGTGAATGAATACATATCTAAATTAGTAACAATGTACCATCCTGAATATGTGACAGTAGAGTTACATAAAACCTGGCCATTGCTGAGTAAACATGGTAAGTATTAAAATTAATAATCCTCTATTTGGTTTATCTTAGGGGTTCAGTTACCACACAACTGCGATAGGGCTAATTGGGATCTTCTTATGCAGGAGTCTACTCTCTCTGAGATACCAGAGGGCAACTTCATATAGAGTAGCCATAGTACACTCTGCTGTTTATGTTTTATTACTTTTGTTTTATTTGACAGATCCTGATAATGACTTGAACTGAAATATTATATTGTGTGTGGTGTACATAGTACAAAGTGCAATCTAGATTAGAGAGTAGTAGAATCTAGAAGTAAAACATCACTTTACATGGAGCAAAAGCTCAGAATCCGACAAAGATGGGGCAGGAACCTGGCTGTGGCCCTTATCAAAGGAGCTTTTCTGTCTTTCACTTGTAGTAATTTAGTAAAAGCATTGAAAATCTAGATCTTGATGACCAGACAGGAATCTGACACCTCTCTTCTGAAGTGGTAGTCCAGTGATTTAAGAGTATATTTTCCTTCCTCATATGAGGTTTATTGCGATATACAGTCTATGACAAGGTGAAGCCCATGAAGCAGATACACTTCAAGGAGAAGTAATAAAAATGTGACTCATGACAGCTCCACTGCTGACCAAGTTGCCTGCCACAAGGTAAATTACTGAAACTCTGGAAATGGGCACATCCTGTGAAACCCGTTGAAACTTGATTTAGAGAAAAATGACCATATTGATGGGTTTTCAAATGCCATCCACTATTTTTGTTTTAATGTCATGAAACTAACATTGGCATTTCAGTATGAATAATATTTTATTCAGTTTACTAGAACTAAGACTCACATGGGCATAGCTTACAAATACAAGCTGGGTGAAGACAACAGTTGTAAGAAAACAATCTGTAACTACAGGTATCTTTCTCAAGGAACATGATATCCTGGGTTTACAAGCCTTGATGGCTCCTGGCTTGGGACCATGAGGAAACTGGTGCAGCTTTGTGTGGACAGGAAGTGAGGAGAGAGTGAGCATCCAGTAATGAACAGCCTTGGAAATTCCTGGAAGGAAGTTAATGATTAAACCAGCAAGGGCAACTGGCCAACTGATTGCAGATATATTTTCTTCTAAAGATGAAATATTACTCATAATTTATATAGAAAAATACTAAATCAGTTGTAAGGTACTACATAATAAATAAAGATACCTAATTCTGAATCTTGACACCTCTAGGTCAGTGCAATATTGCACAATGCTACACAAACTCTTGTTTTTAAGAGTGATTGATTTTTATAAGTAATTATTACAAGAATACTTTACATTATGCTGCTGGTGAACCAAAAGTGCTGCAGTCACAAACAATATGTTGTACAATGGCTCAACTGTACAATGAATATCCACTAACTCTGAATGACTGTAACTTAAATGGATCTAAAGTACTGGTACTTTAATTAAAACAATAGTATTCAATTAAATTAACCAGAAATCAAGACACTCCACAAGTTTTATCATAAGCATATATGTATATATAAGCTGTATCCTCATTGAATTAAGTATTACACATTTTTACTGAAACGGGCATCTAAGTAAACTGAGCATAGTTTGAATTTGGTGCAAGCTACATAGAAATAAGTGACACATTGTAAAACTACAGGAAAATATTCTCTGATTTAATAGCTAATATTTATTTGTGTAATAATGTTTTCTCTCATTTCTTGTTTAAAACCAGCTGTGCAATGTGGCACTATTTTATGGTTTTTATTGGTGTTATGATTAATACCTGTGTGATAGTAATCAGTATGTTTGAAAGTGACCAGTGAGGGGAGCCACTCCATCTGTTATGTACTTGTAGCATCTCTGGTTCAGAGTGCCCTATCTTTGTGACTTTGCTTCTTTGGACTGCTTTGTTCTAGTGTTCACTGTCAGCGCATAACATCTTCAACTCCCATATACATGAGTTATTAATAAACATGTATTGAATACTTAGTGTGTGTTCTCTCTCAACTAATCATACGTGATAACCACAGTGGTGTCCCCGACACCATCGTCGTCTCATCACAAGTTATTTTGTGCTTGTTTTCGTCATTTACGAACTACATGTGCCAGCCCACATTATTTCCACCACGACAGATCTACCAGGGTGTTTCAATGCAAGTGCAACGGGCCCCATTAACTATGCCACTTGTGATCACGAGTGCACAAGTGTACCTAGTTTGAATTTGTCTAAAAGTGAACAATTATTTACGTCCAGCCACCCCAGAGGCCACCTAACCTTACT